>NC_139146.1:1425361-2068222 GCF_964270905.1 Leucopleurus acutus | reverse complement strand
CCTTCATCCAGTGTCAGTGTTTACCTTAGCACAGCCACTGCAAAGACGCAGGAAAAAATGCCTCTCAGTCCTTCCTCATCCCGTGAGAAAAATCCCAGGGGTGTCTTTCAAAAGCGGGGATGAGAGAAGATACATCAGATTTCCCTCTAAGTACCTTACCTGGCCAAGTGAGGGGAAAAGAACACCTCGCCTCCGGCCCGTTCGTTATCACAGTACTTCCTGAGAAAGGCGATTCTGATGCAAAAGAATCGCTGTACAATCTCAGAAGAAAGGGTGGGCGTCTTACTTGCACCCACTACACCGTTTGTGCCCTGGCACTTCTGTCCCAGGGGAAATGGAGCTGACAGACCCTCTGCTCCTTTTGCTTCTCTACCTTTATTTGCTTGTCCATACGGGGCTTCCCTGGTTTGAGAGCCTTCACCATCTTCTGGCTCTGAAACAGCCCCTTCCCCTCATACCGCCCAACAGTAATCCTTTTCCTTAGTTTTTCTCTAAAACGCCTGCAAAGAGGAAGGAAGAGACCAGCAAAGTCACAGCCCCGGTGCTCCTGATGCATAAAAGCCAGTGAAGTGGACAGGCTCCTCCCAGGGAGGGTCACAGGCCAGAGGTGCAGGTGCTGCAGAGCGGTGGCCAGGACTCAAGGCTCTGCTTGGCCTCTGACTTCTGGGCCAGAGCACAGGGTGACAGTAGGTCATTTCCAGCTCCACATACTGACGAGGAGGCAGCCTATACCTGCCAGGCCGGGTCCTCCCTTTGCACCTGAGAAACCTTGATCACAGGATATCCGCTGACTAGTAGCAGCAGGGCTGTGACAGAGACGGAGCTGGCACAGAAGATAAGCATCTTATTTGTCATTTTCTTAGGAAAGGCCCCTAATTCAGACTTTCACTGAGTCATACTGGCTTGATAATTCACGTGAACTCAAGTTAGTGAAATTTTGATGTACTTGATTTAATGTTGATGTATGTAAAGTCTTCGGAGAAAACATAAAGTTGTGTTTCAGTAAACAGCTATACGTTGTATTCACCTGGCACCTCCGGCTAGGTTATCCAATTCTAGGCTTCCTTGTCTCTGAGCTGTCGTGCAGCTGTCTGTAAATCACAGGTGATGACGGGCAGACATTCGAGCCATCTTATCTGGTAGTTTCCATGGTCTTCTATAGAAAAATCATTTTGCCTCCATTTGCAATTCAATTCCTTTACTCCATAGAAACGTTAGCCTTTTTTTTTTAATATAAACTTGGTTTTTATTGATTTTTTTTTTTTCCAGCCACGTGCAGCATGCGGGATCTTAGTTCCTCGACCAGGGATCAAACCTGTGCCCCCTGCAGTGGAAGCACAGAGTCTTAACAACTGGACCTCCAGGAAAGTCCCAAATTTTAGCCTTCTGACTTTTTCCTTTGAACGGATCATAATATCTGCTCGGTTCACTCACATATGAGGAAAATAAAACGCATGTTCATTTTATTTTTTTAAATTTTTAAATTTTACTTTCCTTATTTTTTTATACAGCAGGTCCTTATTAGTCATCCATTTTATACACATCAGTGTATACATGTTAATCCCAATCGCCCAATTCATCCCACCACCACTCCCATCCCCCACTGCTTTCCCCCCTTGGTGTCCATACATTTGTTCTCTACATCTGTGTCTCAATTTCTGCCCTGCAAACCGGTTCATCTGTACCATTTTTCTAGGTTCCACAGATATACGTTAATATACAATATTTGTTTTTCTCCTTCTGACTTACTTCACTTTGTATGACAGTCTCTAGATGCATCCACGTCTCTACAAATGACCCAATTTCATTCCTTTTTATGGCTGAGTAATATTCCATTGTATATATGTACCACATCTTCTTTATCCATTCGTCTGTCGATGGGCATTTAGGTTGCTTCCATGACCTGGCTATTGTAAATAGCACTGCAGTGAACATAGGGGTGCATGTGTCTTTTTGAATTATGGTATATACCATAATTCTCTGGGTATATGCCCAGTAGTGGGATTGCTGAGTCATATGGTAACTCTATTTTTAGTTTTTTAAGGAACCTCCATACTGTTCTCCATAGTGGCTGTACCAGTTTACATTCCCACCAACAGTGCAAGAGGGTTCCCTTTTCTCCACACCCTCTCCAGCATTTGTTGTTTGCACATTTTCTGATGATGCCCATTCTAATTGGTGTGAGGCGATACCTCATTGTAGTTTTGATTTGCATTTTTCTAACAATTAGTGATGTTGAGCAGCTTTTCATGGGCTTCTTGGCCATCTGTATGTCTTCTTTGGAGAAATGTCTATTTAGATCTTCTGCCCGTTTTTGGATTGGGTTGTTTGTTTTTTTAATATTGAGCTGCATGAGCTGTTTATATATTTTGGAGATTAATCCTTCGTCCGTTGATTCGTTTGCAAATATTTTCTCCCATTCTGAGGGTTGTCTTTTCATCTTGTTTATGGTTTCCTTTGCTGTGCAAAAGCTTTGAAGTTTCATTAGGTCCCATTTGTTTATTTTTGTTTTTATTTCCATTACTCTAGGAGGTGGATCAAAAAAGATCTTGCTGTGATTTATGTCAAAGAGTGTTCTTCCTATGTCTTCCTCTAAGAGTTTTAGTGTCCGGTCTTACATTTAGGTCTCTAATCCTTTTTGTGTATGGTGTTAGGGAGTGTTCTAATTTCATTCTTTTACATGTAGCTGTCCAGTTTTCCCAGCACCACTTACTGAAGAGACTGTCTTTTCTCCATTGTATATCCTTGCCTCCTTTGTCAAGGATTAGTTGACCATAGGTGCGTGGGTTTATATCTGGGCTTTCTATCCTGTTCCATTGATCTATATTTCTGTTTTTCTGCCAATACCATATTGTCTTGATTACTGTAGCTTTGTAGCATAGTCTGAAGTCAGGGAGTCTGATTCCTCCAGCTCCGTTTTTTTCCCTCAAGATTGCTTTGGCTATTAGGGGTCTTTTGTGTCTCCATACAAATTTTAAGATTTTTTGTTCTAGTTCTGTAAAAAATGCCAGTGATAGTTTGATAGGGATTGCATTGAATCTGTAGATTGCTTTGGGTAGTAGACTCATTTTCACAATGTTGATTCTTCCAATCCAAGAACATGTTATATCTCTCCATCTGTTTGTGTCATCTTTGATTTCTTTCATCAGTGTCTTATAATTTTCTGCATACAGGTCTTTTGTCTCCTTAGGCAGGTTTATTCCTAGGTATTTTATTCTTTTTGTTGCAATGGTAAATGGGAGTGTTTCCTTAATTTCTCTTTCAGATTTTTCATCATTAGTGTATAGGAATGCAAGAGATTTCTGTGCATTAATTTTGTATCCTGCAACTTTACCAAATTCATTGATTAGCTCTAGTAGTTTTCTGGTGGCATCCTTAGGATTCTCTATGTGTAGTATCATGTCATCTGCAAACAGTGACAGTTTTACTCATTTTCGCATTTGTATTCCTTTTATTTCTTTTTCTCCTCTGATTGCCGTGGCTAGGACTTCCAAAACTATGTTGAATAATAGTGGTGAGAGTGGACATCCTTGTCTTGTTCCTGATCTTAGAGGAAATGCTTTCAGTGTTTCACCATTGAGAGTGATGTTTGCTGTGGGTTTCTCATATATGGCCTTTACTATGTTGAGGTAAGTTCCCTCTATGCCCATTTTCTAGAGAGTTTTTATCATAAATGGGTGTTGAATTTTGTCAAAAGCATTTCCTGCCTCTATTGAGATGATCATATGGTTTTTATTCTTCAATTTGTTAATATGGTGTATAATATTGATTGATTTGCATATATTGAAGAATCCTTTCATTCCTGGAATAAATCCCGCTTGATCATGGTGTATGATCCTTTTAATGTGTTGTTGGATTCTGTTTGCTAGTATTTTGTTGAGGATTTTTGCATCTATATTCATCAGTGATATTGGTCTGTAATTTTCTTTTTTTGTAGTATCTTTGTCTGGTTTTGGTATCAGCATGATGGTGGTCTCATGGAAGAGTTTGAGAGGACGGGTATTAGCTCTTCTCTAAATGTTTGATATAATTCACCTGTGAAGCCATCTGGTCCTGGACTTTTGTTTGTTGGAAGATTTTTAATCACAGTTTCAATTTCATTACTTGTGATTGGTCTGTTCATATTTTCTATTTCTTCTTGGTTCACTCTTGGAAGGTTATACCTTTCTAAGAATTTGTTCATTTCTTCCAGGTTGTCCATCTTATTGGCATAGAGTTGTTTGTAGTAGTCTCTTAGGATGCTTTGTATTTCTGTGATGTCTGTTGTTAACTTCTCCTTTTTCATTTCTAATTTTATTGATTTGAGTCCTCTCCCTCTTTTTCTTGAAGAGTCTGGCTAATGGTTTATCAATTTTGTTTATCTTCTCAAAGAACCAGCTTTTAGTTTTGTTGAACTTTGCTCTTGTTTTCTTTGTTTCTATTTCATTTATTTCTGCTCTGATCTTTATGATTTGTTCTTCTTTCTCTAATTGCTTTAGGTGTAAGGTTAGGTTGTTTATTTGAGATTTTTCTTGTTTCTTGAGGTAGGCTTGTATTGCTATAAACTTACCTCTTAGAACTGCTTTTGCTGCATCCCATAGGTTTTGGATCATCGTGTTTTCATTGTCATTTATCTCTAGGTATTTTTTGATTTCCTCTTTGATTTCTTCAGTGATCTCTTGGTTATTTAGTAACGTACTGTTTAGCCTTCATGTGTTTGTGCTTTTTACATTTTTTCCCTGTAATTGATTTCTAATCTCATGGCGTTGTGGTCAGAAAAGACGCTTGATATGATTTCAATTTCCTTATATTTACTGTGACCCAAGATGTGATCTATCCTGGAGAATGTTCCGTGCGCACTTGAGAAGAAAGTGTAATCTGCTGTTTTGGGATGGAATGTCCTATAAATATGAATTAAATCTATCAGGTCTGTTATGTCATTTAAAGCTTGTGTTTCCTTATCAATTTTCTGTTTGGATGATCTGTCCATGGGTGTAAGTGAGGTGTTAAAGTCCCCACTATTATTGTGTTACTGTCAATTTCCTCTTTTATAGCTGTTAGCAGATGCCTTATGTATTGAGGTGCTCCTATGTTGGGTGAATATATATTTATATTTATAATTGTTATATCTTCTTCTTGGATTGATCCCTTGATCATTATGTAGTGTCCTTCCTTGTCTCTTGTAACATTCTTTACTTTAAAGTCTATTTTATCTGATATGAGTATTGCTACTCCAGCTTTCTTTTGATTTCCATTTGCCTGGAATATCTTTTTCCATCCCCTCACTTTCAGTCTGAATGTGTCCCTAGGTCTGAAGTGGGTCTCTTGTAGACAGCGTATATATGGGTCTTGTTTTTATATCCATTCAGCAAGCCTGTGTCTTTGGTTGGAGCATTTTATCCATTCACGTTTAAGGTAATTATTGATATGTATGTTCCTATTACCATTTTCTTAATTGTTTTGGGTTTGTTTTTTTAGGTCCTTTTCTTCTCTTGTGTTTCTCACTTAGAGAAGTTCCTTTAGCATTTGTTGTAGAGCTGGTTTGGTGGTGCTGAATTCTCTTAGCTTTTGCTTGTCTGTAAAGCTTTTGATTTCTCCATCAAATCTGAATGAGATCCTTGCCGGGTAGAGTAATCTTGGTTGTATGTTCTTCCCTTTCATCACTTTAAGTATATCATGCCCCTCCCTTCTGGCTGTAGAGTTTCTGCTGAGAAATCAGCTGTTAACCTTATGGGAGTCCCCTTGTATGTTATTTGTCGTTTTTCCCTTGCTGCTTTCAATACTTTTTCTTTGTCTTTAATTTTTGCCAATTTGATTACTATGTGTCTCCGTGTTTCTCCTTGGGTTTATCCTGTATGAGACTCGCTGCACTTCCTGGACTTGGGTGGCTATTTCCTTTCCCATGTTAGGGAAGTTTTCGACTACAGTCTCTTCAAATATATTCTCGGGTCTTTCTCTCTCTCTCTTCTCCTTCTGGAACCCCTATAATGCGAATGTTGTTGCATTTAATGTTGTCCCAGAGGTCTCTTAGGCTGTCTTCATTTCATTCTTTTTTCTTTATTCTGTTCTGCAGCAGTGAATTCCACCATTCTGTCTTCCTGGTCACTTATCCATTCTTCTGCCTTAGTTATTCTGCTATTGATTCCTTCTAGTGTATTTTTCATTTCAGTTATTGTGTTGTTCATCTCTGTTTGTTTGTTCTTTAATTCTTCTAGGTCTTTGTTAAACATTTCTTGCATCATCTCGATCTTGCCTCCATTGTTTTTCCGAGGTCCTGGATCATCTTCACTGTCATTATTCTGAATTCTTTTTCTGGAAGGTTGCCTATCTCCACTTCATTCAGTTGTTTTCCTGGGGTTTTATCTTGTTCCTTCATCTCGTACATAGCCCTCTGCCTTTTCATCTTGTCTGTCTTTCTGTGAATGTGGTTTTTGTTCCACAGGCTGCAGGATTGTAGTTCTTCTTGCTTCTGCTCTCTGCCCTCTAGTGGATGAGGCTGTCTAAGAGGCTTGTGCAAATTTCCTGATGGGAGGGACTGGTGGTGGGTAGAGCTGGGTATTGCTGTGGTGGGCAGAGCTCAGTAAAACTTTAATCCAGTTGACTGTTGATGGGTGGGGCTGGGTTCCCTCCCTGTTGGTTGTTTGGCCTGAGGTGACGCAACACTGGAGCCTATTGGGGCTCTTTGGTGGGGCTAAAATGGTGGACTCTGGGAGGGCTCACGCCAAGGAGTACTTCCCAGAACTTCTGCTGCCAGTGTCCTTGTCCTCACAGTGAGACACAGCCATCCCCCACCTCTGCAGGAGACCCTCCAACACTAGCATGTAGGTCTGGTTCAGTCTCCTATGGGGTCACTGCTCCTTCCCCTGGGTCCCAATGCGCACACTACTTTGTGTGTGCCCTCCAAGAGTGGAGTCTCTGTTTCCCCCTTGCCACCAGGGAAGCCCAAGACTCCTCAGCATCTTAAGTCCTGATGACTACAGCCAAATAATCAATGTTTTATGCCAGAGAAAAGCCAAATATGTGTATTTTCCCTTGTCAGAAATTAGTAGAGGGACTTCCCTGGTGGCACAGTGGTTAAGAATCTGCCTGCCAATGCAGGAGACACGGGTTCGAGCCCTGGTCCGGGAAGATCCCACATGCCGTGGAACAACTAAGCCTGTGCGCCACAACTACTGAGCCTGTGTGCTGCAACTACTGAAGCCCGTGCACCTAGAACCCGTGCTCTACAACAAGAGAAGCCACCGCAATGAGAAGCCCATGCACCACAACGAAGAGTAGCCCCTGCTCACAGCAACTAGAGAAAGCCCATGCGCAGCAACGAAGACCAACGCAGCCAAAAAGAAATGAATAAAATACACTAAAATAAAAAGAATTAGTGGAAATGGCACACTAATGTGAATACAGGCTGTATTGGTTTTAGGGTAATTATAAGATACCTAACATGAAACCATTTTAAAAAATCAACTGCGGTATGAGTAATAGAACATTAATTAAAATGGAGGCTATCACCATATGATTTTCAGATTAACTTCCTGGTATTAATGTCCCAGGTTGATCTTTCTGCTTTGCAGTTTAAGTTAATTATTTATGAGGCACTAGGCTCCAACTCAGAGTGTGAGGGCAAAGTAAACTCATGGGGAGCGGACGCTTTCATTAAGTCCTGTCATGGGCCTGGGGCAGTCTGGCAGGCATATGGAGACTCAGCAATTATTAAATGACTTGTTGGTGTTTGTTTTGCATACAAAGTTCCCCAAGAATATTACACCCTTTCATCATGGCTTCACTTACTTAACCTGAAATTTTATGTCTGACACTTCATATTGGGTTTGCCAAAAAGTTCCTTCAGTTTTTATGTAAAAATAAAAGACACATTTTTCATTGTCACCAAGAACTTTATTGAACAATGTATTCATCATTTTGTTCCACTACCTTCTGCCATTTTTCAGGCAACTTCGTAAGTCCATCTTTCCAAAACTTTTTATCTTTTTGAGCAAAGAACTGTTCCAGGTGCCTTTTACAGTCTTCCAGGTAATTGAAATTTTTTCCATTATGAGAACTTTGTAAAGACCAAAATAAACAGAAATCTGAAGGTACAATGTCTGGTGAATAAGGCGGATGAATCAGAACTTCCCAGCCAAGCTGTAACAGTTTTTGCCTGGTGATGAAAGAAACATGTGGTCGTGCGTTATCCTGATGGAAGATTATGCGTTCTCCGTGCGTTATCCTGATGGAAGATTATGCGTTCTCTGTTGACTAATTCTGGACGCTTTTCATCGAGTGCTGCTTTCAGCTGGTCTAACTGGGAGCAGTACTTGTTGGAATTAAGAGTTTGGTTTTCCAGAAGGACCTCATAATAGAGGACTCCCTTCCAATTCCACCATATACACAACATCGACCTCTTTGGATGAAGACCAGCCTTTGGTGTGGTTGGTGGTGGTTCATTTCCATCGCCCCACAATCTCTTCCGTTCCACATTACTGTATGGTGACCACTTTTCATCACCCATCACAATGTTTTAAAAATGAAACGTTTTCATTACGTTTCAGTAAAGAATCGCATGCAGAAATACGGTCAAGAAGGTTTTTTTTCATTTAACTTACATGGAACCCAAACATCAAAGCGATGAACGTAACCAAGCTGGTGCAAATGATTTTCAACGCTTGATTTGGATATTTCGAGTATGTCGGCTGTCACCCACATGGTATAATGTTGATTGTTCTCAATTAATGTCTCGATTTGATCGCTAACAACTTCAACTGGTCTACCCAACCATGGACCATCGTCCAGCGAGAAATCTCCAGCACGAAACTTCACAGACCACTTTTAACACGTTTGATCAGTCACAGCACCTTCTCCATACACTGCACAAATCTTTTTCTGCCTTTCAGTTGCATTTTTTGTTTTTTTTTTTTGTTTTTTTTTTTTTTTTGGTGGTACGTGGGCCTCTCACTGTTGTGGCCTCTCCCGTTGCGGAGCACAGGCTCCGGACGCGCAGGCTCAGCGGCCATGGCTCACGAGCCCAGCCGCTCCGCGGCATGTGGGATCTTCCCGGACCGGGGCACGAACCCGTGTCCCCTGCATCGGCAGGCGGACTCTCAACCACTGCACCACCAGGGAAGCCCTCAGTTGCATTTTTACCTTTCTTGAAATAATAAAGCATAATATGCTGAAAATATTGCTTTTTTTCTTCCATCTTCAATATTAAAATGGTTACACAAAAATTCACCAATTTTGATAAGTTTTTTTTAATGCACGCTGCTATGATAACTGTCACAATACAATCTAACAAAATTGTTTTTTTTTTGTTTTTTGGGTTTTTTTTTTTTGCAGTACGCGGGCCTCTCACTGTTGTGGCCTCTCGCGTCGCGGAGCACAGGCTCCAGACGCGCAGGCTCAGCGGCCATGGCTCACGGGCCCAGCTGCTCCACAGCGTGTGGGATCTTCCCGGACCAGGGCACAAACCTGTGTTCCCTGCATCGGCAGGCGGACTCTCAACCACTGCGCCACCAGGGAAGCCCACAAAATTGTTTTGAATGAAATTAAAGACAACTAAGCACTACTAGAGCCATCTTATGGAAAAACACGAATGAACTTTTTGATCAACCCAAATAGATTTTGATGGTTAATGGCCTGAAACCTTTTATGATTTAAATATTTTAATTTGACTGATTTGTTCCCATCTCTGCTGTTCTGTGTGTCAGTCACTTATGAGTTTAGGATCTGATATCCTGTAAGTTAGAAATTATTTCTGTTTATGGGTGGATCTGCTTTGGAAATGAAATTTGGGCTGAAGGTTAGAAGATGGCATCACAGCCAGGGAACGGGAATTTTGTGGGGGGGAGATCTGTTATAACCAGAGACCCAGGAGGCTCCCTGGGTCCTGCTTTCTCACTCACACCACATCCCATCTGTCACCAGGTCCTGTTGATTCTGCCTCCAAAATCTTCTTGCACCTGTTCCCTCCCCTCCTCATCCCGTCGTTCCTTTTGTCCATACTCTTAGCAACTCTAAGCTGAACCGGGCAAGAGCCTCAGCCCTGGCTTCCTTGCTTTCAGTCTGGTCCTCTTCATTTCATTTCTCAAACTACAGTCAAAGTGACCTTATCAAGCATGAACCTGATCATGAAGCACCCCTACTTGTCTCTGTCTCGCCTCTCCTCTCCCTGTATTCTCCTTCTGCACCACTTATGGAAACGTCCACAGTCCCCTGAGTGCTGCCAGCATCCTCCACCCTTTGTGCTTTGTAAGCATACTTTTCTTCTGGCCACAGTGCTCTTTCCTCTTCTGTTCATCCGGAAAACTCCTGTTTATCCTCTAAGATGCAGCTCCAGTGTCTCCTCTCATGTGAAGTCTTCTTCCTGTTCCGTTCACTTGTTGAAGCAGCCCTGGCCATTGTCCTCCTTATCACGTCATCCTGCATGTCAACTATTCATTGTCACCAGACTGTGAGCGCCAAAGAACAGGGATAATCTTTATACTTCCCACACTCAGACAAACAGTGGGTGTTAGAGAATTTTTCTAAAAATCTAGGGTACTAGAATTTATTAGATTGCTAATTGTAATTTATATTGACATAAAATAATTTAGCTTAGAAATTAATACTTATTCGTTTGGAGGAAAGACTTTACTTCTTCGGCATTTTTATTGCCTCTAGAAAAATATTTTCTAGTTTGTGAAGGAAACAATTTATTTAATGACCTGTGTTTCTCCTCATCTGATAAGCTCGTCAACATGAACAAATCGGTTTTCTAGAATTGTGCTGTCCAGCATAAGCACTACATGTGGCCGTTGAGCTCTGGATGTGTGGCCAATTTGAATGAAGAAGTGCTGATTCAGATTCTGACTAACTAGTATGACAATGAGAATTTTTTTGTTGTTTTGAATGAGTTAGTTGAATACATTCAGATGTGTTTCATTTGAAACATGGATCCCTATTCTCTGGATAACAGAATATGATTTGATGGGGGTTTTTTGTTTGTTTTTTAAAATATTTATTTAATTTATTTAGGCCGCACAGGGTCTTAGTTGCAGCATGCATGATCTTTAGTTGCGGCATGCAGACTCTTCAGTTGCAGCAGTCAGACTTCTTAGTTGCAGCATGCAACTCTTAGCTGTGGCATGCATGCAGGATCTAGTTCCCCAACCAGGGATCGAACCTGGGCCCCCTGCATTGGGAGCACAGAGTCTTACCCACTGGACCACCAGGGAAGTCCCTGATTTGATGTTTTATGCACAGAAGTAAAAACACTTAAAAATGTCAATTGGGCTAAAAGTGAATGTTCACAATATAGTATATACAGTGAGAAATGGAAGGGAAACAGAATTTCCACAAGCTGTGAAACCACATTACTGTACTGGTGAGAAATCTTAAGGGTTACTCCAACCATAAGGTTAAGGTGAATGTTAACATAGCTGACATGGCTGTTGGTCTGAAGAGGTCAAACAGTAAAATGACCTGAACAGCTGCAGGTCTGGAAACTTTAGCACTTTAACACATTAGCACTCAATCTCTGTTGTTATTCTGTCAAAGGAGAGCATTTAAAAGCCACTCCCCAGCTCGTCAAGTGCAGACAGAACACAGAAGACCCAGGGTGCTGAGATTCAGGGAAGTCCGAGGGCTGCAGGGTCCCTCGCCCGGAAAGAGGACCATTCCCTAGTGACCAGTGGTGGGCAGTGGAAATTGTGCAGAGGGTACTGGAAAGGGGAAAAAGCCCTGACGATGCAGGTGATGATGACACAAGCAGAGGCGGAGGACAAGGCCTGGAACCCAGGAAAAGAGCCAACATGAAACAAGAATGATGACCGTCTCGTGAGGGGCCAGTCCAGGCAGAAGAGAAATAGCAACTAGATCTGAACAGGAGCTGGAAATATATGTATGTCTACGATTGCTGCCTAGTCTACAGAACTGTGTTTAATTTAACCAGAAAGTAAACTGTATTAAGTCTTAGTTCATCTAACAGTTATCAGTAAGAACAGTACGCTACTCACAAAGTTCTACTAAGTAAGAGACTGACAAGTATGTCTAGGCATGGGTGACCTGATGCAGAAGTTTATTAGTTTATGGTCTCAGTTCTTTTTTTTTTCTTTCAGAGATCATTGAAATTTAGTTAATCCCATTGCATTTAGTCATAAGATACTTGTTTCCTCCACTTGCCTGTCACCTCATCAAAGGCAAATTTTCTGCCGAGTTCATGGTTCACTCCAGTACCTCCCACAGTTCCTAGCACAAAATAAATGGCCAATAAATTCTTGATGAAGGAATGGAAAAAAAGAAAAAGAGAAATGGATTAAGCATTCAACTCAAGAAGGCAGAAGCCAATCAAAATAAAGAGAATAATAATGTAAGCAGAAATTAATAAAACAGAAGGCAAACATACAATAGCATATGAAACCAAAAGCTGGTTCATTGAAAAGACTAATAAAATAGAAACATCTTTTGCAAGTCTAATAAAAATGACAGGCACACACAAATAATACTCCAAATGAAAAAGATCACAATTGTAATTGTAAAATAGTAAGAAAACGTTACAAATAACGTTTATGCCAAATAAATTTGAACACTTAGAGGAAAATATTTTTCTCAGCAACCACACATTACCAAACATAGCTCAAGAAGAAACAGGAATCTTGAATATCACAATAACTATTAAAGAAACTAAACAGATAATAAAAAGAACCATTCCCATCCCTTCTTCCAAAGAGAGGAAAAGGCACCAAACCTAGGCATTTTCACAAGCAAGTTTTACCAATCCTTTAAGGTAGAGAGTCACTATCTAATGAATTTTTTTTTCCTTTAAAAACAAAACTTTTACCAGATGTAATCTGCACGATAATATGCACTAATCTTAAGGCTATTTCTTTTTTTTTTTTTTTTCCAGTTTCATTTTAATTATTTATTTATTTATTTATTTTTGCGATACACGGGCCTCTCACTGTTGTGGCCTCTCCTGCTGCAGAGCACAGGCTCTGGACGCACAGGCCCAGTGGCCACGGCTCACGGGCCCAGCCGCTCCGCGGCATGTGGGATCCTCCCGGACCGGGGCACAAACCCGCGTCCCCCTGCATCGGCAGGCGGACTCTCAACCACTGCACCACCAGGGAAGCCCTCCAGTTTCATTTTAAAGGTAAGTTTCCAATCAAAAATTTTTACTGTGAAATTTTACACCCCTGCTTTCTGTGCATTTATTTACATTGGTCCTTTCTCTAATACCAACTTCCTCAGGTAACGAAGACCTCCTGAGGGTTCCACAGTCCTCAGTGTAACTGCCACCTCTCTGAATTATGCACCCTCAGCCACATTCACTTGATAGGTTGTTACAGAAACACACAGGTAATTGTAACATAACCAACATGACTGAGCCCTGTTTACCAGGCACTGTTCCAAGTACCACATGTGCATTAACTGGTGAGGAAGCGGAGGCACAGAGAAGTGTAAAAACTTGCCCCAAGTCACACAGCTAGTAAGTGATGGATGGCACTGAGTTTGCCATGTGGCTGCAGAGACCACGTTCTTCTCCACGATGCCATAAACATATCACGTGCATTTGGACTTGACTTCGTGAGGGAAAGAGTACTGATTCTCCTTAAGGAAGAAAAGATGTTCTAGAATTATCCCTGAGCTTGGACTCACCTGGCCGTATTTAGGTTCCGATAGAGCTGCCCAAGGGACTCCAGCAGCCTCCCCTCCATCTCCCGGTCCCTGAGTTGCTGAGCCAGGGCCAGCCAGTGCTCGTGGTAGGTGATACATGCCTCGGGGCTTGGGGACACAGAGCTGTAGAAATGGCAGAGGGATTTGGTGACCTGAAGCTGACTCTTCAGGTGTTGATGCCTTAATCCAAACAGCAATGCCATTTCGTAACAAAAGCGGCCACTGGCCAGCTGGTGTCGATACACCTCAACTTGGGCCAACCAGAGAAGCACCTGTACTAATTCCATGTCTGTCTCCATGCTGGCCTGGAGTTTAGAATAGAGTTGCACAGCCTGCAGAAGATAGTCCCTGGCTGGCTGCTGAGTCCAGGATTTAAGGGTCAGATGGCCAAGATTGGCCAAAGCCACCGCCTGGTTGCGCACATCCCTTGCCTCCTGAGCTCTGTTCAAGGCCCAAAGATAGCTGTTGGCTGCCCTGTTCACCCGGCCTTCACCTTGAAGTGCGAGTCCCAGGAGGTTATGGACCACTCCCTTTTGGGTAACACTCTCTGTCTCCTTCAGGGAGTATAAGAGTGGCTCAAGGATGTCCAAAGCCTTCTTTGCCTGGCTAGCTAAGAGATAGGCCCACGCCAAGTAGAGGGAAGACTCAAAAGCTTCCCGCTCACTCAGCAGCTGGCCTAGCATCAAGGCTTGGCTCAGGTAGTGGATGGCACCATCAGGAGACCTATGCTGGAGGTACACTTTGGACAGGATGAGACACAGGGTCCTCTGGGTGCTCTGATCCACCTGCTCCTCACAGGCAGCCAGTGCCTGCCTGAGTGCTGGGCACGCCAGGGCAGAAACTTCACCCCAGCTTGGGGAGGGGATGCCAAGGAGCTTGGTGGTGTTCTGGAGGACCAGGTGGACCTGCCAAATTGGAAGGGCTATCCCTTGGGTGCTCTGAGTACCACGTTGCCGGACAGAAGCCACCGCAAGGTGTGGCAGGTATTTCTTGTCATAGAGAAAACTCAAGATAGTGGCTGCAGCATCCAAGGTGGGAGGGTGTCCAGAGAGGAGCTGCAGGCGCTCAGCGAAGGGCAGGACCTCATCGTGCTGGCCGAGGATTAGGAGCAATCGGACGGCCAGGAAGCAGGCTCTGGCCTCCAGGGGGCAGCTGCCCGACACGATGCCCTGCCTCAGCACATAGGCCACCACATCCAGCTCACTCTTGGCACTATACTCCCGGTCAGGCAGGCAGACCAACATGGCACCTGCCTTTTCCAACAGGCCCGAGCCTTTATGCCTCAGCCTCTGCCTCAGGTAGATGGCCGCCAAATTGATGTACAGGGCAGCCGCCAAGGATAGGTCCTTAAATGCCCCGTTGAGAATGTGGATGGCCTCCTCAAAGTACACCCTGGCCTGAGAGAGTTTGACCTTCCTAACGCTTAGCCGGCCCAGGAGGAAGCAGAGCCGGGCATGGGCCCAGGTCATGTGGCTGCGCTTGGCCCACTTCCTCGAGGCCTCCAGGTAGGCCACGAGCTCATCCTCCTCAGAGTAGCTGTAGAAGGAAGTCGTGAGGAAAGAGAAGGAAAAATCATAGAGGCTCTTAAAGTGGTCAGCATAACCCTCGTGATCCAGAAAAGCCAATATGGGGGTGAAGTTCTCAGCCTCCTCCTCCTCCTGACCGGTGTTCAGGTCCATGAGCAGCTCCGGGTCATTGAGGTCATCAGGCTCTGGCAGGTGATAGGTGTCTGAGGAGGCTGAAAGGAGCTCCTCCTCCAGGCTGGAGTCCTCGGAGCTGCTGGACTGTCTGGAGCCCACGGCCTGATGCTCCTCCCAGGCTCCACCAGGCCGGGTCTCCTTGAAGCCTTCGGGCTGGGACGCGCTCAGATCGTTTGGAAGACTCTGGATGGATTCAAACCCACATTGGGGAATAAGAATCAGGATCTATGTTCCTGGTGGGGACAAAGCCCACTTCTCCTGAGAGCGCTGACTTCCCAATGAACCACTGAAGCCCAGGAATGACAAAGCCGATGATCTCAATGCTTTCTCCCTGGTGGAAATTCAGTTCATCCTTTTCTTCCCTCTCATATTCTTTCCAGGCCTTACATTTTCCTCTACCGATCTGATAGGAGCCTGTCCAATCCCTCTTCCTGGAAAGGCCACAGCTTCCTGGATAATTCTTTAGGAACCATTGGTGGAAAGGGAGAGGCAGGGGTTCCAAGGCTGACACTGGCACCAAGCCCCGCTGACCCGTCACCAAGGACACGCCTTCCCACTCGAACTCGCCTTCAGCTGTCTTCACCGAGATTAACTCATTCTTGCAAAGTGTCAAATACTCCCCTTCCTTCTCAGCTGGCTGAGCCATGGAGCACGTGGCTCTGCAGAAGAAGTGACCTTCCTGGATCAGAAGTCCCAGGTATATTGTTTCCAGGTGTTTATCATCTACTGACACGTGGATCTCTGTATCCTCCACCAGTCGGCAGTTAAGCCAGTACTTGTGATCAAAGAGGAGATGCTCCAGACACATGGATATGTAGCCTAAGTTCAGGTAGGTGGAGAACTTCCAGATTTCCTCCATGGTCTTGAAGGTAATGAGGAACTGGGCCTTCTGGGACTGTATACACACCAACCTAGCTGAGAGGTCCTTAATCAATGCACGAACCTCCTGGTCCTCATTCTCCAGCACCCAGAGCCGCCTCCTGGCTGCTTCTTGCAAGGGGCCATTTACACACCTCCTGGAGCGGCTCTTCACACTGAAGGAGAGCGTCAGATCTGGAGTCATATTCTGTGGCAGGAAACATTTTTCCTTGTTTTCAGATGAGGATATAATCTCAGTGGATATGGTTGGATCCTTGGAAGAAGTTTCTTTACCAGACTCACCACTACAGGGGGGACCCGAGGGGCTCGCTGAGAACAGGAAGCGACGTCACCTGAGGGACGCCTGGAGCCAGCCAGCGGCACCGCAGGGAGTAGGCGGGACCTTAAGGCTATTTCTTGATGAACTTTTACAAATGTATGTATGCACACAGGTACCACCTGGATCAATAAATAGAACATCCTCGTTGTTCCCCAAAGCTCCCTCCTGCCTCTTTTGTGTCACACCCCCCTTCCTGGAAGCAATCATGACTCCCATTCAGATGGCCGCGGGTTAATTTCACTTCATGCTCATGAAATCACTGAGGATTGTACTGAATAGTTTCTTCTGATTTTCCCCACAACATAAGGCTCTTCAGATTTGCCCAGGCTGTTGCATGTGTCAGTAGCCAATGCTTTTCTATTGCAGTGTAGTATTATACTGTTTCATTATGTGTTGATCCATTCTCTTACTGAGAACACTTGGGCTGTTTCCAGTTTGAGACTATTAAGGAATAAAGCTGGTAATAGACCAGACTTTTTGTAGACGTCTGTATGAATTTCACCTGGGTATATCCTGAAGGGGAATCACTGGGCCATAGCATAGGTGTGTGTGTAACTTTATTAGAAAGTGCTATTTTCCTGTACTGGTCCGACCATTTTACACTCCAACAAGCAATGTGTGTGAGTTCTAGTTGCCGCTACTCGGCATCTTTGCTAACACCTGATATATTGTCAAGGAACGCAAGCAGCCTCTAGAAGCTGGAAGAGGCAAGAAAATGGATGGATTCTCCCCCAGAATTGCCAGAAAGGAACGCAACCCTGCTGACACCTTGACTTTAACCTAGTGAGACCCTTTTCAGACTTCTGACCTGTTAGATAATAAAGTTTTGTGGTAATTTGTTACAGCAGCAACAGGAAAACTAATACGGCAAGTCAGAAAATGGGAGACTTGTGCAAGCATATTTAGTATCCAGATTATATAAAGAGCCGCTACAAATCAATGAGACACTCTCCCCTCACTGGGCAGAAGATGCAAAGAAACAATTCACACAGAGGAAAGCTGAATCACCAGTCAATGTGAAAAGATGTTCAATCCCCCTGGTAATTAGGAAAACACAAATTGAAACAGTGTTACATGGACTGACCTATATCCGCCCCCTCCCATTCACATGTTGAAACGCTGATCTCCAATGTGATTGTATTTGGAGATGGGGCCTTTAGGGTAGTAATTAAGGTTAAATGAGGCCAGAGGGTTAGGACCCTAATCCCATAGGTGTCCCTGTAAGAGTAAGTTACCAGATCTCCCCCTCTCTCAGCCAACACACAGGAAGAGAGCCCTCACCAGAACTCAACCATCCTGGCACCTTGGTCTTGGACTCCTGGCCTCCAGAGTTGTGGGAAAATAAATTTCTGTCATTTAAGCCACCCAGTCTGCAGTATTTTGTCATGGCAGCCCAAGCAGACTAATATACATGCCCTTCAGGAACAAAAGTTTGAGAGTGTGATAACTCCACGTGCTACCAAGAGTGGAAAGGAAGGAAGATGAGGGAGGGAAAAGAGGAGGAAGGGAACTTATACATCAACAAGGATAACAAAACCACACACACACACAGAGCAACAGCACCGACCTGAAGTTTAAATCATGTAAACAATACACTCCATATTGTTACCTACAAACCTAAACAGCCAAAGTGCAGAGAGACCTTGGTTATCTCTGGGGAATGAGGGAAGGGCCTGGGATCTTGGAAAGATACACAAAGTGTCTCAAGTGTATCTGCAATGTTTTTTTCTTAAAGAAATGAAATACAGCAAAATGTTAAGATCTGTTGGGCAGTGGGCACTGGGGTGCTTGTCATATTATCTTCTACACTTTGAACTCTTACACAATTAAAGAAACCACATTCACATTAAATTAGGAACGTTTCTCAAAACAGAAACAGATTCACAGATACCGAGAACAAACTGGTGGTTGCCAGGGCGGAGCGGGGTGCTGGGGGGATGAGTGAAATAGGTGGGGGAGATTAAGAGGTACAGATTTCCAGGTATAAAGTAAATAAATTACAGGGCTGTAATGTACAGCATAAGGAATATAGCCAAGAATATTTTAATATCCTTGTATGGTGACAAATGGTAACTAGGTCTATCATGGTGATCATTTTGTAATGTACAGAAATACCAAAGCACTATGTTGTACACCTAAAATTAATATAATACTGTAAGTCAATTATACTTCAAAAAAAAATTAGAAATGCTCTCTCCGCCATCTTTCCGCGCCACCATAACAGTGGGCACGAATGCCCCGGCCGATGCTCTCAAGAGCATCAACAATGCCGAAAATAGACGCCAAAGCCAGGTTCTTACTAGGCTGTCCTCCAAACTCACTGTCCACTTTCCAACTGTGATGATGAAGCATGGCTCCACTGGAGAATCTGATCACCTGTGATCCCATGATCACAGAGCTGGGAAAATTGTCGTGAAGCTCTCAGGCAGGCTAAACAAGTGTGGAGCGATCAGCCCAGATTTGATGTGCAACTCAAAGATCTAGAAAAACGGCAGAGTAACCTGCTCCCGTCCCGTCAGTTTGGTCCCTTTGGACTGACAACCTCAGCTAGCAACATGGTCCATGAAGCAAGATGAAAACACACAGGAGGGAAAATCCTGGGATTCTTTTTCTAGGGATGAAATACATTCATGCAAATAAAATGCCTCAATGGAAAAAAACCAGAAATGTTTATCAATGTTTCAATTGTCAAAAATGAAAATACTTTTTCCTTTTTTTTTTGGCCATGCCACATGGCTTGTGGGATCTTAGTTCCCCGACCAGGGATCGAACCCGTGCCCTCGGCAGTGAAAGTGTGGAGTCCTAACCACTGGACCGCCAGGGAATTCCCATACTTTTTCTTTTTTATTGGAAAACATTTTGGCTAAAATTATCATTACCAGAAGAAATCAAAAATGAAAAATCTAAGCTTATTATTTTTTTAATTTATTTATTTAGTTAGTTTTGGCTGCATTGGGTCTTTGTTGCTGCGCGGGCTTTCTCTAGTTGCAGTGACCGGGGGCTACTCTTTGTTGCAGTGCATGGGCTTCTCATTGCAGTGGCTTCTTGTTGCATAGCATGGGCTCTAGGTGCGCGGGCTTCAGTAGTTGTAGCACGTGAGCTCAGTAGTTGTGGCTCGCAGGCTCTAGAGCGCAGGCTCAGTAGTTGTGGCGCACGGGTTTAGTTGCTCCGCGGCATGTGGGATCTTCCCGGACCAGGGCTCAAACCCGTGTGCCCTGCATTGGCAGGCGGATTCTTAACCACTGCTCCACCAGGGAAGCCCTAAGCTTAATTTTATTTATTTATTTATTCATTTATTTTTGGCTGCTTTGGGTCTTCATTGCTGCGCAGTGGCCTTCTATAGCTGCAGCGAGCCAGGGGCTACACTTCGTTGCTCTGCAGCATGTGGGATCCTCCCGCACCAGAGCCCGAACCCGTGTCCCCTGCATTGGCAGGCAGACTCTCAACCACCGTGCCACCAGGGAAGCCCCTAAGCTTAATTTTTTAAGTTATAAAGATAACCAATACAAGAATTAAAAACAGTGATATAATTATATTGATAAGGGAAAAGAAGATGGAGTTGGTTTAAGCGAGCTATCTCCTCATGAGGCTCAGAAAAGTCTGAATTTGATCAACACTATACTTTAGAAATGCAACAGTAATCAGGAAGATAACTAAAATAGAACCCAAGAAAAGAATCAACGTGGCTGCACCTGGGGAGGTGTCTTTGTTTGGGCCACTATAATGGAATACCACAGACTGGGTGGCTTATAAGCAGCAGAAATTTATTTATCAAGGCACTGGCAGCTTTGGTGTCTGGTGAGGACCTGCTTCCTGGCTCACAGACGGTGTCTTCTGTGTCTTCACGTGGCACGAGGGGCAAGGGAGCTCCCTGGGGTCTTGTTTAAAAGGGACTCGTAACATTCACGAGGGCTCCACCCTCATGACTTAATCATCTCCTAATACAATCACACTAGGGATTATGCTTCAACATACGCATTCTGCAGGGACACAAACATTCAGTCTATAGTAGAAGGAGTAGAATGGAGAAGGTTAGGGCTCTTATTAAAAGTCCTTCTGTTCTCTGATTTTCAAAAATTATTGGTTATTTGGAAATGTGTTTTTAAACACACAGAACGGAAGCGGTGGAGCTGATTTCGTCCTTGGCTCTATGAGAGGCACTCCTACAAGACTGCACCATGTTTAGCCCACGTGAATGTGGGAGCATTGTTTTTCAAAACAACACTCAGAAAAAGAGATGTAGGTTTACAATGCAAAAGCTCAAGCACAGTGTCTCTGCCAGGAAGTGAGACTAGTTAGCACAGCAGTAAGGGGGCAGCAAAGGTAACACTGTCCTGTGTCCTTTGAACTAGGACTCTCTTTCAATTTGGTAGAGACAAAGATTTACATTCTGAAAGAAACGCACGCGTGCCTGGCCTCTGGCTAACCTCATAACTAGTGCTGGCTGGCCCTGCTGTCTTTGCTAGTGATGAACATGTAAACATGGAGAGGGAACCTACCGGCTGCACTGCAGATACAATTAAACACTTAATCCTGACTTAATAAGAATTTAACACAACACTGAATCATCCATACTTCAATAAAATTTTTTAAAAATGAATAATAAAATAATACTGATTTAATAAAAACAATAAAAATGTTCATTCAAAACAAAATAAAAAGCACTTAGCATTTACAAGTATGGAGCCAAATGACATCCCAAAGTTGAATAAAATCTCAGGTTTTGCTCCCTATTTCCAGACTGCTAGTCTAAAAAGATAGCTTATTTTGAAACTTCAATTTCTGGTTATCACCAGTACTGAGAGACTTCCTAAGATGTGCTCTTTTGTCCTTCAGCCAGCATTTGGAATTTGCAGAGAACAGACTGAGTGCCATTACAGCGCTGGGTGCCGGTGACACAGAAGGGGAGACCCAAAGCTGCCCCGGGGGATGCTCAGTGCACAAGAGCTCCTCCTGGGCACAGCAGTGGCTCAAGGGACGGAGCTCAAGGGATGGAGTGACCAGGCCTCTTGCAGGAATGTGGACGTTCCCCAGAAAAGACTCTGGAGCTGGAACAGGAAGGAAGAAGACGACTGCAGGCAGAAGAGAAAAGCCTGGAGGCGTGAAGTGGTGTGACACGCTCAGCTGCTGTGGACAAGGAGAGGAGAGCAGGCCAGTGGTCAGCCAGGACCCTGTGGGCCATGATGAACTAAGGCGTTTGTTCTTGACCTGGAGTGAAGGGCCAGGGCCAAATTTTAAACAGAGAACAAATCTGTGTTTTAAAAAGTGTTCTAGCAGCATTGGGGATGACAAAAGAGAAGCAGCTCTGGAAGTAGAGAGCAGCTAGGAAACCACTGCCCTCAGTCAACTTACGAGGTGTCGAGAACCATCTAAGGGGGTACTGGGTGAAGACAGAGACAAAGAAATGGACAACAGAAATAATGAAGCTTAAGGATAAACAAGATTCAAGGACCTCCTGCATGTGGGGATTCAGGAAGAGAAAAGCTATGCTTTTGGAAAGTCTCAGAATGAGACAAGGAATCAGGTTCCAGGTCAATTAAATGATCACAACTGCAATGTTAAAATGCCAGCTTTTCATCATGACTCTGGACATAATAAAATCTACAGCCACAACTACTATGCTTATTTACCGAGCACTTTCTAAGCGCCAAGCACTGTACCACGTTATTCCATGCAGTCCCCTCATCAACAGCATGAAGCAGGATTGTTGTTAAGTCCAGCTTTACAGAACAGGAGGAGGCATAGGAACTAGCTGGGATAACGCCCATAAAGAATAGAGCACGATGCCCGGACAAAGCAAACCCTCATCAGTGGTAGCTATTCTTAGCCACCAATCATGAGGCTCCGCAGCCACACTTGAACATGCTTCGTTCCCTCCGTATCAAGCCAGTCCTAATCAACACCTTTCCTCTGGAAAGGCACTTGGGATACAAACGGGAAGGGGCGGAGCTTAAAAAGAAAACAAAACCCCCAAATCTGAAATAGTTGTGTTCCAGGTTAGTTTCTCTCACAGAACGTTATACACTATTCTAAGCACAAGATGAACTTGTTGATGCTTCTCAACAGCATCCAAGTCACCAGGAGCACCACTTGGCCGACATCTGCGCCCAGGAATCCTGAAGCCCTGGGAGATGGAGCATAAAACACTTCTTCCAGGTTGTCTTAAATATACATCCTTCGGTGGGCACTTACGCTGTTCCCAGCACAAACATGAAGCAGCTGCTCCCACCCGGACTCCCTAAGAGGGAAGCTGCGGAAGAACTATGGGTGGTCCCTGCCGCCCGCTCTCCCATCTCTCGGGAGGCCGGAGAGGGGACGCTCGGTATTCCACAGAGAACTCTACTCCTTGGGTCTCTGAGCAGAAGGGCTGCGCCAACTGCTGCTTCTACGTTGCCATCAGGGTGAATTGTAACTAACGTGCTCAATCTATCTCTAAGTCGGGCTAAAACCCACTCCACACACCGTAAAGTCTCAGACACCACCAAACCTCAAAACCAAGAATCGATGTTAAAGTAACACTCTAAAAACACTAACGGAAGGGTCTCCCGGGTTAGTTTACAGGATTTTCTTCTTGGTCCTTTAAAGAGCACAAAGGCGCGGTTCTTGTTTGCTGGCTTCGCTCGCCGGTCCGGCTTCCTCCCTCGGGGACAGAACACGGCTCGCCTGGTGCTGAAGCCACACTGCGACCCGAGGTTCCGGAGGAAGAGCAGGACAGGGAACAAGCTCACACTAACAAGAGCAGAGCGCAGGCCACCTTCACCTGTGTCCGGAGGCGCCGAAAGGGGACGGGGCGGCTTAAGCTTTACGTGCCCAAGCTGACCACTCGCCGACTGACCACTCCTGAGAGTGCGGCTGCGCGGACCCCGGGTCCGGATTCCACAGAAAATCTGGGGTCCGCAGCAGGGTCGGGGTTCTGCTTCGGACCAGGGTTCAGGTCCCAAGGGGATCAGGACTCCAGCGGGGGTCGGGGCGCCGCTGTGCACCCACCTTGGCGCGCTTTCAGCAGCATCGAGTTGGCCAAGAGGTTCTCGAGCTCCATGGACGACCGCCGCCGCCGCCGCCGCCGCCGCCCCCGCCGCCGCCGCGACCAAGCTTTGTGGACTCGAGGAGGCGAGGGGGCGACCGGGGGCGGCGGTGGGGCAGCCTCCGCGCATCGCTCGCCCAACGCCGGGTCTGGTCCCGCACTGGGCCGCCGCTTCTCCTCGTCCTCCTGCTGCTGTTGCTGCTTCTGCCGCTGCTGCCGGCGCCACGACGCCTCGCCCTCGGGACCCGGGACTGCGGCCCAGGAGGGGTCGGGCCGAGCCCCCGCGGTCACGCCCGCCGCGCCGTGGCCCGGGCTGTCGGCCCCATCGCCCGGGGACGCGCTCATTGGCCGGGGAACCACCCCCCGGCGGCGACGGCTCCGGCCAACGGCTCCCCAGACGAGAGAGCCAGAGCGCTGCGCTCCACGAGCCCCGAGGCTGGGGCGCTACCGCGCGGGCCGGGACCGCTCCCAGAAGGCCCCGCAAGGGGCGGAGACGGTGGGGCGCGAGCGCGGCCTGCTGGGAGTTGTAGTCGCTCAGCCTACGGGCGGGTAAGCTGAGCGGGGGCTTGTCAGTATTTTACCCAACGTTCCTACGTCTCGCTGGCTCAGTTATCGCGAGACGGGGGCGGCACTCCTAGGCTGCTGGGCCGCGCGTTAGCTCCGGAGGGAGCGCGCGCTCTAGCTGCCACCTCCTCATCAGCGCCCCGAGGTGCAGCGCGTGTTGCCATGGGGAAGACCAGGTCTGCCGGAGCACGCGGGAAGGCCCCCGGGGCCCCGGCGGGCGCGCGGGGCTGCCGGGCGAGGCCCAGCGCCAACCCGTTCGAGGTGAAAGTCAACCGGCAGAAGTTCCAGGTCCTGGGCAGGAAGACGCGCCACGACGTGGGGCTGCCCGGGGTGTCGCGCGCGCGGGCCCTCCAGAAGGTGAGCGGGGCGCCGGGCCCTCCGGGGTGGGTCCCCCCGGCCCCGCCTGCCGGCCGGGACCACCCACGGCCCTGCTCCTCGAACCCCTGCGGCACCGAGGGGCCGCCGGCAGGCTTGGGCGAGCTACGGACTTACTTTCCGGTGCCCTTTTTCCCTTCTGTAAATCGGCCATGATGGTGGTACGTACATCCTAGGGCCGCCGGGAGGATGGGAAGCGTCCACTTAGAGTCCTCGGGACAGCGCCTGGAGCAGTGAGACGTCGTGTATCGTGTATGCCATGTGTCAGCTGGACTGTTTTCATCTTCGTGCCTCTGCTTCTGCGTGGGCGGGGACGACGTTCCCCTGCAAAACCGCCGTCCCTCCTTGGAGACCCACACACAAGTCCAACTCAGGCAGAGTTCATCACTTCCGCGCTGCCGCGGCCCCTGTGCGAACCTCTTAAAACCTGCCCTCGTTGAGACTTTGAGCTCCGCTGCTTAGGGACAGGATAGGGGATTACATGCTCAGTAGATGTTTGAAGAAGGAATGTATCGCTCCTTTGAAGCGCACAACCTTGTCCCTTGCAGGGTAACTGAAATGCTGCCGTCTTGGAAAGTCTCGTAGTCTCCAGCTTTTCTGTGCTTACGGTTCCAGAGTATTCTGTACTTTGAAATTCAGTTCGGGTGGCATTCTCTCTGCAGCTTCTGAGACATGCTCATTGGTTTGTTTAACGATATTTATTGTTACTCTGAGGAGGAGACATTAGTAAGTCAGTGAACAGATTAAAGCACAGAAAGGTCAAGTAAATTTCCCAGGGTCACACAGCTGGTAAAGGCTGGGGTTTGCACTGGGTTTGGACACCTGTGAAGCCTTTATGTGCCACTGAGCACTTAACGTTTAAGCTGTGTTCTAGCAGGTGGAGAGGTAAAGGTAAAGTAACACCTGGCCCTGCCTTCATGGGCTCGTAATCTGTGGTCTGTCCCACAGCATGTAATCCAGTTGATCTTTTTTTATATATAAATTTATTTATTTATTTATTTTGGCTGCCTTGGGTCTGTTGCTGCACGCGGGCTTTCTCTTGTTGCGGCAAGAGGGGGCTACTCTTCTTTGCGGTGCGCGGGCTTCTCATTGCGGTGGCTTCTCTTGTTATAGACCACACGGGCTCTAGGTGCGCGGGCTTCAGTAGCTGTGGCATGTGAGCTCAGTAATTGTGGCTCATGGGCTCTAGAGCGCAGGTTTAGTAGTTGTGGCACACTGGCTTCGTTGCTCCACGGCATGTGGGATTTTCCCGGACCAGGGCTCGAACCTTTGTCCCCTGCATTGGCAGGCGGATTCTTAACCATTTCGCCACCAGGGAAACCCCAACTGATCTTTTCTTTTTTTTTTTTTTTTAATAAATTTATTTATTTATTTATGGCTGCGTTGGGTCTTCGTTGCTGTGCACAGGCTTTCTCTAGTTGTGGTGAATAGGGGCTACTCTTCGCTGCAGTGCGTGGGCTTCTCATTGCGGTGGCCTGTCTTGCTGTGGAGCACAGGCTCCAGGCACACGGGCTTAAGTAGTTGTGGCACACAGGCTCAGTAGTTGTGGCGCACGGGCTTAGTTGCTCCGCGGCATGTGGGATCTTCCTGGACCAGGGCTCAAACCCATGTCCCCTGCATTGGCAGGCAGATTCTTAACCACTGCGCCACCAGGGAAGTCCCCCCAATTGATCTTTGAATTGAATCAAACATCGTCCTTATTGCAAGGAGCTGGCAGTAATAGCAGACAAGACAAACTTATAGCCGACTCCGATGCACCCCTGCATCACACACCCCAGGGCAGGCTTGTGGGGGCAGATGTGGGGATGGGCATTGCATGGGCTCCAGACTAGACATGTTTTCCTTTATCATGTAAGCCTCAGTTTTCTCATTTCTCCTTAAGAGCCTGAGGTAGGAACTGCCATTCTCTCCTTTTTACAGGTGAGGCTGTAGGCGCTTCCCAAAGCCCTCAGCTGGTGGGGTTCTGAGTCCTCATTCTCGACGGCACCTCCTGGGCATCACATGCATGTCCATGAATGACCCAGAAAGTGCTGAGAGTATTGGTTTGGGGCTACACGTAAATTTTACCAATAGACAAATACATAAATACGGAATCTGAAAATAGCAAAGACTGGCTGTATATACACATAATGGCACGTATATAACAAGCAAAGGGCAGATAGGCAGTGCTGCTGCAGTCTGTGTCTGTAATTGATCGTGACGTCGTCATTGACATAAATGGCCTCTCAGATCATTGTTCCCTGCTCCCCTTACTCGGCTAGAACCTGAACTCCTCTGGCTTCTTCACCTGGGTGGAGTGACCTCTGCTTGATTGTTCTGCTTTTTTTTGGTTGCCATCATTTTACTTTAACCTTTGGTATTAGGCATGGAAGTACTAACACACACCCTAGAGAATCCCCTGGGTTCCAGACATCATCCTCTTTGCTGCCGTTGTATGGCAGCGACCCAGTTTCTCCTTGGTAATTGAGATCAGTCTTTCCAGCCAGTAGATTGGCCTTTTTTGGACTGTTTGTCTCAGTGGCCTGAGGCATAGAAAATGGCATTTTCCAGTTCCTTAGAGCCAGCGTTGTGTCCCCTTGTGGAAGCACCTCCCCTTTGGTGACTAAGACTGCCAGGCTGTCAGAGCTCAGAGTTGCCAGGACCGGTGAGAGATTGTTCTATGATCTGTTTTTCAGCGCACCCAGACTTTGCTAAAGGAATACAAAGAAAGGGATAAGTCCAACATATTTAGAGATAAACGCTTTGGAGAATACAATAGCAACATAAGCCCGGAGGAGAAGATGATGAAGAGGTTTGCTCTGGAACAACAGGTATGGAAAACAGTCTTTTGCTGTAGTTTTACACAGAAGTCAAATACAAAGAGAAGGCCGTTTCCCCCTTGTTTGTTTATACTTTTGTGAGTGCACAGTGGGTGGGTCTTCAGTCGTGTATCTTGCCTGTCTAGACCAAGGGGGAAGCAGCCTCTTGCACATACCAGTTAGGTGGATAAATATCTTAACCAGAGTGCCCGGCAGTGATGCGTCCTGGGGTTCTGGACTAAACTGCTGCCTTCAACTGGGTCGAGTGGATTGTGGAGCATGCCTGGTGGGTAGAGCTGCACGATTTCCCAGTGCCTTAGGGTGACCCATTGATTTATTTACCTTCTGTGGGTTCTGTTTATATCCGAATCATTGCTCAAATGATTCAGAATAATCTTAAAGCTACACTGTCACATTGCACAAAAATGGGGAAAAAAATCATTCTTTTTTTGATGTTAAATGGATGTGGAAATTTTAGGAGACTGATTTTCATTTTTTCTATTCTGTCAGCGACAACACGAAAAGAAAAGCATCTACAACCTAAATGAAGATGAAGAACTGACTCATTACGGCCAGTCTTTGGCAGACATTGAAAAGCATAATGACATTGTCGATAGCGACAGCGATGCCGAGGACCGAGGAGTGCTGTCGGGTGAGGCCTGGGATCAGGGGCAGTCTGCTTAGCACTGACGTTCTTTCTGCCCTGCTTGCACACCTAGAAAATGCAGGTGTAGATCTTTAAGAATGTGTATATGTAGATAAGATAGACAGCCTGCTGTCTGTCTGTCACAGAAAGCACCTCAGTATCCCTCCTCTTGTTTGAACTCCACCCCAGCTCATTTTACCCGGTGAGCTCAGAGAAACAATATGATTTGACCAACTCGTGAGTCAGAGTTGTGGGTAAAACCCACCTCACTAACCCCTAGGACAGCTCTTCTGTACTAACCCACAGTGCTTTGCTACCACTGTTACCAGTTCTGACCCAATGTGTGCACTAACAGTGTTTACTTAGTTCTTTTAGTCTTTGTTTTCTCTGGAACCGCTTATGACAGTTTTGTGGGGGAAATAGCATTGAGCTTCTTCTTTTTAATTTCTTTTTTAAAATTTATTTATTTACTTATTTCATTTTTGGCTGTGTTGGGTCTTCGTTGCTGCACACAGGCTTTCTCTAGTTGCGGCAAGCCAGGGCTACTCTTCGTTGCGGTGTGCAGGCTTCTCATTGCGGTGGTTTCTCTTGTTGCAGAGCACGGGCTCTAGGCGTGTGGGCTCAGTAGTTGTGGCTCACGGGCTTAGTTGCTCCTCGGCATGTG
Source organism: Leucopleurus acutus (assembly GCF_964270905.1). Taxonomy (NCBI): domain Eukaryota; kingdom Metazoa; phylum Chordata; class Mammalia; order Artiodactyla; family Delphinidae; genus Leucopleurus; species Leucopleurus acutus. The sequence goes on along the minus strand of NC_139146.1, from coordinate 2,039,627 downwards.
GGATCTTCCCAGATCAGGGCTCGAACCTGTGTCCCCTGCATTGGCAGGAGGATTCTTTACCACCGGGCCACCAGGGAAGTCCTGAGCTTCTTATTTATAGATAATAACGAAGCAGGTTAAACCATGGCATTAGTTAACACTGATATACAACTGAACTGAGTTAGGACTCGGTTCAGGTCTGATCATCTTGGGCCCTTTTGTAAAGTTGCGGTCGTGTCGTAAGTTCGCATCCTTATGATTTAGAATATCCTCTATTCAGCATCTTCAGAACAAAGCTGTACAAAACTAAAACTGACTCAGCGGTTTTTCTGGTGTGTGGAAAGCCAAGCCGTTAAGCCCATGACTGCTTTTTGGTATTTGGGTGATGCGGGGGCAGAAGGCCTAGGAATTAGGGCAGCCCGTGGTTCTGTCCACAGCACCGGGAGGCGGACCACAACTCTGCTGAGGCTTCGTGGTTGAGGAGGGAACACAGTTCACCTTGAGGGCCTTTCTCTTCGCACTTTCCATTGTTCAGGACTTTATGCACGCCTCGCTTTAAACACGTTCACCTTCACCGTCACTGAAGGGGACTGCCGTGGCCCCTTAACGTTTGGCGGCCTGGTCATTCATCACAAGGTGTCGGCCTCGGCCTCGTTGGTATGATAGGCTGACTAGAGGAGAAGTTGGATTCCCGTTCTGCCAGGTGTTGGGTCCTGGGGACTCAACTGTTTATTTGAGGTTTCCTATCCTCCTCTGATGTTTAGTATGAGCTCATGAGAATCCAGGGGACTTGCACATTTCCAGGTAACCTCTTATATTTGAAAATAAATATATTTGCCGTACCTTTTAAAATGAATCATTAGGAAACATTCTATTTTGTTCAACTACATAGTTTATATGTTCTCCTAGATTAGGAGAATTTCATCTTAAAAATCAACCCTAGTTTTCTAATTAAATCCTATCATCAGTGTAAACACACTGATGGATTTTTTTTTTTCTTTTCTCCGAGAATCCTTTTTGGAATCTTTTATATAATACCACCTCGTTAGTTAATGTTTTGTAAATTTTATTTTCAGAAAATATGTAAACAATCTTGAATTAGTAGAATGCTAAATGATAGTGTTTTCTAATATGCTAAACTTTGCAGGAAGCAGAGGAATCACTCAGTCACTGATTCATTTATTCACCATGTGCCAGGCAGTGCTCTTGGTTCTGGGGAAATAGCAGTGAGTAAAACCTACCTGCAGCTCAGTTTTCTGGGGAGACCCAGACAGTAAACTAAATAATCGCTAAATCCCGCAGGCCGGTCGGAAGTAGAAGTGCTGTGGGGGAAATGAAGTCGGAGCGGTCTGGGACACGCCAGGTAGTCCTGATTAGGGTCACAAAGGAGGTGGCTGTCGTGCAGGCCTCTGGTGGTGTCACGGTCTGGGACCAGCCAGGAGCCTGGCAACTGGAGGCAGCGATGGTACAGACAGGTGGGCTGGGCCCCCAGGGCCACGGGAACAATTTTGGCTTTTACTCAGGAACGGGAGCCGGAGGGACTTGAGTGGGGAAGGACAGAGTTGGCTAGGGCAGGCCAAGAGGTCTTCCTGAAATTCTCTTGTAGGCGCGGGAGGTGGAAAGGAAGCAGGATGCGCAGGGGTGTTTGGGGTACCTGTCAGCCCAGGGGAGGCATCAGGAGGGCAGTGGGGGCCCAAGTTCGCAGACAGCCTTGCCTGGAGGAGGGAGCTGCCGCCCAGAGGAGTGAGCGTTGGCCTTTAAATCGGGCCAGAGTCTACTGCAGGGGGAGCGAGAGCAGCTTCCAGAAGGAGGCATGATGGGGATGGCGGAGCGCAGGCGCAGACGGCGGGTTGTGGGCCTGACGGGGTTAGAGGGCCACAGGCAGGAGCTGTTTCTCTTACTGGATGAGATCTGAAGTCAGTTGCTTAGCATCTAAGCCTCTGTTTTCTCTTCCAAGAAATTGGATTTTTTTAAAGTTTCTTTCTATTCCAAAATCGACGATTCCCAGTGTTTTCTTTCTCTCTTCTTCCCTGGTAGATCAGGCAGCCTAGGAATCAGTGACTCTAGTAGCTGGCTCCGCCCCCTGCCCCCGGGACTTTCTGTGAGACACAGGGAGGGTGTGAAGTGGCCCTGGTCCTGGGCATGCCCTCTTAGGACTCGGGCGCGAGCTAGTTTGCGTTTGCCCATCTTCTGTGAGACGTTAACACATTGGAAAACAGGTTCTTGGTGTTTCCAGTCACTTGGATCACAGCTGTTTGGTCTTTTTATGCCTCTGGGTTTTCTCGGAGGGGCTCATCTTGGGGGTTTGTGTCGCTGTGCCTGTAGTCTTACCCGCTGTGGGTGAGAGTTTTCTCTTAAACGTGGAGTCTGCTCTTAGGACCGTGCTTGGAGAAACGTTGGCAGAGCGACTGCAAAACCCACTTCGCAGCCGGGCCTGGCTTCACAGAGGGGTTTTCTGCTCTCTGTCTGCAGCTGAGTTGACAGCGGCCCATTTTGGAGGAGGTGGTGGGCTGCTTCACAAGAAGACCTCTCAACAGCACGGCGAGGAGGGGCAACAGCCGAAGTCACGCAAAGAGCTGATCGAGGAGCTCATCGCCAAATCAAGGCAGGAGAAGGTGCGTCCGCTGCCATTCTCGCTGCGGAGCAGCACCGCCCGCAGGCTCGCTGCTGAACACTTTCAAGTCTTTTCTCCCTGTGCAGTTTAGGCTGTGTCTAATATTTTCTATGAATTCAATAAAAGCATTCACTTTGAATAGGAATACAAAATGCATTTTAAGTTTCATCAAGCATGTACTTCCTCTTTTTTTTTTTTTTAATTTTATTTATTTATTTTTGGCTGTGTCGGGTCTTTTCTGCTGCGCGCGGGCTTTCTCTAGTTGCGGCGAGTGGGGCCTACTCTTCTTTGCAGTTTGTGGGCTTCTCACTGCGGTGGCTTCTCTTGTTGCGGAGCACGGGCTCTAGGCACACGGGCTTCAGTAGTTGTGGCACGCAGGATCTAGAGCACAGGCTCAGTAGTTTTGGCGCAGGGGCTTAGTTGCTCCGTGGCATGTGGGATCTTCCTGGACCAAGGCTCGAACCCGTGTCCCCTGCATTGGCAGGGGGATTCTTAACCACTGCACTACCACGGAAGCCCCAAGCATGTACTTCTGATGGTTTCTTGGGGTTTTGGTTTTGGTTTGGGGGGAGGGTTGGTTTTAGTGTTTTGGCACGTATCAAGAGTCGCAAAACATCACTGCTTCTGCTAAAGGCAAACTGCTCAGAGCATCTAGAAGAGCAGTTTTACAGCAGGAAGTTCGTTCTGCGTGATGGGATCCTGAGATGCTGATTTCTCGTGGTCTCTTTCCCCGTCGGCATGTTAGGCTGAGCAGTTGTCCAGTGGGGCCTGGACGTCTGCTGGAGGCCGGCAGTAATGGGGTGCCTTCTGTTCTTTTTCCCCAGAGGGAGAGACAGGCTCAACGAGAAGACGCCCTTGAACTCACAGAGAAGCTAGACCAAGACTGGAAAGAAATCCAGACTCTCCTGGCCCGTAAAACACCCACATCCGAGAGCAGAGGTGGAAAGGAGAAACCCAAGGTGGGGTCAGCACCTCACAGGCAGCCTGGGCTCACGACCATTGACCCAGCCTTTCTCTGCAGAAGAGGGGGAGCCAGACATCTGTTCTCCCTTTTAGGACTTAAGTTTTCTGTTAAACTTTTATATTGAGGTATCTGACGTGTGTTACATCAGGGTGGAAATAGACTAAAAGTTACTTCACTATCTACTCCAGAATAATGAAAGTAAAGAAAATGGTTGTTTCTTGGTATGAGCAGACTTGGTATGTGTATTGATATATACATTTATTTATTTTTCCCCCTGGACAATATTTGGTTCCTACCGCATTGCTTTTAGTCTAAATTGTCAGAGAAGGTGCATTCGTTTGAGTTGCTGGTTTCTAGAAAATACTTGGATTCACCAGATTACCTTGCCGTGTGGCCATCTGCACATCTGTGAGTCGACCTTACTGTTGCTTCCCCCAAAATCCCATTTGGGGGGCTTAATGCCTAGATGAGCAAAGTTTAGTTTTCTTTTTTTTTTTTTTGCGGTACGCGGGCCTCTCACTGTTGTGGCCTCTCCCGTTGCGGAGCACAGGCTCCGGACACACAGGCTCAGCAGCCATGGCTCACGGGCCCAGCCGCTCCGCGGCATGTGGGATCTTCCCGGACCGGGGCACGAACCCGTGTCCCCTACATCGGCAGGTGGACTCTCAACCACTGCGCCACCAGGGAAGCCCAAGCTTTAGTTTTCTTAAAGCAGATATACTTTAAGAATTTTCGAGGAGCAAATAGTTGTATGTGACCTAAAGGCGTCCTCGAGACTGATTAGAACGGGCCTCTGTCACACAAGAAGAAAAGATTTAGGCCGTGGTTTAGCTTCTTCCATAAAGATGTCCAGCCACAATTGGGATGTGCAGGAAGCTCGTTATGCAGGTCTTTTCTTTAAAAAAACAATTTCTTCTTTCTGCCCTAGCCTGACGCATACGACATGATGGTTCGTGAGCTCGGCTTTGAAATGAAAGCGCCGCCCTCTAACAGGATGAAGACGGAGGAGGAGCTGGCCCAGGAGGAGCGGGAGCGGCTCAAGTGCCTGGAGGTGTCTAGGGGGTGGGGCGAGGCAGGGTCAGGGCTGCTCTGGGAAGCTGCTGCTACCAGAAAGGCCCTTTCCACCTTGTTGTGTTCAATGGGCTGGAGGTGTGCTGTGTTTTACCAGTGAAATCTTTTTAGCCTCTAAACAAGTTTGTTTGTTTTATTTTTTTTAACTATAAAAGGGAAAAAAAATATAGATAATACCCAACATAACAAATTAAAAATGACTTTCTTTCTAATCCCTTTACCTCAGAACAGCTGCTAGCGATATACTGCACTACCTTTTCACCTCTTTTCTCTTAAAGGTTTTTTAAATTTCCTTACGTTACAAAACAAAAATGAAGTGGAGGCATACTGTCGTGCATCTGGCCTTTTCAGTACCCCCCTCGTGGGCCGTCTCCTGTGGCCATTGCATGGTTCAGAGGGACAGAGTAGCTGAGCTGCTTGTTAAATGGATGCAGACCTCAGTGTAAGGTGTCCTGTTCCTCTTCTGGGGCCTGGTGGTGAGTGAAGCTGATGGTTAGCCACCATCATTTGGCCAGAAAGCCCTCAGGGTGACAGCTTTTCCTTCCTTGTCACGGGAACATATTTCTGCCGCAGTATTTTTATTTTTGTTAAAATAAGTCTTCCACACGATGCTTGCCAAGGGTTTGCATGTCTGGTTGAAGAAAGCAGAAGGCAGGCCTGAAGCAGCTGTGCTGGCCGAGGGAGCCTGGAGCGTGCGTCCCCGCCACGTGCTCACAGCACGGCGGACAGCTTTTCTGTCTTTCCTGCTCAGGCTGAAAGACTCCGGAGGATGCTTGGAAAGGAGGAGGATGAGCATATTAAGAGACCGAAACACATGTCGGCGGATGACTTAAGTGATGGCTTCGTACTAGACAAAGATGACAGGCGTTTGCTTTCTTACAAAGTAAGATGTTTGCCTTCGTTTCCTTTCTTTTTTTTTTTTAATTTAAAGCAGCACATTTCCTGGTTTTTCACGTGATAGGTTTACCACAGGTGGAAATTGTGAGTCCTTTTAGAAGCAGTTTCTCTGTGGCTCTTTCCAAAGTTGGTGAGGTTTTTCACTCGCGAGCCCCATTAGCTCTGTACTCCTCTCGCCTTTCAGAGCGTCGGCAGGAAGATAGGAGAAGGCCAGGAGTCTCGAGCAGAAAGGGTTCCAAGACGGGAAACTGGGTGCTCGCAAAACACTGGGTTATCTGGGGGAGTCGTCAGGGGTCACCCTCCGATGTTGAGGTCCCACCACCTCCGCGTGCAGCCCACATGCCAGGAAGCCCCAGCTTCCTGGGGCTGCCAGACACTCATAGCAGACGGAGCCTGTCCGCTGGGGCGCCTTCCGCATCCTGGACCCCCGCCGCTCCCCAGCAGAGACAAGCCCTGCCCAGAGTCCTGGCGGCAGGGTGTGGGGACTGCGGTTACCAGGCCTTTAGCCCCGTGACGTGTAGCAGCCCCGAAGGAGGTGGAAGAGAGGCCCCACGCCCGTGTACGGTGCAGCACCGGGCCGCGTGTTCCTGGCAGACAAGTAGCATAAAGTGTCTGCACGTGCACGGCCCTCAGACATGGTCACAGGCTGTGCCAGCTGCTGTCCCCTGAGGAGTGATGCCGCTGCTTCCCACACTCTGTTCCCAGGATGGAAAGATGAACATCGAGGAAGAGCCGAGCGGGGAAGCCAGTAGCAGTGAGAGCGAAGGGGAAGAGGGCAAAGGCTCGAGCGAGGGGGACCCAGAGGAGAGCGATGGCCCGGACGACCCCTCAGGCCTGGAGTCTGACGTGCAGAGCAAGGACGGGAGCGAGAGGACCCAGGAGGAGCAGCGTCTGAATCCCGGGGAGCGGTCGACAGCCGACGACCGGGAGGCTGCCAGGGCCGAGCTGCCCTATATGTTCGCAGGTAGACAGACAACTGGGGAGTGACCGCAGTGACCTGGTGGCGTCTGCCTCACGGGATGCGTCATGGAGTGGGACAGGGTACGGGCCTGGACACACGGGCACAGCCCGTCTGTGCTGTCCTGGCTGGCAGACAGGCACGGTCATCCTTCTCCGCGACGCCCCTGGGATCTGACCCGAGTGCTCTGGGCAGCACGTCGGCCTCTGCTGTGTGACTGCAGCAGTTCTGCAGGCCGCCGGTGGAGGTCCCTGCCGCTTGACAAGTCAGCCCTTCGTGGGCAAGGGTGGCCGCGGAGTCGGGCTCAGGCCCCGTGACATGGCATGTAGCACACGGTGAGCTGCTCTGTCCCACGTGCAGACACCCCATCCGGTTCCAGTACGAGGCCTAAGCTGTCCTGCGACTTAAGGGCGTTTCCAGAGCGGTTGAACCGGCGGGTGGAGCTGGCTGCCGGGGGCATCTCAGGCGTGACGCTGCTCTGCTCCTGGGGCTCCTTCCAGCTTCCAGCCTGTTCTGAACGGTCCCGGCGGCCACCCCGCCCGCGCACTGTCCCTTCCTCCCTCCCCGTTTCGGGCATTGGCGGGATTCCTCCTGGAGGGGAGCTTGGGGTCATTTCTTCGTCGAGGCTTGTTGCAGGCAGCCCAGTTTCCTCGAGCCTCACCCTTGGTGGGCACGTGGGCACACGTTAGAAGCAGTGTGGTAATTACACAAAATGAGTGGTTCTATAAAACAGGCGGAAGTATTTCTTTGGATGAAGTAGAAGAAGTTCTATTATTTAATTTGTGTTCAGTTTTTATCTCCGTTACCAGAAGTGTAATTCTCATTTGACAAGTTAAGCGTGGAGTGTGTTTTGTGTTTATTTTGATAGCTCCCGAATCCTACGAGGAACTGAAGTCTTTATTATCGGGAAGATCGACGGAAGAGCAGCTTTTGGTTGTGGAGAGAATTCAGAAATGCAACCATCCAAGTCTCGCAGTGGGAAACAAAGCAAAACTACAAGTACGCTGAGTCGTTTGTCTGCAGTGTTGGGAGTGTCAGGGAAGAGCCCTGGTCTGTGTGGGCGTCGTAACCGTGAAGCTGGTGGTCCTGAAGTGCACCCCGTGCTTACGGTCGCAAGATTTCACGGTGGGGTGTGGGTCGGGGGGCAGAGAGCCAGGCCTGGGTGTGCGTCAGCTCCAGGGCCACGACAGGCCCAGGAGGAGGCCGAGCTGTTGACCTCAGTTTACACTGAGTCCACCGCGCGCACCGTCAGGCAGCAAAGCCAGGCTTTGGGGAAGTAGATAGCTAGGAACGTGCCTCGTCCTCTTTGGCGCCCGGCCGGCGCGCTCCTGGTCTAGGACTGAGGCGTTGCCCGCCGGCCGAGGCAGCACCCAGACCCTGTGCTCTTTGCCCCCGTGCCTGCCTTGGGTCACACGCCCCCTTCGCTGGCCCTGAGGCCCTCGCCCCACCCGGTGCGGGGGCACAGGGGGCAGGGCGTGCTGTGCCGCGGCTCCGTTCTGGGCTCAGCCCTGAGCTCTGGCCCCAACCCTGTTCCTGCAGAAACTGTTTGGCTTCCTTTTGGAATACGTCGGAGATTTGGCCACAAGTGATCCTCCAGACCTTGGCGGAATCAATAAGTTGGTTGTGTAAGTGAAAACGGGGTGCCTTATCTGGAACGTGGGGCTGAGTTGAACAAATTTTGTGCCTTTTAGTAAGGTTGTAGAATAACTTCGGAGTTATTAAGGCAGCCTTGCCAGTGGACCCACAGCTCGCACAGCTGCGGTGATTTCCGTACGCCATCCTGCTCCTAAGTCGTGTTGACGCGCTGCTCCCATTGCCCTAGAGATGGGACCTGCTTTTAACTGCAAACGAATCGACTTTAAGACAGTAGGGCCCCTTCAGTTTATTAATATTTGACGGCGAATTTTCTGTTTCATTCGCCTGCCTGCTGCTGTTCTGCGCGGGGTCCCCGGGCCGGGCTCTGCACCAGGCCCCGTGAGAGCAGAGCAGCATGGTGGCTCCTGGCCCCGTGGTGGCTGGAGCAGGGCGCAGCAGGCAGGGTGCTCAGTTGGGAGGGTCCGTGAGAGCAGGTGCCTGGTGGTACCCTCGGGCTGGCCACCTGCACACGCCTCCGCCCCGTGCCAGCCTCTGCCCCCAGGAGTGCTTGTGAGGTACCACTGGGTTCAGGACTGTCAGCCACGTCTGGCCCTTAGAATATGCCTCCCGTGCTATTACTTGTATAAACAGAGCTACTTCTGCCACCAGTACTGAGAAGTTATGACCAGGTTCTTAGCAAATAGCAAAAATGATTATAGGTTATTATAAAACACTATTAGGAAAACTACCTGGATCACCGAGACGGCCAGCCAGGTGTCAGTAAGGAAAAGTGCATTCATCCAGGGGCTTCCAGCTCCAGCTCAGCCGGCAGGTGACTTCACAGGAAGATGATAAACGTGGGTGGCTGGAGGGGGTTTCTATGTTTTTGTTACCTACGGACATTCTCCCCTGACATGTCTCTGATGAACAGGCAGTTGTATAACCTTTGCCAGATGTTTCCTGAAGCCGCAAGCAGCGCCGTGAAATTTGTCCTCCGAGATGCCATGCACGACATGGAAGGAATGGTTGAGACCACAGGCCGGGCGGCCTTCCCGGGCCTGGACGTGGTAAGCCAGGGGCGTGTCTCATCTGGCCGTTGACCCGCGGCCGCCATCTGTCCAGTGTGCTGCCATGGCACGGAGGGGCTGGGGGCTTCAAGAGGGTGGTCTGCCCCAGAGCCTCCGCAGCCATCTGGAGGGCACGCTGGGCCAGGCCTGGAAGGACTGCTGACCTGTTAACAACTAGCTAATGTGGGCTCAGGAGCAAAGTTCCTGGTTTGACTTCCCCGTGAACGGTGCCGTGTTTAGTCTTGATGGCAGACCCGGGGTGTGTTTTCCTGAGGACCTGAACCTGTGGGCTGGTTGCTCCACCTGCTTGTGCACAGCGACCTCTGACCTCTCTGAGGTTTCTGACCGTTTCACGACAGCCGTGGGCCGTGTCGTCAGCTCTGGTCACTGAAGAAGTACTGCTCAGTCCGTTCCATTTTCTGGTCTTCGTGTTGAAATGAACTAATGGCGACTGGCAGGAACTTAAAAGTTCGGCTTTAGGGCTTCCCTGGTGGCGCAGCGGTTGAGAGTCCGCCTGCCGATGCAGGGGACACGGGTTCGTGCCCCGGTCCGGGAAGATCCCACATGCCGCGGAGCGGCTGGGCCCGTGAGCCATGGCCGCTGAGCCTGCGCGTCCGGAGCCTGTGCTCCGCAACGGGAGAGGCCACAACAGTGAGAGGCCCGCGTACCGCAAAAAAAAAAAAATTTCGGCTTTATGTCAATGGGTCAATAGACTCCTTGGGAAGGCATCTGAGCCAGTGTCTGTGGCCTCGGCCCCTTTCTCTGTGTGACCTGGGGTAGGTGGGTGCCCGAGCTGTGGCCGAGGGTATCCAGCCTTGCCTCCCCGGAGCCTGTCCCTGGCGAGGAGTAGTGGGGAGGCCAGGGGGGTTGGCAGGCTGCCCGGGCTTCCGTCCTGGGCTGCGCGGGCCTGGCCTCTCCCGGCTGTAGGCGGTAGTGATGGCTCAGTGGTACCTGTCCCGTAGGCTGGCGTGAGGATTCATGAGTTGATGTTGTTACTGAACCAAATTGGGGCCCACCCTTGCCCGGCGCACAGCAAAGCCAGCCGACTGGTGCCAGGTTGTGGGGAAGGAACGTGCAGCGTTTACTGCAGGCAGCTCGTGCTCAAGAGACACGGACTCCCTGAGGGCCTCAGGGGAGGGGTTTTAAAGGCAAATCGAGGGTGAGGGTCCCAGGGTGTGTGACCAGCTGGTGCACTTTCCTCTGAGTGGCTGGTGGTGAGCTGACAGGGTGATGTTCGGCCGCTTGGCTCCCAGCGTCTGGGGCCTGGTGCTCGCGGGCAGCCTGCAGTCCCCGCCCCCGGCGGGTGGTGGTCTTGGTCTCCGCAGAACAGCCCAGAGGTGCGTCAGGCTGTCTCCCTTCTTTAGCCCGTGTGGTGGCGCTTTCTTTCCAGCTCGTTTACTTGAAAGTTGCTGGGATGTTGTTTCCAACCTCTGACTTCCGGCACCCGGTGGTCACGCCTGCGCTGCTGTGTCTGAGCCAGCTGCTAACCAAGGTACGTCAGGGCCTCCCCATCGGAGCCAGCCCTCCCTGGGGCTGAGCGGGGCCGCGGAGACTGGCCCTCCTTGGGGCAGGAGTAGGAAAGGGTCGTCAGCGAGGCCTGCGTAGCAGCTCCTTCCCAGAGCTCCCGGGCGAGGTGGCAGAGGGTGTGACCCCAGAAAGCGCATGAGGGCATCATGTCTGATTTGGGGTTCTGTTCCCCTCTTGGCTTTAAAAGTCCAAATAGCTCCGTTTTCCTTGAGGGGGCATGTGATCGGTGCCCACTTGCTGTGGCAGTTATCAGCGTTCCACTCCGAAAGGGTGGGACCTTACGGTCACAGGGCTCTGTGCCTGATTGCATGCCACGCACCTCGATCCTGCCGTGGGAGCGGTGCTCCCCTCTGTGCAGAGGAAGGTCGGGGCCTGCGGCTTCCCGCGGAAGCCAGGCTGTCTGCCTGGCGCAGTGTTGTGAATGTTGTTCCCAAGTGGACACTGTGCCCTGTGTTCCTTTGCCAGTGTCCCATCCAGTCCCTCCAGGACGTGGTGAAGGGGCTCTTCGTGTGCTGCGTGTTCCTGGACTATGTGTCTCTGTCCCAGAGGTTCATACCTGAGCTCATCAATTTTCTTGTTGGGATTCTTTACATCGCAACTCCCAACAAGCAGAGCCAAGGTGAGTTGATTGGAGGCAGCGTTTGCAAATATACTGTACTTTAGACTTTTAATAGGAATCGGTATTCATTGTAGAAAGCTTAGGATGTGGGGAAGTTAGAAAGAAGACAAAAGAGTCTCAAGTCTCATCATGCAGAGTAGCATCCTTTTTTCCCTCTGTGTGGATCAGGATCCCACTTTATCTGTCCAGCACAGTAGCCCACTTCCACGTGTGGGGAGTCTGAGCTTAGTGTAAAGTACCCCCAGGTGGCAAGACTACCTACCAGAAATATATAAAATACTGAGGTTTACTGTACTGACTGTGTGTTGAAACAGTATTTGGGGGGGAGGGTAAATAAAATACATCCATTAAGATTTACCTTTTTGGGGGCTTCCCTGGTGGCGCAGTGGTTGAGAGTCTGCCTGCCGATGCAGGGGACACGGGTCCGTGCCCCGGTCCGGGAAGATCCCACGTGCCGCGGAGCGGCTGGGCCCGTGAGCCATGGCCGCTGAGCCTGCACGTCCGGAGCCTGGGCTCCGCAACAGGGGAGGCCGCAACAGTGAGAGGCCCGTGTACCGCCAAAAAAAAAAAAAAGATTTACCTTTTTGTTTTTATTCATTTTATGTGGCAACAAGAACACTTTAACTGGCGTAGCCCACGGTGTATCTCTAGTCAGCAGCACCGCTCCTGTAGTTCCTACGATGTTCTGAATGTTGGAAGGAGATCGTGGACAGCAGTATTCTGACAGGGTTTCAGCAGTTGTTGCTCTTCTGAACTATCACACCCTCCCCTCCCCTCCCCCACACAGGATGCCGACACTCCTCCCCACGCTTCTGCCCACTCACGGCTCCCTCGCCCTCCAGGAGCTGCCCACCTTTGTCCCCTCGCTCCTCCGTGTCTAGAGGGGCTGCTTTCCCGGCCTCCTTTTCCCTTCCCTGCCCTTCCACTTTCTCCTCGTAACCTCACATGGACACTTGCCTGATTTCTCTGAGCCCCACGCTGTGGGCTCCTCTCTGCCAGCCGTGGGGATGGGCACGGGGGGGACAGCCACACCCCAGGGAGACGTCAGGGTGGCTGCAGTGCTGGAGGAGGGGCCCCGGTGGAGGGCACTGGACGCTGGAGTCGGGACTGGTCAGCAGACTGGCTGTCGCCCGTATGCCCCCCACCCTCTGCCCAGCCACCGCCCACGCTGCCGTGCCTGGACCGCACCCGGCCTGGGCCCTCCCCGGCAGTCCCTTCCGTCTGCTTCGACTGCTCCTCTGAGTAACGGTGGGCTTAAGTCCTGCTCACTCCCCGGGTCTCTGGAGCAGGCCTTCTCTGGCCTGGTGAGCTCTGCACCCTGCCCCACCGCCCCAGCTCTCCTGACAAACCCGCCTCACCCTCCGCTTTTCCTTTGTCCGTCGCTTCTTACTGATACTCAGTCTAGTCTGCCCACGAGGGCAGGGGCCTGGTCTGAGCTTGGACTTGGCCCACACACCCCTGTCAAAGCTGTCGCTCGTCTCTGGTGGTAAGCACAGCACGTGTTTGTTAGAATGAACTTCCAAAGGCTTCACCCTGCAGAGCCTGCCCTGCGAGCCCGGTAGCCTCAGAGGCCGACTCTGTCCCTGTCCCACTTGGAATCCAGGTTACACTCTGGTGCACCCTTTCAGAGCACTTGGGAAGAACTCGGAGTTGCTCGTGGTTTCTGACGAGGAGGCCACGACCACGTGGCACAGGAGAAGCCTCCCCCTCCAGTGGGCAGGAAGACTGAAAGCCCAGACTGAGACAGAGGCCAACCACACCAGGTACGTGCGGGCCTGGGGCTCCGGGCCGTGGTGCCAGCTTAGACCTCCGAGAGGCCAGGCTGCAAGCCAGACATGACCCAGCACCCAGCCTTGAAGATGCACCCGGGTTATCTCTGTTTGCAGATGAAATGATTTTATATGTGGAAAATCCTAAAGGTTCCACAGAAGAGCTATCGGATCTGATAAGTGAATTCAGCAAAGTAGCAGGATACAGAGTCAACGTACAAAAGTCAGTTGTATTTCTACACACAAACAATGAACAGTCTGAAAGGAAATTGCAAAAATGATCCCATCTACAATAGCATCAAAAGGAATAAAATTACTTAAGAATTAGCTTATGCAGGGAGGTGGAAGACTAGTACGATGGAAACTACAAAACATTTGTTGAAAGTACTTAACAAAGACGTGAACGAATGGAAACACGTCTGTGTTCCTGGACTGGGAGACATAATCACCTCCAAATACCACCACGTTAGGGGTTCGGTTTCAACAAGGGGATTTTGTGGGGTCACATCCTGCAGTCTGTAGAAGTAGAATGAGGAGGGGACTAGGACTTTTTCTCCTAAGTCCTTCCATTCTCTGATTTTTAAAAAAATTATGGTTATTTGAATTTTTTTGTTGACATTTATTTATTGTGTTAAAATGCAGATAACATTTACCATCTTAACCATTTTTAAATGTATCGTTCGGTGGCATCTTAAGTACATTTACACTGTTAAGGAACCGTCACCACCCTCCATCTCCAGAACTTACTCATCTTCCCAAACTGAAACTCTGTCCCCGTTAAAGACTAATCCCACGCCACACCCCAAGCCCCACCATCCTCCTTTCTGTCTGTGGATTTGACTCCTCTGCTGCATCTCATATAAGTGGAATCACAGGATTTGTCCTTTTGTGACTTATTTTATTTCACTGAGTGTAATGTCCTCAATGTTCATCCATGTTTAGCAGGTATCAGAATTTCCTTCCTTTTTAAGGCTGAATCATACTCCATTGTGTGGATGGACCACATTTTGTTTATTCATTCATCCATCAGTGGACACTTGGGTTGCTCCCACTTTTTGGTTATTCTGAATAAGGCTGCTGTGGACATGGGGGTACAAGTATCTATTCCAGTTTCTGCTTTCAGTTCTTTTGGGTTTATACCCAGAGATGGAATTGCTGGGTCAGATGACAGTTTTATTTCTAATTTTTTGAGGAACCTCCATGCTGTTTTCCACCACAGCTGTACCATTTTACATTCCCACCAACAGCGTCTGAGGGTTCCAATTTCTTCACATCCTTGTCAACACTTAGTAATTTCTGGATTTTTGATGGTAGCCATCCTCATGGGTATGAGGCGGTGTCTCATTACGATTCTGCCTTGATTTTCCTAATGATTAGTAATGAGCATCTTTCCACATGCTTGTTGTACATTCATAATCTTTGGAGAAATGTCTGTTCACATCCTGATGGCCGTTTTTTCCCATGAAAACCTAACTTTCCCAGAATGTGTGTGATTTTCAAAGTGTATCTGCTTGATACTGGAAATAGTTTTAGTAATTTAAAAACTACAACGGGGTTTATTTAAGATGAGGGCTCCAGCCATTGTAGTGAGTGAGTCAGTTTTCTTGGGTCTCTCCCAAGAAATGTATATGTGTTACTAAACTTTTTCTTCTGTTTAAAAAACAAAAAACACCAAGTACTCTTTCCAAGTTGTTGCTGCATTTCCCGCAACGTTCTTTCCTATTCAGGGAAGCAGGATGTTTTCTTTAACTCCTGATCCCATCAGCCATCGGGCTGCAGCCGTTGCCCAGGGCAGATGTTTGACCTCAGGGTCCTGCGGCCCAGGCCCACGAGTGGAAGGTTTTCATCTTTGCCAAGATGATGGGCTTTGTTGGTGACGGGGAGGGGCCCTTCCTTCCTGTTCGCCTGAGGCCGGGTGTCACCCATGCAGGCTGTCCTGCCTGGCCGTGTGTCTGGCTCTGGTGCAGCGCTGTGTGACCGTCTATGGCACCCTGCCCTCCTTCCACGACATCGTGCAGCCCCTGCGAGCCCTCCTGATGGAGCACCTGGCAGCCCGCAGCTGCCCGCCCGAGCTCCAGGTGAGGCCTCCCATGGCGCGGCCGTGTCCCGGAGTTGGGGCAGGCTGGCGGGCGTTTCTGTCACGGGGGTTCCAGCGCTAGGAGTCAAGGCCGGCCGCCCCCCTCAGCCTGGGCAGCGGCTCCAGGCCCCACGCCCCTCCCAGGTCACTCGGGTTCTGAGGATGGTCCCACTGCCCTGCACCAGGCGACAGGAAGCCATGAGGGGCACCTGCCTTTTGGCCTGGGGGCTCCCCTCTGTACAAATGGGCTGGTCCCCATCGTGTGCTCCCCACGTTCCTCTGGGAGAGACCGTTCTGTTGCTCGATGGGTCTGTGGGTCTGAAGTCCCACCAGGCCAGATGCCACGAGGACGCTGCAGGAAGGTGGAAGCTTCGTGAGAGCCGGGCCTTCTGGGCACAGTGGCTCTGCACCTGCAGCCGCCGGGCCCCGGGGAAGGGGCGGCCCGGAGGGAGGAGCTCCGGAGGCCACGGTGGGCAGGCCCGGCGGTGTCAGCTTTTCTCACGTGTCAGGAGCTGAGTCGGAGCATTTTGACGGAAATGGAAAAGCAGCCGAAGCACTATCGGCCGCTGGTCTGTGAGAAGAGCAAGCCGGTGCCGCTGAAGCTGTTCACCCCCCGGCTGGTCAAAGTGTGAGTACGGAGGCCCCCAGCACCCCAGCCCCAGAGGGGCCTGGGGAGTCCGGGGCTGTGGCTGGGGGTGGCCTTGACCGGAGGCCTGGCAGGCTCTGGGTGCACAGACCCTGCGCCCTCACGGCCGGCTTTGCACCTTCAGCCTCGAGTTTGGGAAGAAGCAGGGCTGCACAAAGGAGGAGCAGGAGAGGAAGAGACTGATCCACAAGCACAGGCGAGAGTTTAAAGGCGCCGTCCGGGAGATCCGCAAGGACAACCAGTTCCTGGCCCGGATGCAGCTCTCGGAGATCATGGAACGGTGAGGGGCGACGGGGTCTGGCAGGGGCTGGTGTGGGTGCTGGGCCGGGGTGAGGGCGGGCCACGCGGATGTGAACCACTATTGGGTCAGATAGGGAAAAGGGCAAGATGTCCTCCAAAATGTATCCAAAAATGGGCTTTTTTTTTTTTTAAGGGACGCGGAAAGAAAACGAAAAGTGAAGCAGCTTTTTAACAGCCTGGCCACACAGGAAGGTGAATGGAAGGCTCTGAAGAGGAAGAAGTTCAAAAAATAAATTATGTTTTATGAATCAGACAAGGAGATGCTATGTAATGAATGCCGTAAGGGGTGCTGTAACGTCAAGTTATTTTCCTGTACTTCGCTTCATGTTAAAACGCCTCTCCTGACATATTGCACTTTGGGAACACGGCCAAGCCTCTGTGGGAGCTACATGCCGATAAACTGTGAATCACCTCTACTCCTCACTTCCAGACAGTCCTCAGTTAATCACGAGGCTTGGGACTGATGGGATTCAGGCTAATGTTTTTGGTCAACCAAGCATATTTGCCTTGAGGTGTAGAATTCAGTGTTACTTAATGTTACATGAATTTTCAGTCATCAGTGAAGCAAGTTTGCACATAGTTTAGAAATCACCCGTAATCCCGGCACCCCAGCAGCCACGATCGGCTTTGCCCCAATCCATACCCAGTATTGATTAATGCTTTGGAGTGCCAGGCCGCTGTGAAGGCAGGAGGGGTTGGGCTGCATCTGCATTGACCCAGGAGGCTTCATAAGGACACAGGAGCCACCTGCCCGCCCTCGCGGCCCTTGGGGCTACGGCCTTGCACAGAATGCTGCCTCCCTGCGGGGGTGCAGAGGTGGGCAAGTCCCCCAGCCCCCGTGCCCTGCCCCCAGTCTCTGAGAGTGAGGCACTGGTCCTCACACCCCAGGTGACCATGTGGCACGTGGCAGAGGCCTCACCCTCAGCTGGCAGCCCTGCCGGGTGGCCCTAACACTCAAATCAAGAAACCCATCCTTGGGACTTCCCTGGTGACACAGTGGTTAAGAATCCGCCTGCCAATGCAGGGGACACGGGTTCGAGCCCTGGTGCGGGAGGATCCCACATGCCGCGGAGCAACTAAGCCCGTGCGCCACAACTACTGAGCCTGCGCTCTAGAGCCCACGAGCCACAACTACTGAAGCCTGCGCGCCTAGAGCCCGTGCTCCGCAACAAGAGAAGCCACGGCAATGAGAAGCGCATGCACTGCAACAAGGAGTAGCCTCCGCTCGCCGCAACTAGAGAAAGCCCGCGCAGCAACGAAGAGCCAACAGAGCCAGGAATAAATTTTAGAAAATGAAGCCCATCCCTGAGGTCACAGCCACAGAAGTGACCATGGAGAGATTGGAGGATTAGCCAGACTGGACGTGTGGGAAGAGGGTGACTGATTCTGGCTCCCCCAACAGGGAGGCTGGTGGGGAGAATCGGGAGTTTGATTTGGGGCGCTGTTAGGCCGTGTTGGGGCTCAGAAGGGCAGAGGGACAGGGCCAGAGCGCCCCCTGGTGGCAGGCGGAGGGGACAGATGAGACCACGTTGGAATGAGATTTCTGCATCTTTACCTTTTTTCTAGGATTGTTCAGAGATAGGTGTTTGCCAGGGGCGTGGCTCCACAGATCTCGAAGGCCCTGGCAGGTGTCGGGGCCACAGACGGGGCTGGCTTCACGTCGCTGTGTAGGCCTGGCCTGCTGTTAACATCGTGCAGACTCGAGACTCCACCCTCACGTAAACCCTCCTGCAGCTGTTGCTACTTAAATTCGCCAAGCCGCTGATCCCGGGTGGGGGGGGGGGGGTCTGCTGCTGAGTTCTGTGGCGGTGGAACGTGCCAGCAACAAGCTGATAAAGCCCCAGCTTTGGGTCCTGGGTCGCCCGAGCACACCCCCCTCTGCCCACCCTGGCCTCTCCACTCGACTGCAGGGACAGTCCTTGGAAATGTCAGTATCCATGTGGATGGCCCGTCCCAACCCTGCCTCCTACTCCTTGCCAAGGGGCGTGTGTAGAAGGGGTCGTGGAAGAAGGTGGTTATGAAGCCAGAGTGTTTCCATGTGAGTACATTTGCCGACATATTGCCCAGCTCTTCCTCCCCTCTGCCGCGCGCCCACCAGCTCTTACCTCCGCTGTGTCACGTGCAGGCTTCTAAGGGGGGGTAGCACGGCTCAGGTGGAAGAGGCGAGCATCCCCTGAGCCTCCATAAAGGAACGCGTGTCCTCAGGGAGAGCTAACACGTGTTCTCTTTGGTCGTAGGTGGAACAATATATGTTAGGCAAAGTGTGACTACTTGGATGTTTGAAATTTAGTGTCGTTTTCGGAGAGGTGCATGAGTGCTGAGCTGACAGGGTGGACTGTCCTTCCGGATAGTTCGGCCACAGACGCCTGAATTTCAAGGGACGGAAGGGAAGCAGGAGGTGCTGGCAGGTCCAGAAGTCCAGAACCTCCAGCTGCCGGGAGGTCTCCCCCGGCGCGGGCCCAGGACCGAGCGCGCCCTGGGGGCACCTGCTCCTCCCCGCTGACCGCGGGGCACCGGAAAGTCCTGACCTCACGCCCCCTCCTCCTCGCCGGCCCGGCCGAGGCCCCAGGGTGGGCGAACCCGCGCCCCGCGCATCTGCGGGCGTATTTTGGACGGGAGTGGACGATGTGAGGAGGGTCCGGTCAGGGTGGACCCCGCCCAACGGCCCTCCAGACGGAGCGCCCAAAACCCCGAGGTCCTCAGCGGGCGGGTCGTCACTCGGGCGCAGTGTCCGGGGGCAAATGGGACTGTGGCCTGTCAGGCGCCTCCGGTTGGATCCCTTCCCGCCGGTAAGCCGCTGCCGGACCCGATATAGGGCCGACTCGCGCGGCCTTGGAGGACCGGACGAGGCCCCGCCCAGCGGCCGGAAGAGGGCGCGCAGGGCCGCCCACTTCCGACTGGGAGACACGCCCACTTCCGGGCGGGCGTGGCGTGGTCGGCGTGCGCTGTCTGCCCGCCGGTCCATTCCGCTTCCTTCCGTCCGTCCGTTTGTGCGGAGCGCGGAACCCGCAGGTGCAGGACGGGACGGGGCGCGCGACCAGGGATGGGCGGGTGTCTTGTTCTCCGGCTCGCGGGGCCGCCCCCGCCGCCCGCCCGGGCCTCAGTTTCCCCAGCCGCTCCGCCCGGGACCGTGGGGTGGCGGCGGGGTCGGGGAGGTACCGGAGCCGCGATGCCCCACCCCGGCCCCTGGGACGGTTGGCCTCCGGGGCTGCGGCTTCTTTGCGTAACGCCCGCAGCCTGCGTTTCCTGCTGCCCAGGGTCGGGGGAAGGGTGCACAGAGGGACTCCTGTGTTGGGTCACGGGGCAGGCAGACCCTTTAGGCGCTCGCTGGCTCTTCGCGGGTTTGGGGCACGGCGGGAGCTGGGGTCTGTTTCCCCCCCAGGTAGGTGGGTGTGGGGCTGGGGTACCCAAACGTGCCCTCGTACGACGTGCCGTCTTGCAGAGCCGCCACACGCTCAGCCAGGCCGGATCGGAGCGGCCCCCATCATGGGCTGGGGAGCCGGCGGGAGTTGCACCCCGCGCCCGCCCATCCACCAGCAGCCGGCACCCGAAACCCGAGTGATCGCTGTGGTGTTCCTCGGCCTCCTGCTGGACCTCCTGGCCTTCACCTTGCTGCTGCCCCTGCTGCCTGCGCTGCTGGAGAGCCACGGCCGTGCGCAGGTGAGCACCCCCGGTCCCGATGCCGCTTCACCCCCGATGGCTGTCCATTGCTCCAAGCCCCTCAGGGACTCCCTAGCCCGTCACACTTCCTTGTGCCCTAGGATCCTCTTTATGGCTCGTGGCAGCGCGGGGTGGACTGGTTTGCTTCAGCCATTGGGATGCCAGCCGAGAAGAGGTACAACAGCGTCCTGTTCGGAGGTATGGTTCTTGAGCCGGGGCTGGGGGCCCATTCGGGTCCTGCCTTCCTGGTCCCTCCCTTCTCAGTCCCAGGTCCCGGTCCTCATATTCTCGCTCCTGGGTACTGTCTGTTCTTTCTCCAGGTGGGCGGTTTTGGGGCCGTCTCAGCTCAAGGTCCACGGCCTGGGGGTGCAGGGCCCAGCATGGTCCGACTCTTGGGGATTGGGCAGTGTGGTGACTGTGATCTCTGTGTCTTCCAGGTCTGATTGGCTCCATCTTCTGCTTCCTGCAGTTCCTCTCAGCGCCCCTCACGGGGGCCGTCTCTGACTGCCTGGGGAGGCGCCCGGTGATGCTGCTGTCCCTGGTACGGGTGCCCACAGACGGGAGCTTCTTCCCGCCCACCAGCAGGGCCCCTCGTTGGCCCTCGTTGCCCCCTGGGGGTGGTGTTTGGGGGGACAGTGGCTTCTGTGGCTAAGCGAGGCTGTGCCAGAGCTGCTCCTGCCACGGGGACGTTGGGAACACAAGTGGCCCTTGGATGCTGCAGAACAGGGCAGGGTCCCAGGGCACTGCTCGGGCTCGCTGGCCCCGCTGTGGGCTCCTCCTGGCCTCCAGTGACCATGCCTGCCCTTGGTCCCCGCCCTGAGGCAGGCAGGCCTGGCCACCTCGTATACCGTGTGGGCCACTTCGAAGAGCTTTGCGGCCTTCCTGGCCTCCAGGATGATTGGGGGCATCAGCAAGGGGAACGTCAGCCTCTCCACCGCCATTGTCGCCGACCTGGGCTCGTCTCCTGCCCGCAGCAGGGGCATGGTGAGTGCACTCTGGGGGGCTTAGTGGGTGGAGGGGCTCCGGGACCTGGGTCTCCCTGCTTGGCTCAGGCAGTCTTCTCCCCAGGCGGTCATCGGGGTGGCCTTCTCTTTGGCCTTCACGCTGGGCCCCATGCTCGGCGCCTCCCTGCCCGTGGAGACGGCGCCCTGGTTGGCCCTGCTCTTCGCGGTCTCTGATCTGCTGTTCATCTGCTGCTTCTTGCCAGAGACGCTGCCCCCGGAGAAGCGGGTAAGGTGGGAGCCAGACAGGCACAGGGGCTCGCTTCCGGGGCCTGCGGGGAGGCCCGTCGCGGGCCCAGGTGCTGGGGAGGCCGAGCTGCCCGCTTCTGGTGTCCAGACGCTCTTGGGACCACAGCGCCTCCTGGGGCCCCTGCGTTCCCCAGACCCCCTACACCTCCAAAGCCTGGCAGGTGGACTGAGGGCCGGGCCTGCCAGGGCCTTGCAGGGGGCAGGGGCCAAGCAGGTTCGGGTCAAGCCCCCCACCCCAGGCTGCGAGGCCTGGGGACGCCACCAGCCTCGTCGCAGGCTCCTCAATCCTGTCCCCCCCAGGCACCGTCCATCACGCTGGGGTTCCGAGCTGCTGTTGACCTGCTCAGCCCTCTGGCCCTGCTCTGCTTCTCAGCCGTGGCACGTGGCCCGGACCCGCCCACCGGAGTCAGTAAGGAGCAGGCCCCCGCTCGTGAGGGTGGGGCTGTGGCTCCCTCGGGCTGCCCAGCGTCCCCCCCCAGCTGCTCGGGGCCCCCTTTCCGCTGACGTGCCTTTCCGCTGCTCCGCAGGGCTGGGCAGCCTGCGCCTGCTGGGCCTGGTCTACTTCCTCTATCTTTTCCTGTTCTCGGGCCTGGAGTTCACGCTGAGCTTCCTCGTGCACCAGCGCTTCCAGTTCAGCAGGTGGGAGTGTGGGGCCCCTGCCAGGACCCTGCCTGGGCACGCCCTGCCCTCTCCCCATCCCGAGGCCCCGCAGCCCTGCTGCTTCAGGGCTGACTCCCACCTTGGCCTGTCCCCCGGGGCCCAGCCCGGGATCCCGGGGCGGGCGGTGCCTCGCGCCGAGGACGGGTGACGCACGGGCCGTCACCCAGGCTGCCTGGCTCTCCGTGTGAGCAGCACGGGCGCAGCAGGGAAGGGGTGCTGACAGCTCGCCCCTCCCAGCCTAGAGCAGGGAAAGATGTTTTTCTTCATCGGCCTCACGATGGCCACCATCCAGGGCGCCTACGCCCGGCGGATCAGCCCTGGCGGGGAGATCGCAGCTGTGAAGCGGGTACGGGGGCTCCCCTGGGCGTGGGGGCAGGCGGCGCCCCGAGCTCTGCAGAGGCAGCGGGGTGGTCCTGAGACCAGCTGTGCCGCCCGCAGGCCATCCTGCTGCTCGTCCCCGCCTTCCTTCTCATCGGCTGGGGGCACACGCTGCCCGTGCTGGGCCTGGGGCTGCTGCTCTACTCCTTTGGTGAGTGGCCCTGCCCAGGCTGGCGGGGGTGCGGTCAGGGGCCGGCGGCCGGGAATCCTGGAGGGTCGCACCCCTGTCGGCCCCTCCTCCAGGCTGACGGGCGCCTCCCTGATGTCCCCTACCAGCCGCTGCCATCGTGGTGCCCTGCCTGTCCTCTGTGGTCGCCAGCTATGGTGAGAGGCCCTTCCCTTGCCTGAGGTCACCCTGGGCGGCCCACAAGCACCTGACGGCCTCTCCCCTTTCCCCCACAGGCTCTCCCGGGCAGAAGGGCGTGGTCATGGGCACGCTGCGAAGCTTGGGCGCCCTGGCCAGGGCTCTGGGGCCCATGGTGGCCGCCTCAGGTGAGAGCCGCGCGACAGCACTCGGGGCGTGCTAGGCGCTTGGAGAGGCCCCGCCAGGCCAGGGGGCTGCTGGCCCGAGCTGGAGGCCACACAGCCCCTGCTGGCCGCCTTGGTCCCAGCTACTGAACCCCTGGCTCAGCCCCGCTGTCCTGTGGGCAGGGACCTGGGCGGGGACCGTCGCCATCACCCCCTGCTGTCTCCACAGCGTACTGGCTGGCCGGGGCGCAGGGCTGCTACACCGTGTGCGCGGGGCTCTTCCTGCTCCCCTTCTCCCTCCTGCGGAAGCTGAGACCGGCAGCAACGCTCAAGGCCGAGTAGCTGAGCCACGCCTACCCCAGAGCGGGGCAGCCGACGCAGGGAGTGGGAGGCCTGGGCCAGGACGGCTCCCCACTGCCCGCCTGACCCCTCCCTCCCCGCCCCCCAGCCTGGGGCGGCCCAGGACTCGCACTTGTGTCTGTGACACTCCTGTGTGGACCTGCCTGCTGGGATCAGACTCCGAAACCTTCCAGGCTTTCTGTTCACTTGTCTTTTATACTTAGTGACACACAGTGTTCAGCCAGGCCTCTGAATGACCAAATAAAGCAGCTGTTTTATACCCAGTGCCTTCCTCCAGTGCACAGCTCTGCCTCGACACACCCACTGCCCAGGGAGACCCACCCCCCCCAGGCACCAGGAGAAGCAGCTTGAGCTGCACACACATTACAGCTCCACGGTCTGGAAGAGCACGAGGCTTTGCCCAGGCCCGTTTCCCTCCCTTCTGCACTGTAGGGAGGGGTGGACAGGCAGATGAAGGGCCGCCCCTGCCCCCGCCCCGGGGTCAGCGCTTACCAGGTGGTACATGGGGGGTGTCCTGCACCCTGGCAGACTGGGGAGGAGCGACCCTTCCGCTTGCCCCCCCCACCACCACCTCGCCTGGACCCTGCCCTCCGCGCCCTGTGGAAGAAGAAGCGGGCACTGGGGCAGGGCACTTCCAGATAGAGAGTCCTCCGTGGTCCAAAGTGACAAACTGCGTGGGATCTTTTTTTAGAACATAAGATAAACTTCTGAAGTCCTATTTTAAAGGAACAAAGAAAAGGAATTAAGATGCAAGACTGCTTCCCAAGTTTAGACAAGGAAACTGCTTAAAGAATTTTATTTGTGAGTAAAACGTGTTACAATGAAGAAAGGCTGTAGAAGTGGTCCTCCCAAGCCTGTGTCTGTATATGCAACTAAACTTCATGTTGTAATACAAAGAGTTAAACTACAAAAATGAAATTAAAGTCATTGCATACCTGGGGTCAGAAGAAGGGATGAAAGGAAGAGCCCATGGTTAACTGAGGTGCAGGGTGAGGGTGGAGAGCTCTACCACCATCTTGGCAATGGAACGATACACAGGAGAGAAGTGGCTTGCCTGCCAGTAAGCTCGAAGCAGAGGTCAGCGCCATGCAGCCGCTTCAGGTCCTGCCTGGGTGTCGAGTGTGTGGGACCTGAGCCCACGTCGGGCACTGGGTCCCCCGAGGGCCCCTCCCCCCTCCTGGGGACCTGTCTGGGAGACAGGCTGGCACTGGAGCTCCTGGGACAGGTCACTGTCGAAGAGACACCTGGCCACCCACTAGTTCCCACTAAGCAGCTAGCCGCTATCTTCCAGGGATGTGAGTGCAGTGAAATTCACCGTGGCGCTGGAGGGCAGGAGGTGGGCTCCACCAGTGACTGCACAGGGCGTCAGGTGGGACCCCTGGGGCCAACTCCTACCCCGAACTGCCTTCTGTCAAAGTGAGGGTACCCTCCAGGCCGAGCCGAGCCGCGGTTAAGAGCAGACCCCCCAGGACAGCGCGTGGAGCCCTGCTGCGCTCTGCCACAGGCCCTGGGGAGAAAACGAAGCACAACGCAGACCGTTCGCTCACAGTGTGTAGGGTGAACTGCAGACTTTCTGAAAGAACATCTAGAAAGCACTCTTCCCCTCCTGATGCACCTTCCCTATGACAGGGAATCGAGCGCCCCCAGTGAGTAAGGAACGGAGCCCCAAGTCTGGCTTTGGCCGCGGGGGGGCCGGTGAGACCATGCATAGGTTACCTGGGTGTACACAGGCCCGTCCGCTGCTGGGACTGCCGGCTCAGCCCAAACCCACCTCTCAAAAAGTCCGCCACAGTGGCCTGGGCCATTGGCGGGGACACGAGTGTTCTCACAGGACCAAGGCTTTGTGTATCCGAACAAATGAGATCACTGAGCAGATAATGCCAGCAAGAAGTTACAGGTGTGATGCAGTCACCCGAGACCTCGGGCTGAAGGGAGCCTAGCAGAGGTGGGCCGCAGATTACTTCACAAGAGAAGGACAGCAAGAGCGGTGGAGGCCAGAGCTGGCAGGGCCACCCCCGACCCAGCCAGAACCCGGACTTAGCTAAGCCCCTGGGGACAGCGTGTCCCCGAAGGGCTCATGAGATGTGCCGAGGTGCTGGTCCCTGCAGGGCAGGGCTCGGAGGTGGACGCAGAGACCAAGTCTCCCCCAGCACCTGAGGCTGCCAGCCTGGCCGCTGCGCGCGCACAAGGTTAGCACCGGTCTCCGTGGGGATTTGGTCACGCCGCGAGGGGAGCGCTAGCTATGCGGGGGTGGGCCTTTTGCATTCCATTACACAAGAAGACAGGGCACAAGACACAATCGGGGACAGCCTGGTGGCATCGGTTTGTGCAGGAAGGGCCTTCAGGAGTCACTCCTTTTCTTGCTCTTCTTCAGGAAGGAGGGAGTGCGGAATTTCTTCTTCTTTTTGGAGGGGGACTTGCCCGGAGACCCATCACTGCCAGGGTCCACAGCAGCCCCCTCCTCGGCAGCCGGGGCGGCGGCCTCGTCAGCCGCCTGGGCTGTGACTGGCTCAGGGATGGCCGCTGAAGGGGACCTGGTGGGGCCTGGAGGGCCCCCGGCTTCACAAAGCCCCTCTTCCTCCTCCTCCTCCTCCAGTGTCGGGAAGCAGAGCGCTTCTGAAGGCTCCTCAGGGGACAGGTCAGGGAGAGTCGGCGTGAAGGTGGCGGCATCGCTGTTGTCTCCCGAAGCCGGCTCCTGCGGCAGGTCTGGGGGAGGGGTGGGAGAGGCGGGGTTAGAGGGCGACTGCCTGGACCTCCAAGGGGGATGGCCAGCGCCCTGCACCAAACAAGACTGAGAAGCTGTCAGCAGGATCTACTCTGCCTCAGGCTGGCTGCAGCTTACAGTGCAAAACGGGGGCTCAACCTCAGGGTGGTTTTTAGCTCCTTCTCATGGACAACGTGCTGACAAAGCCAGACACCGTCCCAGGGCTTCGGTCCCCGGTCACAGAGACGGTGACGAAGGCAAGTGGAAACATTTTCAGTATTGCAACGTCTGCGCTAAACACCTGAACGCTTTTAAAGGACACGTGTTAGTAATCCTGAAATCAAGCCTAAATTTGTATCCATGACACCTGGTCTCCCCCAAGGAGACAACTATGTAAAGCTGCGGCAGCTGGTAGAAAACTACGAGCTGATTCCCAGACCAACATCAACACCAAACAAAGGCCATTTTAGGCTGGAGAGTTAAAAAAGAGATGAACGCTAAGGGAAGGGACAAAAAATTCAAGCCCCCTTAACAATTTGAACATGGAAACATAAAAGAACCAAATGGAACTTACTTTAAAGAAACAGCCTGAGGACTGGTTTCTACACTGACCCTGGGGGAAACCAGTTTGGTAGATTTTTTAAAATAGTCCACCAAGGTACCAGCCACTGGCAGGTTAGGCAACAGCAAACCTTCAGTGCCTGGAAATCTAGCCAAACGCCCGGAGGTGACCAGAGGCTGGGCTGAGCTGCGGAGGCGCGGCTGCACGGGACTGGGCGGGAGCAGTTAGGACTCACTCCGCGAAGCATGCAGAGGTGGCCTGTGGGTGCTCAGGGGAACTCTGACCATCTGACAAATGTCACATTGGGAAAACAGCACTAAATGTCACTCTTCCACCCCCTCAAATTAAGCTTAAGCACCCAGTTTAAGCAGAGATCCAAACACATGCGACCCCGTGCAGCAGGTGGCAAAATCCCAGCCTGAGTCTACGTTAGACTTGTCTCGAAGGCTCAGCAGGACCACGTGGTCCTTCTGACACCTCTGAGACCCAGAGTGCTTGGAGCAGTGCCACCTCGGCCCTGGGGGACTCGAGGACAGGCTGCCCACCGCACAGCTCAGGGGGACCCAGCCCCTTCCAGGAAGGCCACTGCCCAGAATGGAGGAACTGGGTAGAAGAAGGGCCTTTGTTTTTATTTTGAATAAACAAAAAACAAAAATTAATAAGCAACAAAGAAGCAGAGGAATGAGGCAAAGCACAGGGGAATTCCAATTAAACAGCAGAGGGCCAGGCAGCAGGCGGTACTTACTATGGTAACAGGTACTCTTTAGCACATCCACCTCCTGTTTGTAACGCAGCCACAGGAAGAGAAAAGCACAGGTAGAGAATCTATGCATTCAGTCACAGCCATCGGGTTACAGAAGGAGAATGGCCAGGCCATTCTTGTGGACACAGAAAAGGGCAGGAGGTGGGCCACAGGCTCCCGACAGGCACGGGAAGCACAACGTACAAGACCGAGGGACAGACACGCAGGCCACACGTCACAGAAACACGGTGGATGGTCTGAGAGGCCAGGGGAGGCGGGCACTCTCCACGGACTGGGAAATATGGCCAAAGAATGCAGCCCTGTGGCCCAGACACAACAGAGAACGTTTCCGGGGCTGATCGGAGCACAGGAAGGTTTAGGAAACGTGCAAGCAGTGGGCAAAACTGACATCGTGAATGAAGGCAGGTTCCGATCCCCAACAACTGTCCTCCCACCTGTGACGTCACGCTAACGAATCTGTGTTGCCTCAAGTCACCCCGGACAGAACCAACACGGGAGCAGAGGAGGCTGGGCAAGCTCAGAGCGGACGATGTACTGGTTTCCATGCAAACGCACTCGGCTGTTACGTGTCAGTTCAACTACTGCCACACTCAGCTGCTTTTCTTACACAAAGCCACGAAGTTCGGCCCCTCCTGGCAATGCCGCCCCGGGCGGCCGTGCACCACCCTCCCACACGGGGCAGCCGCACACCCACCTCCACCCCAGGGCTCACCTTCCTCCAGCTTGATGGGGGCGCTCGGGGGAGCGTGGGGGGCAGCAGGGGGCTCTGGAGGGCTCTCTTCTTTGTCTTCTCTAGTCTCGTCCAGATTCTCTGCAGGTGCACAGAGGGCGGAAAGAGCACGGTGAAGGCCTTTGGACACGGCGGGCCTCCCCTCGCCCCCTCCTGGGCGGACGGGCCCTCCCGCCCTGCCCATCGGGCTGCCTCGGGGAGGGCGGGGGGGGGGGGCGGGGGCGCTGCTCAGGCCGCAAGCAAGAGCCCAAGAAGGGAAGGGCTCGCAGCCGCTGGCCTCAACCTTTTCCCCATCCCTACCCAAGAGGACAAAGGAAGCCACTCCTGACTGGGCTGTGGATCTCGGTTTGAGAATCTGCCAGAGCTGCCTCTGTGACGGGCTGTGACCCGTGACCCCCCGCCTGTCCTCTAGTGAGGGGCCCCTCCCCATGTCCTCACCATCCTGCCTCTCCCACTGCTGGGCAAGAGCCCAGGGTCCCAAGCACCCTCGCCCTACTTGCCACCTCAGGCAACATTACAGGAGTGTGACCTTGGTTTTAATTTGTTATTTAGAGCATTTTCTACCAATAATTTAAACTTGGCAGTTGTAACACGTATTTCTATTTTCTATAGTAAAGTATGCTAAGGACCAGAGGAAAAATTACAAGAACTAGGTAGGACTCAGGACCCAGAAGATTCCAAGTCCACCTCTCATTTAGGGAAAAATATATACCAGTATTATCTTAATGCCTTAAATCTCCTTCTCTCATTGAAACTTTTCATGTTAATAGCTTCGGACCAACTTGCCTCCCCAAGTCCCCCAAGCCTGCAGCTCCCTTCCTGAAGCCAGGTGTCTCTAAGCAGAGGCATTCACACCTCCTGCCTGAGTGAACAAATTCCTTCAGCCGGAAAAGCAGCCAAAGGCCAGGGGCTTTCTTCCTCGTGCCTGAGATGCTGCCTCGCAGACAGCCTGCGATCACTGCGGCACACACTGCCCGCCCCCCACGCCGCGCCCAGAGCCAGCACCAGTGCTGGGCAGGGCTTTCCTGGCAGTGGCCCCTGGCTGCCACTCCCACTGCTGACAGCTCTGTGATCGCACAGCATGATCACAGCTGTCCCCATCCACATCCACTCACTTGCTGTGACATCACTCCTCAGGGAGCCTCACATATAGAGGAAATATTTGTATCTTGTGGTTTAACTCAAACAAACAAACAAAAAATCCAGGTTTCCCAGACACTGGAAGGGTCTGAGTCCAAAGGGAAGACACACATATATGTGCCCAGGAACTGGGATTAGGCTACAGGACCAATAGCTCAGGCCCACACACCAGTTCTTACTCTAAGGCAAGTAATTATGGCCACAGCTCAGACAGAGCTTTCTGCAGGGCTGCATGCACCGCTCAGGAGATGATCAGAATCAGTGCTGTGACCAGAAGATCAGGCTCACTCTGAATCTATGTGCAGCAAGCCTTAATTTTAATGCATATATAACCAAGTGACAGGCAGTGATGGTGTAACACACTGAAAAACAATTCAGCAGCAGTTTTTTTGCACAACTCAAATTCCAATAGCAGCTATGTGATGCATTATGTAATCGGTCTAAAACAAGACTAAAAAAAAAGTTAAATTGGGGCAAATCAGAGGTTGCGTTTGAAGCAGGAATAGTTCCCAGGATGGTCCCCCATCGACCTGGAGGGTAACTGTGGGATTTCCATTCCAGGAGGGCTGCTCCCAAGAGGAAGAAGCGTGGTCCATACTAAGGTCCCGGGGACAGCAGCATGAACTTCCTGGAGGGGACGTCGTGCCCCAGGGTCTTCGTGGTAACCAACCCAGGGCACTCAGGGACAGTGATTCAGACCCACTGAGCCTTCGTGTCAGAGGCAGTGGGAGGCTGGCTTCTCTCTTAGTTCTCAAAATGTCTGGATGTGCTTTTAAAAACCTGAAGTTTACACCACTGTAAAGCAATTATACCCCAATAAAGATGTTAAAAAAAAACCCTGAAGTTTGAAACAAGCTGCTCCCAGAGGTTCTGGCTCTCAGAGCCGTTTACTTTCCTTTGTTGTAAAATAGTCCCAACATGTTTTGCAAAAATATGACCTCCTATGTCAGTGAGCTACCGAGAGAAACAAAGGCTGCACCAGCATTGGCCACACCCTTCACAGGGTTTCGCTTGTCCCCGGGGCCTGTGACCACGCCCAGCCAGGGAGCTCTCGGGCTTATGGAGAAAAGGAGTCCGTCAGAAAACTCCAAGCCGTGACTTCAGCTGGAGATGAAGGTGGGAGGAGACTGCGTGCAGGGGCGCAGGTCACAGACCCCGGCCGGCCTCCGCCACACGCGGCCTTGTTCTTGGCAACAGACTGCTCTATTCCGCTCTCTCCGGGAGCAGAGCAGAACGCACGGAATGGCATGCTGCGCTTATCTTCCATGGCCACCTACAGTCGGCCCAGGATAGAGGAGCCCGCGGAGCACGTCCTCCTGCCTCCTCCTGCACCCAGGACCCACGGGGCTGCTCACCTTCGGGGCCCCTGTGCTTGCGCTCCACCGCTCTGCGGTAGTCGTCCAGCTCGCGGTCGGTGAGCGTGCTGAAGGGGTTGGGGCCCGTGGTGCTCACGATGACGTGGGGCTGGTACTCCTTCTCAATGATGGCCTTGGAGGCTGTCACCAGCTCGCCCTGCAGACAGAAAGGGACGGCTGGTCTACAAGAGCCCTGCCGCTCCAGGACTGTCCCTCCTCCCGGGCAAGGGTGGGGCGGGGCGCACACACATCCCTGAGAGGCCCTGAGGCTCAGGCTGAGCGGCAGCCTTCAGCAGTAGAAGACTGAGCAACACATGCAGCTGGGGAGAGACTCCTAGGAAAGTCCTTCAGATTTCAGAAGCAAAGGCACCAACGTGCAGATCTAGTGTGTAGAGCACCCCAGGGAGAGGCCCATCCCCTCACAGACAGACAGGGATGGATGGAAAAGGGGACTTTTAAAGTCGACTACCCTCCTCCCAAATGAGAAAACGTCATGACCACAACACTCAGATGGGTGTGCTCGGAGAGGTGCTCATGCTCTAAGAGCACAGAAAAGTTCTGTCCTTTTGACTGTGCATTTGATTTGTAGCTAGATCCTGTTAACTTACCGCAAAACATTAAGAGATAACAGAATGTCACAAAACACCAGCGCTTGTCTGAGGAATTTGGAAAAGTGTAAGAATTTATACAAAAGAAAAAAGAAAGCTTAAGCAAAGCGAAGCACACAGGTGGCCCGGCCCTCGAGGAGGAGGCCAACGCAGCCAGGCCGCACAGGCAGGGAGCAGCGGGCAGCCCTCGGGCGCTACGCCCGCCCACCCTCGCCTGCCCAGCACAGCTCGGTGCCCCGCAGCTCGCCAGCTTGGCCCCCACACCCTCTGGGGCTGAGTTTTGAGAAAGTTAACCAGCACCCAAGCACGTGCCCATTACTTAATGAGAACTCCTGAAAGCCAGTGAAAACGGGAGAACCCACAATCATTTCGATGCCAGGCCTGGCCCGGCAGCGCTCTCCTCGGTGGGCGAACCCCAGAGGGAGAGGGCGTG
Organism: Leucopleurus acutus; assembly: GCF_964270905.1. Lineage (NCBI taxonomy): Eukaryota > Metazoa > Chordata > Mammalia > Artiodactyla > Delphinidae > Leucopleurus > Leucopleurus acutus. Next base: position 2,008,493 of record NC_139146.1, on the reverse strand, counting down.
CCAGCGACGTGCACGAGAGACAGGGCCAGGCCGAGTCCCAGGAAATTCAGCCCACCGGCCAACTGCTCCCCTGGGAACCTGGGCTGAGCAGTCACTGTCCAGCGACACGGACCCCAGGGGAGAGAAGGAAAAGGCTGAAATCCGCAGCCTGTGCTCAGAGAGCCTCGAGATCGGGAGTCAGCTGCCTAGATGGGGAGGGGGCTCCTTCTGAGCGGGCCCGACCCCAGGTCGACTGGCTTTTCCTTCAGAAGTAGCCCAGCCTCCCCGGACAGGGATCGGATCCTCGTCTGCCACGAGTTAGCTCTGTGGCCTAAGACAAGCCCCTTCCTGTCCACGGGCCTGTTTTACAGGCCTCAAGAGGGGCCTGCCGGGCTGACCACAGCTAAGACGTGCTGAGCACTAACATTCTAGGATCTACGGCAACTAGGGAACTGCGTTTGCATCCTGGTATCACCGTAAAATGAGATGGAGATTCGAGCTTTCAGAGAAATGTTTACATCACTTAAATCAAATGTTCAGTCAACTGCCACGGAGATGCCCTGTGGTCGAGCAAGGTCCTTTCTGTCTGGAACACCTGGCCCTCGAGGTGCAGCATGGCCGGCTCCTGCCCCCACCAGCAGGGAGCTCCCTCCTCCAGATTCCTCAGCCGAGGGCCGAGCTGCCTTCCAGACCAGCTCTTAACAGATACAGGGACACAGGGACCCTGCTATTTGGAGGGAAGGAGACACAGATACGCTTGAGATGCAGAGGGACGCAGGCCCGCTGTGGAGCAACCGAGGCCGAGAAACCAGGACGCGCAGCGGCTGCTCCCGCCAGCAGGCCCCGCGGAGACTCTCGCTGCTGCCGTCACTTGGAGCCACCACCACGGGCTCTAAGCAGGACAGACGCCCAGCAACTACGTCTGCCCCGACTGACACCACCTGTGTGGGATAACAGCTCCAGCTCCGAAGCTGTGCAAATCTGGTCTAGTGCCCTGACCTCTCTGAGCATCAGGTTTTCACCTGCAAAACCTACTCAGGTTTGAATTTACACTCCAGGTGCCGGGCCACACACACACTAGATGCTCAACACCAAGTGCACCAGGCAAGTCCACAAGCTGGGCCGCAGGCCTCCTTGCATTTCTACCATGCGGCAGGTGGCTGCAGGCACACGCACCAACAGGGAAGCTTACGCTACACAAATCGCACAAGAGTTCTCCCCCGCGCTGGACAACTTTCGGCGTAGACTTTCCCACCCTGGTCTCTAACGACTCGATTCAGTCGTGATGAGGTCCAGAGGGCTGCATGCTGGCTTGTGCGGCACTGGAGCCAAGCGCACCTGCAGCAGGGCTCAGCGTTCCTTTCAGAACCGGAGTGTCAGGGTGTGGCTGGCGACGCACTGCCCCTCCTCCGTCAGAAGACACCCCCTGCCCTGTGTGAACAGCTATCACCATGAGGGAGAGATGGAGGCAAAGCAAAGTCCTTCCAGAAAAGCCCCAACTTCCCGAGTCCCAAACACCTGTTCCTCAAGTTCTCAAACGGGCAGCAAGTATCCATACACTTGCCTTACCGGGAAGAGGACGCGTTTAGGACATTAACAAGCCCAGTCCTTCCCTGGTCGAGTTAGAACTCAACTCGCCAGCAAGCAGTGCCATGTTCCAGGAGTAACGCCATCTGCACTTGAGGTCCACACGAAAGGATGTGGACACAGACCCAGCCCAGGACGCTGGTGGAGTCAAAGCACACTCTCACCGCTGGAGGGAGACACCCGCCGCAGGAAGACGACCAAGGCTGCGAACGCGAGCGCCAGGAGGATGGGGGAGGAAAACCAGGGACAGAAGCCTGTGTCCGGGGATGTCGACATCCCCCCAGCTGGGAGCAGTCTCCTCGGCTAACCGCACCGGACACGGCACTCACAGCGGCACGCTGCTCAGATCTGCTGCGGGGAGGACGCCGCAATCTCCACGAGTCTCACTCCCACAGACTCTCAACTTCCCAGCCAGGCGTGAGGGGGGCCCTACGTACACCACTTCGGGAAGCGGTCGCAGGTGACTGTGACGCGCCCCCAAATCCGAACACCACTCGGCAGAGCGAGAGCCAGACTGTAACTGGAGCCACGAGAGCTCCCTCCAGTGCAGCTCCCCGGCCCACCCTGCAGACAGCCCTCACAGCAGCACGCAGAAACCACCAAGTGCAGTGTAATGCCGGAGAGACTGCACAGCAATGGCTAGGAATTTGGCTCGAGCCCACAAAGCTGGAGGTGGTTTGGGGCTTTCACAGTAAGCACCCTGGGGTCATGGACTCAACACACTTGGACGCATCTGAGAGAAAGAATTATGAACTAACAAGATCACAACAGCTTCTGGTCCAAAGTAGCAACATGAGAAACAAGCACCAGGGGTAAGAAGCCATCTTTCTCCCCTGCTCTGAGCAGTTCCTCTAAGAATGGCAGCTGGAAGTACACTCTAAGGACAAGGAAAAATGGGGCCCATTGAATTAATATATAAATGTGCAAGAAAATTTTATCAGCAGGGCTTCCAGACAGGAATATAGGATCATTAGTGCAAATCTGATTTCTCTGGCAATGGGAACATTGATAAAATGATATTTGCCTCTCACTGGGGGTGTATTAATCAAAAGAGACCCTGAAAATTCCCTTTGAACACAGGGTACACACCACTAAGACACTCAGCCACGTGGGCAGCCACCCTGGCTCTGCACACCAGCAGCCTGAGTGTGTAGAGGGTTTCCTTCCACCTGGGCAAGTTACACCAGATACATTTTCCACCTACTGTACATGTCAGGCACCCACGTACACAGAGAAATTACAATTCTGGGCTTCAAATTTTCATAAGTATTTCTTCCCCCTTGCAACATTTAAAACAATCTAGGTTTTTTTAATTTTCTATTTTTTTAAGGTAAAAATACATTTCCTCAACAAGGGCTGGCAAAGACTGTCCTGTTTCATTTCCCATCCCTCTGAAACGACATCTTTCAATCCTACAACCTCTGACTGCCACGCTCATTGCACCCACGGTCACAGCTGAGAAGCGAAGGCGGAAGGTCTCGCGGGGGAGCTGACACGCTCGTGGCCCACCCGTGAGCCTTCTGCAGTTGGCACCTTGGAAAAGGCAAGCTCCTCAATCCCCAAAGCATGCACCAACCAAAGTCACATGCAGAACTTCAGAAACATCCCTAAGATCAGCCATTTCTCAGCACAACGTAAAAATGCTAAAAATTGTAAAAATAACCTCATACAAAATGCTGTATTTAAAGAAGCAGAACAGAACCTTTTGGACGATCTCACAAATAACTGAGAGATCCGTTTAAAGCTCCTGCGGTACCTAAGACAATACCTAGCGAGAGCAACGGGTGGGGGCGGGGCGGGTAAAGAGCAGGGTGTGCCCACAGGTAGCTGAGGACGGGGCGGTGAGTACCTTTCTAAAAGAGACAGACTTAGCGGGACTAAAGGTCTGCTCTGTACGCTCGAGCCCTTCGATTGTTTCCGTACAGTCAGAGAGGGGCGCGTCCTGCAACAGTAAACTGAGTCGTCAGAGCCCACCAGGCCCGGCTGTGGAACATCAACGAGAGCACAGGATGGAGCCAGCTGAGAGCATGCAGCGGGACAGCCGTCCACAGCAATGCAGCGGTGATGGCGGTGCAACGTGCAAACACGGGCCACAGAACCAGGACCACAGCTGGCCAACGTCAGAAAATGCAACAACAATCACCAACCCCGGTGAGTCATGTTTAAAACATTCGGTGGCAACTTCATTTTCAGAGATAACTACTTACACAATTATCTGCAATGTGCCATGAGGTACAATCCTTTTACAGAAATGCGTGTAAATGTGGACCACATTTACAGGAACCCTCTGCACTTTTCCCCAAGCAGCACTTTGTTGTGGACAGAAATCTATGCAAGAACCAAGGTCCACGACACCCACCCTCTTCCAGCGTTGTACACAGTTCACCGCTAACACCGGGCGAACCCAGGCCCTGAGCCAGGCATGCACGATGTGGAGCTGGGCTGGAGGGGGACACGGCCCTGGGCATGCTTATGCTTGGTCTACCACTCAAGGAAAAGTGGCTGGGTTACTTCTTATCATGAAGACTTTGAACAAAGAAAACTGGTTGCCTAGGACACTTACCTCATAGTCATTCTCTCCCAACTTAAGAATAATTTTGGAGCAGGCAGTCATTAGAGCCACCACCCACTACCGTCAGAGACATTCTGAGCTCTCACCTGGACGAGGCTCCTGTCCATCACTACACCACACAACACCTGGGACTGGGGGCCCGCGGTCTTAATGTCCTGTAGGTTCTGCTCTCGAATCTGAGGATGGCAAGAAGGGAAACACACATCAACAGTACAGAGAAACCTCGCTGTGGCTGAAAGTCACCGTTTGTGCTCTTGGGCCCCCAGCACAAGCTGCTATTCTGTTCTGCCCTGCACCCCAGTGGGTCCTGCGTGACCACCGTGCCCGCTTAACGGTGCTGGTCCAGCCCGATTAGTAATTCATGGGTCTGAGGAGATGGAGGGCCCCTTCCAGACGACTTCGGCAGGCACAGACCTCACTGAACTCACTAACTTGAGGGGAGGCACCCCCTGTGTGCCCATCTTTATTGACACTGTGAACACTGGTGGATCTCACGTTCCAATATACCAAACCTTCTAACTCTTCAAATGAACCCTGCAAGGCAGGGGGCAAAGGCTGTTCTTGCCAGGAACAGGCTCTGCACCCTCAATTCTGCCCTGCTATGTGAGCAGGTGCTGGTTCAACAACGAGGGCCAAAGCGTCTGCTGCTCACGCACTGCCACTGCACTTCGTCAGCACGGCAGCAAAGCAGTGTGAAGGGAGGACCTCGGCAGTCACGTGGTGGCAGCAGAGGTCCTCCTGGAGCTACACCCTCTCCCCCTGCAGCCGCAGGCCTCCTGCCCCACCCAGGGCTGCCTCCTCCCGCACACATGTCAGCTTCCACCGATTGCTGGTGGCAGTCGGTGCACACCTTGTTCCTCATCTCCTGGACCTCTTTCGGGTTGGTGTTCAGTGGGACGAACAGGTTGGGGACGGCAGAGGCGGGAGTCCTGTGTCCATCCTCTTTAGTCCACTGTAATAGCAAGGACAGTTGAAAAGTCAGAATCGTGACAACAGTAAGTGACACCGCAGCATCCAGTCTGTCCAACTCCTCTCACATCTGGTCATGCACCGAACTTCACAGAGAGTGAACCAATGACCACACGCCTGGGTCACTGCAGTGGCTGGAAACCAGTAATGCTGGAAGCCAGAGCTGTGACTGACTGGCAAGTGCCAGCCAGAGTGCCCAGCTGACATCTAGGGCGCGACACGGGCTGACGACAGAGCTATGCCCCATGACTCCCTCGGACAAGCCGTGGGGGACCCTTCAGAGCACACTGGTTCACCACTCCGAGAGTCCTCAACACCAAAGCCGGCTGGAAGCATGAGATGACAGGGTCATGAGAAGCGGTGTGATGCTGCTGTCCAGGTGAGGGGAGACTCTGTGCGGTGAGGCAAGAGTGGGCATCACCAAAGTTTTGCATTAAAATACACTACCGCACCAGAATGTACTGTTTGCGTAGCTATTTCAAGCCAAGAAGATTACTGTGTGAAGACTTATACAGTAGCTACCTGCGGAGGAGTTTGGTGATGTCAAACACTTTATATAATTAATACTTTTGAGTGTTACAAAAATGTCCCAAACGAACTTAAAGCGCTCATGAACCCTTCCTGGAAGGCTGTTTTAGACACCAGTGCGTGTTATATCAGCATGCTGCACCTTTCATGCGTACTTTTTTTTCGGACCTCCAATCAAGTATGAGATTTTTAATCAAATTCTAATTCTTAGGCATGAGTAGGCACTGAACACTAAAACAAGCCCATCGTAGAGAGCAAATGTTATGCCTTTCAGAATATTTTCAAGAGGCAATAAGATAGCCATAAACCGAGACTTTAAAGAAAGCAGCAAAATCGTCCAATGCTGGGCCGCTGTGAAGGCAGCGTGGGATGGGCATGAGCTGCGAGATACTCACTGACGCTTTATCTCCTCAGATAGAAATAACTCCAGCTTCTTATTAAAAATAATTTTTAGTTAAAACATTAAAACAACAACCTCAGAAGATTGAACAAGTTTGAAAACTTAAGAATAATTATTATAAATTAATATACCAACCTGAAAACAGCGCATGGAATTCGTATTACTCCAGAACAGTAAGAAACAAATTTAAAAGTTGAACAAAGTCTCCCCTTCAATGTACACAGTGACTAAAATACCTAAAGCAATTTAATATTTTTTTCACGCTAATAGTAAATAAGGCTCAAAGCTGCTGCTACACATACACTTTGGAAAAATTCATCACAGCAATTCAGCACTACATATGTATGTGGTCAGCAGAAGCTGTTTTTAGGCCCACTCTCTTTAACAAGTGAAATAAGTTACAAACTAAAAAAATAAAATGAAAAAAGAAAATAAGGGACAGAGGGGGAGAGAGAGGAAGTGGGTGAGAGGGAGCAGGAAAGGGGAGACGGGCTCAAACACCGACCGACCCCGGCCATATTCACGCAGAGTCTCTGCCACGTGACACGTTTCCTTAGGAGCACAGAGGCTGTCTCAACAACTGTGCATCAGGAAAACACCAGAACCACCTGGGGAAGACAGAACTTATTTCTTTTAAATAAATCTATAAAGCAAAAGCACTGTTACAAGGGAAACAGGAAGGCCCGCTTTGCTTACTTGGTGTCCTGTTTCAGCACATCTAGGCTGATCTCTCCTCAACTCCTACGGAACTAATCATGCAGAGACACGTGCGTCCCAGCCTCCGTCTCTTCACAAGAGGCTCCACTGAGGGCCTCTCCTACTCTGATGCAGGGGCCAGTGGCCTGTCCAGGTCTAGCGCTGCCCAGGGACGTCTGAGCACCAGACGGCAGAGTAGCGTTCAGGGCAGCGTTACTCCTGACACGAAGCTCGCCTCAGCGCCTGTTGCTGGTGCCTGCGGATAGCCTGGCTGCACTTGGGTCATGCCACTCCCAGCAGGAGTCAGAAGACTCTCCACTATGGCCGTCTACTCACATGCAACAGTCCATGCAGAAAGTAGCTGGCTGAGAGCGTTCGGAGGCTTTGGGACAGCAAACAGGGGAGGAGGCTAACGAGAAAGGACGAGGGTCAGCTGAGAAGATGCCCATGAGCCACGAGGGAAAACTGCTTAAGAAAACACTAAGACTTTAAAGAACAGACTTAAGTTAGTGACTTAAAGAAACAGCTGAGTTTACGACATTAAAGTAAGAGGTTATGCTTCACCCATCTTTTTGTCCTGAAGTATTAAAGATTCTTCAAATACAATTTGAACTGAATGACAGCTCCTACTTTTAGGTTAATCCATGTAAGTTATGTAGCATTTTTGCTGTGTACGGAGTTAGGTAATGCTGGAATGACTGCAGAGGAACAACATATCTTAAGCAGTTTCAAGCAGACAGTATTACTTGAATTATATCTGATGCGAAAGTGGGTCTGGGTTCAGGCTAAGGAAGGTTACTGAGGAAGGCTCGCCTAGCCCCGGGTCAGAGGGCCAGGTTCCCAAAGCCTCCGAAGCCCCAGCTGCCAGACGTGCTCTACATCATCTAACTATGAACAGTAAGGTAGGCACAGACCAAGCAGTTGGTAATACAGCTTGGCACGCAGACACCGGACGAGAGAGACTGCAGCAAGGGTTTCACGTGATCGTGTGTAATGTTCGTCCACACCTTAGTCTTCGACTTGGGACTGCTTCCGTTCTGCCCTTCCTCAGAAGCATCGTCACCCCGGCCAGAGTTCAGCCATCTTGTCTTCTCTCGTTGCTGCTTCTGAAAACTGTGTCTGAGAGGAGAGCAAGTGCCCGAATCACCGTCACTCGCAAAGGGGTAACCTGTGACACTGGCAGGAACCTCCACGTCGCTGTATTTTTTAGATTTCTCTCTCAGAGCAGGGTATCGATAAGGGTAGCCAGTTCTGTAACCCTAGGGGCCAGAGAGAGAGACACAGTCAATATTTCAGATCTGAAAACAAGAGTTTCACTTTGGAAAATTGTGTGGAAATATCTACAAAAGCTGACTATATGCACACCCTATGTACATGCACGCCCAGGAGAAACGCAAATATGTTCACCAAAAGACAGGTATGGAAATGCTAACAGCGGCACTATTCCCAAAGCCCCAAGCAGAAAAACCCAAAAGTCCATCAACAGTAGAATGGATGAACGGTGGTGTATTCACACAGCAGAGCATGACACGGCAATGAGAATATTACTAGGACAAAATGTGGGTGAATCTTCACAAATACGGTATTGAGTGAAAGAAACCAAATGTGAAAGAATATACTGTATGATTCCATTTATAAAAAGTAAAAAAGAGGCAAAACGAATCTTTGCTGTTAGAAGAATGCACAGCAGTCACCCTTGGGATGGGGTAAGAGACTCAAAGGGGGGTACGAGGTTCTGAGGTGCTGGTATTGTTTTTTTGATATGGGTGCTGGTTACACAGTGTGTTCAGTTTTTAAAAATTAATAAACTGAACACTTAAACAGGTACTCTCTCCTATTCATATATATATATATATATATATATATATATATATCTCAACAAAAAGTTAAAATTTAAAAGACCAGGGTTTACTTGCTGCTGGTTATAGTATAAGTTATATTAATCAGCCTACTTAACATTTTTTTTTAACCTGTTAAGTCACAGTGAAAATCTTTCAGGAAGACCAAACAAGTACACCTCATGACAACTGGTACCTGGAGAAATTACTTTACTTCTGAACGTAACAATATTTGCATTAACCTTCAACCCTGTTTCACGACCATTTGCTGTGCTTTAAAACGCCTGCCCGACTAATTCCCGCCTCTGTAACGGCACTGAGCCCACCGTGCTGACCCACCTGCGTGCTAATAGCCCACAGACAGCATCTCCAAGGCAAGGATGATGTCTCACTCATCCTTCCTCTCCAGAGCTGAGCATTCAGAAGCTGTGACGGACAGACATTACAGTGGGCCCCCAAAGGCCCCCACCTCCTGTAAAGCCCTTCCCCTGCAGTGTGAGGGGAACCAGCGACCTGCTTCAAACCAGCAGAACTGGGCAAAGGTGATGGGATATGTTACATAAGAGTGTAGCACCCGTCTTGAGAAAGTCTCTCTGCCCATCGCTGGCTCTGAAGAAGCAAGCTGCCATGACTCCTGAGCTGTAAGAACATGAATTCTGCCCATGATGTGAGGAGTTTGGAATTGGATCCTCCACCAGTAGAGCCTTCTGATGAGAACCCAGCCCAGGCCAACACCCTGACTGCAGCCTTGTGAGACCCTAAGCCAAGGACCGAGCTCAGCTGTGCCTGGACTCCTGACCCCCAGTTTCATACCTCGACCAGGTCATTTATGGCAGCTTCACAATGAATGACGAGAGAATTAAGATTTGAAAGGATTACACAGGGCTAGTCACGTAGGATGAGTCAGTGGCGGCGCTCTACTTGCCAAGTACTGTAGAAGCATTCCTCTCAATTCGGGAATTCTCCCCCTCTGGGTGATTGCCCTCTATGGGGGGTCACCACCTTTATTACCAATCACTCCCTTAATACATTCAAGAAAGGGTGGTAATAACCCCTGAATGGAGTTGGTTGTTGTTTTGTTTACTCTGGTTCCGTAACTACCCTCAGGAAGACACGTAAATGTCTGCACTGGCAGCTTCTCCATTTATGAACATGCTTTGCTGAAGAACAATAAAAGATAACCACTCAGCTATAAAGACTGTCTTCAGAAAAATACAGTTCTTATTAACTGAAGTGTCCTCTTGCTGAGAGAGCTGGGGCTCTTGAGTAATCTCCATGACTTCAGGATAAACCACCCAGGACATCACAAAATTTTATTCTGAGGGGTATGGGCTTTCTCTTTATTCTTCTCCTTTAAATGCCAAACCAAAATCAGAAGCAATACTCAGCCCTCAGACCTCCTATATGGCTTATAGTTAAAAATATGGATTCATCCCTTCTTTGAGAAGCTGGAATGACATCCTGATCGGGAAACAAACTAGCATTTCTTCTGACTTTCTATGTCAGAAATGTTCATGGACTTTATATGACCTACTCCTTATAGTGTGAGAACCCTCAACTATTCTCTACCCTACTCAATTATTAACAAACACATACAGTTGATCAGAATGTTAAATTAAAACAGGGACTGGCATCAGTGACCGCCATCCAACTTTACTTCTTATAAACCACACAGCCTTCTAATGTCAGAAATAACCTGTGCATGTTAAGCGCACTGAATAAAACACCCTTCCTGTCATCTCACTTATTAATCTTTCATCCTTTATCTTCCTCCCGTATCAAACTGGAGTCACTAATTTTAATTCTCTCTCTCTCCACCTTCCAGAATGTACTGAGTGCACAAGATGTGGCAGGCTGGTGTTCCTGATTTTTATTCCTCCCTCCCTCTCCCCACCTTTTAGGTATAAGCGCAGTGAACGTCAAAGTTCTAAGTCAAAGTGCTAAGAGGACAGAAGAAGGGCCAGTAAGCCTGGGTCACCCCAGCGTTCCTCACCTTGCCGGGCCCCTCGGGGTATCGGACTCCGGATACAGATGCCTGAGCGATCACCACCCACTCTCAAACCTTCTCCGGGTGTGACCTCCCTGAGACTGCACTGTCCTGGCCTGCCTCTTTCAGCGTCTCAGTGGGCTTTCTTCCTCTTGGCTGCTTCCCTGGAAGCAGTCCCGGCTCACGCGCCCCCTCCGCCCTGCAGCTGCCTTCGTGCTCCGTCAGTGCACACGTCACAGGTGCCGGACTGCATCCGGGACTTGTTTGTCCATTTCCCTGACTAGGCCATGAACTCCCTGAGGGCAGGAACTGTGTCCTGGTCACGGCTACAGGCTCAAGACTAGGTGGTCAGTTAATGCAACCCACTTACTGAGCAAATGAATGCAGAAGTTATGGGAGGTTCACCCCTCCCTCACTGATCAAATCTACTCCTGTGACCATCACTTCTAGGCAGTTAACTCCCAGCTCTCCCTTTCCAGCAATGAACATTCTCCTAAGTCCAAAGAATTTCAGTGAGAAGAACCCTCTGAGGACACTTAGCACACCCTGAATCAGATCCATGAATTCTTTTTCTTCAAAGATCTTCCTGAAGCCACCCATCCCACCCGTGACCTGGTCCAATTGTGGCAACTATCTTAATGTGAAGCTGGCAACATGCCCTTCCAGTGTCTTCTCTGTCCCACATGCCCACGACAGGTCTTTTTTTTCTCCAGCACCTAACATCATGTGGCAGTAGGAGACTCTCTTGAATCCTACTGAAGAGGTATGACACTGCAGCAGGAAAAGGGCCCCATCACAGAGTCATTTGTCTTTTAATGTGATTGCTTCGACCCTAAGTGCCTTGTTGTGAATATTTAAAGAACTTGGCGAGATCAGAGATGGACCTGAAAGACATGACCCTGTCGTGCTGCCATGTCTCCAGCCATGCCCTCACCTCTGCTACGGATGCTTTCCTTCCCCCAACTCAGCCTGCCACGCTTCTACCTCTTCTTTGAGGTCCTTCTCAAGTGCCACCCTCTACATAAATTTCCTCCCCGATCCTTGCAAAAGGATGACATCCCTCACTGCAGCCACCTAACAGACCACATCCTGCCATGTACTATTAGAACGTTCTTATTATGCTAAAAGCCCCGCAGCCATGCTCCTGTACCACGTTGGGCTCCACGTCCCCGCAGGAAGCAGCAGAGGGTCTCCCACGCAATAAATCGGCAGCAAAGTGTGTAGAACACAGCGGTCAGGCCCCGAATAGCTAGAATTTACTGTTAAAACAAAAACAAGACACTCGGCTGACTGATTTAGAAAGTCCCCTCGACAGCTTGCTTGCGGGATGACGGGTACAGGGCTGACCCTGCTACTCGAGGAGTTACTCATCCAGCAGAGCAGAGCATTCTCTGTGCTCCTGACCCCACACAGTCCAAACAAGATTACCTTTAAAAAACAAAAGGAGACAAGAAACCCTCATCTGTATATTCCATCGTAGTTTAGCTTAGAAGTTAAATTGCCCTGGTGCTTCTTCATGACTCGAGGGTGAAAGCATTCTGATGAATGAATGCATGAAGACAGCAATTTCACAATACTATTTCACTCACTATAAAAACACTAACATTCATGCTGTTGGGATGAGCGCTGTATCGTCAAGTGGTGGCAACATTCTTACCAGATTATCCAGCATCCGCATGAGCGCTTCAAACTCCTGCTCACCAATCTGCCACTTGGGAGGCGATCCGCTGCCCTCCCCTGCCGGGGCCCCGGGGGAACGGGATTTGGCCTTGTACTTCCCAGGATCCAGGAGGACTAAATTGTCTGGCCCTCCTGCACTGGCCAGGGTTCGAACCTTTTCCAAAACAAGCAAACACTACAGTTGGAGTTCCTTGCTGATCAAGGGGGTCAGATGCCCATGAGAGATCACTTCAACAGAAATGTAGGTTTCCAAAGAAACCAAATCATTATAAGAATAAAAAATGTGAGACAGACACTGATAGACAAATCACAAGGTAATCTTCAGAAGGTTTTCTTTAGCATGAAAAAATATTGGGCACTCATACTAGAAGGACAAAAGGGAAGACAAAGCCCTCCCAAGGCCACGTGAAGGGGACTGGGGGCTGCATCACCACACAGACACAAGCCAGAGTAACAGTGAGGAACGCACACAGGGGCTGAGCAGACTCAGCATAAGCAGAGCCCACTGCTGTGAGACTGTGGGCACATCTCTACTCCCTGCACCCACTTTTTCAAAAAGAGTGTGTGGAGTTCAAATGAAATGACATGTAGTAACATAAATAAAGCACCTGATAGCAGGGCTGGTATATGCTAGTACTCCATCAATGGCAGTGACTTATGTATTTGAAAAATTAAAAGTTAGAAATGAAAAGCCCAATAACCATTTGCCAACTTAAATCAGTGAAATGGCATTTTGCCTGGTCATCTGCCAAATCCATGAGCTCATCTTTAGCAAAGAAATCGCTCACAGACTCACTGCTGCAAAACAAGTATCAAAAATCTATGGGAGGGCTTCCCTGGTGGCGCAGTGGTTGAGAGTCCGCCTGCTGATGCAGGGGACACGGGTTCGTGCCCCGGTCCGGGAGGATCCCGCATGCCGCGGAGCGGCTGGGCCCGTGAGCCATGGCCGCTGGGCCTGCACATCCGGAGCCTGTGCTCCACAACGGGAGAGGCCACAGCAGTGAGAGGCCCGCGTACCGCAAAAAAAAAAAAAAAAAAAAAAAAAAAGAAAATCTATGGGAACCCCACGAATACCTAAGTATACTATAGACCAAACGGAACGGCCACCACCTACCTGGATCTCACATGCAACCACAAGGTTATGGATGTAATAGAAGGCCTCCTCAACACTCTCTCCAACGGATACAAGCCCGTGATTCCGGAGAATAAGAACCTAAAGGGAGGAAACAGGAAAGCTCTATGGACCTAGGCAAGAAGACAGATAACGTTTTTCTTCTTTCCTCTGTAATTTAAATACCAGATTAGATGCCTACTGACCTTGCTTTTAGGCCCCAAATTTTTCTGAATTAAAACTTTTTCTTCCTCATCAACCAGAATCCCGTGATAATCATGATAAGCCACTTCTCCAAGGGAAAGTGCCTCTGGGGAGATTGGCAAGAGGCCACATTTCATCGCAGAGACCTAGAGAACAAGCAGCACCATCAACGAAGACGAATCAGGAGCTCCACTGACGACACGGCAAATGCTTTCCTCAAAAATGTAACGGGGGGAACATATTTTACTCTGTTCTCCTTTCAGAAATGAATGAACCCATGAATTTAAGATAAACCTTACTTCTGGGGCTCACCACCAATCTATTTTTAAAAATCAAAGCTACCACTGTCAAGGAAGGCCTCAAAAGAAATTCCACATATTCCTGGATTTCTCCCACACTGACTGTAAACACCAAGTGAGCTCAGATTTAATAAGATGAGTCCTGGATCTACTGCAAGGAGAGACAATGGCTTCCTCTGAATGAGGCACAACATTGCAAAGAGGGGTTTCTGAAGAGCTTTAAGGTTTTGTGTACTTTTCATCTTAGGTTGTAGGTGAGATAGGAACACATGAAAGTCAGATAAAAGGAGATTTATAAAGATTTAGGATATTATACTGTATAAATTCTCTACATTTATTTAAGTGAAAAATCAAAGTGTCCATATAGCCCTTTAATTTCCTTAACTTTCCCAAACTGACTTTAGAATATGCTAATTTTAAAGGTCTTCTACCTAGACTAACAGGCCCCAAAGATTTAAATAATACATATGTAAGTGTAACAACTTCTTACAGAAAAGTTAATCTAAAAAGACAATACCACAAAAAAGGCAGTACCATATTTAATTCCTTTCACAATATCAGCCTTTCTATAAGAAGATATTTCCTTACAAAGTAAAGTTACTTTGATAATTTTTAAAACAAATTACATGCTATTTGTGATAACCACAGTCTCAAAGGTACCTCTAATGGTTCTTTAAAATGCATGGATTTTTCTTTTTTTTTTTTGGCATGGATTTTTTGGGGTTGGAAGGGCATGCATTCTTTTAAGAAAAAATTACATCATTTGGAGAATGATATAACTAATAAAACTGATGCTGACATCAAGAACCATATCTTCAAAGTAAAACAAACAAACCAGATCCAACATTCATCCCAACAACCCAAGATCTATGATATTAAAACATCAAGACAGAGTGAAATTCAGTATTACTTAATCAATGAGGTCATCTGTCAAACAAATAAGCCCAGGAAGTCATTAAAGTATAAAACTGGTGATAAAAAAGACAATTCTAGACAGTTCTTGAGTGCTTCGCTTTCACATGACTGTGCCAACAACCAGAAAGTACACTTTCATACATACTGAGGGGTCCGAGGCTTGGTCAGGTGGCCTGTGTGCACCAGCAGGGTCCAGGCTTGGTGATCAGAATGGGGCAGGCTCCTGGCAAGCTCGGGGCTCAACGGCCAAGTCTCCTAAGGGTCTGCAGCGTCTGTGCCCTCTTCCCCCTTCTTTTTTTATTTTTTGGCTGCGCCACACGGCTTGAGGGGACCTTAGTTCCCCAACCAGGGACTGAACCCGGGCCAGGGCAGTGAAAGCGCCAAGCCCTAACCACTGGACCACCAGGGAACTCCCTTCCCCGGTATTACTCTCCCCAGTCACAATCCAGCCTGGGTTTCGCTAACTCCAGGCGGATCATCTGTGGAGACTGGCCGGTGTGTCTCTCAGCCTCAACCTCTCCATCACAGGCCTGGCGCCTTCCCCTCAGACCGTCAAGCAGGTTCAAGTCTCCTGCATCCCACAAACCCTTGCCTGAGCCCAGCGTCCCCCACTTACCACCTCACCTCACCCTCCCTCCTCTTCCCACTTCCCTTCTCAACCAAGGAGTCTCAATTCACTGCTGTCATTCTGCACTTCCCAGTCTCCCATACGCTGAAATCTCACTCCCCTCTTCAACACTGATTTTTCTAATCGTTGAGTCTTACAACATTTTCAGACTTATTACATGTTTTTCAAAATCAGATAGTAAATGGACCCCTTAAAATATATTCTTTTAAGAAAGTCAAATGTAGTGAGGAGAAAAGATTTTTCTAATCCAACAAAATGAGGTTTGTTGACTTGGTGCAACAAGAGAGGGCAATTTGGAGGAAATGTGAAGTGCCGCTCACTGAACGGCTTTAAACTTGACGTCTCTACCAGGGCAGCGCACTCACCGCGGCCCCTGCTGGTGTGTGAACGTGCACAACGCACTTCGCGTCCGGGCGTGCAGCGTAAATGGCAGAATGTAACGTGAAGCCAGCCTGATTTACCCCTAGATTAGTACTTCCACGGTCCACTGCCTCTCCTTGTAGACTGACTTTAACCTGAAATAAGAAAGCAAAATCTTAAATATCAAGAGGACTTCATGTTATCCTAACTAGAAATTACTTAAACCAAAGTTTAAAGTGTTTATAACTAATTTTAAAAGTTTTTCCCTGAGTTAATCACACAAAACATAGAGTTTTTCCTCTTTCTTGGGTTTTACATGTCTAACGAGATTACACAGTATTTAATTACCTAACATGACCTACATATACTTGATGCCCAAGAAGAGAAGGACATTCTTACCAAACTGGACGCAGTCACTTCACTGTAGAGAAGTCCAAAAGGTACAACGAGGAAGTGTTCCTGCTCGGAGCTCACTCTGGTCTGTGCGGAGAATTACTGAGTTAGCTCAAAAATCCTATTGAAATTATTTGCATCTCTTTCAGTCCACAGACTCACGGTTTTTTTGTGAGCATTAACTGAGCTACATAGGGTCTCACTTAAATACAGTGCCTATCACAAAGCTAAGGGGTACTGAAAGCTTTCTGTTATTATGTTGTAGTAACTTACTGGGTACATGAAGTGCATCTTGGTCACATTCATGATAATTAACTTTATAAAGAAAAAACCTTCTGGTGGCTACCAAGCCAGTATCACGTGCAAAAAGGTGACACTCCTCAAGGGTGTAATAATGAAAACCAAACCTTACTTTTTAAAAGTCAAAATGTTTTTTTTTTAAGTACTCAAAACCTATAGGATAGTGAACAATCATAAAAATCACAAATAAGAGAGCGTTCTTCCTTTCTGCCTGACCAAAAGTCTCTACACATCACATCCTTACTCCCCTGGTATCTTTCTTCCTTCCACAATATAGTTTTCTTTCAACAATACAGATTTGTCACATATGATGGATATGTGCTAGATGCTAGTCATGTAGTGCGGGGTCGGGGGGAGTCCTGCCCTCACAAAAATTTAGTCTAATTTTTATCAATATAATGATTTGGGGATAGACTCAAAAGACTTCCCAAAGCTATTAGGATGGAACACATTTACTACTGGGCTAAGAATTCTAACTAGGGTCAGGCAGGTGGAATTCAATGTTTGTTGAAAAGGCCTTATGCTGTTTAGTCCAACTTCCTAACCAGCACAGTGACTTCTATAGTGGCCCAAAAGAAACACACACGGGGCGGAGGGGTGTCTGCTTGGACAGTGCAGTGATGCCCTCACACGGCCGGCCTCGTTCCTTCATTCAGCAAATAGTCCCGGAGGCCTTCTGCACCTGGAGGCTAGGGTATAGCAGTAAACAAACAGAAGCTGGAGAGGCCTAATCATTAAACACTCTCTCTTACACTGAACAGAAGTCTGTCTGTGGTGTGCAACACAGAACGAGGTCTACCTCCGCCCTAAACTGTAGTTTAGTCCTGGGACATCTGAAACTATCCCATCTCCTCCATGTCACCTTCACGCGAAACTCACTGGATTTCCTCGGCACACTAGAATGCGGACCCACAGTCATATAAGACCTGAGTTAGAACCCAGAACTGTCTATGTTGCTCTGGGGACCCTGGGCTCCTGGCCTCCTCACCCATGAAGTGGGGATGAAAGGGGCTTGTGCTCACAATAAAGCTTTCAATAAATGGCATCTCTTAACGATTACACTACTGCAGTATTATTAATGGTAGTAGGAGAGCCATCTCTACAATATCCATTCTCTATAAGTCTCTACTACTAGGTCTCTACTCCTTTTTAGTTGTTTCAAAAATGCTGGGAATTCCCTGGCAGTCCAGTGGTTAGGACTCCACACTTTCACTACCGAGGGGCCAGAAATATTTGGGCCTTTCCATAATTTTGGGCCTTTCCCCCAAATATTTTCCCATTAATTTTAAGTTAGCCAGGTTTTTTAACGCTGAAGTCAGTTCTTTTATTTTATAAAAGATGCTGATCTTTCTAACTATCTAAATCAAAACTATGCAAATTCCCCAATTCCCAAACTGGGTCAAAACAAAACTTAAACAAGGAATTACTCTGTGTATTTATTGGCTGGGATGAAGGAAAATAAGGTTGGAAACAGGGAAAAATTAAATGTCAGATATTTTTAATTTTATTTATTTTTTTTTTGGCTGCGCTGGGTCTTCGTTGCAGCACGTGGGCTTTCTCTAGTTGCGGCGAGCGGGAGCTACTCTTTGTTGTGGTGCGCGGGCTTCTCATTGCAGTGGCTTCTCTTTTTGCAGAGCATGGGCTCTAGGTGCGCGGATTTCAGCTACTGCAGCACGCAGGCTCAGTAGTTGCGGCACATGGGTCCTAGAGTGCACGGGCCTCAGTAGTTGCGGCGCATAGGCTCTTAGAGCGCAGGCTCAGTAGCTGTGGCACGCGGGCTCAATAGTTGTGGCTCACAGGCTCTTAGAGCACAGGCTCAGTAGTTGTGGTGCATGGGCTTAGCTGCTCTGTGGCATGTGGGATCTTCCCAGACCAGGGATCGAACCAGTGTTCCCTGCACTGGCAGGCAGATTCTTAACCACTGTGCCACAAGGGAAGTCCCAAGTCAGATATTTTTGCTTATTTTAAAGTTTTTATTTTGAAACATGCATGTAAAAAAGTATTTAGCAGGTATACGTACAACTTAAGTAAAATAATAAATCAAATGTCCATGTACCTTTCAACCAGCTTCAGAAACAAAATAAATCTAGTATTTCTGAAGCTGTTTCTTTCTCCCCATGTCCCATAAGTAATCACTATCCTGAGTTATGTGTTAAGCATTTTCTTTCTTTTCCTTACAGTTTTACTTTATATATATTCATCCCTAAGCAATACATTGCTTAATTTTTATCTGTTTGTGAACTTCATGTAATTGCAATCATACTGTATTTTTCGGTGACTTTTTTTCCTCAACACTATTTCTGAGATTCCTCCAGACGATATACAACATGGCAATAATTTATTCATCCTCATTGCTGTATAGTGCCTATTGGATGAATATACAATTTATGTATCCATCTTCTGTCAATGGACGTGGTTTTCATTTTGCCATTAAAAACAATGCTATGAACATTCTTATACCTGTCTCCTAGTGTACATGGTACAAGTTTCTCCAGGGTAACAAAGTAGGAGGTGAAGCCAATTATTTTCCAAAGGGCCTAATTAAATGTACACTCCTGCTAGTAGTATATGATAGTTCTGTGCTTCTACAACCATCTTTCCTAAAAATTAAAATCTGATGTCTGTGAAATGGTATTCCATCGTGACTTTATAATTTCCCAGTTACAACTGAGTTGAGCAACATTTCTTATTTTTATAAGCCAGTCTCATTTCCCCTTCTGTGAAATTCCTGTAAATTGCCTTGTCTTTTGTCCATTTTATACTGGTTGCTTACTGATAGTTCTTCATCTATTCTGGATACTAATTTCTTGTTGGCTAACCGTGAAGCAAAATCTTCTAGGTTGTAAGCTTTTATTTTCACTCTCTTTATGGTGTCTTTTAATGATGAGAAATTTGTTTACTTTAATGTAGTCAAACGATTTATTCATCTTTTCTTTTATGATAAGTGCTTTTGTGTCTTAAGACAACTTTCCTTAAGTCAGAGGTTAAAGGTAAGTGATTTTCACTTATACAGATCCTAAAATTTTTTAAGTATTATCTTTCACACTTAATGCTTAATTCATTGGAATTGCTTTGTGACTCTATACAGTATAAGGTAAGAATCCAATACAATTTTCCAATTCTGATTTTTCAATCTAATTGTGCCAGCACCAATTACAGCCTGGTCCATCATTCTTCCCTTGATGATCTGCAATGCACTTTTGTATATCTGATTTCTTTTTTTTTTTTTTTTAATATTTATTTATTTATTTGGGTGCACCGGGTCTTAGTTGAGGCATGCAGGATCTCCACTGCAGCATGCAGGATCTAGTTCCCTGACCAGAGACTGAACTCAGGCCCCCTGAACTGGAACCGTGGAGTCTTAACCACTGGACCACCAGTGAAGTCCCTGTATATCTGATTTCAGTACATAAAGATCTAGTTCTGGGCTCTGTCCCACTGGTTTATCTGTTTCTGCCTTTCCCCAAAGCACACTATTTTAGTTACCATCACTTTGTAAGTTTGACACTTGATAGGAAAAAATATCTCCTTACCTAGTTCTTCAGGAGTTATCTATTCTAGGCCTTTTTTCCTCCACATAAGTTTTAGAAGCACGCTCATGCTATGAGGTCCCCCATTAAAAAAATACTACATAGCCAGTTTTACTCACTTTTTTCTTTGTCTATATATATATATATATAGACACACACACATAATTCATATAGCTATAAACAGTATACATTTTATATTTTCTCTTTTATAATAATTATTTTCCATGGTTTCACATGGTCTTTATCAATTATTTTTCATAATATGTAACATTCCCTCAAGCTGATGTTGAATAACTGAGCCATTTCCCACCTACTGATGGACATTAAGACTCAAATTTTTTTATTATTACAGATAATGCTATAATAAATATATTTATACATCATGTTTTCTTCTTTGACTTCTTTCTTTAACATATATTTCCAAGAGTGAGCTTAACAGATCTACATATTATAATGGAAAAAGCTTAAAATATACAATTTTCAGAATCTGAAACAAAAAGGAGAAAGTGCTAAATACTGATGTAGACTGAAAAAAGAGAGGACATTTCAAAGTAAGTTTTCTAGTCCCTGATGGCGTAGCACTGGTCTAACTGCGAGTCTTCCCACATGTAATGCCCCTTCTCTGTGCACAAGGAATGAGCGCTAACGTCATTCACCGAAAACACAATACACCCGACTCACTATCTCTGGCAGAGATCCCTATCATGTCCTCAGAACACAGTCACTGTGGACCCGCTGCCACCTCTGGAGCCCACCACCTCGGAGGGTTAGCATTCCTTGGAATCCAGAATGGAGGTGAACCTAGCATTCCACTGACACCCAGAGGCATTTAGGGACGGAAAGACCCTGCCATTGGCTACGAGCCACCAAGAGAGGAAGCCCACCTCATGTGCCAACTGGGCTATCCTGTCTTTTGACACCCCCGCTCAAAAGCTTCTCTAAATCCAATGTAATTCAGAGATGTAATTCAGACAATCATCTCCAATCCTCTAACACCTGTTAGCACTTTTAAATCCCTTTAGCAGAAAATCCCTATTGCCCTCCTTCAAAGAAAGGGCACGATGACCTGTTGGGATTTTTTGGCTGCACTGATACTATTAATATTTCTTTTCTGTTAAATCTATATATGATAACGCCTAGACTGTGAAACCAAACTATGGATGCTATAAATAGTTAAAAAAACAAAAACTTTCTTCCTCAAAGATTCTCTCTAGTTCACAAGATATAAGAAATATGTTTTGTAACTTGAATTTCTTTTTTACTCAGTGTTAAGTCCCAAAGAGATCACTTACAGAAAAGTAAACACCCAACTAATGTTTTTTTAATTTTTTTTTTGCAGAACACAGGCCTCTCACTGTTGTGGCCTCCCCCGTTGCAGAGCACAGGCTCCGGACGCGCAGGCTCAGCGGCCATGGCTCACGGGCCCAGCCGCTCCGCGGCATGCGGGATCCTCCCAGACCGGAGCACGAACCCGTGTCCCCTGCATCGGCAGGCGGACTCTCAACCACTGCGCCACCAGGGAAGCCCCTAACTAATGTTTTAATTCTGCCAAGTCCTAAATAATTAAAGGGGGAAAAAAATGATCAATTTAAGCAATTCAAACTTATTTAAATAGCATTCATAATAGGACTAGTAGTAAACAGCTTTTAAAATCCCCAGAGAATGTAAGGCTGGCATTAAGCCAAGGATTACATTTCCTCTTAGCGATGTAATATTTTCATGGAACTAATTTTTAGGCAACCATTTAGCATTAAATCTCTACGCAGGGGCTTCCCTGGTGGCGCAGTGGTTGAGAATCTGCCTGCCAATGCACGGGACATGGGTTCGAGCCCTGGTCTGGGAAGATCCCACATGCCGCGGAGCAACTGGGTCCATGAGCCACAACTACTGAGCCTGCGCATCTGGAGCCTGTGCTCCGCAACAAGAGAGGCTGAGATAGTGAGAGGCCCGCACACCGCGATAAAGAGTGGCCCCCGCTCGCCGCAACTAGAGAAAGCCCTCACACAGAAACGAAGACCCAACGCAGCCAAAAATAAATAAATAAACTTATTAAAAAAAAAAATATCTACATAGACGTTCTGTCAAGTATAATTAGCCACAGAGGCCAGCAATTTCCACGCAGGCACAAGGAAGAGAGCCAGCTCTTATGGGAGGCTAACTGGATCCACTGACCAAACATCAAAAGGCACCACGGAGTCTCATTGGATAATTTTACTAAGGCAGAATTTCAGTTCAACTGGATGCTTCACTCCATCATTCAGCCAAGAGTTCAGTGTGCGCCTCCTCTGTGCCCAGCACAGGAATTCTTCCCAGGACACAGCCGGAGGCTCCTTTCATGGAGCTGATGTGGACGACGAACAAACGTACAGTATGGATGATGGTAACTGCTGTGGGGGAAATAAAGCAGGTGTTCTAGGGTGGAAGTAACATTCCACAGGCACGACAGCATAGATACAACAGGGTCAGGTCTGCGTTTTGAAAGGTTCACTTTAGCGGCAATGTGGAGAACAGAGGGAAGGGTAACTTGGTATATCTGGCAAAGATCCCTACCACGTCCCAGAAGCACAGTGCACTAGTCACAAAGGTGGGCTTCAGACTACCATCAAAGAGCATTCCTTGGAGTCAAGAATGGAGCTGGGAACCTCCCTGGTGGTCCACTGGGTAAGACTCCGTGCGCCCAATGCAGGGGGCCCGTGTTCAATCCCTGGTCAGGGAACTAGATCCTGCATGCATGCCACAACTAAAAGCATGCCTGCCGCAACTAAGAAGCCCACATCCAGCAACTAAGATCCTTTCACAGCCAAAACAAATAAATAAATACTTAAAAAAAAAAAAAGAATGAAGCTGAACTAAGCACTGCTGGTTATGAGTCCACAAGTAAAAAACACCTACACATGTGTATTAAGTACTGTGTGTACTGAGTGTGTTGAGTATGGAGAAAAGGGTAAAACGATTTAAACGTCTGTTAATGCTGGTTATCTCAAGGGGGATAAGAGTATTCACAGGATTATGATTTCTTCTTTCAACGTCTGTGTAAGGGACGCTTGCCACAATAAGCACACACTATATTAATAATTTAAAATATCCAATAAGGGGCTTCCCTGGTGGCGCAGTGGTTAAGAATCCTCCTTCCAATGCAGGGGACACGGGTTTGAGCCCTGGTCTGGGAACATCCCACATGCTGCAGAGCAACTAAGCCCGTGTGCTACGACTAATGAGCCTGTGCTCTAGAGCCCACGAGCCACAACTACTGAGCCTGCGCTCTAGAGCCCTTGAGCCACAACTACTGAGCCTGTGCGCCACAGCTACTGAAGCCCACGTGCCCTAGAGCCTGTGCTCCTCAACAAGGGAAGCCACCGCAATGAGAAGCATGCACACTGCAACCAAGAGTAGCCCCTGCTCGCTGCAACTAGGGAAACCCTGAGCGCAGCAATGAAGACCCAATGCAGCCAAAAACAAATTAAAAAAAAAAAAAAGAATGAATTGAAGAAACTAGAAGTCCTGATAATGTTGAAAAATGGCTAAAACTGGAATATCTGAAGAAATAAATATGAGAGATAGAAGGTTTTGGTCCAAGTAGGAAAGAAAACATCTTCATTCTTGATTTTTTAGGCATAAAAAGAACTTTAGGAACTGCCTATAATTTGGTAAACACTCGTTTATTAGGTGAGCAAGCCAGAAAGGAGTTTTAAAGAACTACTGTTCTCATAATTTTTAATTCAAACTGGCTAATTCTCAGATTATTATACTCTGCAGTCAGCAATCAGAAGGAAGGTGTTCCAAGATTTACTTCAGCTCAGCCAGATTCCCTCTCCCCCTAAATGAAAACAGGTGGTGCCAGACACATACTACTCCACTTATCATTCAGTTACTACCCCATTTAATGCTCACTGTGATGTGATTGTAGATAAGCTGAGACCATCCAAAGAGATCTGCTAGTCGGTAAAACGCTGCCAGTTTACACCGCAATAACTTCTCCCCTTTGTCATAGGCAATAGAATCAGATCCTCTAAGGTCATTCACAGGAGTCACCATACCAAGACCTGAAATGAAAAAAGAAACAAGACTCAAAGATTTAATATTTCTTGTCAAATGTAAATCAAATAATAGTTGAGATATTAATCGTCCCACAATGGGCCATAAGGTAAGTCTTGAAAACGTCAAAGACTATTTCATAAAGACCAAGTTCCCCAACATTAATACAATTAAGGTAGAAATCAATAACAGAAAGGTAATAAAATTTGTAGCATGCAGTAAAGCAAAACTTAGAAGGAAATTTACAGTATTAAACATATACATTATGGGGCTTCCCTGGTGGCGCAGTGGCTAAGAATCCACCTGCCAATGCAGGGGACACGGGTTCAAGCCCTGGTCTGGGAAGATCCCACATGCAGCGGAGCAACTAAGCCCATGCACCACAACCACTGAGCCTGCCCTCTAGAGCCCACGAGCCACAACTACTGAGGCCGCATGCCACAACTACTGAAGCCTCCGTGCCTAGAGCCTGTGCTCTGCAACAAGAGAAGCCACCATAATGAGAAGCCCACGCACCACAACGAAGAGTAGTCCCCGCTCACCGCAACTAGAGAAAACCTGCATGCAGCAACAAAGACCCAATGCAGCCAAAAATAATAAATAAGTAAGTAAGTAAATAAATTTATTACAAAAAAAAAAAAAAGAGGGGAGGGGAGAAGAGGGGAATATGGGGCTGGGAACGAGAGAAAAGAAAAGAAGAAAAGAGAAAAGACCCAGATAAAAGCAAGGGAGGAGAATTAAATAAGCTGCCGTATTTTTTAGCACTTCACAAAAACAACAGAAGAGGGAGCTCTAGAGTCAGGATTCCTGAACTGGACTCCTCCAGGAAAACTAATTTCATGTAAAAATGAACAGAAAAATATCATGATCAAATACCACACAAAAATTATTCAAAGAGGGCTTCCGTGGTGGTACAGGGGTTAAGAATCCGCCTGCTGATGCAGGGGACACGGGTCCAAGCCCTAGTCTGGGAAGATCCCACATTCTGTGGAGCAATTAGGCCCATGTGCCACAACTACTGAGCCTAGGCTCTAGAGCCCACGAGCCACAACTACTGGGCCCACGCGCCGCAACTACTGAAGCCCATGCGCCTAGAGCCCGTGCTCCGCAACAAGAGAAGCCACGGGGGCTTCCCTGGTGGCACAGTGGTTGAGAGTCCGCCTGCTGATGCAGGGGACATGGGTTCGTGCCCCGGTCCGGGAAGATCCCACATGACACGGAGCGGCTGGGCCCGTGAGCCATGGCCGCTGAGCCTGCGCGTCTGGAGCTTGTGCTCTGCAACGGGAGAAGCCACAACAGTGAGAGGCCTGTGTACAGCAAAAAAAAAAAAAAGAGAAGCCACGGCAATGAGAAGACCACGCACCACAATGAAGAGTAGCCTCCACTCTCCACAACTAGAGAAAGCCTGCACGCAGCAACGAAGACCCTATGCAGCCAAAAATAAATTAATTAAATAAATTTTTAAAATAAATTATTAAAAGAAAAAAGAGCAAAATCACATTCCTACACATAACAAAAGCACACAAAACATATCCACAAAACAAATGAAAACTATAACCTATTATTTCTTAAAAGATAAAGAAAGGCATTAATAATAAAAGATAAGAAAAATGTTTAATATAATTAGAAAAATTCAGAAATGAGGGCTAGAATATAAAAGGAATTAGATATAAATGAAAAATAATTTTAAAAATAAACACTAAAAACAGCGTAAAGGTGAAAGAGGAGAAAAACTTTTTAAATCATAAAGAAATGAAGAAAGTGATAAAAAGAACTTGAGAAAACATGACAGTTAAAGAAGTCAGACAAGGAAAATCCAACATGCGCATACCAGGAAACAAAAGCAAGGGAACAGAATGAATATTAAAAACCAATTCAAGAAAACACTCTGAAAATAAAAAAGGTTTGGAAGGGCACATCATCTGAGAAAACTGCCCAGAAAGACAAACACCAAGACATATTCTGGTAAAATTTCTGGACTCTAAAGAGAAAGGAAAATAGATTATGAGCATCAAGGAAAAGAAACCAAGTAACTTATATGGAAAGATTGTCTTCAAATTCTAAGAAAATGAATTATGCATTTAAGATACACAAAACAGGAAAATGTGAGCCAATGATTTTATACCCAAACTAACTAAACCAAATTAACATTGACATATAAAGGCCACAACACAAGAATGAAGAAATCCTTTCCACAAGTGTTTTCTGGGAAATCTACTATAAAAGCAACTTCAGACAACCAAATTGACTAAAGGGGCACTGATACAAGGACTGGTGGTGAGCATTAAATATATATTTATTACAGAATTAAGTTATTAATTGTAACACAAAATGAATGTAAAAACAAGACCATAACATAATGGTTATATGCTCTGACAACAGAGAATATAACTATTTTAAAACATGAAGAGAGAACATATTATTGGTATAGGATTGATACTGTGTGTGGTATGTGAGAGAAAGCAAATGAGTTATTAATATTCTAGTTTTGTTATTCCTGGTGTCCTGGAGAACCAGAATTCTTGTTGTAGAAGAAAGAAAAACAAATGTTAGATAGAAGAGGTTAAGTAAAAACCCCTTAGACCTGAATTTTAATTGGAATTATAATTCCAATATATTTATAATTATACTTACAATTCCAATTTATCAATATAGTATACAAATCACAAGGTAATTTTTAAAAATAAATTTATTTGTTTATTTTCGGCTGCATTGGGTCTTCGTTGCTGTGCGCGGGCTTTCTCTAGTTGCAGTGAGCAGGGGCTACTCTTTGTTGCAGTGCGCGGGCTTCTCACTGTGGTGGCTTCTCTTGTTGGGGAGCACAGGCTTTAGTTGCGCGGGCTTCAGTAGTCGTGGCTCGCGGGCTATAGAGCGCAGCCTCAGTAGTTGTGATGCACAGGCTTAGCTGCTCCGCGGCATGTGGGATCTTCCCAGACCAGGGCTCGAACCCGTGTCCCCTGCATTGGCAGGCGGATTCTTAGGAAATCTCCAAAAGGTAATTTATATTTCCTAGCTCTATCCACTAAAAAGGTCTAAAAAGAATAACTAACCAGTCAGTAGCAAAGAGCATTTCTAGCACCCAGACTAAAATTTCATTTCTCACAAAAAGAAATCAAGGTTTCTTAGAGAAATGGCTGACTCCAGATCTGGGGCAGGAAATGCACAAGATGAGCCTAGAACATCTCCTACAGGAGGTGGCCTGGAAGCTGTCAAAGACTACTAGGCTCAGGAGTCAACTTGGAGAGGTTCTCTTTAGTCAAAGGTGGGACAATGTGAGTAGTATCAAAAAGGATAACTGCAATGTTTTGAAACACATTAAATATATTTAAATCTCTGCAGGGACTTCCCTGGTGGCGCAGTGGTTAAGACTTTGTGCTCCCAATGCAGGGGGCCCGGGTTCGATCCCTGGTCCGGGAACTAGATCCCACATGCATGCTGCAACTAAGAGTTCTCACGCCACAAAACTAAGGAAGCCAGCGAGCCGTAACTAAGGAGCCCACAAGCTGCAATTAAGGAGCCCGCATGCCACAACTATGGAGCCCATGTGCCGCAACTAAGGAGCCGGCGAGCCACAGGAGCCCTCGAGCCTCAACTACGGAGCCTGTGAGCTGCAACTAAGGAGCCTGCCTGCCACAACTAAGACCCGACACAACCAAATAAATAAATTTTTTAAAAAACCTATGCATTCAAAATAATATTAAAGAAATAGTAATTGGTCACTTTAGAAGATGACAGGAAACCAACTTCTCGTTTTGAACGGTTACCTTTATACAAACCGTACCACGGGGTAAGCAAAAGAGCTGAGAGGAAGTTTCTTTTTGTGCGTGTGGGTTGAGGGCTGACTTCCAATAGATCTCAGCAAGGAAGCTGCTCTGCTCCGTATGAAACCCTGACCAACAAGCAGGTCATCTATGAATGGTTTAGCACCAGCCTCCCTGCAATCATGCGTTGAGTGACAGAGAATGAGGCGGCCCCCTTTCTGGCCATGCCCCATTTCCCAGAGAAGTTTCTCTTTACAGAAATGTTCTAACTAGTAAATACAGAAGAAGGAATGACAAAATTAAAATATCACCATCTTGGAACCTTTGCTAAATTAACGGATCTAGGCATTGAGCAATGACGGCTGCTACAGCACAAAGGGCAACAAGCAGGCTTATGTGCCTGCGGGTAGAACACAGTGCCACCTATGCAGTGAGCTTGCCAAAGAACAAAATCCAAATACAGCCAAGCTTCTAGACCCAGCTACCAATTTACTGTAAATACAAAAGAAAAAAGAACATAATGGGCACCATGGAGATGGCATCAGCAAAATTCAAGACTGTAGCAAACTCTACAGGTCAACAAAACCCATTTCCTTTAAAGTGCGAGGAGAAAAAGAGAGATGGAGGGGCAACTTGTAGCTTTAAAAATGCTGAAGAGACAGTAAGTTAAAAAAGACAAATACTAAACCATAATATTTAAGTATAACCATTTGGATGATAAAACTATAAAGAAAAGCAAGGCAGTGATACCATTCAAGTCAAGACAGTGATTCCTTTTAAGAGGGCAAGCAACTGATAAAACTTTATTTCTTAACCAGGGTGCTGGTTATAAAGGCATTCACCTTAAACCATTCATACGTTATATATCATTTTGTTCTATGCCATCTACGTACGTTATATTCCACAACAAAGATTAAAATTCACATTAAAATTTTTTATATGTGAGAAGTAAACTATTAGATACAATTAAAACTAGATTTTTTTCTTCCTTCTTTTTTTGGTGTGGCACTATTAAAATTTCCTTTATCTCTGACTAGAAAACAATATGTGAGTAAATATATTACATTGTCCTTTATTATCTAATTCATATAAATATCACTAGAATCCATTAAGAATCCATGTGAGGACTTCCCTGGTGGTGCAGTGGTTAAGAATCCGCCTGCCAATGCAGGGGACACGGGTTCGACCCCTGGTCCAGGAAGATCCCACATGCCGTGGAGCTACTAAGCCATGCGCCACAACTACTGAGCCTGCGCTCTAGAGCCCGTGGGCCACAACTACTGAACCCATGCAACACAACTACTGAAGCCCATGCGCCTAGAGCCTGTGCTCTGCAACAAGAGAAGCCACCGCAATGAGAAGCCTGTGCACCGCAACAAAGAGTAGCCCCCGCTCGCCGCAACTAGAGAAAGCCTGCGTGCAGCAATGAAGACCCACCGCAGCCAAAAATAAAATTAAATAAATAAATAAATAAAAAGAATCCATGTGAAAACATGAAAACCTAGTGACTACCATTCAACTTCAGGATGGAAGTGTGAGCTAGTAAATTACATGTGATTTTTAACACTCTCTGGACATTAATGATATTATCACTCAGGTGAATGTCAATCAACTTCTAAGAATACCAGAGAACAGACAGGTAAATAGCACATGGCAGGTGATCTAACGCAAACCAATACCTTAAGTTGGTCAGTCAGAAGCTGATTATCCAACTAGAAACATCAGAGACTGATCCAGGGCACAGTACACAGCAGGTCACATTAGCTGATGCTCAAGGTACCCTGGGCTCCACCTTGTAATGTTAACGTTTACAAATTCAACAGCCACGGCAAAGCGCCATCTCTGCACAACTATCTTTGCTAACTAACTTTGCTCACGTTCACCCACCCAGCATTTTTCTTCTAGCTTTCTTTTGGAATTTTTCTGTTTCTCATTCATTTGCGAAGAGCAGTGAGGAATGGTGGATAAGAAATGTTAGCTTGGGGCTTCCCTGGTGGCGCAGTGGTTAAGAATCCTCCTGCCAATGCAGGGGACACGGGTTCGAGCCCTGGTCCGGGAAGACCCCACATGCCGCGGAGCCACTAAGCCCGTGCGCCACAACTACTGAGCCTGCGCTCTAGAGCCCGCGAGCCACAACTACTGAAGCCCGCGCGCCTAGAGCCCGCGCTCCACAACAAGAGAAGCCACCGCAATGAGAAGCCCGCGCACCGCAACCAAGAGTAGCCCCCGCTCGCCACAACTAGAGAAAGCCCACGTGCAGCAACGAAGACCCAATGCAGCCAAAAATTTAAAATGAGATAAATAAATTTATTAAAAAAAAAAAAGAAATGTCGGCTTGACTGGAATAAGTTCAGGCAAAATCGAAATCAATGTGCTGCCCCCAAGCATTATGTCTCGTTCGTTTTCTTTAACTCATACAGGGTCTGAGAAGCCACATAAAAAGTTACCTGCCTGAGAAATAACAGTCCCACCGGCTCATAAAAAAGGAGCCCTCTATAGTCAGGACATTTTTAGGCCTATCTTTTACTACAACTAAAACTCAATTTTTAAAAAAACCTCAATTCTATGTATTACATTGTGTGTGCTCATCTATTTCACATTGGAAAATATTAGGAAATTTTACCCAGAAAATGACAAAGAATGTATACCAAGTCAGGAACTACTCACTCATGTTTAAGGCAGCCATCCCTCCCTGCGGAGCTGCCGGGTAGACATTCGGTACATTCGTGGTCATAAAATCTGCAATCTGCTGTAATGCCAATAGGCCTGTGGGATTCTTCCCCTTCTTAAATTGTTCCTGTATCATTGATTCCAATTCTTCACAGAAAGCCTAATAAAAGGCAAATTAAAACAATGAGATATCATTTCTTTTCTGTTCCTTGGGAAGGCAGGGGTAACTATCGCATAGACTAATTTTCTGTTTGTTTTCATCCAGTGCTGGAAAGGCAAATGGATAGTCTCAATATATCACTACCTGGAGCATAAATAAGTACATTCTTTCTGGACAGTAATTTAACAAGATAAAATCTTAAAAATTTGAACAGGCATCCTATTCCTAGGAATCTTTTCTAAGGAACTAATCACAGATGTGCTCAAAGACTTATTCATAAGGATGCTCATTCCAGCATTATTACCAATAAAAGGGAAAACAGGTAACAGTCTACATTTTAAACAGCAGGGGACTCATTAAATACCCTGAGTCTCCTTACAACACCTGACACTGTTCTAGGCACTGAGGACACATAGGAAGAAAACGGCTTTGCCATTAGGAACTTAAAACTTAGTAAGGAAAACACAAAAAGAAAAAATCCACAGTACAAAGGACCCTCTGTATCAACAGCATTCCAGATGACCTATATGCGTACAGTATGGAGCTGCGCTTAGCAACTACCAGTGAGTGAGGCCTGGAGCCACCCATCTGGACCCCAGACTCTTTCCTCAACCAGCAGTCACCAGCCAATGACCTTGCCTGCTTGCTTGCTTGGTCCTAACTCCGGATGGTTAAATATCCACACCCTCCCCTCTCAGCTCCCTGATCGCCTCTCCTCCGACGACCGTGTCATCCAATTCACCCCGGCCTCCTATTTCCATGGTCATGCCCTAGAGACCTGCTCATTTCTAGTAACTGGGCCCCTCTTCAGTCTCGGAGCCAAGCACGTGCTCTCCAAACACCCTCTCCTAGTGTCCGTCTTGATCCTAAGACCTCATCACCATCCCGTACCTTCCCTGTGTCCTGACCTCTCTCACTCAGCTTAGGCCCTTGGTTTAAAACTATAGCCATTCCCTTGCTTACAACTTCAACTCTCTACCATTTCATCTGGCAAAATCCCAACCCCATGTTAAGTTCAACTCTTCACACCCTTTCTATTCACGCTGCTGAAAGTGGCTGGGGGGCAAAAACGAAGACCGTACCGCACTGTCTTGCTGTAAATCCATGACCACTGACCTGAGTGCACCCTTGACATTAACCCAGGGATCATTCCTGACTTTTCCTGCCCATTCTCTCGCCTGCTCTTCATGCCTTCTCTACACCACTCCCCGGCCCATTCTAAGCAGATGCCTCCACTTGTTATTCCACTGAGAACAGAGAATCAGTCTGAAGGAAACTTCCACAGGTTCCCTCTCACATCTCCCAACTGTCAGCATCTGTACACACAGGGTGGGCCTTCCCACTCCTTACTGCAGTTGAACGATCCACGCTCCTAAAACCAAAAAACCAACACCGGGTACATTCTACTCAGTAAAGCCCAGGCCTTACCAGTCTTTCCTCTAGGGTTCCTTCTCTGTTCCCAGACCCCACAGTGCATGTGGGTCAGTAACATTTTGATGCTGACTGTGTTCTTGACCCCTGTGGGTAGGGACTTGGCATCCCCAGTGCCCCCAGCACAGTGCCTGGCACATACTCGATACTGAAAGTTTAGCTTCTTCACTCTATCCTTAGTGATTTTCACTTGGTTTCTTGTTGCTTTTACACAGCAAAACTGCTCAAGCCAAGTCTAGATGTTATCCTGATTCTTTTTTTTTTCCCTCACTTCTTCCTCCCCATCCATCAGCAAGTCCTATTTATTCCACCTTCAAAACAGAACACAAATGAGTTTACCTCTCTCCACCTCTACCACCACCACTCTGGCCCAAGCTACCACTACCTCTTGCTTGGAAAGACACCTTATTCTCTTGCCCTCTACGGTGCTCTCTGTATACCAACCCAGAATGAGTTACTCAAAGACTGAAGCGTGCCGTTCCCGTCTGCACCGTACCCTGAGCTGGGCTGACACAGCCTCTGAGGCAACTGCCCCTTCCTCCCTCTCCAACCTCACACACCCCGCACTCCCGCTTCCTATGCCCAGACCACACTGGCTGCCCTTGGACTCTTCAAGCTCATTCCTGTCCTGGGAATTTCATGTCTGCTTCTCCCCCATCCCTGCATGGCCGGCTCCTTCCTGTCATTCAGAGTTCAGGTCAAATCTTCCTCACTCAGAGAGCTTTGTTCTACCCAGTCACACTCAATCTAATCGTCCAGCTGTTTCCTGCACTGTGCTTCTAGTTGTTGCTCCTTGGTTATCTCCTTCGACTACAATGTAAAGTCTGAGACTTGATCTGGGCGTTTACACAGGTGTATACCTATGTCAAAATTCATCAAGCTGTATACTTAAGACTTGTGTACTTTACTGTAAGTTATATTATTGAGGAATAATATATGAATAATAATAACAACCAAACAAATAAGCTTTGTATGCTAAGTACCCAGTTCCTTGCAGACAGAGATGATCAACATTTAAAAAAATAACTCAAATGAATTATCTGCCAAGTGACACCCCAAAATATTAAGGAAATAAAACAAAAACAGATTAAAAGGATAAAAAGAATGAAGCACACATAAAGACAACAGCATCAACATGAAAAAACTATGAAAACAGCACTACTTTACCTAAAGATGCAAACAGAAGACAGTTGGGTGTGACTGTGGTTCAAATGCCGACCATAACTAAAGGTAAAATCAATCAACAATCAGGTGTTGCTGAGACCTACTAAGTGCCCAGCACCAAGCTAGGTGTTTTGGAGGAAAGAGTAATTTTCAAATGGTCGTTACAAAGACTCTCTGGCGAAGCAGTGAGAGAGTGAAAAGGAGAAATGAACACATCCTATCCTTTATGATAATGAAGATTTTTCATTTGTGTGTCTGATAACTTGAACTAAACTGAACTCTTTAACAGCCATACATATATACAAGGCACTGATTTCCTGTGTTAAGGTAAACGGACTATGACACATACAACAGAGCATAAGAGCTGAAGTAGTGGAAGAAGGAAGAGGACACTTGGTCAGAGACAAAGCTTCTCTTACGGGACTTTGCAGAATCATGGACACCCTCTTTTTTTGCTCCATCATATTGAAGTCCTGGCGAAGGTCTGGTGCCATGTTCCTCTCTCGCAAGTATTCTGGATTGTTCTCATCCACTCTGTCGAAATACCTCTCTTTGTGAGGGGCTGTGGTCGGGGGTGGTGAGGTCACCACTGCAGCCCGAGTATCACCATTCATTGCACAATCTTTCTAGGTTCCTACAGAATCAAAACAAAAGACAGTATTGTTTTTGAATCAATGTCCAGTAGCATTTCATAATGAGAACATCAGCCTGATAAATACAGTCTCCAGCATGAGGATGCCCTGACTGACTGACCAGTCAGAGCCATGACGTGTGATGCTTCTTTGTGGCTTCTGAGGCACGTGGCTGATCAGCCATAGCCCACCTGTCCACCAACAAGGGCAGTTTTTGTCCTTGCCACTGTTCTTCAGCAGACAACAGGAAAACAATAACAAAGCTAGTATATCCTCTGACAAACTGAAAAAATATAATTAGATATGAAAATTTTGACCACAAGATAGTTTCAAGTCAACATATTGTCCCAAACAGACAGGATCTTCTAAAAGCAGCACAGTTCATTTCTGGAGAAATGTGATTCATGATATTGTCCCCAAAAAGTACTGGTGGCAACTCTGCAAAGGATTTGCCACACAGGTCAAAGGAGAGAAGCCGCTCACACATCTGTATTCATGCAAATGGAAAATGCTCTTCATCAACACCACCTTCTTGGTTCAAAGAACAATAATAGTAGGCTCAGAAAATGTCAGCATGTCCTTGAGTTTGTGAATAACCTGAAAAGATGCCCAAATGGCTCAAATTTAAACGTCTGCTAATATGGCTACTTACTTTACAGTCTTTTTTTAAAAAAAAAAACCTTATTTATTTATTTGGCTGCGCCAGGTCTTGGTTGCAACTTGCGGCATCTTTGTTGCGGCGTGCGGGATCTTTAGTTGCAGCATGGGGGAATCTTTTAATTGTGGCGCTGGGGATCTTTTAGTTGCGGCATGCAGGATGTAGTTCCCTGACCAGGGATTGAACCCAGGCCCCCTGCCTGGGGAGCTCAGAGTCTTAACCACTGGACCACCAGGGAAGTCCCACTTTACACTCTTTTTAATCCCAATCTTTTATTTGAAATGCTGTTTTGAACACACTAAATTATATTCATCTTTTAACTATAAATCTCTAAATAGCACCTTTACTAATCATACAAATAGTTCATTCTGCTTTTATAACCCACTGAATGACAGCTTTAACAATATATATATGCAATGTTTACTGAGCATCTTTTACGTCCAGTCACTGTGCTGGGCACAAAATTAATCAGATGTAGTCCTCACTCTAAGGAAGCTGGACTCACAGTCCAGAAGTGGAGACAGACTCACTGAGAAAGGCGGAGGTGCTGATGTGGAAGTCATCAGCACAGAGGTGGGGCCAGGAGAGGAGAGGAAACTGGCCAGCAGAAGCATGTAAGTTGAGAAGATGGAGCAGAACCAGCACCCAGAACCGATTTTGCCATATAGCTGGTATGTAACTAAAAAGTCTTGAATAAATTAAGAACAAGAAAGAAAGGATAAAGACACAAGGTGAGAAACAGTCTCAGAACCCACAGGGAGAGAGTTTTAATGGCGAGTGAGGGAACAACAGTTCCTCAAGCCACAGGGGATAAGCAACGTGGGGATTTAAAAGAGGTGATTAAATTAGCAACTAAAAAAGTAAATGGTGCTCCTTCTTACACGGTGTACAAAAATTCAGTCCAAACTGAACACAGACCTAAATGTAACAGCAAAAACTATAGAATACGTACAAGAAAGTAAAGGAGTGAATCTAAGAGACCCTGGTTTAGGCAAAGTCTTATGTGACACCAAAAAGATAGCAACAAAAGAAAAAAGATAAACTGGACTTCCTAAAAATTAAAAACATTTGTGCTTCAAAGGATACATAAAAAAGTGAAAAGACAACCCATAAAATGGAAAAAAATTTACAAATCATATATCTGAGAAAAGGTTTACATCCAGAATATACAACTTAATTAAAATAACAATTAAAAAACTTGAAAGTCATCAAGTGACCTCAGTAGATGCCACATAGAACAGAACTGCCCAGTTGTGCCTTGCCTAAATTCCTGACCCACAAAATCATGAAATATGAATAATAAAATAATTATTTTAAGCTGCAAAGTCCTGGGATGGTTTGTTATGCTGCAATAGATATCTAAAATAATGTTTGTGATAAGGGGAAGGAGAATGAAAGCAGCCAGAACTGTACGCTAGACTTTGTTCTTTACCTGTATTTGATCCTCTCACCTCCCCTATTTGTCAATATACTATTGTTTTTCTCACTTTACAGATAAGGGAACTTAGGTCACCCAGCTAGGAAGTTAACATGGCTGGGATTCTAATGCAGCCCTCCTGGATGCAGAACTCCTGTTCCTAACCTCTAAGCTATGTTGTAAATGATGATGATGGTGACAGTGAGAGGAAACAATGTTCCCAAAGTGATGGAATTGAGGGCATAGATGCCTTGAACAGGAGGATCCAACCAGGAATCTGGGGCTGGCATTATTAGCTTTTTAATGTGCATATGAATCGCCTAAGAATCATGTTAAGATACAAATTCATATCCAGTAGGTCTGAGATGGGGCCTGAGATCCTGCATGTCTCATGAGCTCCCAAGTGATACCAATGCCACTGGACTCAGACAGCAATTTGAATAGTAAGGCTTTAAAGAACAGTTTATTAAAAATATATATTTTGTGGTACCAAAAGCCAAAGAATCAGTTGAACATTTTTTTAAAGAAAAAGATCGATTTGGATGTTGCTTTTCTGAAATCTAAAGATATGATAGAAGAGCATACTTGAAGTGACACTATTTCAAGGACTTAAAGACAAAGTATGAAAACAATCAGTGACTAAAAGGCAATAAAACAGAATAAGTGAACCAATGACCTAAAACATAGTCTTTAAAACTTACCCTTCTCTGAACATATCCTTTAAAATGTTTAGTGTCATCTGTTTACTTTAACCTAGTTTGTTCTAAAAGAAGGACCCAAAGAACAAAAACATTATTAATGGTTGTCTGACATTTCTTCATTAGATATAAAAGAAGCTGACCATTCTGAGCCCATGATAAAAATGTTCCACTTCAGCATTTCAAAAAAACAAAAAAGGGACTCCCTGACGGTTCAGTGGTTAAGACTCCACTCTTCCACTGCAGGGGGCTTAGGTTCGATACCTGGTTGGGGACCCGCATGCCATGCGGTGTGGTCAAAAATTAAAAAAAAAAAAAAAAAAAGACAATAGGATATACAGTATTATGAGTTCTCTATTATCAAATGAGTCCTAATTTTAAGCTATTTTCATCAGTAAATAAGGACACAGGGGAACATTTTAGAGGCAACTATAGCTTCTTCCTGGTTCCCAGAGCTGACTGAAAGAAAAGAATCTTTGTAAAACCAACATGCTGATGATAAGGCAGAGATTTCTCTCATTTTATTACAAATTGCCATATGAATGGGAGAAGATAAAGACTGAAGACCAGATATGCATGTGGTCTCCCTTCAATAAGGAAGTCTATAAACTTAAATCAAAGTATACATATTCTGAGCCCAATAACCAAGAATAAACATAATTCCAACTTTTAACGTACAAAACCTGTACTTGGGGACTTCCTTGGTGGCGCAGCGGCTAGGACTCTGCCCTCCCAATGCAGGGGGCCCAGGTTCGATCCCTGCCCAGGGAACTAGATCCCACATGCATGCCGCAACTAAGAATTTGCATGCCACGGCTAAGGAGCCTGTGTGCCACAACTAAGGAACCTGCCTGCCGTAACTAAGAGACCCAGCGCAACCAAATAAATAAAGAGAGAGAGAGAGAGAGACACTCTTTAAAAAAATAAAAGCCTGTACTTGGTTTTCATCAATTACGGCTTCAGGTTTCATTGATGTCGTTTCTAAGTGTGTGTTAAGACAGCAAATTTTTCTAGGAAGATCTCTACAAAGAAGTCATTACTTAATCCAGATTTTTAAAAAAGAAATGGAAAAAATACAGATGCAAAAAAAACTTCCTGCAACATTATTTAGAATAATTTTAAAATAAAATAATTTAAAAAGTAAGATCAACATCCAATAATACATGAATGGCTATAACATAATCTGCTCAATACAGTATTATGAAACTATGAATATTCTTTAGCAGAATACACATGAGACTATAACATGTTTAAGTGAAAAACTATAAATTTCCTATTATATAAAGTTATCAATACTATCACTGTAGTCACATATAAACAAGATGATATAATGGCAAATAAGCTGTATTAAAGTTGAATAAATTGATTCAAGAGAAGTAGGGATTAATGTTCCTCTATCTCAGTATTCCATAAAGTTGCTGTAATTGAACCTGTGTAAAAATGTTAAGATTTCACTAAACTTAAAATGTTGATACTGAAATCAATGAAATCTCTGGGAACAATACTTTCAAATAAACAAACATACACACCCAGCAGAACCCAAAAGTCTGGCTGAGCCATGACAAACAAGCTCGACCTGCCCAGGTTACATCTCGCATTCACCCACTTTTCTCCATCTCCACCACATCACTCTAAGCTAGATAATTATGACTACCTCCTGGACACACAGTAGCCTCCTAATTAGTTTCTCCACTTCCAGTCTCCTAGCAACCCCCACACTGATCCATTTTTCACAGTGAGGCCAGAGAGCGTTTCAAAATATAAGTCAGATCATGTCATTCATTCCCCTGCTTAAAACCCAACAGGTAATAGGAGGATCTCTGCCAGATCCTGATTCAAGTAAACCGTAAAGTAAAAATCTAAAAATGACAGTCGAGACAATTAGAAATTTGATGGCATTTGATGGACTTGGATGGCATTAAGGAATTACTGTTAAAAATTTTAGGTGTGATATTATTATGGTTATATTAGATACATACAGAAATATTTATGGATGAAATAATATGACATCTGGAATTTGCCTAAAACTTATATGGGGTCGAGGGAGAGTAAGGGTTACACGAAATAAACAAGACCAGCCATGAGTTAATAACTGCTGAAGCTGGATGAAGGGGAAAGCAGGGCTCATTGTACTATTCTATTCCGTATGTGTCTGGAATGCTCCACAATTTTCCTTGCTCATAGAAGAAAGTGCCTCCAGACCTTTCATAAGCTGGTCTCTGTCTGCCTTCAGATGAACAAATTTCAGCATGTTCTTTCAGACAGATATGACTGATACGGGATGAAAGGATATTTTAAGATTAACCTCCCCTTTCTACTAACACCACAGAAAATACCACTCTGCCTAGAATGTTATTTATTCTGGAAATAACAAAAAGCGTGCCCTGGAATATTCTTTCTTAGCAAAGGTATTCCAGTCCCAGGACAATGCACCCTCACTAACATGTAACTAAACCTCAGATCAGAACCCAGACAAATTTCTTTTCTCTAACGTATCTAATGAGCTAATTCTAAAGCTCTGGGAGCAGATTCAATTATTTCTTGGCCTCTCCCTTCTGGCACAGACATTCTGCTAACTATTCCAACCATTCACATGATTTACTTTTGAATCCCTAAAAACAGAACACTCAAACCAAAGGCTGAAACAAGAAGGTGGCCGTTAACAAAATTCTCTGGGTCAGGCGAATGCTGAAGACCTAGAGGGTCTTCTCCGTTTCTAAATGTTCTTCAAACAATCTCAGAGAGCATAAAGATTGCCAGGTGATATTGAGCTATCACGCCATGGAAAATAAACCAGGAGGTATCAAACATGCTCATACGGTAACAGAAGTGGCAGCCTCTGCTGGTGTCCCTGGCCACCTCACAGCCAACTCCAGAGAGCCTTTGGTACCGTCAATAGGAAAACAAGATAAGAGGTGACCTCTGCAGTATCTTCCTCTATTTCTGTAACTCCAGGTACTTAATATATCTCCACCAGAGCTACTTTCCACATCATGTACAAGGCAGCAGAGATAAAAAGTTACAAAATGAGTAGGAGACCACAGATAAATAAATGTAATCAAATACTCCTGGTGCCATGAGAGAAATCTACTTACATATCAGCAGGCCAAAAGTGTCCGGGGGGGGTAGAAAAAGCAGAGAGAGGGTATTATGGGTTGAACTGTACGCCCCCAAATTCATGTTAAAGCCTTAACTCCCAGCACCTCAGAATGTGACCTTATCTGGAAACAGGGTCACTGCAGAGGTAATTAGTTAAGATGATGTCATACTGGAGAAGGGTGGGCCCCTAACCCAATATGACTGGTGTCCTCATGCAAACGGGGCATTTGGACACAGACAAGACTACAGGGAGAGGCCATGTGAAGATGAAGGTAGAGATGAGCTGAGGTGAAGCATCTACAAGCCAAGGAACACCAAAGATTGCGAGCAAACCAGCAGCCAGGGGAGCGGCCTGGAACAGAGGCTCCCTCACAGCCTCAGAAGGAACTGGCCCTGCTGACACCCTGATCTTGCACTTCTGGTCTCCAGAACTGAGATGATAAACTTTTGCTGTTCAAGCCGCCCAGTCACGGCAGCCCTGGGACACTGATGGAGCGGGCTGCCCCAGGACGCTGATGGAAAGCTTCACGGAAGTGACGCTTAGAGCTAAGCAGGTGCTTCCAGGTTGGCTTGGGGCAGGTGGCAGTCACCTGGTGAATGAACATCTCTGGGAGGGCTCCATAAGGTTTGCACCCAGAATGAAAGGGCACCATCAGGCCACACTTAATTAAACAGAAGGTGGTCTCACCAGAAAAAATAAAAATAAAAAAGCGCAGCTAGGTGAGGTGATGGATATGTTAAATAACTGGATTGTGGGAATCATTTCACAATATATACACATATCAAATCATCACGTTGTGTGCTTTAAACATATTACAATTTTATTTTTTAATTATACCTCAATAAAGCCAGAAAAAAGCTTAAAAAATAGAGTGGCGCCTTTGCCGGGAAGAGTGACAAGATTTTCTACAAGCTTGGCAGAGCTAACAGTGATGGCCAAGCCTAGGCAAAGGGCTGGGAACAGTGCTGCAGAGACAGTCCACACCCCGTCCAGCGCCTCAGGTAGGAAAGTGGAAGAGACAAGGAAGTCCCCGCCAGAAATCCATTAC
Organism: Leucopleurus acutus; assembly: GCF_964270905.1. Classification (NCBI taxonomy): domain Eukaryota; kingdom Metazoa; phylum Chordata; class Mammalia; order Artiodactyla; family Delphinidae; genus Leucopleurus; species Leucopleurus acutus. The sequence goes on along the minus strand of NC_139146.1, from coordinate 1,967,743 downwards.
AAATTCTCAGAAACCTTCAATTGTGGAAGGGGTGCCCAGCTAGTCAATGAAAGGGGAGTCTCTAAATCTCCTGACAAAGGAGCCCAACACTGAGCCCTCTCCCAAATAAAACAGAATACAACCATAATGTGTTACAACCCTCACTGCCAACATTACTAGCCTAGTTCTCCAGTTCCCCTAAAGGACAAACACCTACCTTATGTTTAAGACTCCTCTTCACAGCTTCAAGCTGAGTGTGCCCTGCTCAGGACTCACAGCTCAGTAAAAGCCTTTAATTACTCTGATCGGATCATTTCTATTCCTGTGTCTCCAGATGTTCTCTTGCAGATGAAACTGCTCGAAAGTTCCCTTTAAGATAAGCACTGCTTACTAAGTGGTAATTACTGATCTAAAGCTCATCTTTTACATGTGTTAACTCATTTTTCCGAAGGATAAGGAAGCTGAGGCACAATGCAGTTAAGAGCCTGTAGTGGGGTTGCTAGGATCTGAACCCAGGCTGCCCAGCTCCAGAGCACCTGCTCTTAACTCTGCCACACACTACCTCTCACCATCATATGTCCAGGAAGCTCAAATCAGAAAAGAAAGAAACAAACAAAAAAGGTAAAAATGAATCAAAGCAGTGCTTCCTAGCCTTGTCGCCTGCTCTTATGCTCCTTTCATTGAGGAATTATCTGGGTGGGTCCTCTTGCTTCCTCTCCCCTTTAGGATAAATGATTTGTTAACAGATTCCCAGCCTAAATCTTCCACATTGTATTATGTTTTTATATAATTATATAGCAGCTGTTGTTTTTCTTTTACTATAGCACTTAATCAATCTTCTGGTGTATTATTACAGAGACTCCAGTTACTTGCTTAAGGTTACACAGCCAATAGTGGAGAAGCAAGAATCTGAAATTAAGACTGGTTTAGACACAGGGAACTCTACTCAATGCTCTCTGGTGACCTAAATGGGAAGGAAATCAAAAAAAGAGGGGACATATGTATACATATAGCTGATTCACTTTGCTGTACAGCAGAAACTAACACAACATTGTAAAGCAACTACACTCCAATAAAAATTATTAAAAAAAAAAAAAAGACTACGGTTTAGAGACTGCACTCTTAATTGCTTCTCACCAAATGGTCTTCCTATGCTGATGAGAGGATTCTCCAGTCCAAGGGTCAGTACTGGGTAGTGGACAGGCCCTTGGGCTAGGTATCAGTGGTTAGTCCCACTTGTTCCACTGTATAATGTCATCACTTACGAAGTCCTCATCTATAAAGTAAAACTATCTCCCTAACCTAAGGATTAAATGAGACAATGTATCTGAAAGCACCTTAGGGAAAAAATGATAAAACAGGATAGAGGCATAGTCATCATCTCCATGACTCACAAACTCCAAACCAAATATTCCCCAAATCCAGTTGAGGAGAATGCAACTAGCAAATGCAAAGGATCAGAAGAGTGACCAACACGTGAATTTTATGAGGACAGTACCACAGGCCACTGTAGAGTACACGCTTCCACACAGACTCGTTCACTCAAACAACCCTGCGAGTTCCCAACCTGCAGAGGAAGAGCTGACTCTGAGTTTCAAGTTCCTGAGGCCACAAGATAAATAAAAGGCCGAATCAGGACCTGAACCCAAGACCGCCTAAACGCCACGCTCATCCATCAGCTGCCACACAGGAAGTCAAAATGTGGATACTGGCCGAGAGCAGGTAGCACACCGGGGTCTACTGTCTAACTCAGCACCATCTCCCCACTAATTAACACATTAACAGGCCTCAATAAACATCGGGTAAGTGGGTGAATGGTAGAAAGGAATACACAATCATTCTCCATTACTAATTTCACAAAATTCTGCTTTCATCCCAAAAAAATGTATCTGAAGTAACATCCACTACTTTCAGATGGCATGTGAGCAAATATTGATCAGTATACTCTTAAGTGCTTTCAAGAAGAAATTCCACAAAGGAAACTACAATTCAGATTTCAGGAGAGGAATCTGGGAGAAGTAATTTTATACATGGTGTCTCACAATTTAACAAATAACCACCACACCACAGGACGGTCTCCACTATAGTTACTATACTGATGCACATATTGAGTTACCCATGCCCAGAACAGCTACATGTAGAAAAAAAGTAGAATTCAACTTTATCCTCTGACAGCATCAACCACTTTCTCTATTTTAGATCCTTCATGATACTGTTACTGTCCTTCAATTACTTTACTATTTTTATTGTTTTAACTATATTTTTGCTGAAGTAATGAAGACTTTCAAAATTTACGGTTTTATTGAAACAAAACTTTTCCTGAATTTCATTCCATGAGGGTGCTTATAATGTAAGGGTTTGAGTTGGATTTTTGCTTATTTTTCTGGGAAAGAGGAAGGGGGGAAACCTTGGCAGGGCTGTAAGTAAGGAAGATTAAAACACCACAAAAACAGACTTCCCTGGTGGCGCAGTGGTTAAGAATCTGCCTACCAATGCAGGGAACACAGGTTCGAGCCCTGGTCCAGGAAGATTCCACATGCTGTGGCACAACTAAGCCCGTGCACCACAACTACTGAGCCTGCGCTCTAGAGCCTGTGAGCCACAACTACTGAGCCTGCGCTCTAGAGGCCGTGAGCCACAACTACTGAGCCTGCACTCTACAGCCCGCAAACCACAACTACTGAGCCTGTGCTCTAGAGCCCGTGAGCCACAACTACTGAGCCTGCACTCTAGAGCCCGTGACCCACAGCTACTGAGCCTGTGTGCCACAACTACTGCCCGCACGCCTAGAGCCTGTGCTCTGCAACAAGAGAAACCACTGCAATGAGAAGCCCGCGCGCCACAACGAAGAGTAGCCCCCGCTCGCCACAACTAGAGAAAAGCCCGCATGCAACAACGAAGACCCAATGCAGCCAAAAATAAATAAATAAATAATAAAATAAAATGAAATCACAACAATTAGTCTAAGTAAAAATCTGCCAAAGGTAAATTTCTCTGAAAAGTAATCAGGTCAGCTGATGGAGACTGAAAACCCTTTATGCTATGAAATAATTATGAGCACACAAATTCTTAGATGGTCTCATTTTCACAAAAATAAAGACATACTATCAAGTGAAAAAAAGCAAGATACAGAGAATGATGTATTTATAGTACCACTTGGTGGGGAAAGGAGGGATAAGAAAAATACATTTGCTTGTATTTGCATAAAGAAATGTAGGAAGAATGTACAAGAAACTTAAAATGGTGGTTTATACTTGTAAGGAATGGGATCTGGGTGAATGGAGGACAGAGATGGCCAGGAGAGTCTTTACTGTTCATATATGCTTTTTAAAAGTTAAATTTATAAAAAAAGAAAAATTTAAAAATAAAACACCATTAAGAACATAAATAAAATCATAAGCATCCTTGAAGGTATAAATGAACAGAGTACACAGTACCTTGTACTTCCAGCAGCATGATGACATCGAACATTTGTTTAAAGTTTAATATATATTCTGTTAAGTACTTTACTAGAGTGGCCCTATCCTGATTTTACAGGTGAGAAAATGTAGGCTCTAAGAGACTGTTTTACCCTAAGGCAGAGATAGTAAGTTAACCAAACTCTCAAGTTGAGTTAAAAATGTATAGGGTTAATGAGCCCCTCATAGTCAGTCCTCCAAAATGATTCTGTTCGTATCAGAAGCATTTACGGCTGAATATTTCCATAAATCAGTACCGGCTTTACTGTGCAGCCGCTACGTACTTCCATCTTACAAAAAGCAGTGGAGTTCCTGGCCTCTAAGCACAAGAGAGCACTTCATCCTATAAGGAATCAAGGGGATTTGATGCACTTCCCTTTGCACGTGAGGGTACGACAGGCAAGGTTTACTACTGAAGAACAGGGCACTTAGCACACTGGTCTCAAAGTCTGAAGCTATTAGGGGAACACACCATCCTGCTAATTCCAAGAGGCAGACCAGGTTTTCTGCCCTTTGTCGTCTGAGCATCTTACACTGCTGTCTGGTGCACAGGAGGTGCTCAATAAAAGTGTGATGAACTAAAGAGCTGCCAGCAGCAGAGCAGCCATGAGGACCCTTAGAGCCCTTCTGAGTCAGTGCTGTAAACATCTCCATCGCAGTTTAAATCTAACCCCTTCATTTGAAAAGTAGGAAAACTGATGGGACTTCCCTGGCAGTCCAGTGGGTAAGACTCCGCGCTTCCAATGCAGGGGGCGGGGGGGCGTTCGATCCTTGGTCAGGGAACTAGGATCCCACATGCCGTGTGGTGCAGCCAAAAATTAATTAATTAATTAATTAATTAAATTTAATTAAATAAAATTAGGAAAACTGAGGTTTGGAGAAGGGAGAAGACGGCCCTGGGCACACAGGGAGTATAACAGGCAGAAAGCAGCAGCCTGGTGTGTCTGGAGTCAGGCTGAGGCCAAGTCTGATGTCCACTGCGCTGCTTACTACTGTGATCCTGAACTTCTGAAGTTGTTTAACTTCTCTCTGGACCGCAGTTTCCTCACCTAGGAACGGGTGTTGTCATGGCAACCTTGAGGGTTATCGTAAGAATCAGAAATGCCATTTGAAGAGCATTCAGCTGAGTGTCTGGCAGACAGTGGACACACATTAAAGGGTGGCTATGATTCCTGGGCAAGGCTAGGGCCAAAGAATCCTGGCCAGGCTTATGGACATTCCACAACACCAAACTGCTTCTTGCTAACATGATTTTTATTATTGGTGACAAATAATTAAAAATTTCTGATCTCTGTTGCAACTGGTTTCAAAAATATATTAAAACATATTTTCTAGGGCTTCCCTGGTGGCTCAGTGGTTGAGAGTCCGCCTGCCGATGCAGGGGACGCGGGTTCGTGCCCCGGTCCGGGAAGATCCCACATGCCGCGGAGCGGCTAGGCCCGTGAGCCATGGCCGCTGAGCCTGTGCGTCTGGAGCCTGTGCTCCGCAACGGGGGAGGCCACAGCGGTGAGAGGCCCGCGTATTGCAAAAAAAAAAAAAAATTTCTAGTATATATAATTTATTTCTCATTATCACTACCACCATAGAAATTTCCTATGTTAATATCGAAATAACTTCTGAAGCCTTTAAAAATTCCAAATGATATTTGAAGGGGAAAATTATGAAAGTCTTAAACCATATGAAAAAAAATGGCCAAAAACAAATTGAGACAAAGGAAAATCATGCCTCAAATTGCATATATTAGTTTTTACTTAATCAAAATGGCACCATTTCAACAAACATGACACTACTGAGGTAGAGGGGAGAATTCAAACTCTAAAAGGCTCCATCCGCACTTGGGCCACAGACAGAGCGACAGATCCCACATAATTTTTCAAATGTAACTGAAGTAGAAGCCAAAGGATAACGTCATCAAATGCCTCCTGCGCTCCTACCATGAAGCTAACACAGGCCAGGCACTGTTCTTCAATCTGGATGCTTGGGATACGCAATGCACAAAACAAAGATTTCTGCCTTCAGGAAATGTATATGCTGGCAGAGGGGGCCAGGCAATAAACGCGCCACACGAGTAAATCACATAGTGCCACGGAAGCGGACTGGGAAGACGCGGGGGGGCGTCAGTGGCAACATTAAGAAGGAAAGGCTCCCAGAGGTGACATCACAGGTGGCGAGGGTGAGAGGCACTCCAGCAGAGGGACAGCTAGAGCCAAGCCAGGAGTGAGGACTGGCTTCTGTTTGGAGTGGGAGAGGGGGACAAAACTAAATCCGTTTATCATCATTTTCTTTAAGCACTGAGATATTTCAGTTATATTTTGGTAAATAAGCAAACAAAGATACAAGGAGGGCCACTCATACCTTACGTCCAAAACAGAACTCTTAATCTTCCCCCAGCCTAGTCTCCCTGCTTGGACTCAAACCCTTATAACTCATTCTGCATAAAATGTAATCAAATCAGGTCCTGCCCCTGCTTAATTCTTATCAAGGACTTGCCATAGTCCCCAGAGTAAAATCTGAAATCTTGATCACAGCCAGCAAGGACCTTCCCAGTTTGGCCTCCAGACACCTTTCTGCCTTGTTGTCCCAGATACACTAGCCTTCCTTCGGTCTGCAAACACACCCAGCTCCTTCCTGCCTCAGAGCCTTTAGACCATTCTCTGCCCAGAACAAACTTATTCCAGCTCCTTTGAGCGCACTACTTCTTATCGGTCAAGTTTCAGGTCAAATTTCACCTCCAAATTCTGAGACCAAATTTTGAGATTAGTTTCCCTTACTCCCCTATTTAGAGTAGCCCCCACTCCCAGCTCTCTCAAATCACCCTGGGTTTTCTTTCCCTTCAAGGATTTATCCCTACTTTCAGAGCACAGACTCTGGAGCCAGACTGTTTGAGTTCAAATTCCAGCTCAGCCATTTACTGGCTCTGTAAGCTTGGGAAAATGTCTTAACTCCCCTGGTCTCAGTTTCCACATCTGAAATAATGAGGCTAACAAATGTACCCCCTCAAACAGTTAATGAATGTAAAATGCTTAGAACCAGTGTCTGACACACTAACTACACACACTAAGTGTTAGTTATTAGTACTACCTTCAGAAATTCACCGTCTGTCTCCCCTAGTAGACTGTAACCCCCCAGAGGGCAGCAGACTCACCTGTCTCAGTCACTACTGTTTTCACAAGACTAACCCCTAGAAGGCCCTCAATAAATACACACTAAGGACCAAATACACATCCAGGTCTCACATCTTGGACTGGCAATGCTAATCCAAGTTTGGATTCCAGAGCCATCTGACTAAGAAAAGCCATCACTTTGCCTCTTTCAATCACAACTGACGTACAACTGAAGAGACTCTGGGGGTACAAGCAGCTACTGAACAGACTCCAAATCCCAGTCTACCACTCACAGGGTGGTTCCAGACTGCACACCAACAATCTGTATATCAAATTGGGTTTTGTGTTTTGAGTTACCTGGGTATTATGTTTCCAAGAATTACGTCAATTCCCAAAGTTGGTACACAAAGCTAAAGGTGTATCTGTGTCTAGCTGACTGGTTTTGGAGACTCAAGCAAGTATAACTCCCAAAGGTCAGGAAGTAAGAAAAGGAGAATTCTAGACTTAACGGTACTAGAGTCAGGCCCAGAAAGACTGCAGAGACCCAGCTGAGCAAGTAGGAAGCACAGGTTGACCAGCCACATGTGAGTACAGAGAATTCTACGCAGATTTGATAAGGAAGAAAAAAGCCACTCTGCAATCTAGTTAAACACATCAGGAGGGACTAACAATGTTAGCCTAAGATGAGAATGTTTTTACCTTGAATTCATACTTAGCTAATCAATACTATCACGTCTAACCAGAACTTGATCCAGTTTTGAAATGAACAAATAATTCATTCTTTCCCAAGTATAGTACACTGTGTGTCTAGGAAAATCTTGGCGCTTTGGCCTTGCAGCCTGACCTTCTGGGGTTAATACAGGAAAGAAATGGTCCATCTAGTCAAGTGTTCAACCCCAAGCCTCAAATGAATAATAATGCTTCATTTACTTAGGGGAGGTAATTCTCCGCTGGTGCCAAAGCCATGACATACTTCAAAATGATTTCCACACAGTTCAGAACACTTCTGAAAAACTACAGCATATTTTATCAAGCCAATAAAAATGCAAAGCACACTCTCAAATAACTGCAACAGCACGAATAAAATAAATATCCCCCAAAATGTGACCCTTTTAGAAAATCCTAGTTGCAGGACCTTGCCTAGAGTGGGAGCTCAAACAGCAGTTGCTAAACGAAACAGTGGAACATTGGAAAGGAAAGTTTACAGTATAAGAAACCCTCCAAATGGGTTAGGATTAAATATAAAGTTTCATTTCCTTTTTGGCTCACATACTCTGAAAAGGAAGCAGAGGTATCAGAAAAATTTCCCTTCTTTGATGGATCGGAAGTGGCTGCTTTACTTGGTATTTCTCTGATTAGTAGGTAAGAATGAATGTTTTTTATATGTTTATTTACATCTGAAATTTCCACTAGGGTCTATTAATTTCTCTGTCTACCTATCTATCTATTGAAATCTTGATGTATTTATTCCTACAAATGTGAAAAAAATAGTATACCTACACTGACCTTTTATCATATTTGACATTCCCAGACTATTACCTTCTATAATTTTATTTTTCAATTAGCAAATATTTTAACATTTTACATATTTAGGTCTGCAGACCTTTTCCTTTGAATTCTTCTGCTTTGAAAGAGAAAGTTATCATTGCTTCCTAGGCACATGTCTAATAAAATGTTCCAAGAAAGTTTTAGGCATTATCTCTGAAAAACATTTTACTTTGCTTTTTCTCTACAGTCTCTATAATTTTAAACATTTCTCCTGAATCCATCTGGAATTTATTTTGATGAATGTCTTCCAGTTATCTCATTGCCAATAATCCCTTCTCCCTGGAAACCTAGAGGTGTGTTTCTTCACCCCCCACCAGGCCCCCTGATGAACCTTCCAACTCTGCACCAGCAGCACCCCACTACTGCCTCGTCATCTACCCTATCACCTTTTCCACCTCAGTTTCCTCATTTGTAATAAAATACACTCAAGTCACGTTCCACGGTTGTTGGGGCAATCAGAAATAATAAGTGTAAAGTATCTAGCGCAATGTCTGGCACACAGTGGGTACCCTATAAACAGGAAATATTTTAATTATCTAGTGTCTGATGAGGATGTAAAAGTAACATGCTAAAAAAAGTTCATTTTAAAAACTTCAAGAACATTAAGTTTAACCAACTAAAAGTTAAAAAACATCATTTTAATTAAAAATAACATTTTATAAACACTATCGTGTTCTATCAACACATGGAGCACAAATTAATAAGTGAAGTTTCTCACTCTAACTCAATCCCTAAACCAATACTGCACTGTAACTTACTGAAAGAGATTTGGGTGTGGTTTTGAAAACAACTCTGGGTGAGGCAACTAAAGATAAGTCAACCAAACATCTGTTCAACTGAACAAATTTAAGTGAACTTTAATGCACCCTATCCTGTTTATATTTCCAAAATATGTGAGATAACACTGGTACAGAAAGAATCTGGCTTGGGTCTTCATCAAAATTCCATTAGCCTCTCAATGCTAACTGATTAATAAATGTGCTCAATTCATATCTAGAGTTTAGACCCTAAAGCCAAGCTACCTGGGTTCTGATCCCAGTTTACCATTTACTAGCTATGTAACCTTAGGCACATGTTACCTCTCTCTATGCTTCAGTTTCTTCATCTGTCAATGGGAATGATATTATTAGCTACTTCCTTGGTTTAAGACTAAATGAGTTGGGACTTCCCTGGTGGTCCAGGGGCTAAGACTCCACACTCCCAATGCAGGGGGCCTGGGTTCGAGCCCTGGTCAGGGAACTAGATCCCACATGCCGCAACTAAGAGCCTACATGCCGCAACAAAGATCCTGTATGCTGCAACGAAGACACGGCGCAGCCAAATAAATATTTTTAATAAATAAATAAAGTTTAAAAAAAGACTAAATGAGTTAATTTATGTCAAAAGTTTCATACAATGCTTGGCACACAGTAAACAATAGAATAAATGATAGTCATTATTATTATAAGCAGCAGCAGCATCTTTAAAGACTGACTGAAGCTCTTTCAAAAGAACACTGGAAGAACATTCTATGACGGGCACTAATTAACTGTCTTCCTCGATGTGCACAGGGAACACACAGCCGCACCACTTTTTAGAGTTCCCTCTCACAGACTATATCACTGCTCTTTATTGTCAGTTTTTAATACAATTCCTAGACTGCAAGCTTACTGAGGCAGCAGCTATTACAATGCTTTACCTTCCAAAATTCCTAACACAATGCTCTGAACACAGATCTTAAATAATGCTTTTTAAATTAATATAATAGAAATAAAAAGCAGTAAGAAGAAACCTTGGAAGTATATATTTTTAGCACCAGAAAGAACTTGAGAAGCCACCTGATCATTTTACAGATGACAAAACTGAGCAAATGACTTTAGCCAAGTCTTATATGCTGGCCAACCTGTAGCCAGCTCCTTCCTGTACCAAGAACATCAACACCTCACTCACTCCACTGAACTCTAACTGTGCATTTTAGAATCACCTCATACTAAACATGCTTTTCTTAAGTTTTAAACCAATGCACAACCACTATTTCCATTACTAATAAATACCACTTGGAGATCTCAAGTAAGGAATATGTGAGGCCCTACCACTCAAATAAGATTTGCAAGTAGGAAATACATAAAACCTCCAAGGGCTAAACAACAACTACAACAACAACAACAGCCAAAAAATTTTTTTCTAAAAGCAGAGGAAGAGTGGCATGGACATATATACACTACCAAACGTAAAACAGATAGCCAGTGGGAAGTAGCCACATAGCACAGGGAGATCAGCTAGGTGGTTTGTGACCACCTAGAGGGGTGGGATAGGGAGGGTGGGAGGGAGGGAGACGCAAGAAGGAAGAGATATGGGAACATATGTATATGTATAACTGATTCACTTTGTTATAAAGCAGAAACTAACACACCATTGTAAAGCAATTATACTCCAATAAAGATGTTAATAAATAAATAAAAGAGGAAAAAAAGACATCACCTACAAAGGAATCACAATTAGACTGTTGGCAAACCTGTAACAGAAACAACAAAAGTAGAGAAACTACTGAAAGGGAAATAACTGTCAATCTAGATTTCTATACCAAGCAAGCCTATCTTTTGAGAATGTATGTGAAATAAGGTCATTCCAGATAAACAAAAACAGAGGTACCTCCTACAGATCTATAGTAAAGGAACTTTTTTTTTTTTTTTTTTTGCGGTACACGGGCCTCTCACTGTTGTGGCCTCTCCCGTTGCGGAGCACAGGCTCCGGACGCGCAGGCTCAGCGGCCATGGCTCACAGGCCCAGCCGCTCCGCGGCATGTGGGATCCTCCCAGACTGGGGCACGAACCCATGTCCCCTGCATCGGCAGGCGGACTCTCAACCACTGCGCCACCAGAGAAGCCCAGGAGCTTTTAAAGAAGAAAAAATGATCCCAGGAAGAAAATCAGAAATGCAATAAGCATCGTGAGTAAAGAAAACGGGAAAGTAAATCTAAAAATGTTTTTGAAAAACATAGTGATGATGCTGTCCAATTTATGAGGCTAAAAAAAAAAAGGCTAGACTAAAATACTGGATCAGAGTAGCATGTAACTTGATCATTGAGTTTAACTGGAATTAAAGTATTTTAACATCTTTGTTTTCTCTTGTAGTGGAATATGAAATTAATTTCACTTTGTTAAATATGCATGGTAAAACTTCAAGGGCAACCACTAAAAGAACATAATAGAGTATGTAATTTCCAAACCAAACGAAGGGAGTACATAATGAAAAACAAACAAAACTACTTGGTTGTTCAAAAATGCAAGAGTGCAGGGAAAAAAATTACAAATAGAAGACAAATTGTAAGATGACAGAAGAAGTACAAATTTATCAGAATCACAATAAATGTAAATGTATTATGCCAGTTAAAAGCCAGACATAATACCCATTGTAGTAGGCTGAAGGATGGTCACCAAAGAAATCAGTCCTAATCCCTGGAACCTGTAAATGTTACTTTACATTGCAAAGATTGTGGAAATGTGATTAAGGTATTGGGAATGGTGAGATTATCCTGGATTATCTGGGTGGACGCTAAATGCAATCACCAGTATCCTTACAAAAAGGAGGCAGAGGGAGATTTGGCTACACAGACATAAAAGAGGACAATTTTATCAGGGACACAAAGATTGGAGTGATGCAGCTATAGCCAAAGAATACTGGCAGCCGTAGGAGTCAAGGAACAAATTCTCTCCTCTAGAAGGTCTAGAGGAAGTATGTTCCCTCCAACACAGATTTTGGCTCAGTGATTCTGATTTTGGACTTCTGGCCTCCAGAACTGTGAGAGAATAATTTCTCTTGTTTTAAGGCACCAAGTTTGTGGTAATTTGTTATAGCAGCCACAAAAAAGTTAACATCCCCATAAAACGTAAGAACAGAACATAGAAAGTTTGAAAGCTAATGGATGAAAATAGGTATACCATGCAAACAACAACAAAAAAAAGCTGGAGTATCTATATTAATGTGAGACAATAAAGACCATGGAAAATAAAAGCATTACTTTAGAATGGAAGTGCTATCCTAAGTAACGAAAAAATATTTCAATTCAACAGGAAGATACATATATATGCCTATTAAAATGGTGTCAACACATATGAAGCAAAAACTATAAAAACTCAGAGAAAAATTGACAAATCTACCATCATAATGGATAGATTAACCCATAATGGGTAGATTAACACCAAAACATTGCTCAATTATTAAAACAGGCAAAGCAGTCAAAATATTAGCAAACAGTAAATAGAAAAAAAAAGAATAATGTAATCAAAAGATCATTGTAAGTATAGAGAACCTTGCACCTCCCTGCTTTCCAAAACAATTAAATTTTATGGGAGTTCCCTGGTGGTCTAGTGGTTAGGATTCAGCATTTTCACGGCTGTGGCCCAGAAATGAATGGGGAACTGAGACCCTGCAAGCTGTGAGGCATGGCCAAAAAATAAAAAATAAAAGCACAAACCACATGCTCCTTCACGGGAAAAAAAACATACATCACATACAATGTAACTCATGTTTATCTATTCTTGCAACTATCATTCAGCCTTGATTTCTACTGAGAATAAAGATGATGTCATGGGGGACTTCCCTGGTGGTTCAGTGGTTAAGAATCCCTCTTGCAATGCAGGGGACGCCAGTTCAATCCCTGGTTGGGGAACTAAGATCCGACATGCTGTGGGGCGACTAAGCCCACGTGCCACAACTACTGAGCTCGCGTGCCACAACAAGAGAGCCCACACGCTGCAATGAAAGATCCTGTGTGCCGTGACTAAGACCCAATGCAGCCAAAAAATAAATACTAAAAAAAAAAGAAAGGCAATATACCAAAAAATGGATTTTTCCTTTTTGCCTTAAAAAAAAAAAAAGATGATGTCATGGCTGTTTTCACAGCGCAATAAATCTGGGGTCAAGAGCTGAAATAATGTACAAGTAACTCATTTTATGAAAAAGGTACTGGCAACCTTCCATAGTTGTAGTCAGCAAAATCCGCACTATTTTCATGAGGATTCTACTTCAGCCTAGTGCATCACAAAGCAATCAAAATGAAAACTATCCACCAAGAAAAAGTAAAATATACTTTAAAACTGCTAGTTTGATTTTTATAAAATAGAAATGGTAAAAATAACTGTGAGTGAGTGATATGAAACATCTCAGTGATCTGGACACCTCTAACAGAGATCTACCTCGTGTCCCTACAGAGAAGGCCCTAGCAGGAGTTCCTGTGTACTCATCCTCATGGGCTTCCTCTCTGTCTGACCTGAAGAGCCAAGAGCCCTTGAAGTGGGACCTGTGTTCTTGTTATGTTTGATTCCCAATGCCCAGTGCAATGCCTGGCACACTAAAGGCCTTTGAAAAGTTCAGTGAATTAATAAATCTCCTAAAGGTGACTACTGTCATTTACAAACTAGAGACAAAGAAAATTCATACTATTATCGCTTGATGAAATGCTGGAAAAGAAATGTTTCCCTGAAGAAATTCCCTGCTTTCTAAAACAATTAGTGAAACACCCTATGCAGAAAATGGAGCACATTCAATATTCCAGACATCCTGGGTCAGAGACATTCCCAGTGGTTACACTGTCAATGTACGTTGTGCTTCAGTTCCTGAGGACGATTCTCAGAATAAACTGAGATAGAGAGTATCTGGATGGAGGGGTCATCTAGTTCCCCTAAAGATGGACGGACTACCTTCACATCTCTCCTACTGAAGTAGACGCTCAGTCTTAAAAGGAGTTCATTCTATGAGACTCAAGAATCATTTCTAGGGCTTCCCTGGTGGCGCAGTGGTTGAGAGTCCGCCTGCCGATGCAGGGGACACGGGTTCATGCCCCGGTCCGGGAAGATCCCACATGCCGCGGAGCGGCTGGGCCCGTGAGCCATGGCCGCTGAGCCTGCGCGTCCGGAGCCTGTGCTCCGCTGCGGGAGAGGCCACAGCAGTGAGAGGCCCGCGTACAGCAAAAAAGAAAAAAAAAAAAAAAAAAAGAATCATTTCTACCCTCCCTTCTTGCCTGAAGCTCTATACAATAATAACCTGATTAATGGTATCACCTGGGAACAAGGTTGGCCTATTAACTAAAACATTCTCTAATCTTGGAAAGCATGGCTTAACCACAAAGTTCTTGCTAAGCTGCAAATACATACAGCTGTAACAAAACAAAAATATCTCTGTACATAGCTTTATTAAAAAAAAAAGGGTGGGAGTAGCTAGTAAACAGGACTCTTTATTGCCTTTCTGTGCCTTTCCCACTTAACATCTGCTTCTCCCTGGTCTATACACTGGAAAAGGAGGAAAGGAGAGGAAATGCACACTGACAGCATACCTATGTACCACATGCATTCAAAAGTTCTCTCACTGTGGCCTCACAACACTTCTACTTAGACAAGACTGTTACTATTACTACTTCTGTTTCAACCAAAGAAAAAAATGAGTTCAGAGAATTTCACCAGCTTGATCCAGGGCTACACAGTTTGAGTGGCAAATTGCATCCAGACACTATATCCCTAATACCCAGCACTATACCAATAGTTGACAACTAACTTACTTCAGTGAGAATAAAATGCCTAATGCAGCATTTGCATTTTTACAGCTTTACTGATATATATTCACATATCATAAAATTCACCGACTTAAAGTGTACAGTTCAGTGGGTTTTAGTATATACAGAGAGACGTTCAACCATCATCACGATCTAATTTTATAACATTTTCAACACCCAAAAAGAAACCCCACACACATTAGCAGTCAGTCCCCAATCCTATTCCTCCCCTCCCCTACCACCTCTGATTCTCTGGCGTCTTTCAGTTAGCAAAACCTTTTCCAAGTTCATCAATTTGCAGCATGTATCAGTATTTCATTCTTTATTACTGGGTTTGTTTCCACTTTTCAGCTATTAAGAGTAATACTGCTACAGACATTCACATACCAATTTTTGTGTGAACATATATGTTCTTCAGCATTTGCATTTTCAAAGGGTTTTCGCAACATTCTCTCCTTTTCATCTTATAACTGCTTCATTTTGTGAGAGAGAACTGAGGCTGGGAGCAGTTAAGTGACTTTGCCACCCACTGCTGGGTAACCCTCAGTGAACCTGCAGTAAACTCGCACCTTCTGGCTGAAGACCTGCTCATTCCTTACCACCACACTGCTTTGTCTCCTCCACAAGACGTTTCAAGCAACAGCATGCGGATGAGAAAAACTGTCTGCTTTGCTGAGGAGCTCCCTGAATCATTCTCCGTAAGTCAGTGCAAAAGGCAAATTTAAACTAAGCCTTATCAGATGAAGAGAAGGGGAGAACAAAGTGTTTGAGACACGGTATTCTACAGGTGCCTCCCAGCGCTGGCCTCCTCCCCCCCATGGAAACACTGAAGGTTGCTACTGCAGGGTGCTGCGGAGGCACACGTGGAGTCAACACCCACTGTGCGCTGCCTCTGAGGGCACCCCGGTCCTGTCCGCATGTGCCTGCGGGCTCGATTCCCACATCAGCCTGAAGCTCCCAGGTCCCCACAGCTCCCAAGGCCTTGACACAGAGCTAAGCTGTTCTGAAAGGGGGACAGTATTTGGGGAGCATATACGGTCAGTCGTATAAAGCCCCTTTTCCAACCTCCTCAAACAGTTCCTAGGCTTATAATATTTTTGGTAATAAGGTTCAGAAACATGGTTAATAATTATATTAATAATATGTAACAGCCACTTACTAGGTAGCTTTTATGCATTTAATTCATTTAATCTTCACAATAACTGTGTAAAATAAGTACTGTGATTACCCCTATGTTACACGTCAACACTTTCTTATGTGGGGAATACATGTAGTTGGTGGGAATATAAACTGGCATAACTCCTTAGGAGGGTAATTTGGAAACAGCTATGGAAACTAAAAGTACAAATATCCTTGAAGCAGGCAATTTCACTTCTGAGACTATATCTACAGATATACTTCAGAGTGCTCAAAGACAAAGAATATTAACTGAAAACGTTTACAACAGTAAAAATCTGGAAACTGATACCTATAAATACAGCAGTGATTAAACAAATTGTATTGTTACGACAAAATACCTGAGACTATTAAAGAGAACAAAATAGATTTATCTGTGCTGCTATGGAGTATTCGCCAAGATGTATTAAGGAGGAGCAAAATCAATATCATTATGCGTAACTATTTATTTTTTAAAGGAGGTATACGTACACACCACCACTCTGGCTGTGTGCTCTTCAACAAGTTATAATACTTAACCTGTCTCACAGCTCCCTCGTCTGCAAAATGGGACAACAACAATACTTCCCATGGAGTGTTCAATAAAAATTAACTGTGGCTATTATTAAACTTCATGATTTAATTATGACACTACTAATAATAACAATAATTTTGTCATTATTACATGGGCTCCACCAAAACAATCAATGTCATATCTACACTACCCAGCGCCAGGCCTTACCCAAGTATAGGGAAACGGGCAAACAGCACATGCTCTGCTTCCCCATCGAGTTCACAGCCCACAAGGGTTTTCTTTTCCAGATGTCTAGCCTACATGGCCTGCCCCCACCAACAGGCAACAAGAAACCATGTACAGTGAGATGGGTCTCCACTGCCCAGATGCCCTCCCCCAAATGCACACAGATTCGATCTCTGATCAAACATCACCTCCTTAGAGAAGCCTACCTCCCTCCCCAATCTGGAACAGATCCTTGCTGCCACCATTCTCCATTCCCTTATCCTGTTCCCTTAACCAGTTCCATGGTCTTCACAGCAGTTGTTACTATCTGACATTACAGTATTTCTTCATTACCTAACCTCTCTTTCTAGAATATAAGTTCCCAAGAAAGGAAAATGTGTCTCATTCCCTGCTCTGTTCAGTGCCCAGAATAGTACCCAGAGTACAGTAGGTGCTCAATAACTATAGGTGAAGAGATGGGACTGCAAGTTAATGAAAGCTATAGAATGGAAAATATGCTTGCAAAATAACATTTTAAAAATTACTGTCATTTTATACTGGCAGACTAGGTTCTCAAGACACTGTTCAGTTAAAAGTTAAGTGACTTCCCTGGTGGCGCAGTGGTTAAGAATCCGCCTGCCAATGCAGGGGACACGCGTTCAATCCCTGGCCCGGGAAGATCCCACATTCCGCGGAGCAACTAAGCCCATGCACCGCAACTACTGAGCCTGCGCTCTAGAGCCCATGCTCTGCAACGAGAGAAGCCACGACAATGAGAAGCCCACATACCGCAATAAAGAGTAGCCCCTGCTTGCCTCAACTAGAGAAAGCCCATGAGCAGCAACGAAGACCCAATACAGTCAAAAATAAAAACAAATTAATTAATTTAAAAATAAGTGTCCTCCACACTCCAGTCCTACTGTATTTAAAAATGCTATTCTTCTCCTATGTAGCTTAAATTCATACAAAATCATGTCAAAATATGCTCAACACTTTGAAGCTAACAGATATCAAAGACAATATTATACATTAGTCATAACACTTGTTTAAAAAGGTACTTCTGGAATAAATAAAGCTCAAAGGGCAAAACTGAGTTAAACTTGCTTCCCTTCATTCCTTCCAACTCAAGTTTCCTGCATGTAGGTCAGAACAAGCATTAACTATTAAACAGTTTTGTTAAAGTTTAACATTATGCTATGTTAAGATAACCTAAATATTTTAAGGAGCCATGTGTTAACCAGCAAGCACTGAACAAACTAAGCAAGTATTAGCATGTTTAATCTGTCTGCTACTTAACCAAATCTTAGATTCAATTTTTAAAACCTCAGACGATAGAAAATTCAAAAAAAGACATCCCTTCTACTTGCCAAAATAACTTGCCAAAGCATGGGGGAAAATAAAAAACAAAAGGATATATATGATTCAAGGTAAAGTGCTGTTGTTGTTGTTTCACTAACTTTAGATTCTCAAGGAAGCTAGGAATTTAATATATTAAAAAGAAAATGTTGCCATTCACCATCTCCAATGCACGAAAAATTCTAAAGTCCTACTGCTAACATAACAGAACAAAGCTTAAGAACGTTTATAGGAAGAAATAATGATTCACAACCCAACAATGTAAAATTTACGATGTCTGAAATCCAATAAAAACTTACCCAACAAGCAGAGAAGCAGGAAAATATGACCCATATTGAAGAGATAAATCAATCAAACCAACCCAGGACTGAAAGAGGAGTTAAAATTAGTGGACAAGGCCACTAAAACAGTTAGTACAACTGTATTACATATGTTCAAAATCTCAAGTAGAGAGATGAAAACTATAAATATGATATGAATTGGACTTCTGAAGATGAAGGCTACACCATGTAAGATGAAAAATTACATTGAACAAGATCAATGATAGATTAAACACTGTAGAAGACAGAGTAGTGAATATGAAGACAGAGCAACAAAAAACAACCAGAACAAAACATAAAGGGAAAAGACAAATAAATGAACAGAGCATCCGTAAGCTGTGGGGCAACTTTAAATGGTCTAACATGAATGGGACTGGAGTCCTCAAAGGCAACATGGAGAAGGAAACGTGAAAAAATAATGGCCAAAATTTTCTCAAGTTTGACAAACACTATAAACCCACAGATCCAAGAAAGCAGCTCAATGAACCCCAAGCACAAGAAACACGAAAAAAACTACTGAATACAAAAGCACATCAAAATACTATAAAATTGCTCAAAACCAGTGATAGGGAAAATCTTAAAAGCAGACAAAGAAAAACACATGTTATGTAGAAGAACAAACATAAGGATGACAGCAGACTGCTTGCAGGAGGTGATGCAAGCAAGAAGACAGTGAAGGGCTTCCCTGATGGTGCAGTGGTTAAGAATCCACCTGCCAATGCAGAGGACATGGGTTCGAGCCCTGGTCCGCGAAGATCCTACATGCTGCGGAGCAACTAAGCCCGTGCGCCACAACTACTGAGCCTGTGCTCTAGAGCCCGCGAGCCACAACTACTGAGCTCATGTGCCACAACTACTGAAGCCCACGTGCCTAGAGCCCGTGCTCTGCAGCAAGAGAAGCCACCACAATGAAAAGCCCACACACTGCAGTGAAGAGTAGCCCCCCGCTCGCCGCAACTAGAGAAAGCCCACGCACAGCAACGAAGACCCCAACGCCGCCAAAAAATAAATTAATTAAAAAAACAAAAAACAGACAGTGAAGCAACATCTTTAAAGTAAAACTAAAAGATTTTACCCCAAGGTTTTGAGCTTCCAGAACTTTGGCTCAAATCTACAATTTTGCATAGTAAGCTTCTGTGGCAACGGCACCTCTGAATTACAAGCATTACATTTTCTCAAACAGTATCATCTCATTTGGCAAGATGAGCTACAATATGCATAGCATCTGCTTTTTCAGTACAATGTTTCACACACAAAAGGCATGAGATAAATAATTGTTGGGGGTGAATTTAAGAGAAGTTACTGCACCATTAGCAATGGTTCCTCTCTCCTTTTTGCCCCCAAGTATATTCTAAATATGTGATAATAAATCACACACTTGAGCAGCACCTATCACTTACAAAGTACTTTTTCATTTACTCATCATACAAATTCTTTGAAGTAGTTAAGGAAGGTATTATCATCACTGCACAAATGGGGAAACTGAAGTTCAGAAAAAGGGAAGTGATGTGCCCAAGGATAAGAGGTGGAGGAAGTGATGGAGGTAAGGGTAGGAAAGGGGCTTTGCCATTTCTTGGGTTCTTCCTCTGGGCCAGGTTTAATGCTAGCTTAAGATTAATTTGGCAAAATTTACAGCAATATGGATGGACCTAGAGATTATCATACTAAGTGAAGTAAGTCAGACAAAGACAAATATATGATATCACTTATATGTGGAATCTAAAAAGATGATACAAATGAACTTATTTACAAAACAGAAACAGACTCACAGACTTCAAAAACAAACTTAGGGTTACCAAAAGGGAAAGGTCGGGGGAGGGATAAATTAGGAGTTTGGAATTAACATATACACACTACCATATATAAAATAATCAACAAGGACCTACTGTATGGCACAAGGAACTCTACTCAATATTCTGTAATAACCTATATGGGAAAAGAATCTGAAAAACAAGGATATATGTATATGTGTAACTGAATCACTTTGCTGTACACCTGATACTAACACAATGTTGTAAATCAACTATACTCCAAAATAAAATAAAAATTAAATTAAAAAATATTAATTTGGCAAAGAAATTTATACAGCTAAGTGTAACCAGGTGTTTCTAACTCCAAGTAGCTCTTACTATGGAACCACAGCTGAAATACATTAAACTAAAGGACAAACATGAAATATAAAAATTCATTCTGGGATAGAACTAGAATAATGAAGTTGAAAATTCTACTCAAAGAAGAGTAAAGAAGATTTCTTGAAGAATGAACAGTCTTTATTTCATTTATTATAATGGACAAAGCCCCCAGTGATAGCCCTGCAACCAATACCATGTGGCATCTCAGGACAGTATTTCTCCTGCATAGTTCCTTACTGTAGACCAAAGCAGGATGCAACGAAAGAAAGTCCACTGGCAGACAAAACAATTAAGTCCAGGAGGCAGATGTCTAGTTTGATCTAATGATAAAATTTAAACTCCGGGCAGAAATCAGCAAATGATGCCCCAAATTTAAACTCCGGCCCGAAATCAGCAAATGATGCCCCGCCTGAAGCCAAATCCAGCCCACTGCCTGTTCTTAAAAGGGTCACAAGCTTTGATTTTTAAAGGCTAAAAAAAATTGTATGAAACATAAATATATGATAGACATGAAAATCAATTCAAATTTCAGCAACCATAAATAAGGTTTTATGGGACAGTCATGCTCATTCACTTACATATCATCTATGGCTGCTTTCATGCAACAACAGCAGAGCTGAGTAGTTGCAACAGAGATCATACAGCCCTCAAAGCCTAAAATATTTATTATCTGGCCCTTTACAGAAAGTCTGTTAACCCCTGCTTTAAGGGAACAGATGAACCTTTAATAATTTGCCATGAACATTATTTCTCACAAATAAGCTCTTAAAAAATTAGGGCTTCCCTGGTGGCGCAGTGGTTAAGAATCCGCCTGCCAATGCAGGGTACACGGGTTCAAACCCTCGTCTGGGAAGATCCCACATGCCACAGAGCAACTAAGCCCGTGCGCCACAACTACTGAACCCGCGCTCTAAAGCCCGTGAACCGCAACTACTGAGACCAGGAGCCACAACTACTGAAGCCCATGCATCCAGAGCCTGTGCTCCGCCACAAGATAAGCCATCGCAATAAGTCCGCGCACTGCAACGAAGAGTAGCCCCTGCCTGCTGCGACTACAGAAAGCCCACGCGCAGCATCAAAGACCCAATGCAGCCAAAAATAAATAAATAAATTTATAAAAAAGAAAAAAATGCCATTATCAGACAAGGTATTTGTGTTGAATGTTCATTAAAAAGCAGTCATATCTTCTTGAATAAAGTATGGTACAACCACATAAAGGAGCACAATGCAACTGGAAGAAGGAATGAGAAATATGTCTATATTACAGTCTGGCATGGATGCCAAATGGTAAGTGAAAAAAGCCTGGTGGGATTAGGGAAATGCACATCAAAACTACATCAAGATACCACCTCATACCCATTAGGATGACTATTATGGCTACTATCAATAAAAAGAAAACAAATGTTGGCAAGGATGTGAAAAAACTGGAGCCCTTCTGCTCTACTACTGGGAATGTAAAATGGTACAGCCACTGTGGAAACCAGTACAGTGGTTCTCCCAAATTTTTTAAGCAGAATTACCATATGATCCAGCAATTCCACTCCGGGGTATATATCCCAAAGAACTGAAAGTAGGGTTTCAAAGAGATATCTGTACATCCATGTTTACAGCAGCAGTATTCACAATAGCTGAAATGTGGAAGCAACCCAACCGTCTACTGAGGGATGAATGAATAAACAAAATGTGGTATTTACATACAATGGAATGTTATTCAGCCTTAAAAAGGAAGAAAATCCTGATACATTCTATAACATGGATGAACCTCGAGAACATTATGATAAATGAAATAAGTCAGACAGAGAAAGACAAATACCTTATGGTCCCACTTATACATGAATCTAAAAACAAAACAAGACAAAAAGCAATTCCTTAGTCGGTATTTTATAATAACTATAAATGGAGTATAACCTTTAAAAATTATTTATCACTATCTATAACTTATATAATATTGTACATCAAATTACTTCAATTAAAAAAAAAGATAAAAAAAAAAAGCAATTCCTAAACATTGAAAGCAAAATAAAAAACGAACACTATGCATCCAGTGGTGGCGAAATCATGGAGTAACTATTCGAAGTGACTTTAAAACACGGTAATTTGACTACATATTCCAAATAAGGATGCAAAAAAACCTCTTAAATACTTTATATCAGTTGGTGGTAGTGTTCATATTACTCTTCTGATACTGAAATATGTACAGTGTGGGATAAAACAATGAGTAATTAGAATCAAGATGTTTGTCTTAGAAGAAAAAAAAGGTACAGGTGCAAGATTAAGAAGGTTAAATAGAATTCTGTCCTCTTGCTTTACAACTAGAAGTATCAGTAATCCATGATGTGTGCACTGAAAAGACCTAGAAACAATGATCAACTTAGTAGCAATGAACAACTCCAGGGCACAGATTGTGATTACTAAATACTATTTTTTCATTAAAAGAAACCAAGGCCCATTGGAGAAATGATGATTCCAGGGCTGGGACAGAAAATGTACAAGATGAGCCTGGTGCAGTTTGTCATACCAGAAAGAAGAGCAATCAAAGACCATTAAGAGTTGTGTCTAAAGGATTTAGGAGCCGATTTGAACAGATTCCTATTGGACAACGACGGAACAAGTTGAGCCTCAATAAGGATCTACAATGAATTGAACCATATCAAATACGTTTAAATCCATGAGTTCACAAGAACACAAATACATATACACAATTCATTGGCTATTTTGGGGGGACACCAACTCATTATTTTGAAAACTAATAAAAAATGGAGCAGAATTAAGCATTTATCTTGCCTTTCCTTAAAGAGTTATAATTCAAGACAACCAAATTACGAAGGAGGGGAAATTACTCTTTATAGAAATATTCAGCTAATCAATGATGAAGTTATATAATTAAATTATCAACATTTTTTAATGCCTCATGAAATAATGACTCTAAACATTGAGCATCAAGGGCTCCTAACAAGAAGAAAGACTACTTGCAGCAACATGGATGTACCTAGAGATTATCATACTAAGTGAAATAAGCCAGACAGAGAAAGACGTATGATATCATATATCACACATATTACAGCATATGATATCACTTTAGTGAAATCTAAAAAAATGATACAAATTTATTTACAAAACAGAAATAGACTCACAGACTGAGAAAACAAACTTATGGTTACCCAAGGGGAAAGGGGGATGGGGTAAGATAAATTAGGAATTTGGGATTAACAGATACTACTATGCATAAAGTAGATAAACAAGTGCCTACTGGATAGCACAGGGATCTATATTCAGTATCTTGTAATAACCTATATTGGAAAAGAATCTGAAAAGTATATGTGAATCACTTTGATGTACACCTGAAACACTGTAAATCAACTATATTCAATTTAAAAAAAAGACTACTAATCCTTACCTGCCTACTAACCTATGAAGTCTTCTTGCCAAAAATAAATCAAACCTGAATCTGACTACTCCTTCAGCTCTAACTAAATTAGATTACATTTACAGCAAATTCTGTGTAAACTACAGAAGAATAAAATCCAGACTGTGTGTAATTCCACAGGACAAACCACCAATTTCAGCAACAAATAAATTACAAGAGGTAACAAAATATGGAGGAGCCTATGGATTAAAATAAGCCACAATGTATGAATAGCATTTGGATCCTGATTCAGACTGTTAAAATCAAGAAAATTTCAACACTAGTTGGAAATTTGAAGGTAATAAGGAATTCTGTGATAGTGGTATCTGTATTTGTCTTTTTAAAAAGATGTATATAGGGCTTCCCTGGTGGCACAGTGGTTGAGAGTCCACCTGCCAATGCAGGGGACACGGGTTCGTGCCCCGGTCTGGGAAGATCCCACATGCCACGGAGCGGCTGGGCCCATGAGCCATGGCTGCTGAGCCTGCGTGTCCGGAGCCTGTGCTCCGCAACAGAAGAGGCCACAACAGTGAGAAGCCCGCGTACTGCAAAAAAAAAAAAAAAAAAAGTATATAGATATACATACAGAAATACTTAACGGCTAAAATGATATGACATCTGGGTTTGGGGGTACAGATAAAGCAAAACTGGCCATGAGTTAATAACTGCTGAAGCTGGATGAGGATAAAGAGACGTTTACTATACTAGTCTCTCTACATGTGTGGGAAGAATTAAACATGTAAAAATAAACAAACAAGTCCACATACTCAGCAATAAAAAGGAACAAAATTGGGTCATTTGTAGAGACACAGATGGATCCAGAGACAGTCATACAGAGTGAAGTCAGAAAAAGAAAAACAAATATCATATATTAACGCATATATATGGAACCTAGAAAAGTAGTACAGACGAACCGGTTTGCAGGGCAGAAACAGAAACACAGAAGTAGAGAACAAACGTATGGACACCAAGGGGGGAAAGTGGTGGGGCTGGTGTGATGAATTGGGAGATTGGGATTGACATGTATACACTAATAAGTATAAAACAGATAACTAGTAAGAACCTGCTGTATAAAAAAATAAATACAATAAAACTCAAAAATTCAAAATAAATAAATAAATAAACAAGTCCAGTTAAACTCTAAGTTTCACATAATAAAAATGTCTTTTTTATATTAACTGTCAAACTGTTAAAAAATTATGATGATCAATAAAATTTTAACACTGGCTGGATATTTGATTATTTTTAATTTTTTTAAAGTATCTTTTAAAGCATTTCAGTATTTTCTGATTCAATACAAGGACTACTTGAAAGAACTAACTAAAAACTAATAACCGATCTAAAGAAACAGTTTTTATAGTAAAATCAATAACAAAAAACTTAATACCAAACAAAACCTTACCAATATCGGATAGCATCAAAGAGTTAAAGGAGAAACGGTGAGGTGTATAAATTATATTTTAGAAAGGAAACTATCCCACCTTTTGGAGACGGTAGAATTTAGATTCCTGTCATTCAGTGAGCCTCTGTAACTAAAACCACACAAGCAGTAAAACAAATCATACCATTTGTCCTGCTGTAACCCACGTCAAACCTCTGAAAAGGGCTTCCCTGGTGGCGCAGTGGTTGAGAGTCTGCCTGCCAATGCAGGGGACACAGGTTCGTGCCCCAGTCCGGGAAGATCCCACATGCCGCGGAGCGGCTGGGCCCGTGAGCCACGGCCGCTGAGCCTGCGCGTCCGGAGCCTGTGCTCCGCAACGGGAGAGGCCCGCGTACCGCAAAAACAAAAACAAAACAAAACAAAACTCTGAAAAGCAGTTGGGACTGCCAAAACCATCCACTTCTCTAAATAACAACTTTACTATGGAATATTACTCAGCCATAAAAAGAAACGAAACTGAGTTATTTGTAGTGAGGTGGATGGACCTAGAGTCTGTCATACAGAGTGAAGTAAGTCAGAAGAGAAAAACAAATACCGTATGCTGACACATATATATGGAATCTAAAAAAAAAAAAAAATGGTCATGAAGAACCTAGGGGCAAGACAGGAAGACGCAGACCTACTGCGTCTTCTGCGAATGGACTGGAACAAATCTGCGAATGGACTGGGAACAAAGTGAGAGAGTGGCACGTACATATATACACTCCCAAATGTAAGACAGCTAGTGGGAAGCAGCCGCATAGCACAGGGAGATCAGCTCGGTGCTTTGTGACCACCTAGAGGGGTGGGATAGGGAGGGTGGGAGGGAGACGCAAGAGGGAAGAGATATGAGGATATATGTATAGCTGATTCACTTTGTTATACAGCAGAAACTAAAACACCATTGTAAAGTAATCATACTTCAATAAAGATGCTAAAAAGAAAAACCAACTTTACTATTCTAGTTTAACCCACAGTCCGAATACTAAGATTCTGGATTTTAAAAAGTAATTTACACGTGGGCTGGCACCTGCCCATTGACTAAAGACTGCAGTTATTACAATCCCACCCTCATACAATTCACGCTCTTTGCCTGGGATGCCCTCCCCTGTTTGGTGCCTGCTGAACCCCAGCTCACTGACTCCGACTCGTTTTCACTGGGGGCTTCTACTGATGTGTTCAGCAAAGAGGACAGCAGCCTACTTCCTATCCCCATTAAGATTTAACCAATTTTTCACCCGCAAAAAAACCTTTCTGTAACAACTTATCAGCACTGCACACCGCTCTCAGCTATGTTTTTGGTTCTTGGGGATAGGACAAATTGCTTTATGTCATTTAGGCATAAAATCATATGGTCACACCACCAGCCGTTGGAGGTTAACCAAAATACTTTAAGGTAAGACTGCATGAAGTGAACACAAAGACCTGGTAAATATCTTGAGCCATGAATTACAAGAGCAAAAATAAAAGTAATTGCTAAAGGCAGAGACCCTCTGACACCCCCCCCGCCCCACTAAAAGAAACGAAAAAGGAAGGAAGGAAGGAGAGGGCGAGATGACCAACAGCTCCTTCTCTAATAAAGTTGCAGGACAACCCTATTACCATCCGTGGGCAGATACGGCTTTTGTTTGGGCAGAAGCTGTCGTTTTTTCAAAAACACGAGAGCAGACGGGCAGAACCCGGATGCCCGCGTCTGTCTGCGTCTGTGCTCGAACCCTGGAGCCGTCAGCCCTGCGGGCCACTGACCCGGCGGCCGCGAGCACCGCGCTGACCCAATGTCCGGCCCGGATCCTCCTTTCCCACACGGGCGCCCGAAGCCCACCACCCAGTCCACCGACGAGCTGCCCAGGCGCTCCCACAGACTAGCCCGTGCGACGGACGGTCTGCAGGGCGTCGGCCCCTCTGCGCCAGTCAAGGCCGACGGCCGAACGACGGGGACCCCACCCCCGCCCGCCCAGGACAGCCCCCCGGGGCCGCCTCCACCCTCCGCGCCGCCGCCACAGCCGCCGCCGCCCGGCCTGGAGCCCCGGGCCTGCCGCCGTCCTGCACACGGGCCTCACCTCAGAGTCGAATCGCGGGCAGCGGGCAGGCTACCAGCTCTGAGCGCGGCCGCCGCCCGTCGCCCCGGCTCCGCCCCCTGTCCGCCGCGCGTACCCTGCCGGCTGCCCCCACCGGCCTGCCCGGCCTCCCGCCCCCTCAGCCCTCCGCACAGCCCCAGAGGCCCGAGCTGGGTGCGGCCTGAGGCGCCGCAGCCCAACAACGCACCACCCCATAGGCCCAGCCCTTGCTGCACCTCCCAGCAACGCGTGCTGCTATTGGCTGAGAGAGGGCGGGAGAGGTGGGGTGGAGCCTGGGCGGGAGGGGTTACAGCCTCTGGGCACCGCTTTTCCGGGGACGGACTTCGGGGGCCGCGCCCTCCCCCTGCGGGCGAAGCAGGGTCCAAAGAGTGGGGACGGCCAGTTGCAGCCCCTCATGCCTCGTCGCTGAAGCAGGCCGGGCCGTCGTGCCAGCGGCGCCCGCTCACCCAGAGCCGCTCCGTCACTCATTCATTGTTGCTGGTCAGGCTCGTGGAGGTCTCCTGCGGGCCAAATTCGTGCGATGCGCGGGAGAGCTTACCAAAGGGTAGTTTGCAGGCCCTGCTCAGCCTGAGGCTGGGGGCCTCTCCCTGCCCTCCTCGCCCACTCCTCCAGCGGACGGACCCTGCCCCCTGCTCCCTGTGCCCAGCCCTGTGCTGGTCTGCATCCAGAAGCCCTTGCCAGGGTGCCCGGGACCACGGGCAAAGTTTGGGGCCGGGCTGGCAGCCAGGCGGGGCCAGGAGAGCGGGGCCTGTGGATCCCGATAAGGCTCCATCGACGCGGCCGCTGCCTGATGCCTGGAGCCTGGCCTGCTGATGCTGCTTGAAAGAGCACAGTCACTGCTGCAGAACCAGGGCATTGGTGAGACCAGCCACCTGCCAGTGACCTGAAGGCAAGACTAGAGATCACATCAGCACCTGCCCCAAAACTGCCCCTCCTTGTCTTATCCGAGTCCCCAAAAGACCCGGGAGACATATGGGCTAGCTCTCTTTATACCCATAGAAAGTTGAGGCCCAGAGCTGAGCAGTGGAAGAATAGTGTGGAATCCAGACCTTGCCTCCCAGCAGGGTCCCCTTTGGCCTTGTCCACAGAGGGTCGGGGATACTATGGATAATAGACAGTAACCTCTGATCTCCTGGACACTGGCTTTTCTCAGAAGACTTTTCTGACAAGACTCCACAATTCTGCATCTATCACTTCTGTTTCCCTTGCACCCAGCAACAA
This sequence comes from Leucopleurus acutus, assembly GCF_964270905.1. Taxonomy (NCBI): domain Eukaryota; kingdom Metazoa; phylum Chordata; class Mammalia; order Artiodactyla; family Delphinidae; genus Leucopleurus; species Leucopleurus acutus. Next base: position 1,939,298 of record NC_139146.1, on the reverse strand, counting down.
GGCCTGGCCCACAAGAGGTGTCAGTGGGGGCTTGCTGGAAGGAGGAAGGGAGGAGTAGAAGACGACTGAGCATGTTAAGTAGAGACATAGAAGATACAAAAAAGACCCAAGTCAAACAAATAAAGGTGAAAAACAATGTCAGAAATGAAGAATACACTGGGTGAGATCAACAGCAGATTAGACCCAGGGACTTCCCTGGTGGTACAGTGGTAAAGAATCTGCTTTCCAATGCAGACTCCATGCTTCCACTGCAGGGGGTGTGGGTTCAATCCCTGGTCAAGGAACTAAGATCCCACATGGCCACGGGGCAACTAAGCCTGCGCACCACAACTACTGAACTCGCATGCCTCAGTGAGAGAGCCTGCATGCCGCAAACTGTAGGGCCCATGCACTCTGGAGCCCATGCACCGCAACTACAGAGCCCACGTGCCCTGGAGCCCACAGGCCACAACTAGAGAGAGAAAACCTGCACGCCACAACTAAAGAGAAGCCCACACGCCACAACTAGAGAGAAGACCATGCGCCACAACCAGAGAGAAGCCCACGCACCACAAGGAAAGATCCTGCGTGCTGCAACTAAGACCCAACGCAGCCAAAAAAAAAAAAAAAAAAAACCAGAAAAAAACCCAAAACAAAACAAACAACAGATTAGATCCAGCAGAAGAAAATCTTAGTGAACTTGAAGACATGAAAAAAGAAACTAAATGAAACAGAGAGAAAAGAGCTTGGAAAAGAATGAACAGAGTACCAATGAGCTGTAGGACAACTTCAAGAGGGCTAGTATAGATGTTAATTGGAGTCCCTGAACATAGAGGTGAGTGTTGGGAGGACAGAAATACTGTTTGAAGATATAATGGCTGAATTCTTTTAATTTCATGAAAACTACAAACCCACCCAGATCCAAGCAGCTCAAGAAGTAACTTCTGGGGACTTCCCTGGTGGTCCAGTGGTTAAAACTCCGTGCTTCCACTGCAGGGGGTGTGGGTTCAATCCCTGGTCGGGGTATAAGATCCCACATGACATGCAGCATGGCTTCCCCCACGCTGTAACTTCTGGCTTGCTACTGAGCTCCGGTAGAAATGCAGTGTTTCTATGGGACATCTGAGGCCAGAACTGCCCATCACTTGGTTCTGTCAGACCACCAAGGCATAAAGCCAGGTAGATAAATCATCATCTGAAAGCATCTGATCCAGGATTGGATTCATGTACTTACTCTTATAGCTGTGATACCTCTCCCTTAGCTCTCACCTGTGGTCTCGGGATTCCCTGTGACACAGTGACAGAGGAGGAAAAAGTACATGCTTGGTCCATGGGAAGGTTGGCTAAATATGTTGGTGTGGCCTGAAAATGGCCTAATGCTGCACTGTATCCCCATTCAGTGGTCACCCTGAAAGAAGGTGGCAAAGGGAAATCATCCCGATAGGCAAAGCTTGCAGTAGTGAACTTGGCCACTCACTTTGTGGGAGGGAGACATGGCCTGAACTCATGGGCAGTGAGAAATGATTTAGCTGGACGGAGCCTGGACGGAGAAACATGGAAGTTCAGGGACAAGAGGTATGGGGAAGAAGCATTTGGATGGACCTGTGAGAACTGGCACAAAGGATGGAGATCTTTGTATTGCATATTAATGTCTACCAGTGAGCATCCACCACAGAGGCTCTAAACACCAAGCAGATGGAATGGCTCAGCCAATGGGGATCAGCTAGGATCTGTCCTCTGCCGCCACAATTGTCTCATCAATGAAGTAGCCATGGTGGCAGGGTGGAGGCTATGCATGAGCCCAACAGCACAAGCTCCTCATAACCAAGGCTGATCCAGCTACTGCCACTGCCAGTGTCTAACCTGTCAGCATCAGAAACCAAGGCTGAGGCCCCTGGAGGAGCCAACCGGCCACTTGGTGGCAAGTTGATTACACTGGATCCCTTCTACCCGAGAAAAAGCAGTAACTCATACTCACCAAGATAGATTGCCATGTATCTGGGTGTGGATTTGCCTTTTCTGCCTGCAGTAATTAAGCCAGCACCATTATCAAGAGCTCACAATGTATCTGGTTTGCTGACCTGAAATCCCACATAACTGCCTAGCACTAAAGGACCTGCTTTATGGCGAAGGAGGTATGGCAATGGGCACGTGACCTGGGACCCACCATTGCTACCACAAACTGTACCATCTAGAAGTTGCTGATCTACTAGAGATGGACTAGGCACATGAAGGCTCAAATGAGGCTCCAACCTGGAGATGGCATCCTGGGAGGATAGAGCACTGTCCTCCAGGAAGTGGTACATACTCTGTACCAATAAGTAACCACTTGGGACTTCCCTGGCGGTCCAGTGGTTAAGACTTCGCCTCCCAATGCAGGGGGTGTGGGTTCGATCACTGATCGGGGAGCTAAGATCCCACATGCCTCGCAGCCAAAAAAACAAAACATAGGGCTTCCCTGGTGGCGCGGTGGTTGAGAGTCCGCCTGCCGATGCAGGGGACGCGGGTTTGTGCCCCGGTCCGGGAAGATCCCACATGCCGCGGAGCAGCTGGGCCCGTGAGCCATGGCCGCTGAGCCTGCGCGTCCGGAGCCTGTGCTCCGCTGCGGGAGAGGCCACAGCAGTGAGAGGCCCGCGGACCGAAAAAAAAAAAAAAGAAATGGGCAAAGTGGAGTTCCCCAGTGGTCCAGTTGGTAAGACTCCACGCTCCCAATGCAGGGGACCAGGATTTGATCCCTGGTCAGGGAACTAGATCCCACATGCCACAACTAAGAGCTAGCGCGCTGCAACTAAAAGATCCTGCATGCCACAACTAAAGATCTCGCACGCTGCAATGAAGATCTGGCACAGCCAAATAAATAAACATTAAAAAAAAAAAAAAGAAAAGAAATGGGCAAAGGACTTGAATAGACATTGCTCCAAAGATATACAGATGGTCAATAAGCACAAGAAAAGATGCTCAACATCACTAAGCATTAAAGTGCAAATCAAAATCACCATGAGATACCACTTAACATCCATTAGGATTGCTATTATTTTTTAAAAAGAAAAGAAAAAATAAGTGTTGACAAGGATGTGGAGAAATTAGAACCCTTGTGCATTGCTGGTGGGAACATAAAATGGTGCAGCCACTGGGGAAAATGATATGGTGGTTCCTCAAAAAGTTAAAGAATTACCATATGACGCAGCAATTCCAATTCCTGGTATATACCCAAAAGAACTGAAAAGAGACTCTTAACACTTATTTGTACATCCATGTTCATAGCAGTGTTATTAACAATAAACAAAAGATGGAAGCAACTCAAGTGTCGTTGACAGATGGATAACAAAATGTCCATACAATGGAATATTATTTCTTTCCTTAAAAAGGAAATTCTGGGGCTTCCCTGGTGGCGCAGTGGTTAAGAATCCTCCTGTCAGTGCAGGGGACACGGGTTCGAGCCCTGGTCTGGGAAGATCCCACATGCCGCAGAGCAACTAAGCCCATGCGCCACAACTACTGAGCCTGTGCTCTAGAGCCCGCGAGCCACAACTACTGAGCCCGCGTCTCACAACTACTGAAGCCCACATGCCTAGAGCCCGAGCTCCACAACAAGAGAAGCCACCGCAACGAGAAGCCCGCGCACCACAACAAAGAGTAGCCCCCGCTCGCCCCAACTAGAGAAAGCTCTCACACAGCAACAAAGACCCAATGCAGCCAAAACATAAATAAATAAATAATTTTTTTAAAAAAGAGGAAATTCTGACACATGCTACAACATGGATGAATCTTAAAGACATTATGCTAAGTGAAATAAGCCAGTCACAAAAGGACAAATGATGATTCCACTTGTATGAGGGAACTAGAATAGTCAAATTCATAAGACGGAAAGTAGAATGGCGGTTGCCTGGGCTGGAGGAGGGGGAATGGGGAGTTACTATTTAATGGATACAGAGTTTCAGTTTTACAGGATGAAAAGAGTTATGGGGATGGATGGTGGTGATGGTTCACAAAAACGTGAATGTACTTAGTGCCACAGAACTGCATGCTTAAAATGGTTAAAATGGTTAATTTATATTATCTACATTTTATCATCATAAAAAAGTTTAAATGCTATTAAAGTACACCTTCCTTTTCCAAGAAAAAAAAGAAAAAAGAAATACTGTCTTATGTAGGAGTTTAAAAAAAACCCCACAAAACTAGACACATACAACAATAAATATCAAGTAATGAGGAGCTCAATGAAGTTAAAAGTCACCTGAAGGGAATTCCCTGGCGGTCCAGTGGTTAGCACTCTGTAATTCCACTGCAGGGGGCACGAGTTCCATCCCTGGTAAGGGAACTAGATCCCACATGCATGGCACAACTGAGAGTTTGCATGCTACAACTAAGGAGCCCACATGCCGCAATTAAGACCCGGCACAACCAAATAAATAAATTAATTTAAAAAAAATAGTGGGCATGGTGTTATTTGGGTGGTGTCATCCAATAAACTAAATTTGAAAAGAAAAAAAAGACATAATTAAGCAACAGTAAGTAAGAGAGCTTGGCACTGGTATAGAAACAGACAGACAAATAGAACAGAACAAAGAGTCCAGCCACAAACCTACACATATATGGATATATGGCAAGTGGCGTTGCAGATGGTTGGGGAAGGGACAGGTTATAAATAAATGATGCAGGGGTAGGTGGGGTAACCCTATGGGGGGAAGATGAAAGTGAATCTTTATCTCTTGCTATGTGCAAAAAACAATTATACAGTTGGAGAAGATATATATGATACATTTCGCTGACAATATTGAGGCTATATAAAGAATTCTTATAGACTAATAAGAAAACAACAGGAAAATAGGCAAAAGATTTGAATAGACACTTCACAGGAGAGAAAATCAAAGTGGTTAGTAAATACATGAAAATGTGCCCAACCCCATTAGTAATTAGCTAAATGCAAATTAAAGCCATAATTAAACACCCACCAGACTGGCAAAGATGAAGAAAAGTCTGACAATACCAAGTGTTAGCAAGGATGTGGAACCAAGGGAAGTCTCTTTTACTGCAAAATTCTTGGAAAACAGTGAAAGGCCCTAGAACTCAGGAGTGAGACTCCTAGAGAAACTTGTGCACACATGCATCACAAACACAGATAAGACTGTTCCTAGTAGCACTGTCTGTGATTGTCCCAAACTACAAACAAACTAAACGTCCATCCACAGTAAAATGGATCCATGAACTACAATACACTCAATGGAACAGTTTTCAGCGATGAATCTGAACAAACTACAGCTACGCACAGCAACCTGGACAAATCTCAAAGATGTAACGAGCAGAAGCCAGACGCCAAAGGTTGCATCTGTATGATTCCATTCACATAACGTGCGAAAACAGGAAAGCACTGTGATGGATGAAGCTTTCATAGCAAAACAGGAATGTGAGCCTCCCCAAAGCGAGGGCAGGGGTTGTGAGAGAGGAAGGGGGTGGCGCTGAGCTGGGGAGGGCACACGGGGCCTGGGTCACTTCATAGCAATTTGTTACGCTGTACATTTGTGTTCTGTTCACTTTTCTGGATGTGTTTCATTCCACCGGAAATGAAAGGAGAAAGGAGGTGCCTCAGCTCTGAGTAGCTCAGAGCGTGACCAGGGATGCAGCTGGAGGGCGACGCAGGGGCAGCTGTCAGGCAGCCTCTGCGGTTTCTGAGGAGCAGTCTGAGGGAGGCAGATGGGTCAGGTCTGCTTTGCATTCCACGACTCTCCCTCCCGAGAGAGTGCTGGTGGCTTGATGCGGGATGGCCACTAGCAACCATCTCCGGGGCACAGACGGGGGCCCGATGCGTGTGCAGGTTGCCCAGCCAGGGGCTCCCTGCTGCTGAGTCACAGGCAGAGACAGGCTGCGGCCTGCCCCTCACTGCCTCTCTAGAGACACACAGATTTGGTTCAAGGGCCAGCTCTGCCTGATATTCCCTGGGTGGCCTTGCTGTCCTCTATGCCATGCCCTGCAGAGGCCAGCCCAGTGCAGCCCAGCGGGACGAGAAGTCCCTTGGGCCCAGGCCCCTGGTGCTCAGCCGGGGGTGCCAGAAGTTCCCCCTCGGACCAGCAGGGGGCATCCATGCAATGTGACCCAGAATTGGCGTGGGGACTGGAGCAACCCTGGCTTGTTTTGTGAGGTCTCTTCTGGTTCTAAAAACATCTTTTGACAATAAAACTCTCTATGAACAGAAGGTACAGAGGCTCACTGCACTCCTTCCGATGAACTGCAGGAAAAGTAAAACCATGTTCAGTGCTCAGCTTGGAGAAGCTTCCCAAAGCGTCCAGGGCCCTCTTCCCTGGCACAGGAATTGAACCATCTCTGGACTCACCATCAGGATGGGCAGGTCAGCGAAGCCTCTCTGAGCCTCAGTTTCCCTATCTGTAAGGTGAGGGAGCAGCACAGCGCCTCGGGTGGGGCCCCCATCAGTTTACCCACAGACTGCGGCTGGGAGGACAGAACAGTGAGGCAGGTCAGCCTTGTCCCCCCCCCACCCCGAGCTGTAGCCCCCTCGCTGGGTGAAGGCATGCCCAGAACCCCGGGAGGCAGGCTAACCAGACACCCTACAATGACTGTCCGAGGCCGCGCGGGTGGCAGGGAGCTAGGCGGGGGCCAGGGTCTGGGCTCAGCAGCGAAGGACAGATCGCAGGGCTGCGTCTGGAATCCAGGCCTCCCTGAGCCTGGGTTTTCTCAGCTGTAAAACAGTTTGCCTGGAGGGCAGCTGCTATTAGACCTAAGTCAAGTGTGCAGCTCAGCACCTTGAGTACAGGAAGTGCTCAGCCAGTGGCAACCACCCTCCAGCCCTACGTGAGGAATAGAACATTCATGGCAAGTCTCGGGGGAGTGGGACCCCTTCCAGCCCCTCCTGTGTGCTGGAGGACCGTGCCTGGGGCCCCATCCACTACCCTCCACACACACACTCTAGCAACCGAGGCCCTGGGCCTGGGGTGTGAACTCAGAGGAGGGCAGCTGTCCCGGCAGGCCCTGGGCTGGGCTCTGGGGTGGGCCTCTAGTAGCGACAGGTCTCATCTGTCCAGGTGGCCAGAAGAACCTATCACCTGGCTCTGGACGCCAGAACCCCCCAACCTTCCAGCTCAGGGGTCTTCAAGTATGAGCTGGCTGCCAAGTGGCTGCGTGTCAGCTAAAAGCATTAGTGTCATGTGTCCTACAGCAATCAGCAGCACAGCAGACCCCAGAAACTGCTGGAAATGCTTCTCTGATTTCACAGCAAGGGAAACTGCAAGCCACAGTGGGGACTGGTGTGCGTCACTTGGGCTCAGGGCAGTGGACTGCAACTGCAGGAAGGAGGAACTGCTGGTTTCCCACAGATGCTGCGGAAGGAACACCAGGGTCTCCGGTTTCCCCAACTCCACCGGTGGCTGAAGAAGAAACATCTGTAGAGGTGGTGCTGGACACTCGGTTCCTGGGAGGAGACGGCTGCTGTCTTCCCTGCTGCACCTCCAGGAGCCTCCCACCTGACTGGACTTCTCCCTCCTCCTCCAACGACCTCACCCCAGGACATGCCCAGGGCAGGGGAGGGGACGTCCAAAGGGCCTTCCTCTGGGACCATTAATCAACGGCTAGTGGGCACATAGGCTCTTGTGGCTTGGCTTTTACATCGCCAATTCCTCATTCCCAACACAAAGTGCAGTGAGGAGCAAATGACCCTGGGTTCCCTGGCAGCCCTGACACCCAGTTGAGTCTGTTTTTATGAGGAAAAGAAAACATTCCAGCCTGGATGGCCATGCCAGGGAGAGCAGGCTGCTGGGATTCCGTGACAGGAAGCAAGGGGATGATCGGTGCTAGGCCTGCACCAGGCATGAACCAGACGACTTGGGCATCTGGGTACCACTGTCCCCACCCACCCCTGGCCGACACAGGGCCTACTCTTCCTGCAGCACTGTAACCATCACTTCCTCCAGGAAGTCTTCCTGGAGCCCCCAGCTGCGTTGCAAGCTCCCAGCCCCTGCACACCCCGCTGCCATGGACGGTGGGCGCTGTGCGTACCTTCTGCCCGGTTGTCTCCCAGTAACCACTGGTTAAGCCAACGAATGACCCAGTTACTGATGTGAGGGGCCTCTTAGCTCTGTAGCCTCACTGCCCTGGACCTGACTTCTGGCAGCAGAACCTGGCATTCTGGATACAGGCTCTGCGCCCAGATTGTCCAACTTTTTGGGTCCTGTTCTGTTACCAGCTGTGGACCCAAGGGTAAGTCATTTAGCGCCCTGTGGCCTAGAAAACAAGACCACCTCCTAGAGGTCCCGTGAGCTGAGCTGCTACAGTCAACACTTGGAGGCTGGCGTGGGTACTCAGTAAGGCTGGCGTGCCCCCTTCCCAGTGCAGCCCTGGCCACCGGGGCAAAGGTCATCTGTGCTTTATTGTGTGGCACCGGCCCCTCACGGAGCCTGTGTTGTAGCGTTCCTGGGGGTCCAGCCCCTGCCCAACCCCAAATACCTCAGCCCTGCCCAGCTCCCAGCCCAGGGCCGGGGGGGCGTGCCGGGGGGTACCAGAATTTCTGTAAATCAAGTCCAGACTGGGCTCAGTCCTAGGCTCCTGGGAGGTGGGCAGGGTGAGACAGGAGAGCCCCACACAATTCCCTGGAGCCCAGGGCCTGGCGGAGCCCCGGGGGACCCAGCCTGCTGGGCGGGGCCTGGCCTGGCGATCTCTGTGAGGTGTCCACCGGGGAGGCCCCGGGTCAGAGCACGGCGCTGGCTCCCGCGTGTTCTCCCGTGCAGGCCGGTCTCCCTCTGTGTGGCCCAGGGCTGTGGCCCCGTGGCCATCTCTGCCCAGTAGCGTGCAGCACAGGCGTCACCTGGGCCTGGCGTAACCGTAGGGGTGCCGCAGCAGCAGGCTCTGGTGGCCAGGCAGCACGTGAGTGTGGTAATGTTCCACCAGGCTGCCCACGCTCACAAACAGGACCTCGCCCTCCAGGTAGAACTTCGCCTCCTGGGTGGGGAGTGGGGCAGGGTCAGAGGGGCCGGCCAGCCCCCTGAGCTGTAAGACGGGGCGGTCGGCAGTAACGCTCTGCCCAGGGGCCGCAGGCCAGGTCTGTAAATAAGCCTAGGGCTGAGGGCTGATCACCCCATCTCCTCTAGGGTCAGTGGAGGACACAGAGAAGCCAGGAGCGGGGGGAGGTGGGGCCATGGAGAGAGGGGACGGCGGAGGAGGAGTGTTTGGGGGTGCTGGCCTCAGACCACCCACTACCTATGCTCTCCCAGGGAGACTCTGCCCTGACCCCAGCCGAGTCCCGGACCAGGGCTCCCCTCCTGCCCAGGGCCCTCGGGTAGGCCAGCCCGCTCACCTTCTCAAAGATGCGGTAGTTCCTCACTTTACTGGAGGTTTCGTCCCACACGACCAGAACCTGCGGGGAGAGGAGCGGGCAGAGGACGGCTCACTCCCCTCAGGAAAGACACAGACTCGGGGTGCGGGGGCAGCAGCGTCGAGGCTGGGTCCCTGGGAGAGGGTCCCCCTGCCCATGGACAGCAGGGTCAGGATGGGCGGCCCCTTGCCCCGGGACTCCTGCCCTCAGAGAGTCTGCTAAGACGTGAATGACAGTAGCAGGTGCCTGGTCCACACTAGGACCATCTCCGACACTCAAGGGGAAACAGGCTCAGTGAGGTCACACGAGTCACCCTTGGAGGGGCCCAGGCAGAGCCAGCAGACCTCCTAACGTTCCCACGGCCCCAGGCAGCCTCCCCTTCAAAGAGCAGGAAGGGGAACCCCCTACCCCGTCAGAGCCCCGGGCCCCCCAACCCTTCCTGTGCCTCACGCCCGTGCTGGGGAGTGGGCACCACTGCAGACAGTGCTGTGTTCCTGAAAACGGATGGGGAGAAGGGGCTGTAGACCTCAAGGATGAAACCCGGTTGAGAAGCCAAGAGGCTGCGTGGGGAAATGAGCTACCAACTGTAGAGCTCTGTGCTCGCCTGTCAGCCGGGTATGTAGAGGGCGGCAGACCCCACCACGCAGCCATCTTGGGGGCCTTTGCACAGCAGGGTGGCGGCTGAGCACCCTCCCTGGGTGCCTACCTTCCCCGCCTTGGTGGAGGAGTTCCGGATGCAGTAGAGGCCGTCTAGGGGCTCTCCCTGGGGGCTCGTGGCTTTGAACAGCCTACAAGAACACAGCCGTGTGAACAGGTGAGCCCCCCTCGGACAGCTCTCTCAAGGACCCTCCAGCCCCCACCACCACGTGGCTTTCTGTCGTCCCAGATTCTGCAGCTCAGGTTCCGAGAGCACGGGGACCACGAGGGGCGGCCGCACAGAGCCCAGGGCGAGGCCAGAGCAGGGGCTGAGCTGGCAGGAGTCGTTCTTTCACCGGGTTTCTCGTGGCACTCAGCTGTGTTCTCGTGCCAGTAACTGCCCAGCACCGAGGCTGGAGAGGGGGACCAAAGAGCAGGAAGACCAGAGGGCGTGCGTTCATGCGTGTGTATGTATAGGTATGTGTGTGTGTGTGTGTGTGTGTAGGGGTGTGTGTGTAGGGGTGGGTGTGTGTGTAGGTGTCGGGGGGGGGCGGCAGAGAACCTCAGGTCTGCCAAGACAAGGCCTTGGAGAAAGAAGGGCTTCACACTGACCTTTCCACTTCACAAGATTCCGTGGTGTTGATGAAAACTGAGCTGGGCAGTGGCACCTGGAGGGAGGCCGGCATGGTCATCATCAAGGCCCAGGTGGGGCTCTCCCCGCTGGCTGCCAGCCTGTGCTGGGAGCCGGGGCTGCGCACCGTGTCCCGCGCCCCCAGCTCCCCCGCGGCCGCCCATCCCGTCGGACCTCTGGGCGCCCCACCCGGCCTTGCCTTCTCGTAGTCCTCATCAGAGTCCTCCCCACCAGCGTCCGCCTGCGGCGTGTCAGCCTGCACAGGTTTCCGGGGTTTTTCAAAGGAAAAGCTCCTGAAGCTCTGCCCGTCGGGGGGTGATCTCCTGGACGGGAAGCAAACGGAGGAAGGCCGTGTCGCTGCCAGACGTGGGACAGGCCCCCTCTGCTCCCCCCAGACGCTGCTCCCCGTGCCTCCAAGTGACCACACCAAGCCTGGGGACCCATGAGGTCTGGCGCCTGCGGCCCTGGTGGCTGTCAAAGGCTCAGGACCACAGAGCTCTGGGGGGCTCCACGCTGACCACCCTGGGGTGGCAGCAGTCGCCTGAAGCCTGGCCGCCTGAGCCGGCGTCACCGGCAAGGGGGGTCCTGGGCTCCAGACGCTGTGGGCAAAGGGCCCAGTGCTGCCATGGACCAGCTCTGTGACCTCAGCCACGTTGCACTCCTCCCAGAGCCACGGGACGGATGTGAATGGGTCGAGCCAAAGGGACACGCCCCTCACTGTGGCCACATGGTCCGAGCCTCCAGGGCTTCAGGGAGAGTTAAAGGAGGCCACCCTGGGATGGGCTGCCAGGCTGTGGGTGAGGCTGTGCTGTGGACGATCAGCTCTGCCACACGCAGCCCCGTGGCACTCAGGTCCAGACCCAGAGCACGAACACATGAGCCAGCCTACAACTCTGTGGCCCCCCACAAAACAGAACCATGAGTGTGCCAAGGGGTTCTCCCAGGCACTCCCGCACGGGTGGCAGTGCTAACAGAGCCCTAGGGAGAAGGGTGCCGTGGTCAAGAGTACTCAGGAGGAGCCGTACTAGTGTGCCCACTCAGGCTCCCCGCTGGGGCTCCCGGAGCCTTCCCTGCTGAGGGCCCTGCGGGCTGTGGGTGTGAGGACACACCAGGCTCCCGGCACTGCCCAGCAATAAAGCGGAAAGTGTTTCGAGCAGGCCTCAAGGTGAGTCACACACACGTCCCACATTCCACTGGGAACTGGCAGGTTCCCAGTCGGGAAGGGCACAAAGGCAGCCTAGGTGGCGTCAGAGCCAGGGTGGCATCTGGAGCCCCAGACAGGGCCGGGAAGGGCACTTCTGGCCCAGGAAGGCTCAGTCCCACACCTCCCCACAGCGCCCGTCCCTGGGCAGGCTGGCAGCGCCCGGAGGGCCCTCACTGCACGGCAGGGGCTCTGGGAGGCCGGGGTGCCCAGAGCCCAACCTCGCCCACTGCTCCCCAAGGCAGCCACGGGCTCCAGGCTCACCACCCACAGGGCTGGACCTCAAAGGCCAGGCGGGACACCCCTGGGAACCCCCGCATCAGGTGTAGGGGAGGCCGTTCAGCCTAGGCAGCCCAGGGCCATCAAGGCGCCTTCCTCCCCCCACCCAGGCCAGGGCCGCCTGGCGCCCGTCACAGGCTGTGTGCCAGAGGCAGGGAGGCTGGGTCACCGGTGGGAAGACAGGCTGGGAAGGGGTCCCGGTGGCACCAGTGCGGCACAGACTCACTGGAGGTGGGGGAGGGGCGGCTTTTCTGGCCTGGGCAGGATCGTGGGCCGGGCTGTGGCCTCGGGCGTGGGCAGCTTCAGTGCGGGAGGCCGGGGGGCCACGGCGGGCACGAAGAGTCCGGGCTTGGCTGCCTCCCTCGGGGGGGCCACTTCAGCCACCTTCAAGAACTTGGGCTTGTTGGCCGGCACGGGAGGGGGCTCAGGTGTGGGTGGCCCCCGAGGGGACAGGTGGAAGGACTTGAGCTTGTCACAGTTCCTGGAGGTGGTAGCAGCTGCGCTGGCAGAGCTAGAGGAAGAGCTGGCGCCGTGGCCAGGGACCCGGGGCTCTGGGCCGGAGCTGGCGTCCTCGCGGAAGCAAGGTGGCTTCCGGCTGGGCACGGCGGGCAGGCCGCCCGGTGGGGGTTCACTCACCCTCCGGGAGGGGGCGGGCACCCTGGGGCCGGGCTCGAGCCACCTCGGGCCCAGCAGCTCCCTCCTGGAGTCCTCGGGGGCCGGGCCGGCATCGGGGAGGCTGCGCTTAGGGGGTGCAGGTGGCAGCAGAGGGCCTGGACCCTTGGAGGAAAAGGAGTGGGCCCGGGGCACATCAGAGAAGACGGGCTTCCTGGGCGTGGGCACCGGAGGTGGAGGGTAGGCCGGTGGGTGGATCAGGGCATCTGCAGAGCGAAGAGACCCATCTGGTGAGCGAGCGTCCCCTGCTGGAGGCCAGAGCAGCAGCACCTCTGCCGGCAAGGGCCGGGCAGGGCCAAGCAGGCGTGCAACCCCCCAGCGCCCAGCCCCCCAGCCTGGCCACGCGGCCTACAGCCCCGACGCCCAGCACTCCCGATGCAGCCTTCCTTCTGGGACGCTGGCCCACCCCAGGCCACCCGGCCCTCCCGATCTGTCCCCCATACGGCAGCCTGTGCAAACTTCCTGAAGCCCAGGTGTCACATCAGGAGCCTTCAGCTTCCGGGGGAGCGGGTCGGGGCGAGAAGGACAAAGGGGCAAGGAAGTCTCCCAGGACCGGGCCTCAGCTGGGGCGGCTGGGAGTCCCAGTAACAGAGGTGAGGAGGAAAGGCGGGAGCAGGCTGGGGGAAGCTGGGTGTTGGGTTTGCTCCTAACAAGTTGACAGTGTCACGAGACACCTAAGGGAGGTCGAGTGGACTCCAGGGGCCCAGGCCCAGTTCAGAGGAGGGGCCCCGGCTAGAAATGTCAGGAGTCAACAGCCTGTCGATGACACTGGCTGTGGCCCAGGAGTGACGGGAGAGGAGCGGGCCAGGCATGAGCCCCGGGGTCGTACGTGTGGGCACCCCGGGCAGCACAGGGCTGGGCGGGAGGGGACCTGGAGCACGAGGTGTCGGGCTGGCGAGGCAGGTGGGGGCAGGGAGGGGGCCCTGGGCCAAGTGCCACCCTCGGGCGCTGGGGTGGGAACCCTGACAAGAGGCGTTCTGGGTGAGGAGCTGGGAATGCGCAAGCAGGTGTGCAGGGGCACTGGGCCCCTGGAGGTCCAAGGTGGGGATGAGGGTGAGGCCTCCGTGGGCTCTCTCCAGCCAGGGGTGGGGCAGACGGAGGCAGGGCTTCACCAGGGCTGTGGTCACAGGCCCGAGAGATGAGAGCCCGAAGCGGGCGAGCGAGGGCGCAAAGACCAGAGAACGGACGAGGGTCTGATGTGGGCTCGGTGCTGGCCTGCAGGTCCTGGTGGGCTGAAGGCCCGTGGGAGCTGGGGCCCCAGAGGGAGGGAGCCAGTAGGAGGGAAGAGGGCTGGCACCAGGCGCACTTGAGGGAGGCAGAGCTAAGAGGAGGCCACAAGGAGTTGGGGGGGGCAGAAGACAAGGTGGCTGGAGAGGAGGCCAGGGAACAGGGAGTCCCGGACCATGATGAAATCAACGAGAACAAGAGGAGCTGGGAGAGGAGAGCTGGGGGCGGAAGGAACAGTGAGTGATGCGACAGACGCAGGACAGAGGAGTGGCCCTCCCCCACCCGTCCCTGTGCTTCCCTGGGATGCCTGGTACAAGCCTGTCCCCTTGCCTGGCCGAGTGCTCTGGGGGGTGGGGGCAGGGTGGGGCAGTTGAGTGACCATCTGGCCGCAGGTGCTCACGGCGAGCTATCCTCCTTCCCTGTTCTCAGCCCCCAGGGCCAGCCCTGGCTCAGTGTCCCACGTGTGGGGCTCCCCCTCACCTACCTCTGCACCGCCCCTCCCCCATCCCAGGCGAACTGGAGGAGGTCAGAGGAGCAGGTGAGCAGAGCCAGCCTCTTCTGCTCCGTTCCTCCCAATATTTGGGTTGAAGGAGGAAAACTGAGGCCCGAGGTGGAGACGGTCAGGCCTCAGGCCACCCGGAGCCATACCCAGGCTGATAGCCCCAGCCCAGGGTGGGGGAGCCTCTGCTCCAGGCCCCAGCCCCTGTTCTCTACTCCCAGCGCTCCCCAGGCCCACCGGGTGCCCCACCCACCCTCGGGCTTCCCGGACTCGGGGCAGTCGGGTTCCATGTAAGAGTCGTCCTCATCGTCGTGCTCGTAGTCTGTGGGGCAGATGGAGGGTCGGACTCAGGGCCACCCAGGCCAGCTGCACCCAGGCCGGGGTGGCCGGGCGGGGCTCTCAGGACCTCGCTCCCTCAGGGGGGCCCAGGGCCAGGATGAGGTGGGCAGGATGGGAACCCAAGACCCAGGCTGCCTGGGGAAGCCGAAGGGACGGAGCAGGGAGGCCAGCCAGCTACGTCTCCCTCCGGGGCAGCAGCCAGGCGTGGAGAGGCGGCGGGCAGAGGATGGGGACGCGCCTCACCTTCATTGTCAGTGGGGTACAGAGAGAGGCTGATGTCCACGGGCCGCTCAATGGCACCGTAGAAGCTGTCTGTGTCCGAGCTGGAGTCGCTGAGCGCAGGGCGGGCAGGGCCGTGAGTACCGGGCAGGGGGTCTCCTGCACTCACACCCTCGGACACGCAGACAGACACACACACAGACAGACAAGGACGCAGCCACACGCACGTGCACACTCAGACACGCGGATGCAGACACACACACAGATAAACACGCGAACACGCACGGAGACGTGCGGACACAGAAAGATCTAGACACACGTCTACACACAAAACAAGGGCAGACAAGGGGACTGGAGGCTGTGGTATCTCCCTCCTCAGCCCCACCGTGGTTCTCGCCACAAGTACACCCCGACCGCCCAGACGGTGCCAGGCCTCAAGGCTGGGCCCACGTCCCCACCTGCTCCTGCCCTGGGGGCTGAGGCAGGGGCCTGCGGGACCGCCTAGGTGTACCCAGCCCTACCTGGGCCTCCCTATTCTCATGTCTGAAAGGCCCGGATGGATGCAGCTCCCGCCCAGAGAGCCCCCGCTGCTTGTTGAGCCACCTTCGCCGTGCAGTCATCAACGCCCAGACAGGCTGGGCCACTGCCCCGGGCACTCAGCCTGCTCTCACTCCCTAGTGAGGGGCGCTGGGAACCCGAAGGCCTGAGCTGCTAGAAACGCCGGGCTTCCTGGGTGCGCAAGTAGAAGCATGTGTAATCCCCAAACAGGAACTACCAGCGGGGTGCACGCATACACACGCTTACACACTCGCGTGCACACACACAGGTGCACACCCCGCACACACGCGGCCCAGCTGGCACCTTCAGAAAAGCCTTCAAGGAGGGGATTCTGGGCCAAGCCCCCAGGGGTCAGGAGGCAGGCACACGTGTCAAGTCCAGGGCCCTAGTGACACCCACCCACCATCACACCCCCAGGCCCACCTGGCATCCAGAGGCAGCTCCTTCTTCTCATGGAAGTGGCCAATCTCCCTGCGCAGCAAGGTCATCCAGCTCTGCGGGTCAGTCAGGCCCTCAGCGGGCATGATGCTGCCCAGGGGAGGAACCCACCCTCATCCCTCCTCCCCTGCCTGCACTGGCTGGTCTGTGTCGACCACCAAGGTTGGGGAAGACGACCCTGGCTGGCCCTTCTGGGGCCGCGGCCCCCCTTCAGCCCACCCAGGGTTCCTCCTGAGACAGCGTGCTCTGAGTGTGAGGGGGCTGGCGCCAGGCCCTGGGCGTAAGGACTGGAGACCGGGGGGCGGCACCCACCCAGCTGCCCATGCCCCAGCCACGGCCCCTCAGGGCCTGGACGGGGGCCCTGACAGTTCCCCGTCCCCACAAGGCAGGTCCAACCCGGCCCCCCATCACCTTGCGCTCGTCCTCAGAGGAGGCAGAGAAGAACCACGTGCGGTGCTTCTTGCTGATGTGGACGATCTTGAAGGGGAAGACGTTGCTGGACGTCGTCTCCTCAGCTGCCCGCATCACCCTGAGGGCAGTGCCAGTGGTCACCATGCGGCCCATGCCCGCAGGGACGGCCCAAGCACAGCCCCGCCCCTGGACAGGTCTTGGCACCCAGCACCATGCCCCGAGGGACATGGGAAGATCTGGACGGTTGGCCCATCGATGCTGCTGGCTGAAGGTCTGGATGCGTCAGGCAGAAGGAAGCGTGTGGGCAAGGGTGGGCAGTGAGCGGAGGGCTTCCAGGGAGCAGCGCGTGCAGGGCTCTGAGACGAGGACATGCCACCCTCGCTGCCCACCAATGCTACTTTACTTGGATGCCTCGGGCCCCGCCTGGTCCCTGGCCTACCTCCTGGGGACCCTCATGGGGCTCGTGTCACCCTCAGCCCTGCCCCTGCTGCCAGGTGGCTGGCCTGAGAACATTTCAGGGAAGTGACTCACTGCGGCCGCTCCTGCAGCCAGGACATGGAGTTTGCGTAGAGATCACAAACTCTACCATGGGGGGCGCTGTCAGGCTGGGTGCCTGGGGCAGGTGTGTCCCTCCGGCCCATCAGACGGCCTGGACCATCCCTTGCTGCAAGGCTGCACTCCCACCAGGCCAGGGGTGGTGTGTTTGGGGAAAGGAAATGTCCCTCCCCAGGGGACCCCAGAGTCTGACCCACCAGTGCCCGCTGGCAGCCACAGGGCCCTGGAGCCTCCCCCAGCCTCCACCTGGGGGATGGGCACTGGGCTGGGTGCTTGGGGCAAGTTTCCCTACAGAGCTTGCGGCCAGCATGTGAGTGCAGGCCTAGAGTCACCCCCCCACGGGCGCCAGTCCTGCCACTGACACCACGGGACCCTCAGGTTCTCAGAGGCAGGAAGGGCTGGGCCCTCCCGGGGTGGGCAGGGGCACAGACTAATGCCATTGGGTGCAAGCCTGGGTGGTGTGACATCAAGACCTAGAGTCAGGAATCACACTTGACCCCCGCGTGCAGGCGAGGCCGTGGGTGGGCCCACACGCACCAACATGCCCCATCCCCCGGGGAGGGGGGCAGGGGGAGGCCCAGTGCCCATGAGTCAGAGAGCTCCTTGAGGGCAGGCTCCTGGCCAAATGATAGACTGGCAGCCCGCAGCAGAGAACTGGCCTCAGCCTGGGAGGCCCTGGAAACCAGGGGGCCTGGGGCAGGGCCTGGGCTCTTGGCCAAAAGGAGGGGGAGATGGTTGAGGGGAAAAGGTGGAGAGGAAGGAGGGACGCAGAAGTCACTGGGCTGAGACCACCGAATGGGGACTCTGCAGAGCAGGCGGTTGCAACCCTCGAGGCTGATAAAGCGGCAGGAAGCCCCAGCCTCGACCCCAGGCCCTCGGCAACGGCCTGAGGCTAGGATGGAGCGGCAGAGGCTGGACCCATCTGAAGGGCTGGGGTGTGAACCATCTCAGGAAAGCCTGGACTCGCCCTGGGTGGGAACCGGGGGCGAACCCACTGGCCGTGGGGCTGGGGGTCAGTGAGGCACTTACCGGTTGTAGCCACTCAGCGAGAAGGCGCCCTGCGGGGAGGCGGATGTGCTGCTCTTGAAGTAGTAGATGCAGCGCTTGTGAATGATGACGAAGCGCAGGGGCCCTGCGGAGCAGGGCGGGGGCAGGGGCTGAGCCTCTGGGCAGGCCCCACTCCAGGGACCACGCCTGGAGGCCCTGGGCGACTCCAGGCCAGGCCTCCTGCCCCCTCCCCAGGAGTCTACCACGGGGCCAAATGCTGACAGATGGATGGGCATGCGGGTCCCTCCAGGGCAGGGGAGATTCAGGAGACTGTATGGCGCTACCGCAGGCCCTAGGGACAAGGGACTAAAGTAGCTCAAGGAAGGGCAGAGCCAGGGCCAGAGGCCCAGGGAGGCCACAGAGCCGCCTTGCTGGGTGGAGCGAGGCTGGGGGCAAAGATGCCCAGAGATCTTGCCAACAAGAGCCACTGGCGTGGAGCCAGTTACGGTGAGAACCCCTGGGGCTACTGCCCCATCCCCGAGCAGCCCCTCCCAGGCCTGGAGGTGGCTCACTTACAGCCCCTCCTTGGAGGCTCCCTGTTCAAAGAGGAGGGCAGACCAATCGGAGCCCACAGAGAAACCAAACCAGTCAGCCTGGGGCACCTCAACCAGGCAGCACAGGGCCAGGGAGTCCCTGGCAAAGGGCACAGCTTGAGCAAAGGCACGGGACGCTCGTGGCTGGTCAGAGGGGTGGGCGAGGCCCTGATGCTCCTGGGCTTCAGCATCTCCTAGGCCTGGGGGCTCTCTCCTTCTCCCAGCCTGCTGTCCTAGGCACCAGAGCCCCGGTCTCGTGAAGCTCTGGAGGTCCAGCACCCAGATGGCTGTTGGCCTGGTACGTGGGTTCATTGCAGACAGAGTGACTGCCTGACTCACTGAACACACACCTGATAAGGCGAGGGCACCACCCAGGGGCCAGACCTACCAGGCCAACGAGGGCTCCCACCCCTGGCCACAGGCTGAAGCCCCCTTGTCCAGCTGGTCAGCACTGCGCACCAAATGCCCTCCTATTTCCACCCGCTGCACCACCCCAGACCCTTCCACAGTCCTGGGGGCTGGGGAGGCCAACCTCAGGGCCCCGAGGGGGTGCCGGCAGGGAGAGAAGGGAAACTCTGGAGGGCCCACCAGGTAAGGAAGGAAGAAGAGGCTCAGAAAGGAAGGGTGCTTGGCCAAGAAGGTCCAGTGGGGCTCAGCCCTGTCCCCACGTCCTCCTATTGTGTTCCCCACCACTCAGGGGACTCACACTTGAGCAGCTGCAGCTGGGTGCCGCCCTTCTTGTGCAGGTAGCCAGCCTTGGCCACACCCCCAGGCATGGTCAGCAAGTTCTGAGCACCAATGGCCTTCATGGGGACGGGCCAGTGCATCTCCTCGGCCGCCATGAAACTACAATAAAAAGGGAAGGGGACATGTCTCAGCCAGGGTTGGGGGCCGCACCCTCGCCAAACAATCGTTTGGTGGGTTGGCTGGGACCCACAGTGTCCCAGTCAGCCTGGGGCATCGTTCGGGCAGGGGCCACCCAGTGCACAGTCTCCAGGGGCAGGCTGCCAGGCTCAGGGTTAACCCAGGCCCGCAGGGCCCTACATTCCAGGCCCAGCTGTAAGGCCCCGCTGCTCAACAGCCTCTTACTCATGTTCCAGCTGCTCTCCCAGAAACCTGGCAGGTTCTTTCAGTTTCACACTTCCGGTCTCTGCCTGGAATGACTACCACCCCTCCTCACACAGAGAACTCCTACTCGCCCTTCAAGACCCAGATTCAGACTCCCCTCTTCTGTGACGCACCTCAATGCCCAGTCACATTCGGGGCCTCCCGCACCGCACCCCTGGTCCCTCTGAACAGCACCCACCCACCCCGCACTGTTTTATCCAGTGCCTGCCCCCACCCCACCCGGGGTATAGTCCGTCCGGGGGCCCCAGTGGAGTTGGAGGAGCAGTTCGGGTCAGACCCAGAGGCCCAGCCTTGCTGGAACTCCTGCCCCATCTCCAAACACACACACACACAAAAACCCACTCCGCTTTCAGCAAACTGGCAGGCTCCAACAGATGTTTACCGCCTCCCGCCTCCCCGCACGCCTGCTCCTCGGCCCCTGCCCAGGTCGCTCGGGCTGCCCGCTCCAGCTCCACCTAAGCACAAAGCCACCCCTCTGGCCTGCGCCCCAACCAACAGTGGAGCCTCCGACAAAGCGCGCCACCCCCGCGCCCGCCCGGCGGCCCGCACCGGACAGAACCCCGCGGGCGTAGGGAGGAGGGGGCCCCGCGCCCGCCCGCCCCGGGAGGTGCTGACAGACGGACAGGCCCCCGCCCCGTCCGAAGCCCCCAGACCCGCCGGAGCCGGCCCCCGCCCGCCTTTGTTCCCGCCGGAAGCGCCGGCTCGGTCCTCACAGCGTCCACGCGATGGGCACGGCCGGCTTCGGGGGGTCGGCCCGCGCCCGCCTCCCCTGCGCGCACCGACAGGGCATCGGGCCGCGCGCCCAGGCCGCCGCCTCGCCCGCGGCGCCCTCCTCCCGCCGGCCCCTGGCCCGCGGCCGCGGCCCCTCGCCCGCCATGCCGCCGCGCCCCCCGCCGCGCCCCCTCCCGCCCCCTGCCCGGCCGCCGGCTCCGCCCCTCGCAGGTGAGGCGCCACCCCGCCCGTCAGCCCGCAGGGCCTCAGTTTCCCCGCCGGCCGCTGCGAGGGTGGGGCTGCGGGGGCGCGGGAACGCGGGGGCGCGGGGCGGACGCCTGAGGGGCCGCCCGGAGTCGGGAAGCCACGGAGGTGAACGGGCAGCCGGCCTCACGACCCCGCGCGGCTGGAGGGCCCCCGACCGCCCCCACACCCGGGCCCCAGCCCCTCCGGCTCCTGGCGGCCGAGACCTTGGGAAAGTGCCTCCTCCTCCTCCTCCCGGAGCCCCGGCCCGCAGCTCTGTCAAGGGTGGTGCGGGCCGCCCCGCCTCCCGGGGCTGAGCTGGAGTTGAAGCGGCGCTGGCTGGCGAGTTTCCCCTCCCCCCGGCCCTCCGGGGCGCGAGCGCTCAGGCTCCCTGGCGGGGCTGTCGGTCCTCCCTCGTTCCTCCCCCGTGGCCCACTCTGGGCGGGCTGCGTCGCCTCTCTGACCCGGGATTCCTTGCAGGGGTCAGGGCTCCGGTCCTTGGCAGCTCCATCTGCCTGGAAGGATGTGGGCACCTCTCCCAGGAGCCCCCTAGGCTGGCTACAGGCTGGCCTCCCAAGCATGCTGCCTGCTCTACCTCCACTTGCATACAGGCTGCCACCGAGATGGGCCACCTGCAGCAGAGGGTGGGTCTAACAGCTTCCGCCCTGCTCCCACCCAGCGGGAGGTCCCTGGTTTCCAGGCCTCTGCCTCAGGCCAGGGCTCTGGCCCCTTCCCGCTGCCACCAGCCCCTGCCTCTCACGCCTCTACAGCAGCCTCCCTACACTGAGGCTCCAGCCAGCCTCTGTGCTTGTTCCCAGTGCCCTTGCCAGCCCCACGCCCCCAGCATTCCCAGCCCTCCTCGCAGCCCCCTGCCTGTGCCCCCCTCCACCACCTCCCGGCAGCCCCACCCCACCTCCTCTCCTCAAGTCCCTCCCTGGCCTCCAGTCTCTTTCCTCCATCACCCTCCCCTCAGCACAGGCTCCAGCACACACGCCACGCCCATCACTGCTCTGTTCTAAAGCTCCAGGACCTGCCCATGTCCAGCTGGCCCTTCTGGATCCAGCCCCTGTGGACCTTTCTCATGGGCTGTCCTCCAGCCCTCCGCCTCCCGTGTGTGTGCCTGCACCAGCCAGGCCCGTGGCTCCTGTTACTCAAATCCACTGCGCTCCCCCCTTCAGGCCTCTGTTCACACTGTTCCCACTGCCTGCTGTTACAACTGAACTAACTCACCCTCAAGAGGTGGTTCAAATGAACACCAGTCCTTCACAAACTCTTCCCAAAACCGAAGAGCAAGGCACTCATTCTAAGAGGTCGGCGTGGGCTTCCCTGGTGGCGCAGTGGTTGAGAGTCTGCCTGCCGATGCAGGGGACGCGGGTTCGTGCTCCGGTCTGGGAAGATCCCACATGCCGCGGAGCGGCTGGGCCCGTGAGCCATGGCCGCTAAGCCTGCATGTCCGGAGCCTGTGCTCCGCAACGGGAGAGGCCACAGCGGTGAGGGGCCCGCGTACCGCAAAAAAAAAAAAAAAAAAGCTATGCAGGTTGGGGAGGAAAAAGTAAAACTATTCAAAGATGAGATGATTAGAAAATCCAAGGGATCCACTAAAGAAAGAATGATTAGAACTGATAAAGAAGCTCAGCAAGGTGGCAGGATACCAGATGGAGACACCAAAATCAGTCCTATTTCTCTACACTAGCAACGAACAATCCAAAAATGGAAGAGGGTTAACTCAAGTGCCCCCTCTTTCAGGTGGTCCCACCAGCTCAGGCCCAGCACACAGGGGGCACCCAGGCAGTCCCAAAGGAGGTGTAGAATGCTGACCCCGCTGGGTGCTGGGGACTGCACGTTGCCTGGAAGGCGCAGGAAGCTGAAACAGAGCCCCACCCTGCTCCATCGCCTCCTCCCCCATCTGTAAGGAGACCTGGCATCTGTGTGGGGCAGGGGGTGCCAGAGGCAGAGCTGAGGATGATGGGGCCCACCCCTCGTCCTGGCTCCACACCTGAGCGAGCATGGGGAAGGGGCCGGGGTGGCGCGCGGTCCCATCCTGGTCAGCTCGGTGGCCAGGCAGGTGCAGGCCTGTGAGGGGCTCAGTCTCACCTGGCCTCCGTCCCTCTGCGGGCAGGAGGAGGGCTCTTGGGTGTCCACGGGCTGACCTTGGGTGGGGAAGGTGGGTTGTAGCAGGCCTGGTCGTGTTCCACCTTCACCTCCCCTGGGAATGTCCCTGCTTCAGGAACAGACATCCACCGCCCTTCTCCAGAAGATGGACCATCAAAGGGGAAGCTCATCCTGATGGCCGGATATCCTCTGGCCGCCCGGCCCTGCCCTGCACCACTGGGTGAGCTGGGTTGGGACCTGCCCAGGAACACAGTGCTAGGCACGCTCCCCAGTCTCTGCTCCGTGCCCACCCCCACCTTCTCTCTCAGCTGCGATTGGTCTGTGTGACCCAAGGCCCGAGGCTGTAGGGGTGAGGGCAGAACAGGCCGGAGAAAGCTGCTCTTTCCCACAGAGACAGCTCCGTTGGGCTCCAGGAAGCGCAGGCTCTGTGGCTTCCACCTGCCTTGGAGCTGCGAGCCTCCGGGGCGTATGGTCACATCCCCTGCACAGGCCCACACATGAGCCGTGGCTCCACACACTCGGTCATTGTCACACACGGTGCACCCACACAGGATGTGTGCATGAGCCGCACGGCCCGAAGGCAGAAGGTTCTGTGTGTGCACACGCGTGTGTACCGGTGTGAGCCTGTGCACCGGGTTGCCTGGAAGGTGCATGAGGAAGGCGCTGGAGGGCAGGGTTCCCTCGGCTCTCCTCTCCTGCACCCGCAGGTGCGGTGTTGGCTGTGGTGAGGGAGCTGGCACCTCGTGGGACCACAGGGTCGGGTTCCGTCAGTGGTGACCAGGCCGCCCATGTGTGGGAGCTGCAGGGTGAGGAGGGTCTGGGGGGTCCCAGCCCCGAGGGAGAAGAGACCAGGTCCCCCAGTGCACTCACTCTCACCTATGCACACATTCATTCGTCACAGGCCTGCATGCACGCTTATACACTCACGCCCGAAGACACACTCTCACATACCCCCTGCATATAATCATACGTGCACACGTACACACATGCACTCGCACATACACATGTACTCGCTCATACAGGCTCACACGCATACGTATGCACACACTCATCGCACATGTACACGCTCACATTCATTCTTATACATGCACTCATTTTCACACATGCCTACTTGCACTCAAATGTACTCATACACACACACTGACTCACGTGTATATTCACACACACACACACACACACACACACAGCCTCCAGGGGCTAGCAGGACCTTTCATGGGTGGCCCCAGTGCCCTGGACAGGCAGCTTGGGCACAGGTCAGAGTAATCATCACTACCCCGCAGCCCTGCACTGGTCCAGAGCCAAGTCTGACCCGACAGCTCATTAAACCCCACAGGCGTTGCTTTACCTCCACCTCAGAGACTAGGACGCTAATGAACAAGCTCAGCAAGTCGTCAACTAACTCGCATGGAGCACACCGGGCACTCACCGTGGGGACCAGACTCTGTGCTTCTCGAGGACCACCCCACGTCACCATCCTAACACCCCCTGACGTGTGAACCTGTGTCACCCCCACGACACTGATGAACACACCAAGGCTCGGAGAAGCTGAATAACTCAGAAGTCATACAGCCAGTGAATAGTGGAGCGCTCAGCCTGTCCCGCCCGGCACAGAGCGGGCGCTAGGTGGCGCTGGAGGGGCGGGGCCGCAGCGCCTCTTGGTTCCGTCTCTCCTTTCAGTTTCTCCTC
The DNA here is from genome assembly GCF_964270905.1 of Leucopleurus acutus. NCBI lineage: Eukaryota > Metazoa > Chordata > Mammalia > Artiodactyla > Delphinidae > Leucopleurus > Leucopleurus acutus. Next base: position 1,914,875 of record NC_139146.1, on the reverse strand, counting down.
CCCCTTCCTCTTCCCAGAATCTTTCTCCATAAAAGAATGAAAACCAAAAATCTCCAGTGAAGGCCAGTGACGAGCCATGCCAGAGGGAGGGAGGGAGGCACGACCTGGGCTGGGGTCCCTGAGACCCTGAGGCTCTTCGGCTCCCTGCCAGGCCCCCCAGCACTGCGCTCCCAGGGCAGGCAGGCAGTGGGAGCTCACACAGCTCTCCGTGTCCCCGCAGTGCAGGCACGGTCACACTGACACATCATCACACTCACACACGCACACACACAATGTGTGCACCCAGGACCCAAACGCCAAGGCCACCCAGGCAGGGCAGCACATGACCAGGGGGCGGGGTTGTCCTCTCTGGGCTCCCACTTGACCCGTCCAGCTGAGGGCTCTCCTCTCCGCGGCCCAGGGCCGGCGTCCTGTGCGCCCCACCGCGGGCCCCGTTGAGGGGGGTTCTGACTCCTCACGGGGATTCCCTGAGCGGCTCTACAGGTGCTGGGCCGGCACCACCTCCCGAGCCCCCCAGCCCCAGGACCGCCCTGCTGACCTGGTGGCACTGACCCAGTACATGACTGTCTTCCTGCCTGGCGACGGCTTGGGGGCAGGTGTCCTGGGGCCCAGGAAGGCCATGCGGCTCAGGGGCCACGGGGCGGGGCTTCAGCCGGCCTCCCCTAGGCAGGCGCGGTGCGGTGACCCCGCGCAGCCCAGAGTGCTGGGCCGGCTACGCCCGCGGAGCCTCCTGCTGACAGCCGCCTGCTGCATCTGGGGCCCGTGGCCTCCAGGGCTTCCTCCCCGCCCAGGGCTTCCTGTTGCCGGGCCCCTGGGCAGCCCCGGGTAGCCAGAACTTCCTGCCTTCCACCCTTTGAGGTCCTGAGGCCCAGCGCTGTGCCCAGTCAGTGCCGTGGGGCCTGCTGGCTTTGGGCCACGCCCACTGTGGCCAGAGACCACAGCTCGCCAGGCCCCGGGATGAGGCCAGCTATGCCCCCGGGAGGCAGCTCCCCGCCGGTCCCCCCCCAGGGCCACCTCTGTACGTTTGACTTCTTCCCAGCAAATCGCTGAAGCCCCAAAGCCCAGGGCGCCAGGCCTGGCCTCCCTGACCCCAGAGACAGCTACACAAGAAGTCGGTGCTTATGCCCCGCACGGGGAGCTCAGTACTACCCCGGCGTGCTCCCACCACCACGGGCGCCACTGCCCAGTTCTGCCTTCTGAGGCTACACAGCGCAGCTGTGCCTCTGGCACCAGAGCCTTCTGCGTTTCAAGGTGGCCACCTCTCTGCCCTTTGACACCAAGGGACCAAGGGATGGGTTCCGAGCCTGGGCCCAGGCGTCGGCCCGTCACCTTCCCTCCGTCCCCCAAGCCTTCTGCCCCACCCCATCCCCCCATGCCAGGCACAGCCTCTGTGACAGAGCAGTGATCGCCACTCTCTGCTGCCCCTGTGAACACCTGGCTGGCTAGAAAGCACTTAACAGCCCCAGTGGCAAAGCACAGTCCTGTCACTCCCTGGTCCCTGACCGGGTCCCTCCCAAGCCTGCTCTGCCCCACCAAGCCGGGCTTCCTCCCCCGCCCGGGTCCACAGCCAGGAAGCTGGGAGCAGGGATTCAAGCCCAGGCTGCTCGGTGCTGAGCCCCCAGGCCCCCTGCCTCTCCTCCCCTGAGCTTGGGTCTCAAGGCCACACCTCGCCCAGGGAGGACAAGACCAGCTGGAGGAAGGAGTGCTTTGGGGCCACGCCACGGCAGGATTTGAGGGTGACAGAGGCCGCAGACTACGGGAGTCCTGCCCGCCAGGTTTACCAGGGCATAGCCCCACAGCCAGCTGTGCCAGTGCCTAGTCAGCCTGCATCCCTGTGTGTCGGGGCCTGGGGGAGGCCGGCCCTGGCTGGGGGGCCTCCATCTCCCAATGTGTGCACAGCCCCAGACCCCTGCCAAGGTCCCCGCACCACCCGGGGGCCAGTCTGGGGTGTGAGACTACCTGCTATCTCCTGGAGGATGGGGCTTTTGTGTACGAGCTGTCCTCAGGGCGGGACCCTGGCCTCCGCAGCCTCAGTGCCCTCGGTGGCAGTGGGCAGGCCATGCCTTCAGGAGAAAGCTGACCACAACAGATGGACGGGTGGTGGCAATGGGGAGGTTCAGTGGGGCCCCCTGCCCTTCCCCTTCGCAGCCTGCCCAGAGTGGGGAGAGGGCTCCCAGTCAGACTCAGCTGGGCACCCCGCCCACCTCTATCCTCTGCCAGCTGTGGGCCTCAAGCTACTGACTTAGCCTCTCTGAGCCTTAGTTTCTTCATCAGTGCTGAGGGTTGAGATAAAATAGCAGGTTAGGAGCCCCTGGGGCTTGAGCAGCTAGGACAAGCCAGTGGAGCAGTTCTGGGACGGGGCAGGGGCTTCAAGGGGCCGTGAGGTCCAGAGGAGGTGCCCAGCAGGCATTGGATCAGGGGAGGCCTCCAGACGAGGGGCCAGGTTTGACTGAGAAGGAGTTTGCTGGGGCAGGGGTGGCCTGAGGAAGTCAAAGTCCGGGCAGCAAGTGGCCAGAGCCGGGGGAGGCTGGGGGGGCCGGCGGCAGGGGAGGAGGGGGAGGGTGTGGGCACAGGCCTGCAGAAGAGAACTGCCCGGAACCGGGAGGCCGCCAGGCTCTCCCTGGGACATCCCATCCCTCACTGGAGAGACAGAAGGATGGATCAGGAGGCCTGGGGTCCAGGAGCCACAGCCTCCCCTTGCCCCTGCCCCAGAAGGGCCACCAAGTACTATCCACAGCAGAGGCAGAGGAGGCAGAGGGCCACACCCGCTGGAGCCCTGGCTCAGCACTAAGAGGCCGTAGGGGCAGTCACGCCCAAGCAGAGGAACAGGGGTCTCCGTGGAAGTCAGACCTGCGTCGACTCCTTCCCCAGCCCTACTCCCTCTGGGAGTCTGAGGTCAGGATTCCCGGGGCTGCTTTGCGACCTCTGAAGGCCCTGCCACTCCAGGACTCTGTTCCTCCCTGTGCCCTCCCATCTCCCGAGGCAGCATTTCATCCCTGCAGCAAATAACACAGCGATTCACATTCCTCAGACAGAGGACATTCAGGGTCCCTCCTTCAATAGCGGGAGCTCCACGACCTTTCACACTGTGCTGAGAATAACCAGCCCCCAAGCAGCAAGATGTGTGGGGCTGGGGTCCCTGCCCTCAGCAGCTCTGGCCTTCCACCCAACCCTCCCCAAACTGCAGCTCCTCCCCCAGCTCCCAGGGCGGCTGCCTCTAAGTTCCAGGCTTGCGGACCACCCACCATGCCGGACGCAGCACACTTAGCAGGGTGGGTAGGACTAGACAGCAGCCAGGCAGGGGCCAAGAGTCGGCCTGAAAAAGTGGAAGGGAGAGCCTTCTGGGTTCCAGGGGTCCTCAGCCTGCCCTGGAGCCAGGCAAAAGCCCAGGCAAATGCCCACCACCTCTGCAGCAGGCCATGGAGCCTGCCCCACCCTGATGCTCACAGCCCACTCACCTGCGGTGACCCTGGGGATGCTAGGGTTCAAAGAGCACGGCACTGGCCGGGCCAATGGTCAGGGAACAGAGGTGTGGGGACTGGAACCACGTCCCTGAGAACCGCAGCCCGGTGTCTCCCGCAGTCTCCCAGAGCCCTGTGCCCAGTCCAGTGCCCACCTGTCACCTTCATGCCAAGGAGGGCCTGCCAGGCTCAGGGAGGGCCCTGCGGCCAGGGAAGGGTGGCTGGCACCTCCATTCGTGTGAAAACCTCAAGCTCTCAAAATAAGACGCTTTGCATCAGTCCCTCACAAAGGAAGGGCCCAAGGCCACCCACAGCCACCCACCTACTTAGTCCCCACCCCCCGGGGCCAGGGTCACGAGCCCTTCCCCTGTCTGAGCCTCACTCCTCTCTGCACAGGTGCTGTAAGCTGCCTTCCTGCGCAGGGCTGCAAGGATTCCCGGGAATTTGGTCCTGGGTGCCATCCAGCTGGGCAGAGGGAGCGGGTGGCATAGAGGGCAGGGTCCTGGTCACGCCACCCAGTGTAGTGGGCTGAGTGGGGGCCCCCAGAGACATATGTCCGCGTCCTAGTCCCTGGGAACTATGACCATGACCTTATTTGGAAAAAGGATCTTTGCATATGTAATTAAGGATCTTACCATGGGCCCTAAATCCAACAACAAGCATCCTTATAACAGACAAAAGAGAAGGGGGAAAAAAAACCCGGAAAAAGAGATCAGACTTGCGGTTACCAGAGGCGGAGGGTGGAATTGCAGGAAGGTGGTCAAAAGGTACAAGCTTCCAGTTATGAAATAAATAGGTCCTGGGGGTGGAATTGCAACACGGTGACTGTAGCCAACAGTGCTGTATGATGTGCAGGAAAGTTGTAAAGAAAGTAAATCCTAAGAGTTCTCATCACAAGGAAACATTTTTTTCCCTTTTTTCTTTTCTTTTTATTGTCTCTGTATAAGAAGGTGGATGTTAGCTGAACCTATTGTGGGAATCACCTCACAGTATATGCAAATCAACCATCATGCTGTGTGCCTTAAACTTAAAAATAAAAAGAGAGGGCTTCCCTGGTGGCGCAGTGGTTGACAGTCCGCCTGCCGATGCAGGGGACGCGGGTTCGTGCCCCAGTCCGGGAAGATCCCACATGCCGTGGAGCGGCTGGGCCCGTGAGCCGTGGCCGCTGAGCCTGCGCATCCGGAGCCTGTGCTCCGCAATGGGCGAGGCCGCAGCAGTGAGAGGCCCGCATACCAAAAAAAAAAAAAAATTATAAAATAAAAAAGATAAAAAGAGAGAGAGAAAAGACACAGAGGAGAAGGTGATGTGAAGACAGAAGCAGAGATTGGAGTGATGTGGCCATAAACCAAGGAAGCTGAGGGCTGCAGGCAGCCACTAGAGGCTGGAAGACAAGGGAGGAAAGAAGGATTCTCCCCTGGAGCCTCCCGTGGGAGCGTGGCCCTGCTGACACCTTGATTTTGGAGTCTGGCCCCAGGACTGTGAGAATGAATTTCTGTTTTTTTCAGCCCGCAGCTTGTGGTACTTTGTTAGGGCAGCCGTGGGAAACTATTTTACACGGGGACTGGCTGAAGTTCTTCCCCTGGATGAGCTCACAGTCAGTTTGAAGTCCTAGGCGTGCCAGCAGGGTGAGGCTCGCTCTGTGTGAGGCATCCAGCTGGATAGGGTAAATCTGAGCGGGTTTCCACAGCCTCATCACCTCCCACCCTTCCCGTGCGCGGGGTCAGAGGCCACACCCAGCCTACACCCACCAGACTTGCTGGGCCCACCTCCGGACCTTGGTTCCCACCCCTGGCCAGCCCTTCCTTGGCTCCGCCCAGCCATTTCCACCACGAAGCAGAGGCCAGGCTGGTTCCCTGGCTGAGTGTATGGGGTCTGGCCCCTGCTTGCTGCCCTGAGCCCTCGACTCTGGGCCTGTCACACAGGACCACCGTGCCCCACCCTGAGTGCGCGCAATCTTCTCCACCTGGAAACTATATCCTCTCCAACGAATGCTCCCTCATCCTCTGAACACAGAACCATCTAGAACCTCACCCCCTCCTCTGCAATCTCCAAGTCAATGGCACAGCCTTGCCCACCAGGGTGTCACGTGTTTGTATCCCTAGCACTCCCCACGGGCCTGGGTCCCACTGAACCCCCAGAGCCCGGTGCCTGGCCCACAGAAGGGGCCAAGAGCCCGATGGATGGGTAGACAGATGGGTTCAGCGTCACATCTACACACACAGCCATACCCCTGATGTGGCTATACAAGCACATGCCTGGACCTCAGAGCCAGAGTGAAGCACTAATCTGACCCCCACCAAGAACTGACGCCCAGTGGCTGTAGCAAAGTCCCATGGCCCAGGACCCCCCCACCGCCTAGTGAGGTAAGCCGCCAGCCAGCACTGGGTGAGCACTGGAGTCTGCTCATTGCAAAACAGAGAACAGTCCAGCATCCCCCGAAGACAGCAGTGTGCTGGAGTCTAGGAGGCCCCCAGGGGCTTCTCAGGGCTACCCAGGGTGGAGGCGAGAGGCAGTCCAGCCACTCCCGTGTCGGCGGCAAAGGGAATTAGGGGAAGTGCAGGAAGAGGCCCACATGGAGCCTGGGCTTCAGAGGGTGGTGGCCAAATGGGGTTTCTACTCTGGGACCCTCGGCCCTCGAGCTCTGTCCCCATAGAGGACTCGTAGAGCCCGCGTACCCCTGGATGCCCCCCCCCGCCCCGTAGCAAGTTGGGGCCCTCCTCTCCAGGCCTGGCGTCTCTGCCTCTAGCAAACATTCCCAAACTGAGCAGCACCTCTCGAGGGCTGGGGTCGAGGGCTGGATTAGCCTGGGGGGCAGAGCTGGGGCCGCTGCGCACCGCACACCAGGTGCGGGACACACTCAGCAGAGCCCTGGGGAGGGGGGGCTCGGGGCCTGGCCAGGAAGGAGCGGCACGTGGGTGGGAGGGAGGGTGGCTGGGCAGGGGCTCCAGGCCCAGGGTCCCTGTCCTTGGATATGGCCATGGTGGGCAGGGGTTGGTCCGGGGGAAGCATAGGTTAGCATCGTCACTCTCTTGTCTCAAACCACAAGCCAGCAGAGGCGTTTCAGGATTCACACTTCAGTTCATCATGACACTGACAAGTTTCCACTTTTTAATTGCTTGAGGAAAAAGCTCTCCAGAGTGCTGACGTGTGGGCCGGGTCCGCCCCCGTGTTCCTGGCCCCTCGCCTGCCCGCGGAGGCTCACTGCTGCGCATCACAGCCAGCAGGCACCACAGGTTCCCAGCCCCGCCCGCCAGGACAGGGCTGCTCCACCATGGGACCTCGCTAGGCAGGACGGCGCGGTGGTGATGGCTCAGGCTTCCTTGGGGACAGGATGGGCTCAGTCCTAACCTTGAGGCCCACAGCTCCTGTGCAGGGCTGTCCTGAGGGCCACCGGGCATGGCTGGGGGTCAGGGTGACTCCAGGGATTCCGTGGGCCACGCCGTCATCACCATCGCGTCAGGAAGGGAGAGCGCTCTCCTGAACCTCCCCTGCACAAAGCCAGGCGACACCTTCCCATCCTGCCCCCGTGGGTCTGGAGCCCCGAGTATTCCCGCCTCCTTGCTCACCACTGGCCCCATCTGAGCCAGGCTTGCAGGGTTGAAAATTCCACCTGAAGGTGACGGATACCTTTGCCCAGTGCTGTGCTCAGCCTGGAGCGACATCTCCCTTCCCCTTGGTCCCACCCCTGCCTCCTCCGCCCCACGTCCAGACCCACTACCTGCACACACAGCCCCTGCCCTTCTCCTGCGTAGGCTCCGCCCACGTGCAGGGCCACACTGACTGCGGCATTTTCAGCCTGTCTGTTGACTTTCTGACCCTTCTTCGATACAGCTCGATGGGGGGGTGACATGACAACCACTCCTTGTGTCTGTCCCCTGCAGTGTCCCCAGCACAAAGCTGCCCTGGGCACCTCCCGCAGCATGAACAGATCCCACCTCCTTAGCTGGACACTCCCGACTCCACATGGGGTCCCATCACGGAGCTCGTTCACTGAATGAAACTGTTCATCTCTCCCTAAGACCCCCACTGCTCTATCCCTGGGGGGGCCTCTGGCTGCAATGACAATGCCTAGTGCGGGGGCTCTGCCACCCACGAGCAAGGCCTGCACACCCCGGGAGTGACCTCGGCCAGGCGCTTGACCTCTCCCAGTCTCACTGTCCTTGTCCACAAAGCGACCAGCAGGCACCGGCAGGGCAGGTGTAGGGCCTGGACAACGCACCCTCACACCCCAAGCGCCCGGTGGGCTGAGCCCCAGGCAGACCAGGCTGCCCGACGCTGCTGCCCACCCTCCAGGGGCCAAGGGGGTGTGGCTGGGCTGCAATCTGCAGAGCCCCGTTGTCAGGTCGCCCAGAAGGGGACAGACCGTCTCCTCTGAGGTCACTCCTGGCAGACGAGGAGCACGCAGACGGCAGGACTTCCCCAAACCCAGCCCGCTCCACCGTCTTCCCAGCGGCCACCGTGCGTGCTCCTTGGGTCACGTCACCGTGCCTCCCTCAGCACTCCAGAGCCTGGCCCTCATTGGAGGGTCTGGTCCCCGACAGCAGCCCCAGGCCTCAGGAGCACAGGCTACCACCAGCCAGACCCTCCTGGGGACACATGTACATGTCACATCCTGTGGGGCCACGTCCCCAGTTGCTAAAGCCAAGGCAGGGGGGTCACAAAGGCTGGGGGTACTTTCCTGTCTACGGTCCACCTCTCGTGACAGGAGGGCCAAGTCAGTGCGCCAGGGCAGGGGGCACCCTCCGGGAATGTCCGCCCAGTGCCGAGCCGTCAACCCCCATGGCCCACTCAGTCCCCGGCGGCCCGTCTCCTGCTCTCCCGATGAGGAAGCTGAGGCTGAGCGGGCTGCAGCAGTGGCCACACAGCCAGCACCACCCATGTGGCCCAGAGCCAGGGCCACTTCACCCGCCACATGCAGCCTGACACTTCCCACCAAGCCTGGGTCTCAGGGGCATGAGGAGGAGCCCCAGGGCCTACTGTCAGGAAGGATGCCAGCTCCCACCCGGCAGAGAACCCAGCAGCCCAGAGGAGGGCTCCAGGGTCCGGCCAGAAGGCTGGGGCACACGGGGCTGGGGATGCGGCACATGCCAGCCTGTCCTCGTGAATTCAGAGTCTGCTTCTGTTTTACACGTATCTCCGGAGCCCAGGGGGAGCTCGTCAGGAGACTGTCCCGGCCACAAGCCCCCACCCTGAGCCCTGTTCACCGCTGTCCCCGGTGCTGGGACAGAGGGAGGCCATCAGGGCATCGCCACCTGTCAGCAAACGCCGCACCCTTCACCCCCGGATCCAAGCTGGGCTCCCGATCTGCTGGGGAGGCAGCCACCTCTGACTCACATGCTTGTGACAACGCTTCCACCCAGATGGGGTGACACATCAGGCAGCGTCCACACGCCATAGCCAAGCAAGAAGGTTACACGGAAAGTGTCTTGAGTAGCAAAGAGCTTGTGCAAAGGGCCTGGGGTTGGGGAGAGAGGAGGCATCCAGAGAGACCTGGCCCCACTGCTCCTTGCAGGAGCCGAGGGTGGAGGCCAGAGGCTGGCCCTGACAGGCACGCTGCAGGGACACTTGCTGTCCGCCGGTGCCAGGCCAGGGCAGCTGTACGAGCCCTCCACACTGGCAACGACCAGCTGGGGCGTCCCAGCGTAGGCCACCAGGGGCACTGACCTTGACACCAGTAGCATCTGTTCCTTTACTCATCTCTTTAGGATCTTTCGTGCCATGGTGGCCTCCCTCAGACCACAGGAACCAGAAAGTTCCTGAGTACCTTACAGCATTTCACCAAGTCAGGGCTCCCGGGTCAGGACAGGACAAAGGGCATCAGGACCCAGGGGCATGAGGTGTGGCCCCGCATCTCAGCTGCTCCATATACCTCTGGGGGTCCCTGGACCACTCACTCACCTAGGAACCTGGTTCACCAATTGTCCAGCAGTATTTTGGTCTCCTGCCCACCCTGCCACAGGCTGGAACCCGTCAAGTCCAAGTCCATACCACAAGGTCCCTTCCCTCCTTCTTCTCACTTCAGCAATTTAGGGTTTGGTGTCTCTTCAGTTTTAATCCGTTTATTTTTATCCTTTTATCACTAATGTTCATTTTTTTCTTGGCCGCATGGCCTGCAGGATCTTAGCTCCCGGACCAGGGAGCGAACCCCGCGCCCCCTGCGGTGGAAGCGCAGAGTCTTAACCACTGAACCACCAGGGAAGTCCCCCTAATGTTAATATTTTTAGGCTTTTTTCAAACATTTTTTTCTTTGACGCTGTAGATTAACCTTCACTCTCTGAGTTTTCTATTTTTATATATATATATATTTTTTAATTAATTAACTTTTTTTTGCGGTACGCGGGCCTCTCACTGTTGTGGCCTCTCCCGTTGCGGAGCACAGGCTCCGGACGCGCAGGCTCAGCGGCCATGGCTTACAGGCCCAGCCGCTCCACGGCATGTGGGATCTTCCCGGACCGGGGCATGAACCCGTGTCCCCTGCATCAGCAGGCGTACTCTCTACCACTGCGCCACCAGGGAAGCCCCTGAGTTTTTTATTTTATTGCATTGTTTCTGCTTTTGCTCACCTTTTATTCCTCGGTCAATTTTAAGTTGGCCTCAGGAGGGTCTTGCCCTCTCACTGGCTACTTCCTGGGGTTCCCCGCAGGCTTGGGGGGGCGGCCCGTGACGGGGCAGCCCCTCCGCCAGGCTGCCGTGGATGGGGGCTGGGGGAGCAGGCCGCAGCCACTCCCAGGCCTGGGTCTCTGGCTGGACAGAGGCAGGGGGACAGAGACACACCCAGAAGGGAGGGAGCCAGAGAGAAGCCACGGGAAGAGGCATGGACGGGGCGGGGGGGGGCAAAAGACGGAAGGAGTATCAGGCTGGCTCTCCATGCGGTGTGGGGACCTGAGAACGCTGTTCCTCCTCAGCCTGGGAGCCCTGGGCCGGGCGCTGGATGGATGACTCACGGCCCTGGCTCCTCTCCGAGCCCCTCAGCTGGGCCCACAGGGGGCCTGGCTGGCCTGACTGTTCCCAGGCGCCCTCACACTGCCACATTGTTCAGAGGCCCAGTGAGGAGAAGGGTCTGGCGGTGGGCCCAGGATGGCGGGAAAGGGGCCCAGCCCCAGCTCTCCTGCCCCTCTTGGGCAACCTTGACAGACAGGACAGGGGACAGGAGGGGGTGGGGGAGGGCTGTCTCCAGCCAGCCACACTGCCATCCTCCCAAGGCCGGTGGTCCTGCAGGATGCTGCGCCCCGGCCCCTCTCTCTGAGCCGCTGTCCCAGCCACAGCTGGGAGGCAACTCTCAAAGGCAACTGGGCTCAGTCTCAGGTTCAAGGCCGTCACCCCGTTGGTGCTCAGCCACAACGACGGGCGGCTCGCACGCCTTCACTGACCGCCTCGTGCTGTCCCCACCCTGCAAACTGAGGTCACCCCGGGACACCCTGATGCCCCACAGTCAGGCTGGGGAGTGGTGCCCTCAGGGGACCTCAGAGCCCAGTGCAGGGCTGGAGGAGAGGGCCCCTGCTGAGGCCCATCCCTCCGCTCCCTTCCTCCAGGCCCACCCCCTTCCACTGGCACAGCAGCCTTAGAAAGCTTCCCCAGATCCCACAGGCAAAGTGCCCGCAGGGCCCCTGTGGACAAGGCAAACGCTCTCATCTAACCCTCAGCCTAACTAAGCCTCCCAGAGGCAAGGTGGCTTCTGATGGTCAGCAGAGCCAGGCGTCAAGCTCCCGAGTGCCAGCCCCTAAGGCCTCCTCCTGGCTGGGGACCTGCCACCGGGTGGGGGAGGGGCACGGCTCTGTGGTGCTATAGGGACACCCTCCCCTCCCCAGGGAGACAGCCATGGGGTCACACCCATGAGGACTGGGGGGCGGAGGGCAGAGGCAGTACGACCAGAGCCGGGTGCTACCCCACGTCTGCCTTCCCCCGGCCCTGGCGGCCCCTCAGCGAGAGTCACTGACTCCACCCTGGTCAGCTGAACCCCTGCGCCCACGGCACACCTAGCCCTCCTGCAGGTCCAATTCACCTGCTTTTGCCCAAGCTCCTACAGCCCCTGCTGCGGTGCGGTATGTGCGGTGGGGGGCAGAAGGCAGTCTTAAGACCCCAGAGTGAGCTTTCAAACCACAAACCAGCCCCTGCTCAAAACCCTCCCACGGGGGCTTCCCTGGTGGCACAGTGGTTAAGAATCCTCCTGCCAATGCAGGGGACATGGGTTCGAGCCCTGGTTCAGGAAGATCCCACATGCCGCAGAGCAGCTAAGCCCGTGTGCCACAAATACTGAGCCTGCGCTCTAGAGCCCATGTGCCGCAACTACTGAGCCCACGAGCCACAACTACTGAGCCCACACGCCACAACTACTGAGCCTGCGAGCCACAACTACTGAGCCCGCAAGCCACAACTACTGAGCCCACGTCTCACAACTACTGAAACCTGTGCACCTAGAGCCCGTGCTCCGGTGGCAAGAGAAGCCACCGCAATAAGCCCGCGCACTGCACCCAAGAGTAGCCCCCGCTCGCCACAACTAGAGAAAGCCTGTGCACAGCAACGGAGACCCAACGCAGCCCAGAATAAATTTAAAGATTTATAAATAAGTAAATTTATAAAAAATCCCTCCCATGCCTGACCTCTCAGCCTGGCCCCTCCTGCCCCCTTCCTGCTTCCAACCCAAGAAGGCCCTACCCCAAATGGCACCTCCTACACCAGTCTTGGGGGCCGTCCCCCTGCTGGGCGAGGAGATGCCTGCTGCCTCTGCAGGGCTGGGCCTGGGGCTGCCTGTGGGGGGGGCCCCCGCGGGTCCTCCAGGCGGCAGGGGCATCAACACGGAGGCCACTGGGGTGGGGCCATCCCCTCCTGCTTCCCAAGGCCTCACTCTGGAACAACTTCCTGTTGGTGCCCGGCTGGCAGGAACCTTGGGCTTGGGGCCTCCTAGGTCCTGCGTGTGTGCAGGGGATCTCGTTCTCTACACTCTTCCTTCCCCCGCGACTTCCTGCCCCAGAGCAGGCACGGCCACCACTGACCACAGAACTTCACCCTCCTGGTCACATTCTCGAGAGAACGGAAGGCTGATCTCAGAGAGCTCCCGTCCCAGGTGGCAAACCTTCCAAGGCTGGTGCCCAGGAACCCCAGGATGTCTGGGCAACTCAGGGATGGGCTCCATGCCTCACTCCATTTTATAACAAGTGGACACCAGGGCCACCGGCGCTGAGGCCCAGCTGGGCCAGAACCCGGGCCCTGAGCGCAGCCTGGGGCTCCCCCTTACCCCACCCTCAGGCCCGGCACATCTCCTCTGACAGAAGGACCCGGCATCGGCCTCCTCTGGCAGCTGCAGCCCAAGGCCTGGAACCAAATTAGGCTGGGTCCTGGTGAGGCCCCGAAGGGAAGTGATTCCAGAGTCTCCTGCCCCCATGGCCCACCCCTGAGCAGCTCCCCTGTGTGGCAAGGAGCCGGCACTGGGGGCCCCAGCCCTGGTACAGCAAAGTGCCAGGGTGGGGTCCCCTGGAGCAGCATATCCTTCGCCCTGGGTGAGCTTCCAGAGAAGTCAGGAGGTGGGGGTTTGGGGGAGGACTTCGTCGGGTCCGGCTGCTCCGTGGGGCTGCAGCACAGCATCGACAAGCTCCCGAGATGGGGGCTGTAGGGGTACGTGGTGGTGACACCTCCTGTGGGAGGCTGAGGCTCTATCCCCAAGTGCCTTCGACCCCGCCCAGATCTGGGTGGGTCAGCACTGACCCTGGGGGCTCTGAGGCCCTCTCGTGCATCCAGCTCACAGCCGGGCACCACCATGGATCCCGCCCAGCACCCAACGGCCACCCTGCGCTCCTAGAGGTCTCGGGCCAGATGGTGATGGCAATGGGAAGCCGCCTCTCGTCCTGTGCTGAAGGGCAGGGGGCGCGGTCACTCCGTCCTCTGCCTACCGTGGTCAAACCCACCAGCTGATCACTGACCTGCTGCCAGGGCCCGGCCCCCAGCACTGTGTCTGCCTGGCCATCAGGGGACCCAGCGGCTCTGTGCCAGCTGCCCCTTGAGAAAGGGTCTTCCTTTTCTGGCCTCAACTAGGAGGAGAGGAAGCAGCTGGGGTTACGGAGGACATTCCTCAGGAGACAAGGTGAGTTTCCTGGCATGCCTCCCTCCCCCTCCCACCTGTCCACGCAGGGCTCGCGGCCCGCTCTTCTGGCTCCTTGCCCACCACTCTCCTACTGGTGGCAGATCTAATCTTGCCAGGCCCCATCTGGGGCACGGGGTCTCTGGGACCCACAGACCAGGTCTCCGCAGGGGAGTTCAGGCTGACCCCAGTCTTGGCCCCAACATGTGTCTCTAGGAAGGAACAGCCACGGAGAAAGGAACGGCTTCCACTTAGGGTGGAGCGCCCCAGACTCCCCGCCTGTCTCCCCGTCTGAACCACTGCTGGGGCCCCTGAGACCAGGTGACCTCAGTGGTGACTATTAAGGGCTGTGGCTGCTGCAGCCCACGGCCCGGGGCCGTGATAGAAACCTGGAGGGGTTCACACAAGGCCAGAGCACAACTACCCACTGTGATCTGATTGGAAACGTCACCAGCCGGGCGGCAGACTCCTTCCAGGATAACGGGGCACCTGTGTCTCTGATGTGGAAGCAGGAGGTAAACACGCCGGGCTTCAGGTCTCTGGGAGCTCCTGGGATGCTCTACAGGGGGTCGTCCCTCTTCTGGGCCAGACCCACGTGGGCACCGCTGGGCAAGGGCACTCAATTGTGTCCCTGTCCTTCATGAGTCCCCGGTTGGGCAGGGAGAAGCAGATAGGTAGACAAGGTGACCAGGGAACGGGCTGGGGCTTGTAGAAGGCACCTAGCTCCGGGAAGCAGGGGCAGGGGCCAGGGAGGGTCCCTGAGCACCAAGCAGGACAGACACTTATGCCTTTTATTAAACTGCTTCCAAGGGAGAGAGTGGCAGGGTGGGCCAGACAGGCTGAGCTGCTCCCTATCCACGCCTGGCCCTGGGCTTGGTACACAGGGCACCCAGCATGAACGAGAGGAGCAGAGGTCTGGGGGCAGCAGCTTTCTGAAGGGCACAGGGGCCTAGGCAGGGAGAGCTGCCCCAGGAGCGGAGCTCGGAGTGGGGTGGCACGGGCCCAGGCGCCCAGCCAGGGCCCTAAGTGGACTGTGGGTGCTGCCCCTGACTCCCAAGGCTTTGGGGTCAAGCCAAGGCCTACCCTGGTATTCCAGGCCCCTAGGTCGACCCCTGACCCCACATCAGCTTGCAGGGGGCATCCAGCAGTGAGGGCTGGGGCCACAGGGGCAGCCGGGGTATGAGGACACAGAGCTCTCTAATGCCACAGAGCAATGTTGCCAGATTACAACATCCCCTTGGGCAAGGCTAGAGGAAATCCCCCAAATGGAGCTGCAGGGTCAAGGGCAGGGAGGCCCCAGCCTGGGACAGGGCTCAAGATCCCACAGTGGGGGCTCCTCTGCAGCATCTCATTTAACTTTTCCGAGGACACCATGAGTTATAACTGTTTTTAACCCCATTTCACAAGGAGGGACGTGAAGTCCAGAGAGTCACTGAGACTTGAAGGGGACAGGCTGCTCCAGCGCTGGGAATGCGGCCCCCGACTACTTCCTGGGAGGAGCCGTGCTGGCTCCAAGAAGCCCCTGGGAAGCCTTCCCTGGGCTGGCCCAGCCCCCAGCCGTGGGGCAGCCCACCCTCCTCCCAGCAGGCACGGAGCCAACTCGGAGCGCTCACCCGTCAGCCTGGCAGCTCCTGGGGACAGGGACCTCCCCTGCCTCTGCAGGTTCCAGCAGGCAGACGCCCCACACCCCAACCAGCGGCCTGGAATATGGTTGGCAGTGGGCCGCCCCTACCCTGTTTACTGCAGCCAGCATGCAATAAACATCTGATTCACAAGGAAGCAGAGAGCACTTCTCGGAATTGCAGCAAAGCTGCAGGGGAAGGAGTACGGATACCAGGAGGGTGCCCTGCCAACCCCTCAGGCCCCACCGACCTCCCCAAGCCAGTGTCTCGGCCACTGAGCCCATACCCTTCCCAGAGGCCAGCAGGCAAGGATCACTGACTGGGACCCCCTGTGCCTAGCCCACGGGGGCCAAGGATCAGTCGCCTCTGGACCTGGAGACTGGGTGAAAGAAGCCCAGTCCTGCCAGCAAGTTCCAGCATGGTTCATGACCTGGGACGGGGACGGGCAGGGGCTAAACTGCAGGTGGCCCCAAAGCTGGAACCTCAGGGCTTCCCTGATGGCGCACTGGTTGAGAGTCCGCCTGCCGATGCAGGGGACACGGGTTCGTGCCCCGGTCCGGGAAGATCCCACGTGCCGCGGAGCGGCTGGGCCTGTGAGCCATGGCCGCTGAGCCTGCGTGTCCGGAGCCTGTGCTCCGCAACGGGAGAGGCCACAACAGTGAGAGGCCCGCATACCGCAAAAAAAAAAAAAAAAGCTGGAACCTCAGAAGTTCTGCTGCCCAGGGAGAAGCTGGGCAGTGGGGGGACCTCAAGCACCGTGAGGCCTTCTCCCTGATGAGGGCCCAGCCTTGTTTTGCACTTCACTGGGATGGCGCCTGGAGTTCAAGGGCAGCTCAGGAGCCTGGCTCCCGAGCCCAAATCCTTCAGTGTGGCCCAGAGCCAGGGGCTTGTATCACCAAGGAGGCTCAGGTCTCCTGGCCGTGGCTGAGAGGCAGCTCCATTTCTCTCGGCATCATCCTGGCTGCCCTCCGGTGCCTAGGCCCAGGGGTGGTAAGGAGGCACCACGAGAGTGCCCTGCCAACCCCTCAGGCCCGGCCGACCTCCCCAGGCCACTGCCTCAGCTACTGAGCCCACACCCTTCACCCTTCCCGGAGGCCAGCAGGCAAGGACCAGGAGGTGGGTGCTGCTGAGCCTGCCTGCCTGAGGCTACAAAGAGCCCAGAATGCTCCCCCTCCCCACCTCTGGGACTTCAGTGGCCCACATGTGGGACTGTCCCCAGCCCTTGGATGACTGGTCAGGGCCACTGGAGAGATCCAGAGGCCTTTTGGAGACAGGCCACCTACCTGTGGGTAAGATTTCAGCGTCCTGACAGCCCCCTCTCCCTGCCTAGGCCCCTGTGCACTTTCATCCATGCCCCCATCCACACTCTCACCACATCCGGTGCACACCAGGCCACTCTGGTCAAACTGGTCTGCCAGTCTCCCCGCTGTCAGCCTCTGGCTCAGTCTCTTCCTACCTTCATGGTTGTCCGCATGGCTCAGACAGCCCTCCTTCTGATTGCAAACCCTACTTTCACTGGCCACCTGCCGCCCACCTCCCTCAGCCAGGCTGCCGACTGCTGACCATGCTACCTGGGATTATTAGAGAACCACATATGTGCATGCCCAGGCCTTACTGAGGCCATCTATTAGCCAGCCAATGAGGGGAGAGTGGGGCCTGCCAGTCACTGACCCTTGGTGTCCCACGATAGAGCTTCAAGGACAGAAACCAGGAGGACCCAGGTGGTTCCCTGAGCCTGGCCACTCCTAAGACACTCTAGCCTTTGCCATGAGACCCAAGCAGGCAGGGACCTAGGAGCCTGCCCTTTGCCCCAGATCTCTCCAGGCCCAGTCCCACCCCCACGCCCAAGCAGAGGTGGCCCAGCTATCCCTGCTCTCCAGCCCTGAGGGCCAGGGAAATCACCCCCAGTGGCTCACAGTTACTGAACACCAATCATGTGCCACCACCAGCCCCTGGACATTCAAAACCACCTATAAGGCAGAAAGTGGTTCACTACCCCCATTTTACAGATGAGGAAACTGAGGCTCAGCAGTGTGAAGCCCCCTGGCCAAGATCACACAGCTGGTAAATGGTGGCAGCCGGATTTAAAGCCAGGACCCAGCCACTCTGTGTGTCTCTCTGTGCTCCCTCAGGCTTCCCCCGTGTAGGCCTGCAAGCTTGCGGGCATCCATGGAGGGGGAGGGATGGTGGGGGCTGACTCAGCATCTCACTTTCCTCTGTCCATGTGAACAGGAAGGGCCAAGGGAGGTTTGGAGCTGCCCACCCTCCTATCTCTCCCAGGCTGGCCTCCTTGTTGGGCTCCTCCCTGACTCTGCAGGCCTGAGGGACTCTCCAGAAAGGCCAGGCCCTCTGTCAGCACCCCTCTTTCCTGATGGCCAACAGGGACTAGCCTGGGCCATCTACCCATCTGTCCTTCTGCCTGCTGCCTCTGGCCAGGGTGTGCCCCAACACAGGGAACAGAGCCAAGTAATGGAGTGGTGGCTGGGGGGGGGGGGGCGGGGGAAGGAGGGGGAATTTGACAGAATTCTCACCTTGGAGCCCCCATCCTGGCCTCCTGGTCTACCTGGAGTGGAGCCCTGACTCCCAGAGGGCCCTCTGCGTGGGTGCCCTGGGTATCGGACACAGTGGGAGGAGAGCCAGGAGATAATGGAGCCCAGCCCCCTCCTCTGGTCTCGCAGAGCCTGGGCCAGAGAGGGCAGAGGGCCGACCCAGGGTTACACTGAAGTCAATGCTGGGCTAGACTTAAACTTGGAAATCTGCGCTGACTCCAGGACTTGCCATGCTCCCTTGGCTGTCAAACTGTCGTGAAAAAATTCTACACATCATCATCACGGCAAGTAACGTTTCCTGAGCCCCTCTGTGCTAGGGCCTGGTTACCTGCCTCGTCAGCAAGATCACATGCGTGTCCTCGACTCGGCAATCCCGGGGGTCCCACACGGAACCCCACCCCAGGCCAGGGTCACTTAGAGGGGCCCTTTACTCCGCATGACCTGACCAGCAGGCACGGACGTCATCAGTGTTGACAGATGGGCAAACCGAGGCACAGAGAGAGGATGTGAGGCGCTCAGGGTGCAGCAGGGCGGCAGGGGGAGTGAGCTCCAGGCTCTGCAGCGGGGCTCAGGCCCCCTCAACACTCCCAGTGG
Organism: Leucopleurus acutus; assembly: GCF_964270905.1. Taxonomy (NCBI): domain Eukaryota; kingdom Metazoa; phylum Chordata; class Mammalia; order Artiodactyla; family Delphinidae; genus Leucopleurus; species Leucopleurus acutus. The sequence continues at coordinate 1,896,574 of NC_139146.1, read as the reverse complement.
GAACACTGTCAGCACTTCACCAGGGTAAGCGGAGGCCCAGAGCAGCAGGAAAGAGCCGGGCTGCTGCGAGGGGCCGGCCCACATGTGGAAGGACAGCTGTCCCTGACCCCCAACTCTCTGACACTCGCTGTCCCCCAGAATAAGAGTCGCAGACACCCCCAGAGCCACTGGGCTATCAGTCACTCACACTTCAGTGTGAGTCAGCTCCAACAGGCAGCTTTTCTCCACCCTTCGTTGCGCGGCTTGAGGGAAGGAAAGTTTGGATTACCGGGAGGAGGTGGAAGCAAATTCCCCGCCCGGGGCCTTCGGAGGCCGGGATGTCGCGGAATGTGGGCCTGCGGCGGTCTGCGAGCCCCAGGGGCCTGGGAAAGCGGAGGCCAGAGGGACGAGGGGGACGCGGGACAGACGCGACGCCTTCGCCCCCGCCCCTAGGCCTCCAGGGTGCACCCCGCGCACCCTCGAGCCCGCGCGCTTCCTCGGGCAGTGGCGCCGCCAGGCCTGGCGCGAGCTGGAGCTGACCGCCCCCCGCCCGCCCTACGTAGATGACCCCGGCCCCGGGGACTCCGGCCAGCCCGGAAGACTCGATCGCGCCCCGCCCGTCCGCGCCCCGCTGCCGTGCCTTACCTGCCGAGGCTCTGCTCCCAGCCCGCGGGTCCTGCGTCCCGGCAGCGGCTCCCGGCTGGGCCGCCAGGCTCCCGCCCTCCCGGCGGGTAGCCAGGAGCCAGGTCCCGCCCGGAGCTGTGCCCGCCCCTTCTGCCTGGCCCCGCCCCGGCCCCGTGCCCCGCCCCGTCCGCCCGGCCCCGCCCCTTCGACCTGGCCCCGCCGGAGGCTCTGGGCCGCGCCCCTTCTATCCTACCCCGCCCTTTGACTCCCCTCCCAAAGAACCTGGCCCCGCCTCCTCGGGCTCCCTGGGCCCATCCCACCAACTCCTTTTGCAATGCGGAGGTCGCAGACGCAGCCTGCCGTCCTCGGAGTTCGAGGTTGGCTGCGGGGTGGGGGGTCAAGACGTCGGAGTCCGGGGGATCCCCACCTTTCCCCACTCCTGGTCCCGTGGAGAAGGCGGGAGTTGGCTGCGGGTGTGGACACGCCATCCCTGCACGGCACACGATAGATGCGCCGTAAATAAATGCAAGTGGCACCTGGTGGCCCCACTGGAGAAGGCGCTGCCCCCCCAACCCACTGATCCTGATCCTGCAGCAGGAGGCGGTCTCTGACTCAGGTCAGGAGGCCAGGGGCAGGGGCAGCGGATGACCCCTCCCCCGCCCCCGGCAGAAGAGGGCTCGCTGGGAACCGAACCTCTGGAACCTCGCCCTTGTTTCAGAAGGGTCTCTAGGGCACTTTTCAGCCACTTCCAAACGGGGACACAGCCCTTGTACCAGGTCTGGACTCCCAGGGCCCAGGGTTCTGGTTCCTAGAGTGCGAGGCCCAGAAAACAGGGTACTTTAAACTTTGCCTCCTGGGAGGTGCCCATCCAAGGCCCTTCCCCACAGCCATGGGGGGAGGGGGGACATAAGTCCAGCGCTAGACCCAGGTTACCCTGTTTAAGGGGCAGGGGCCTAGGGAAAAGGGGGCTTGTCAGATCCTGTAGGGGAAAGGGCTTTCTGGGAGGAAATGGCTTCCTGAGGGGAGCCCCAAGGGGTGGGGTAAGTGGTGGAGATAGAGTGAAGGTATTCTTGGGAGAGGAAACAAGGCCAGCAAGCTTGCAGGGGACTGGAGCCTTCCAGGGCAGGGGTCAATGGCTTGCGGCATGGTGCGGTGGAGGGGATGGGATCCCTGGTCCCAGAGCCTAGGAAGCTGTGAGCAGGGGAAGGACAGGATCTGGCTGGGGCCTGAAGGGGCTGGGAGGGAGAGCAGAAGGCCAGCCCAGCAGAGGCTGAGCCTTGTCCGGGTGGGAGGCCAAGGTCTGCCCCACTGTGCTGCACTGGGCACAAAGGGCCAGAGTCCAGCAGGGCAGCAACGGCAGGGGCTGGACCAGCTACTCCAAACCAGGCAGGGTGGGGGGCATCCAGGGGCTGGACTTGGGTTATGCTGAGGCCAAGGTCCCTGAGGGGTGCTCAGAGTTGCAGCTGGACAGAACTTGGGCCATGTCACTGTCCACCTGTCCCAGAGCTGCCCAGCAACGGGTCCCACACCCCAGAAAGAGGAGACCTGGCTGCAGCAGCACACTCGGGGTCAGAGAAGTTAACTGAGGGTGGGGGGAGGTGGGAAAGGCCAGAACCAAGTGGCTGTGTCCCCTGGGAAAAGACACCACTGTACCCTCTGGCAGCTCGCCCGCTTGGCTGGGGACGGCGGGAAGCGAGTTCCCGCCCACCCCAGACCCTCCAAGGGGAGGCCACTGGGAGTTGCCCTGGGCTGCGGCTCTGGCTCCACAGCCCAGCTGGTGAGGGAGGGGAGTGAGTGAGGCTGAGGGGCTCTGCCTGCTGCGCTGTGGGGAGGCCAGAAAGGCTGCTGCGGTGGCTGTGAGGCCGGGGCCCGGGGCTGGGACCCGCTCCAGGGGACTCGCTGCCAGTTTGTGCCCTGGCAGGGAGGACAGGCTGGGCAGGGGCCGTCCACCTTGGGCTCCAGGCCATTCCCACATCCCAGCCCGGCCCTGGTGCTCTCTTGCACCGCCTTGCCCTGTGCGGGAGGTGGATGTGTTTTGCCTTTGCTGGAACCAAAGGGGAGGGCAGCAGAGTGGGTGCCAGGGCCAGAGAGCGGGCAGCGGAGGATGGCTCACAGGATGACCGTGCGCTGGGCTAGATATGGGGCGTGTCATCCAGCCTCCGTCCGAGCCATAGCTCCTGCCGCTGGTTTCCTCTCTGCCCCCCGGCCTCCTCCCTCTTGCATCGCTCCTGGGCACAGGGCCCTGTCAGCCATCTCTGGGTCCCAGCACAGGGTCCTCCTTCCTGCTCGGAGGCCGCCCTTAGCGGGTGGTGGCCCAGCCCGTGGGCTTGTAGCCGGTGGCCCGCTGTGAGCACCTGGAGGGCAGGGCCTGCACCCACCTGCCTGCTGCACCTCCTGCCCAGTTCCCGCCCGGCCTGAGTGCGTGGGTCAGCACCTCCTCGCCATCGGCCAGCGGGCCTGAGCTGGCCCTGGTGACCTGGAAGGGCTCCCCTGGCCGGATCCCAGCCTCTGCAAAGCCCCAGGGCAGGAGAAAAATGGAGTCATGGGGCTGTAAGGCCAGCTCAAGGGCCGGCCAGTGCCCCCCCCACTTTCCCCACAGGCTGCACCCTGACTGCGGGCCTCCATCAGCACCCCCAAGCCCGGATTAGCTGCTGCTTTTACTCTCTGAGAGGTTTGTTTGGGTGAATTTTCTACCTACCAGGCGTCAGGCAGGCCCCACTAGGAAGATCTATTTTAAAACACCAGCCCCGCAGGTGGAGGATGCGGGGCCCACGCAGACACTCGTGTTTCTATTTTTACTGCCTCCGGAGCCCAGTTTGGAGCTTGAAAGCAACCCATTCTATTTTGGGTGGCTTCCGCCCTCGTGGCGGGGAGGTGGGTGTTTTGTACACAGAAGCCTTCTCTGCCCTCCTCCCTCCCAAACACTCACGTCCTGGCAGCCCCTGCCCCCCCACCCCGTGGACCACGTGACTTCCAGGAAGGCGCTGGGGTCGGGAAGGGGAAGCCCATGTGGGGCTTGGGAAGGGGAAGCTGTGGCCCTCAGGATGCAAAGGCCTGACGTCACCCTCAGGGGGCCCCAGTGGCCTCCCCAGCCCGGGGTCAGGGGCAGCCAGCCCTTCCCTGGACAGTGCTGGACACTGGGATGAGGTACCTGAGGTGAGAGGGGGTGAGGTAGCCTCTGCAGCTGTGAAGCCCCCCCTGGACCAGAGGTGGGAGGAGCAAGGGTAAGCCTGGGCGGCTCCCAGGAACACGGACCCCCAGGAGGGACTCAGCTCCCCAAGGCCTGCCCTGCAGGCGACATCAGGCTGCCTGGCAGGAGCCCACCAGGCTCCGGGAACCCACTACCTGGCTGGCCCCCTCTCTGGTTCTGGGTGGGTGTCCCCAGACTTTCAGCCAGTGGCTCAGCCCAGGGCCCCAGGGGGCCACCCCCTTCCCACTTTCCCTCATCCAGCCTCAAGAGTGGATTTTGGCCTCCATTCCCACTCCTGTGGGTCCCTCAAACCACGGTAGGCTGCTTGAAGGCCCCCAGCTGCCGCCCTATGTCACTGCCCTATTAAACATGCCACCATCTGGCCCATCAGCCCAACTTGTGAAAGGCAGCCTGACACCACAATGCCTGCCTGTGCTTCCATCACCACCCGGACTGAGCTGGGGGTCCCCTGTGCCCCAGCTTAGTACCCGGGCCGGCACCCAGCCCAGTAGCTGAGGATGGCTCGGTACAGCCTGCCCTGCTTCTGAGCCCCTGCCCACAGCCCGCCTCCTCCTGTCCTCTGACGGTGGGATGAACAGGGTCCACCCCCAGAGAACTTGTGAGCAGTGCCCAGTCCGGGACCGGCCTGGCGGGGGGAAGGAGGTGCAGCCCTAGGGTATCAGGGGAAGTGGGCAGAGTCTGCCTGACAATGAAGACTCGGGAGCAGAGAGGTTTCCGTCACAGGGAAGCTGGGATCAGCCTGTGAGGAAGGCCCGGAGGGGAGTGAGGTGGGGCTGAACTGGGCCCAGTCTGGGGGGCGCACCCATGGCCTTCCCTGGGACTCCCGTGGGGGAGTGGGGCTTTAGCCCAGCAAGTCTGTCTGCAGAGCTCCCACAATACCACTCAGAAACACAAGGTCGCCTGTTTTTTTCTGTTACGTGTTTCAAAAAATTCAGAGCCTGCTTATCTCAAGTTGTGCCTGCTTAACTCATTTGTAAATAGTGTTGGAACGCCTGTTGATCATCAGGTAGAGAAGGAGACCTACCTCACATCTTATGCCAACATAAACGTCAGCCACACCAGAGACTTAAAATGCGGAGGGAAAAAACCCCAAAAACCTATTAAAAGAAAATGTAGATGATTCTATGCTATGGAGATGAGGCAGGATTTCTAGGTACCAAAGATAAAATAACTAACATTTGAGTGTATAAAGGAAAGAACCGGTAGGTATGGCAGCATAAAAGTGACCCCAAAAAGGTGAATGTCAAAAACACCACAAACAAAATTGAAGGGAAAACCGTAAACTGGGAAGGAATACGTGCAAAGTGCATGCATTAACCAGGGGTAAATATACAAAGCATTTTTATAAGTTATTTACAAGTTTCTACCTTGACTTGAAAATGGGTACAAGTAGCAATTCATAAAAAAGAGCTATATGTGACCAGTAAGACACGTTTAAACAGGTTCTACCTCACTAGTGATTAAATAAATACCAATGGGAAAAATGAGATAGCATTTTTTGCTTTTTGAAGCTAAAACTCTCACGTGGCACCTCAATAGCCCACAGCAGCATGAATATACATTCGCGTATTCCCCTATTATAAGGAGAATCTGTATTCACTCTTTCCAGGGCTGCCCCAGAATGAGTCCACCCTGAAGCACAAGTTCACATCCTGCTGATTTACCAACAAGGTAAAATTGAGCACGTAACTCATGAGAGTGTGTGTGTTTGTTTGTTTGTTTGCTTGTTTTTGCCATGCAGTTTGCAGGATAGTTATCGAACCTGGGTCCCCAGCAGTGGAAGCACGGAGCCCTAACCACTGGACCGCCAGGGCGGTCCCTAGGGTGTGTGTTTTAAATTTAGTTTCTACTCATTATCCGAGTTATACATGCATGCAATTTAAAGAGCGAGTTTTACAAGCCTTCTTACAAAACACAGCAGTCCCCCAACCCTCATCTTCCAGTGCAACTTTTAACTCACTCTTTTGGTTTCACCTTTGTATCCCCAGACCACACACTTACATTGCGACTTCCTGACTCCAAAATCATCATACCTTCATTTTGTTCAGATCAACGGCCATGGCTGACATCTTCCTGATACTACATAAACACTGTTCATGTCTGAGCCACATAATGTATTGTGATAACTTTTCCTTCCTTGCTCAACTTCTCGTTTCCCTGGAGTTAATGTCATCTTTTTTATTTTGCTTAATTCTCAATACTAATTCAACTCCAAATTCTGCCAAAAGTTCAAATCTCCCCAGAGGCATCCCAGTGTATCAGGTATTCTATCACCTGGAAGTAGACTCTGCTTTCTCAGCGGGGGCACAGCCTGCAGTCTGGGACCACCACACCAGCACCCTGAAGTCCCCTTCATCCTTTGCTCCCTGGCAGGATCCCCTGCTTCCTGCTTCCTACGACTTCCTCTTTCTTGCTTTCCTCCCCCTGTTTGGTGGAACACACCAAGTAGCTTCCTGAGAAAGGGTGCAGGGCTGTAAAATTTTGAGACCTTATCGTTCTGAAAATATCTTTCTTCTACCCTCACTCTTAATGGTTTGGCTGACTATAGCATTTTGGCTTAGAAAGCATTTAACTTCAGAGTTGAGAGATTTTATCCGTCGCCTTCCAGCTGTGAGAAGTCTGAAATCATTCTGATTTTAGTCATTTGTACGTCATCTGTCATTTCTCTCTAGACGCTTGTACAGTCTTTTCTTTTCTCTTTGTGCCCAGTGTTCTGAAATTCCCCTTTGCTGTGCCTTTACTGTGCATCTATTTTCGTGTTTGGATCTGAGCATTCAGTGGCTCCTTTCAATCTGGAAACTCAGGTTTAATTTCTGTGAAATCTTTTTTTTTTTTGGCCACATGGCTTGTGGTATCTTAGTTCCCTGACCAGAGATCGATTCCGGGCCCTCGGTGGTGAAAGCATGGAGTCTAACCACTGCACTGCCAGGGAAGTCCCAAATTTCTGTGAAATCTTTTCCACTGTTTCTTTGATTGTTTTCTTCCCTCCAGTTCTCTTTCTAGAACTCCTATTGTAGAGATGTCAGATCTCCTAGACCAGTTCTCTAATACTTCCCTCTCCTGTTTTTCTCTTATTTTCAACTTTTTTCCCCCAGCTTTTTGCTCTACTTTCTTCAAGACTTCCTTAACCTCATCTTCCAACTCTTCTGCTGAGTTTTCAATTTCCATGATTGTATTTTTTTTTTTTTGGCCGCGTTGGGTCTTCGTTGCTGCGCACGGGCTTTCTCTAGTTGCGATGAGCAGGGCCTACTCTTCGTTGCGGTGCGCGGGCTTCTCATTATGGTGGATTTTCTTGTTGCGGAGCACGGGCTCTAGGCATGCGGGCTTTCGTAGTTGTGGCGCGCAGGCTCAGTAGTTGTGGCTAGCGGGCTGTAGAGTGCAGGCTCAGGAGTTGTGGTGCACAGGCTTAGTTGCTCCGCAACATGTGGGATCTTCCTGGACCAGGGCTCAATCCCGTGTCCCCTGCACTGGTAGGCGGATTCTTAACCACTGCACCACCAGGGAAGCCCTCCATGATTGTATTTTTTTTTTTTTTTTTTGCGGTACGCGGGCCTCTCACTGCTGTGGCCTCTCCCGTTGCGGAGCACAGGCTCCGGACGCGCAGGCTCAGCGGCCCTGGCTCACGGGCCCAGCGGCTCCGCGGCATGTGGGATCCTCCCGGACCGGGGCACGAACCCGCGTCCCCTGCATCGGCAGGCGGACTGTCAACCACTGAGCCACCAGGGAAGCCCCATGATTGTATTTTTAATTTCCAAAAGTTCTTTATATTCCGTAATGTTCCTTCTTTATAGCACCTGGTTTTTGTTTCATGAGTACAACATTTTCTCTTTTCTTCCTGGGGATGTTAACGACGGATTTTCTAAGTCGTCTTCTCCCAGCCATCTCTGTTTCCTCCCAGTTCCCATTTTCCTTGTTTTATCCCGATCTTCCATGTTACAGAGGTCCCTCAGACGTCTGCTCAAACTGGCTGGCTGCTCAGGCTGGAGGGCTGGGCCCGCTGACTGTGAGCTTTATCAAGCGGTGACCTGGTAGGACCTCCTGGATGATCAGATTCCCCCAAGAAAACCCCTCTGACATCCCGTCTCGAGGCGAAACCCGGTTTCCAGGGTTCTGGACACTGAGGGTGGGTGGCTGGGACCCAGCTGGTGTCTCAGCGTTATGTAAATGTGCACTGATGTCCGCCAGTCCAGAGACCCTCTGTTGGCCCACCCAGGGAAGGAGCCTTCAGTGCGTGGCCTGGGGGTGGGGGTGGTCCAGAGGCCTGGCTGTGGATGAGGGCTGTGGGAGGATCTGGCTCTCTGCCCTATTTCCAACCAGCCCAGCTCATTTCGTGTCCGTTTCACTCAACTTATAGAGGCCCCCAGGGCCATCAGTTCTGAGCCTTTCCCAGGGGAGTGTGAGGCGCTGGGGTCATGGGGACATGGGGAGCCCTGCCTCTACCCTGGCGTCACCAAGGCTAGAGTTAGTCTCTCCCTCTGAGCCCCAGCTCCCCAGGTGCTCACGAGGATGGTATTTTCCTGGGCTATTCCCTCCAGAAGGGACTTTACACCCAGGGAGGAGCTTCCCCAGGAGCCTCAGCGAGCACTGCGGAGCCCAGCCTGCTGTGACCTGACTCGCCACCCTAAGAGCTTCCCTCCCTGGGTTTGCCTGCCCTCGTCAGACTCTGTCTTCAAAAATCTCTTTGTTATGGATAACTCCAATCAGCGTTAAGCTTTAACATCAAACATCTTAACTCAAAGGTAACACTTTGCTGTCACTCAACACCAGAGTTAACAGGTAACAGCTTGGTTTTCAGTTGACACCTCAAATATTAGCCAATACCCTTGCTGATAACCAAGAAAGAGGCTCTGTCTGGGAATGAAATACAGACATTCCCCTGTGTGGGTGGGTGGCTCCTGGGAGGAGGAAAATGGCTCCAACAAGGAACAGAGGCAACAAAGACCTAAGAGGCGGGCTTCCCTGGTGGCGCAGTGGTTAAGAATCTGCCTGCCAATGCAGGAGACACGGGTTCGAGCTGGGAATGAAATACAGACATTGCCCTGTGTGGGTGGATGGCTCCTGGGAGGAGGAAAATGGCTCTAACAAGGAACAGAGGCAACAAAGACCTAAGAGGTGTGCTCCCCTGGTGGTGCAGTGGTTAAGAATCCGCCTGCCAATGCAGGAGACACGGGTTCGAGCCCTGGTCCGGGGAGATACCACATACCGCGGAGCAACTAAGCCCGTGCGCCACAACTACTGAGCCTGTGCTCTAGAGCCCGCGAGCCACAGCTACTGAGCCCACGTGCCACAACTATCGAAGCCTGTGCGCCTGGAGCCCGTGCTCCGCAACGAGAGAAGCCACCGCGATGAGCAGCCCACGCACTGCAACCAAGAGTAGCCCCCGCTCGCCGCAACTAGAGGAAGCCCGCGCGCAGCCACGAAGACACAGTGCAGCCAAAAATAAACAAATTTAATTAATGAATTAAAATAAAAAAAGGTTTGTTTAAAAAAAAAAACACCTAAGAGCCACCATCACCATGTAGCCCCGGGACCATGGCACTGGGAGCTCTGGTGGGCATCACCCTCGCAGGTGAGGTCACCTCCAGTGTATAGGCACATTACTCTCATGCAGATGGGATGGCCTCTTTGGGAGCAGGGACCACGAGCCACACCGTAGGCCCTCGATACAAGTGTGTTTAATAAATTATAAAAGCAGGCTGCACACGGCTTCTCTCCGTTGAACAGATGCAAACAATGAGGCCAGAGAGGGGAGAGATGTGTCAAGGCTGCCTGCTCCAGGGCTGCGATGGTTTCCCGCCCTGCCCATCCTCAGTTGCCACGTCCCGTACCCACCCACCCCTGGCGGCTGCCAAAGGTGCCCAGCCTGCAAGTTCCCCCGCTGGGGTCCTCACTTCTTCTCCTGGCCCTGGGGACCCTGACGGGGAGATCCCTGCCTTGCTAACCCCTTTAGAAGACTCCTACTGCCCAGGGCTGGAAGGGCAGACTGAGGGTCCCAAGAGTGGGCTTCTTGGCCCAAGGTGGGGCTGTGCAGGCCCCTCTGCTCCCATAGGAAGGCTTAGAACCTTCCTGAATCCTCTCTCCAGGGCCAGAGGTTCCGGGAAGATGTCCCAGCACTAAACGTGTCTGGAAAATGGAGCAAGATAGAGACAAGTGATGTTCCCAGGAGGACTCTCAGGGATATAGTGCATGTGCTGGGCAGGGCGGGGCCTGCAGGACCGGGCTAGGAGGCTGCCTGCGGGGGAAGGCAGCAGGAGGGGGCAGGCCACACCTTCACTGGGCTGCTCCCGCAGAGCTGGGGTTACCCTGCGGTCCAGCCCAGGGATGCCTATCATGCTGGCTGGACAGGACAAAACGGAGGGAGCCCCAATCCTACAGGGGCCACTAGAGCTTGCTTGAGCTCCAGAGACTGGCAAGACCCTCTCCCGTCCCCCCACCCCCAGCTACCCCTTGAGACTGGGGGTCCCAGGTCAGCCTCATCAAATCATTACTCAACCATGCATGGAACACGTATTTACTGAGCGCCTAAACATTCCTTCATTTTGCAACCGAGAGCTGGCAAGGTGGCTACCCCCCACCCCACTCCCCCGCCCCAGGCGAGGGCAGCGCTACCCTCCTCGCTCAGGCCCGTGAACCCAGGTCTTCCTCCAATTTCCCTCTCACCCCGCCCTAGTCTGTATGTGTTTCCTCTGGCTGCTGTAATCATTACGTCAAACTCAGCGGTCAACACAAATTTGTTATCTTACAGTTCTGGAGGGCAGGAGTCTGACACGGGCTGAAATCAAGGTGTCTGCAGGGCTGCATTCCTTCCGGAGGCTCTGACTTTCCCAGATCCTAGAGACCGCCACATCCTTCTGCCCTTCCTGCATCCGGGAGGGCAGCAACAGCGGGCTGAGTCCGGGCCTCTCCACAGCCGTTCCCTCTGCCTGGAGCGCTCTTACCCCAGAAGCTGCATTCCTCGCGCCTTCGCGTCCTACAAGTCGTTGCTCAAAGGTCCTCCTTCCTGTTACCAGCAACCGCTGTTGCAGCACCACTGTCCCTCTTAGCCTGCTGAGGAGGGAGCAAGTGCTCCACCGCCGGGGCTGCTGCAAGGCCTGGGGAGTAACCGTTCACGCTCTTTTCTCGCCCCCTTTAGTGAAGCCATAGCTGAGCCAGGGCAGAACGAAGCCTTCTCCCGTGGTGTGGCCGGGATGCTCTTAGCAGCAGAGCATCAGGAAAACAAAAGGTCACGGATCGTGGGGGGAGAGAGGACAGCTGAGGGGAGGGAAGTGCCAGAGGCGTGTCCCACCGGGCTGCCCAGGGAGAGCCACAGTCCACGTGTTTAAGTATTTCAGAGCTACACGTCAAGCTCTAAACCATGAACGAGACATACTCTCTCCTTGCTTAACAGCAAATCCAGCTTGCAGCACCCTGCAAGGCCAGGTCTGTGTTCAGTCTTGGGCTCCCTGAGTTCTTTGCATGAACCTCCAACAGAGCAGGAGAGTGGGCCCTGTTCCGTGACCTTCAGGCTCCCCGCTCTACACCCCCAAAGTGTCCACCCCAGCTCCCTGCTGAGCTCTGCCTACAGCTCACCAGGGCCACACAACCAGCGGTGTAATCCGCCTTCAGTGTGACAGAGCTGGGGACGAGGCCTGCCCAGGGCCATTTGCCCAGGGAATTCCACGTCCTGGCCCCCAGAGGGTGGTCTAGTAGTGAAGCGCAGGCTCTGAATGACCATATGGACCCCTCGCATAGAGGGAGGGCATGGGCAGAGGAAGGCAGAGTGGGGTTCAGGGCAGAGGACGCCTGCAATCAGGAGGACAAGTGTCATCACCATGGAGACCAGTCAATACAAACCAGCTCACCCAAGGTCTGCGCCACGGCAGGGGCCGCCTTCCCCAAAGCCTTGGGACCCGTGAGTTCCCCTCCCAATCCTCCTAGACACCATCCTGGAGGGAGGAGCAGGGGAGGGGGGGGCAGTGTGCCAGGGCTTGTTTCTTTCTTTTTTTAAAAAAAATTAATTAATTTATCCATTTGTTTAATTTTTGGCTGCACTGGGTCTTCGCTGCTGCACGTGGGTTTCTCTAGTTGCTGAGAGTGGGGGCTACTCTTTGTTGCAGTGCGCGGGCTTCTCATTGCGGTGGTTTCTCTTGTTGCGGAGCACATGCTCTAGGTGCGCGGGCTTCAGTAGTTGTGGCACGCGGGCTCAGTAGTTGTGGCTCGCGGGCTCTAGAGTGCAGGCTCCGTAGTTGTGGCGCACCGGCTTAGTTTCATGTGGGATCTTCCCGGACCAGGGCTCAAACCCGTGTCCCCTGCAGTAGCAGGCGGATTCTTTTTTTAATGAAAACTGATATGTGAAAGCCTTTATCTTTTAAAATTTTATTCAATTAATTAATTATTTTTATTTTTGGCTGCGTTGGGTCTTCATTGCTGTGCGCAGGCTCTCTCTAGTTGCGGCGAGCAGGGGCTACTCTTCGTTGTGGTGTGCGGGCTTCCTTTTTTTTTTTTTAACATCTTTATTGGAGTATAATTGCTTTACAATGGTGTGTTAGTTTCTGCTTTATAACAAAGTGAATCAGTTATATATATACATATGTTCCCATATCTCTTCCCTCTTGTGTCTCCCTCCCTCCCTCCCTCCCTATCCCAACCCTCTAGGTGGTCACAAAGCACCGAGCTGATCTCCCTGTGCTATGCAGCTACTTCTCACTAGCTATCTATTTTACGTTTGGTAGTGTATATATGTCCATGCCACTCTCTCACTTTGTCACAGCTTACCCTTCCCCCTCCCCATATCCTCAAGTCCATGCTCTAGTAGGTCTGTGTCTTTATTCCCGTCTTACCCCTAGGTTCTTCATGACCTTTTTTGTTTTCCTTAGATTCCATATATATGTGTTAGCATACTACAAAGCTACAGTAATCAAGACAGTATGGTACTGGCACAAAAACAGAAATATAGATCAATGGAACAGGATAGAAAGCCCAGAGATAAACCCACACACATATGGTCACCTTATCTTTGATAAAGGAGGCAAGAATATACAGTGGAGAAAAGACAGCCTCTTCAATAAGTGGTGCTGGGAAAACTGGACAGGTACATGTAAAAGTATGAAATTAGAACACTCCCTAACACCATACACAAAAATAAACTCAAAATGGATTAAAGACCTAAATGTAAGGCCAGACACTATCAAACTCTTAGAGGAAAACATAGGCAGAACACTCTATGACATAAATCACAGCAAGATCCTTTTTGACCCACCTCCTAGAGAAATGGAAATAAAAACAAAAATAAACAAATGGGACCTAATGAAACCTAAAAGCTTTTGCACAGCAAAGGAAACCATAAACAAGACCAAAAGACAACCCTCAGAATGGGAGAAAATATTTGCAAATGAAGCAACTGACAAAGGATGAATCTCCAAAATTTACAAGCAGCTCATGCAGCTGAATAACAAAAAAACAAACAACCCAATCCAAAAATGGGCAGAACACCTAAATAGACATTTCTCCAAAGAAGACATACAGATGGCCAACAAACACATGAAAGAATGCTCAACATCATTAATCATTAGCGAAATGCAAATCAAAACTACAATGAGATATCATCTCACACTGGTCAGAATGGCCATCATCAAAAAATCTAGAAACAATAAATGCTGGAGAGGGTGTGGAGAAAAGGGAACCCTCTGGCACTGCTGGTGGGAATGTAAATTGATACAGCCACTGTGGAGAACAGTATGGAGGTTCCTTAAAAAACTACAAATAGAACTACCATATGACCCAGCAATCCCCCTACTGGGCATATACTCTGAGAAAACCATAATTCAAAAAGAGTCATGTACCAAAATATTCATTGCAGCTCTATTTACAATAGCCAGGAGATGGAAACAACCTAAGTGCCCATCGACAGATGAATGGATAAAGAAGATGTGGCACATATATACAATGGAATATTACTCAGCCATAAAAAGAAACAAAGTTGAGTTATTTGTAGTGAGGTGGATGGACCTAGAGTCTGTCATACAGAGTGAAGTAAGTCAGAAAGAAAATAACCGTAAGTTCTGAACCACACTTTAGATCAACAGGACCGAGGTCAAATTCTCCCCCTAGTGTACCTGGGCCCACGAGGGAGAGCAGGTTGGTGTCTCTACCTCTGAGGTGAGCTTGGAGATGAACAAGATTGTTGAGTGGCATGAGGAGAGGTTCGGGGCCAGCAGGGGTGGATTCCGAGTGCCCAGCCGCAGCCAGGAGTTGGGGTGCGGGCCCCAGTGCTCAGGCGTTGGGGAGGGGTGTTCACACACACTCTGGTTCTGTCTAAAGCTCAGCTCCCCAGTCTGCTGGCCCCTGGAAGTGCTGGGCCACATCACCCCCTTGTGGACACTCGCGGGAGGGCCCCTTCCCGCCCCCGGGGCTGAGGGTGCCGCCCCAGGCCTCCTGGGGCCCAGAGAGTGGTCTCAGGAAGGAGGTGGCCCAGAGGAGAGCGGCCCCGGGTCTCCTCCACTGCGCCTGGCCCCTTCCTTGGTGTCAGATGGCCCTGAGCTCTGCCCAGGAGCCGGGCTGCCCTGAGGCACCTGTGCCCACCGGAACCGAATAGGAATCCCTCAGAATTTGCATTCTGATCACTCAGTCAAGAAATGACTGTGGGCACCTGGTCAGGGGTCGTTCCTCCAGGTGGGCCGTTGGTGGGCCCCTGGGCAGTGTGGCCAGAGGTCGGGTGGCCGGAGGGCCCTCCCAGGGCCTGTACCCACCCTGAGGGTCCTGTGCTCTCCCTGCTGAGTCTCCACTGCCCACTGCCCATACCCACTGATGGGGAGAGGGGGTGAGGTCAGAGAGGTCACGTGCACAGAGGGGGCCAAGGGGACAGAAGCAAGAGGCCGCCTCCGGCTCACCGATGGTGCTTCACCCAGCTCAGCTTCAGGGGCCTAGACTCTTTAAGCGGCCGGCATTTCCTCTCTCTTGCCGGCCTCTCAGGGGCAAATGAGACGGTCACTGCAAGCTGCTCAGACACAGCACTGGGGTGACCTCCGTGTCCTTCCCCTGCCGTCCTGGTTCCATCGGCAGGACAAGGAGAAGAAGCTTCCCTCTGGAGCCGGGGGCGGGACAGCGGGAATTAGACGACGGAGCCCTGTGTGCACACGGCTTGCAGAGGGCTTTGGGGAAGACCCAGGCCCGGAGCCTAATGCCCACCCTGTCTGGTCCCTCCCACGCCCCTCCCGCTTGCTCCCCGCCAGCCGGCCCTTGATCAGGCCCAGCACTGGCCGCTGAGGCCTTGCCCTGGCCGTCCGCTTGCCTAGAAGTTTCCATCCCCAGATCCTGCACGGCTCCCTCCTCCCTTTTGGTGTCCAGTGACAGGTCACCTGCCTGTCCTGACCTCTCTGGACAAAAGCCGGTAAGAGTGGTAGGCGTAGAACTGGGAGTCCTGGCGGGGGTCAGAGAAGGAGGGGTGAGGGACGTGAGGGTCAGAGAAGGTGGGTGCGGTGGGGACCCCGCCTGCCCCTAGTGCAGTCTCCCTGCTGAGTGGGACCTGGGGAACTCTGGGGTGCTGTGGGGATGGTGGACGGGGGCGGGGACGCTGGGCCTGGAAGGGCCTTTCTTCTGGGAGCTGACCCAGCACGGTCAGTTCTGTGAGGCCCACCCCCTGGGCGCGCCACCCCTCCTTCTGCGCCCCCAATCGCAGTGTGACACACGTGCCAGCCCCACGGTCTGCCACCACTTTCCGATGCGCGAAGATCCCACGCATCAGGGCAAAACAATACAAAACGGTGAACAAAGCCAGTAGCGCTGAGGCCTCGGCCCCTCCCTCTTTCAGCGTCACACCCTGTGACATGGCACAGGGCACCTGGGATCCAGGGGCGCGTGGGGAGCTGTGGGCGGAGGAAGGATGGCCTCCTCTGGGACGCTGGGTGACGGAGCGGGGGGCTCTTGAGCTGTCATTCTCAGCAGGGGTCTTGACAGAGTGGGGAGAGGTGCCACGCCCAGGCGGTGGGGCTCACGAGTGGGCCCGAGGCGGGCAGCGCGGACTGTGCCGGTTGAGCTGCTGGTGTCTGCCCGCTTCCGCGGTTTGTGGCCGCATCACTCCATGACGCTGTCTTCTCACGGCCTTCTCCTCTGTGTGTCTGGGCTTCTCCTCTCCGTTCCCTTATAAGGACACACGTCATTGGATTTAGGGCCCATCCAGAAAATCCAGGATGATCTCATTTTGGGATCCTCAAATTAAATCCCATCTGCAAGACTCTTTCCACATAAGGTCCCATTCACGGGTTCTGGGGGTCATAGGACGCGGACCTGCCTTTTGGGGGGGCCACTCCCACCCACTGCAGAGAGGACCCACGTTGCTGCTCAGAGGACGCGTCGTGTCATAGAATGCCTGCTGCTGGCTAGGAAAGCTGGACGAAGGGGGATCCACGACCTCATGGGAGAAACATTTCAAGCTGCAAGAGGGCAGGGGGACCAGGGTAGAGGTGGCAAGAAGCATACTCGGTCACCAACCAAACACGGAGGGCCCGGGCCAGCCTGGTGCAGGCTGGGTGCAGCTCCCTGGCCCACCCCTAGGTTTTCAGCCGTATCACCCAGCTGCCAACCCGGGGAAATCACCCGGCCTCGATGCCGGTGGGCAGCGCTGATGTGACTGGCCCTGGCTACTCAACCTCCAGCCCCTCCGGAGGTCAAGATGATACATCATGGCCCACAGCCCCTGCCATACATCACACTGCTAGCACAGACTATCTGATGTGACCCGAGGCCTCCAGGTGAGCAAACATACTCTTGCCAGGCAGGATATTCCCGGGGCTTAGGGGCTGTCTCCCAGGAGCTGGTCTAGGGCCAGTCCTGAGAGCACTTGCCCCGCAGATGGCTCTGCTTGGTGGATAGGGTGTCTTGATGGGAACCCTGTTTCCTGCTCCCCACTAGGCTCTGGTACCCCAGAAGCTGGAAGGCGGTGTTACACACTAAGAAGTCCTTCTATAAAATTACATCCGGGGGCTTCCCTGGTGGTCCAGTGGTTAAGAATCTGCCTTCCAGTGCAGGGAACTTGGGTTCAATCCCTGGTGGGGGAACTAAGCCCGCGCACTGCAACTACTGAGCCTGCGCCCTCTGGAGCCCACGTGCCACAACTAGAGAGAAGCCCGACCACCGCAACTAAGAACCAATGCAGCCAAAAGTTAAAAAAAAAAAAAAATTACATCCAAATCACCCAGTTTTTGTGTGGATTTTGAACTTGCTAAAAACAAATGGACTTCACCTATTTGTGATTTGGGCTAATGGAAATCATGTAACAGTCTGCTAAATGTAATGGATATGGGGAAGCTGATGGTGAAAGTCTTTTTTTTTAAATCTTGTAAGGCTGTCAAAGAGGGAACCCAAGAAGAAAATCAGCAAAGGAGAGAGATGAATTGGATTTCTAAGGAGGTCGTGTGAAAATTGCTAAGAGAAACCTCACTAAACTGGAGTCAGAAGGCCAGAAGGGGGAGCTCTCAAATGCAAACCACTGGACATCCATACAGATCGCAAGGGAAGAGAGGAATCCTGAGTCTCCTGCAGGAAAGGACGCTACTTTACCCCCAGCAGGAGGAAGAAAGCTTTTCACCCTGCCCTGCAACACAGCCAGTGAGAGGCTGTCACAACCCAGCCAATGAAAAGCGACTATGCTTTGATCTCCCAGTTTCCTCCAATGGACTCTTTGTTTAGAACAGCCCCTCCCAGCTTCCCCTTTTCCTCTATAAAAGAGTTTCCTCTTTGCTTTATTGCACCTGCATGTAGTTTGCCAGGTTACATGTCCTGAGTTGCAATTCCCCGTAGCTCCCAAATAAACTGGTTTTGCTGGTAAAACTAACTGGCGGTTTCATGTTTTGGGGTTAACATGATATGGGGGTCCCAGGGCAACTCAGAGGCTGATGAGCAAGCAGGTGCGGTACCCACAGAGCCCAAGGAGCTCACAGCTTTCTCGCCGACCCCCGAGTTGGAGGGTAAGCTTCTCTTTTGGATTTGAGTCCGTTCTTGCTGTGTTTTGAAGCTCTCCAGGTCTTGTTCGGGATCTGTTTAAAGGCTTTGTCTTTTCTGTTAAGGCCTTGTTTTGTCCGTAGCTACTCGTTTGGCACCTTGGCCTCTTTTTTGTTTTTTTTTAAAATACACGTATGTATGTATGTATGTATGTATTTTTAGCTGCATTGGGTCTTTGTTGCTGCACGCGGGCTTTCTCTAGTTGCGGTGAGAGGGGGCTACTCTTTGTTGTGGTGTGCGGGCTTCTCATTGCGGCGGCTTCTCTTGGTGCGGAGCACGGGCTCTAGGCACACGGCCTTCAGTAGTTATGGCACTTAGGCTCAGTAGTTGTGGCGCACGGGCTTAGTTGCTCCTTGGCATGTGGGATCTTCCCGGACCAGGGATTGAACCTGTGTCCCCTGCATTGACAGGCAGATTCTTAAACACTGTGCCACCAAGGAAGTCCCTGGCCTGACTCTTGAAATCAGGCTGTTTTTACTGGAACTGTGACAGCCTTCGATCTGACTCCTTTTGGAATTGGGTGGTTCCTATTGGAACTGTGCTGGTATTCAGCCTGCAGGCTAAGAACTATTATTATTATTTTATGCTCTAGAGAAAAACCTCTGAAAAATGGGATTCCAGTTATTTAAATGTTTTGAGAGCACCCCCCATTCAGGGACCCCAGCCAGTTTTGTTTTCTTTTTTGGCTGCACTGCACAGCTTGTGGGATCTTAGTTCCCTGACCAGGGATCGAACCCATGCCCCCTGCAGTGGAAGTGTGGAATCCTAACCACTGGACCGCCAATTCCCCCAGCCAATTTTATCTTCAGAAAATGCGGTCCCTCCTGTGTGCATTTCTAACTAAATTGACTGATTTAACCAAAAGTAATTTAAAATATCTGCGACCGAATCAAACTTGGGTTCGCTTGCCCACGCAGTAAAGCCAATCTACTCACACCGGGTCATGGTGAAGGAAACTGCAGCGTTTATTGCAGGGCCAAGCAAGGAGTCTAGGGCAGCTGGTGCTTAAAAGACCTGAACTCCCCAAAGGTTTTCAGGGAAAGGTTTTTGAAGACAGAGTGAGGGAGGCAGGTCGCAGGAGTTTGTGATCAGCTGGTGGACATTCTTCTGATTGGTTGGTGGTGAGGTAACTAGGAGTCAACATCGTCAACCTTCCTGTTTCAACTGCTCTGGGGTCTACGTGATTATGAGAAGCATACAGTTAACTTCTTCCACCTGGTGGGGGTTCTGTATCTGCAAAACAGCTCAAAGGACATGGCTCAGAATATTATCTATAGCCCTTGAGGAGGGACTAAAGGTCCTTGACTTTGTTTAATGGCTAAACTATTATTATTTTGTCTGGCTTGACTGTTTTCCTTTCTCTACATTTCTCACTTCTGTGATTAAATTTATTCTTTGGAACGGGGGGGGGGGAAGGCCTACGAGGCTAAGGTTTTTCTACAAACAAGAGGCAGGTTGAGGACATGGGGGCGGGTGTGTCCCAGGAAGGCCCCACAGGATCTACTCGGTTACACATCAACGGCTCTTATGAGGAACTTTTGAACTCCCCAAACTTAACTTTCTTAAAACTGTGTTAGATAGCCATGGCTCGGAAGGAGTCAAAACTGAATTGGATGCCCATTTTGATCGGTATTTTGAGGCTTCCAGACATTATCAAGAGTTTAAAATGGACTTTCTATAAAATGCTGTAATTAAATTCACGGAGGCAAAGAAAGAATTAAAGAAAGACAAGGGCTTCCCTGGTGGTGCAGTGGTTGAGAGTCCGCCTGCCGTTGCAGGGGACATGGGTTCGTGCCCCGGTCCGGGAAGATCCCACATGCCGCGGAGCGGCTGGGCCCGTGAGCCATGGCCGCTGAGCCTCCGCGTCCGGAGCCTGTGCTCCGCAACGGGAGAGGCCACGGCAGTGAGAGGCCCGCGGACTGCAAAAAAGAAAAAAAAAAAAAAAGAAAAGAAAAAATGGCTTTTCATGTTCAGCTCTCCAATTTCTTTGCCTCAGGCTCCACTCTGGTGCCGTCTTCCTCCTCGGAACCTATCAGAACCTGCCTTTAAAGTTAAATCTTCTTAGGATCCAAATAAACCCGAGATTACTTACATCCCCCGGCCTAAGGCTGAATTGCAAACCATAATTAAAGTTTCCTAAAGTAACGGAGGACCCTATAGGTCTGCTGAAGATTTTAACATGGTTATTCAAACCCACCAACCTGGTTTCTCAGATCTATATCGGGCAGTCCACGTGCTTTTTGGTGAAGGTCAAGTCAAATATTGGGTGAAATTAGCCCAAAGGAAACACTCTGGAGGGGATTTAGAAGAGCAAACCCCTAACTTCTGGCAAGAGGCTGGAACCCTTGCTGGAGAACTCCACCAGCACTTACAGTAACTATTCCCAAGGCTGTTGATCGGAACAAAATTCAGGCTTGCACACAAAAATCTGATGAACCTTCCCATGACTATTATAATCAACTTCAGATTACTTTTAAAGAAAATTCTGATCTTCCTTCAGATGTTGGGTCCCTTAGGATAGCCTTTAACGCCATGTTTATTAACGGGCTGAACTGGGATCATTTCTAATAAAAAAAGACCGGGGTGGAATGGGAAACTAAGTACACTCCAGATTTAGTTAATTTGGCAAATCAGCTCATTCCAACACTGGATGAGTCACCAAAAGGAAAGACCGCCAAAATTCTTAGTGTTCAACACCAGCAAATGAAGGCTCCTAAATGAAACCAAAATTCTAGTTTCTGCTGTAATTGCAAAGAACCAGGACATTAAAAAAAAAAAAAGATTACTGGGGCTTCCCTGGTGGCACAGTGGTTAAGAATCCGCCTGCCATGCAGGGGACATGGGTTCGAGCCCTGGTCCGGGAAGATCCCACATGCCGCGGAGCAACTGAGCCCGTGCGCCACAACCACTGAAGCCCGCGCACCTAGAGCTCGTGCTCTGCAACAAGAGAAGCCACTGCAGTGAGAAGCCCGCGCACCGCAACGAAGAGTAGCCCCCGCTCGCCGCAACTAGAGGAAGCCCACGCACAGCAGCGAAGACCCAATGCAGCCCAAAATAAATAAATAAATAATTTATATGTATAAAAAAGATTATTGTTATAAATTAAAGCATTTCAGGCATCTTCAGCCCTTTAACCAGCCTTTCCAGTGGCCTCCTAATGAAGGGGGTTTTTGAGGCAATACAGGGGCTCTTCTCACCCCTCCCTCTTAATCAGCTCAGAAAAACAACTCTCCAGATTGGGGAGGAATGTCTCTGTGTCCTTAGTGACACCAGAGCCACACTCTTGGTGCTCAACCCCCCTGCTATAAAACAGTCCCTGCCTTGAAGTGCTAAAATGACCCAAATCGTGGGAGGTCTCCAATAAGCATCAACAGGTTCCTGCGTGTGAACCAATTCCCTTTCGTTTAGGCCCTTTGAGAGAGATACACCTTTTTCTCCTTAGCTCCCCTGCCCCTATTCATTATGTTGGCTGAGACTTCTTGGAAAAATATCATGCTAAAGCTTCTTTCTCCCAAAAGGGGAAAACAGTTGTAGAATATGACAATAGCCATCAAAATAGCCCACCAGGTGAATTAAATGACCCTTCTACGTCCTTTACTTGCTCTGTCTCTGATGGCCCCGGAGCTGATGGGAAACACCGATCATTTATCCCCACGGAATCAGTTACCACCCTCCTTATGGGCAAAATCCACAGTGCACCTCCCATTTAGGCTCGAATAGATCTCTCAAAGCTAGAATTAATCAATACCCTATAAGAAGTCCTTCAAGGTATAAAGCCTGTAACAGAAGATTCCAAGGCTCAAGGTCTCATTATCCCTGTACTAGTCCCTGCAACACTCGTACTTTATGTGCAAGAAAACCCAAGGGCCAAGGGTGGAGGTTTGTCCAGGACCTCCAAGCAATAAACAACATTGTTTTCCCTCAACAACCTGTTTTTACCAACTCCGACACACTACTGACGTCCATTCTCACTGGAAGCAAATTTTTCACTCTAATTGATCTAGGCAGTGATTTTTTTTCTGTGTTCCAGTGGACAAGGCTAGCTAGTATCCTTTCACCTTCACCTGGAAAGGATAACAACACACATGTACAGTAATGCCCCAGGGTTTCACAGAAAGCCCTTCCTACTTTCCAGAGGTCTTGAAAGCTGATTTGGATGATATAAAGTTTTCTTCAGGTTCTATGTCCTTACAATATACATATGATTAGCTTCTATGTTCACCTTCTCAAACCTCCTTGCAGGAAGACGGCATCCGCCTGCTAAAACTTTTGGCTTTAAAGGGACATAAAGTCTCCAAAAAGAATTGCAGTTTGCTCAAACTCAGCATGGATATTTAGGGCACTTGATCTTGGAACAAGGACGACATCTGGATCTGGACAGGCCTCATGACATCCTGAACTTCCCCAAACCTAAAACTAAGTGCCGATTACAAGGTTTTCTTGGGCTAGCTGGCTACTACTGGCAGCTTTGCCCCTGTGTGCCTTATTAAGACCCAGCAAACCTGACCCTAATTAAGGGATCAAGATGACACAGCTTTTGAAGCCTTAAAGAAAAGCTTAATGAGACCACCTGCCCTTGGGTATCCTAATTACCAGCTTTGCTTTTTCCTTTTTGCATGGGAGAGGGAAGGCAATGCCCGTGGAATATTCACCCCAAAACATGGGGAAGGTCACCCACCCATCCATTTCTGATTAAGGCAGAAAGACAGTGACAGGAATTAAGGCCTTAATCAGAAAGGCCACCGAATAGTTAATCATGGGATCCCCTTTAGCCATCTTCACACCCCATGCAGTAGAAACCCTCGTGAACTCTCATCACATCTAACACTTTCCGGTCAGTTGCCCCAGCTCCTATGAAGTCCTGCTGCTAACAGCTCCTCACATGACTCTTTCACGTTGTAACAACCTCAGCCCTGCTATTCTTTTCCCCTCCTTCTCTGACAAAACACCTCAGGACTGTCTAACACTGACAGGTCGCCTTCTGACTCCCCGTAGTAATTTACAGGGGACTCTTCTAACCAGTGCGGATTCTTCACGATTCACTGATGGGTCCTATTGAAGATAACGAAGGTAAACACCAAGCTGGGTGTGCTGTTACGCCTCCCCTTGATATTGTCAAGCTGGCACTTTTATCGTTGGCTACTGCAACCCAGCAGGCTGAACTATACGCTCTCATTTGGGCTTGTACTTTAGCCAAGGGCAAAACCGCCAACGTTTATACCATTAGTCAGTATGCCTTTGGGGTAGACCGTGAGCTTGGGATGCTGTGGAAACAATGAGGTTTCCTTACCTCTAACGGGGAAAAGATTAAAAATGGCTCTTATATCCAAAATCTATTAGATGCCACGCTCTTGCCGGCAACCTTGGCTGTTATTAAGATCCCAGGCGTATAAGCTTGCCATAGAGGATAAAAACCTACGTCACTGATAATCCTACCAAAATACTACTCTCAGGAATTCCCTGGCAGTACAGTGGTTAGAACTCAGCGCTTTCACTGCCGGGGTCCAGGTTCAACCCCTGGTCAGGGAACTGAGATCCCACAAGCTGTGCATTGTGGCAAAAACACACACACAAACAAACAAACAAAAAACAACAAAAATGCTACTCTCAAAGGAAGTAGCCAAACCTCTGTCATCCAAAGAGATGCTCCCCAAGATAACAGACAAGGAATGCCCAAAAATTGGCCCCAGAAATGGAAAAATGATATTGGAGCTCTAGTAACTGTTGGTTTGATAAAAAAAAGAGAACTCTGGTTCGGGCCAAATAACAAACTGGTCCTACCAGAAATTCTAAGACTCCCACTCCTTGGCACTGTTCATGCATTGAACTGTTGGTCCGCTGACAAATGATGGCATGCATGAACTAATATTGGTGGGAAATATATATATATTTTAATATTATTTATTTATTTATTTTTGGCTGCGCCCGGTCTTAGTTGCGGCACGTGGGATCTTCGATTTGGCATGCGGGATCCTTTAGTTGCGGCATGCACACAGGATCTAGTTTGCAACCAGGGATCGAACCTGGGCCCCCTGCTTTGGGAGCACAGAGCCTTATGCATCGGACTGCCAGGGAAGTCCCTAGTGGGAAATATTAATAAGGTCAAAATGAGTGCCGGTCTCACCTGCCCAAGTACAGTCCAGGGCAACCTGCTCTCATTTTGAATTGCCTTATGGGTCACTCGAGATTTGGCAAATGGAATTCATTACAGCTGCCCCATCTCGTGGATGTACAGTCATACCTTGTTTTATTATGCTTCGCTTTATGGCACGTCACAGATACCGCATTTTTTACACACTGAAGGTTTGTGGCCACCCTGTGTCAGGCAAGTCTATCAGCGCCATTTTCCCAACAACACTATTTTTTAAATTAAGGTATGTACATTTTTTTAGACATAGTGCTATTGCACACTTAATAGATTATAGTATAGTGTAAACGTAACTTTTATACGCACTGGGAAACCAGAAAAATTCATGTGACTTGCTTTATTGTGATATTTGCTTTAATTGTGGGGGTCTGGAACCAAACCCAAAATATCTCCAAGGTATGCATGCAAATATTTCAGTCATAGTCTGTA
Source organism: Leucopleurus acutus (assembly GCF_964270905.1). Lineage (NCBI taxonomy): Eukaryota > Metazoa > Chordata > Mammalia > Artiodactyla > Delphinidae > Leucopleurus > Leucopleurus acutus. Next base: position 1,872,206 of record NC_139146.1, on the reverse strand, counting down.
TATTTTCTGATTGGACTAAAGCTTTCCGTTGTAGACAGGCCGCTGCTTCTCTGGGGTTAAATTTTTGTTAGAAAAGATTATCCCTACCTGGGGAAACTCTTTTGAATTTCGTAGTGATCAAGGAACCCATTTTACTGGTCAAGTACTTTGGCAAGTTTGTGATGTTTGGCCGGTTTTATAATAGTTTCATTGTGCTTACCATCAGCTTACCATCCTCAGGGTTAGTTGAACGTGCTAACAGTGCTATTAAGACCCAATTGGTGGGACCGCCCTGGTGGTTCAGTGGGTAAGACTCTGCGCTCCCAATGCAGGGAGCCCGGGTTCGATCCCTGGTGGGGGAACTAGATCCCCTATGCACGCTGCAATTATGAGCCCGCATGCCGCAACCAAAAGATCCTGCATGACACAACGAAGATCCCGAGTACCACAAGTAAGACGCGGTGCGGCCAAAATAACTAACTAACTAATTAACTAACTAACTAACCCAATTGGCAAAATTTGTAGATACCCTCCAGAGACTCTGGCCAAAGCCATTGCTGTTGGTCCTTCTAAATCTCAGAGCCAGCCGTTTCGGAGCTCGTAAACTCTCACCCTTTGAGATAGTCAAAGGATGCCCAAAGTACCAGGCCCCTCCCTCTTTTGACCTGCAGCTGATAAAAGGAGATATGCTTCAGTATTGTAAAGGCATAATTGCTTCTTCTAAGAGTAGCCATGCTCTTGTAGAGCAATCTTTTCAGTCTCAGGAGACGAATACCTACAGCATCACACCGTGCAACCTGGAAATTTCTTCTATTGGAAAAGGCATCTCCAGAAGGACTCTCCTCAGTCTCACTGGAGAGGCCCTTAGCAAGTACTGCTAACCCACCCTTGTGCCACCAAACTCCAGGGAATAGACTCCTGGATTCAGGCGACACATCGAAAGAAAGTATCAAGCCCTGACTGGACCCATACACTATTTGGTGACCTGAAGGTAAAGATTTCCTGGAAGTGAAGCAGATGATATCTGATGAGACAGCTTTCCCAAGGTGTCGAGATCAAGCCTGTTAGAAAGTTCAGAATTCGCAGAAGTCTCTCTCTTTCATCTGGACTATAAACTGACTCTGGATTTTTATCCAAACTTATAGTCTTTGAATTTGCAAACTACAGGCTATATTCTCTGATAGAACATTTAGTTCCAAACAGTGTCTTTTGAGATAACAATACTGTTTACTCACTCCATGTTTATTCCGGCATTGTCTTCCCAAAGTGCTTGTTTAATTCCTGCAGTTTTGGTGTGTCCTTGCTGTATTCACTATTCTAAGGTACAGACTTTAGATGAGAAATGCCCGAGAGATCTCCGTCCTACCCATCCTTGTTACTAAAATGTAACCACAGTAGGTTTCCAATCTGTGCACTTTCACTCCTACATGGGACACAATACCAGGAAAGGTCCTTCCTGGTATCAATGGACAAAAGGCCACTGAATGTTGGTAAAAAACAAACAAAACCCCTGATTCTTTTTTTTTTTAATTTAATTAATTAATTTATTTTTGGCTGTGTTGGGTCTTTGTTGCTGTGCGCCGACAGGGCTTCCTCTAGTTGCGGCGAGCGGGGCTACTCTTTGTTGCGGTGCGCGTGGTTCTCATTGCGGTGGCTTTTCTTGTTGTGGAGCACGGGCTCTAGGCGCACGGGCTTCAGTAGTTGTGGTGCACGGGCTCAGTAGTTGTGGCTCGCAGGCTCTAGAGCCCAGGCTCAGTAGTTGTGGCACACAGGCTTAGTTGCTCTGCGACATGTGGGATCTTCCCAGACCGGGGCACGAACCCGCGTCCCCCGCATTGGCAGGCAGACTCCCAACCACCGTGCCACCAGGGAAGCCCCTCAGAGAAAGATCTTGATCAAAGGGGGGAAGTGGTGAAAATTAATAAAATGAAACTTACTAAAAATGGAGTCAGGAAGACAGAAGGGGAAGCTCTCACACACGTAACACTTAACATCAATACAGGCAGACCTAGGAGATATTGTGGGTTTGGTTCCAGACCACTGCAATAAAGCATATAGCACAATAAAGTGAGTAACATGAATGTTTTGGTTTCCCAGTGCATATAAAATTCCGGTTACACTAATTATAGTCTATTAAGTGTGCAATAGCATTCTATCTAAAAAAATAATGTTGGAAAAGTGGTGCTGATAGACTTGTTCAATACAGGGTTGCCACAAACCTTCAATTTGTAAAAAGTGCAACATCTGCAAAGTGAAGTAAAGCAAAGCATAACAAAACAAGCTATGAATGTACAGAACCCAACAGAAAGAGGCTTAGCTTGCGTCTCTGGCAGGAAGTGACACTGTTTTTCTACTGCAGGCAGGAGGAAGAAAGATTTTCTCCTCACCTGGCAACACCTCAGCTACTGAGAGGCTGTCACAATTCAGCCAATGAAAAGTCACTTTACTTTGAACTCCCAGTTCCCTCCAATGGACTACTTGTTTAGAACAGCCCCTCCCAACTTCCCCTTCTCCTCTATAAAAGACTGTCCTTTCCTTTGTTTTACTAGACTTGCATGTGGTTTGCCATAGTTGCATATCCTGAATTGCAATTCTTTGCTGCTCATGAGTAAACCCATTTTACTGGTAAAAATAACTTACTTTTATTGTTTTAGGTTAACAGTAATTAATCCATTACTTCTGATGTACAAAAGAAAGTTTATTGGTGGGTAATTTTTAAGTAAAATATATTTTGTTGTTTAAAAACGGGGGGGCCAGTTTTTTCTTTGGAGTGAACAGGGTTTGAACACAACAAACCTGCAGAGTTGACGCTTTACTGCACAAATCCAAACACCGCAGAATTGTAGGATGTGGAAATCCAATGCTCCCTGTATCAGCTCCCACCCAGCTTCACTCTGGGTCCCTTTGTGGAGCAGGCTTCTCATATCTTTGTCTCAGGTTATCTGAGGAAGGACAGTGGATTTGGTTCTGGACGTAGGAGAACCTGGGTAGCAGGTGAGGAGTTGGAGAGGCTCGGAGAAAGTGGCTGGACTGGGAGGCCAACTCACAGAGAGGGTAAGGATGGTGGGCAGTGGCCAAGCTGCCCCTAGAACTGAGGACTCTTTCCTCAACCTGGTGCTCTTTCTAACGCTCCAGTGCACCAGAAGCAAGGACATCACACACAAAAAGCAAACGGTAAAAAGAGTACCCAGTGGAACAGCTCATCACTTGTGCCGTCTTGGCTGGGAAGGCGTGGAGACACTTGGGAGACTGAGGTTTGCTTGTTCTTCCATTTGCCATGGCAGGTATGTCAGTTCCATACAGGAGCTGGAATGGGCTCCACCCAGGCTCTCCAGGACCACCCTCTGTCCCCTAGTCCTTCTCTGTGTTCCACCTCTTCCAAGAGCAGGGGGGACATACCTTCATATGTCAGAGAACTTACTAAAAAAATCTTTGTGCTACTCAGCAGCAACCTCTCTGTTAGGGACTGAATTGTGTCCCCCACCCCCACCCCAAATTCATATGTTGAAGCCCTAACCCCCACTGTGACTGTATTTGGATGTATGGCCTTTACAGAGGTAATTAAGGTTATATGACATCATAAGGGTGGGTCCTAATCCCATAGGACTGGTGTCCTTGTAAGAAGAGAGACACTGGGGATGTGCACAGAGAAGAGGCCCTGTGAGGACACAGCAAGAAGGCAGCTGTCTGCAAGCCAAGGAGAGAGGCCTCAGGAGAGACCAAACCTGCTGGCACCTTGAACTTCCAACTTCCAGACTGTGAGAAAATGAATGCCTGTTGTTTAAGTCTCCTTGTCTGTGGCATTTTGTTATGGCAGCCTGAATTGACTAATCCATTCACTTTCCTACAACTGGGAACTTTGCATTGTGAATACCTTGGGACCCATAGAAGGGAAGAGCTGGGTAGGGGAACATGACAGCAGGTACATGCATGTGTGAGGGTGGTTGCTGGCATAGGTGTGCCAGGGGTCAACCTCACTGGCTACTATTCAGTGGATGGGCTTGGCACCTGGGGAGGCCCCTGGCCCCTCCACCACCTGCTTCTTGGCACAGCTGCTTCCAGAGGCTGATCACAGCAAGGGCTGAAGTCCCAATGTCCAGACAAAGTGGGGGAAGGAGGCCAGGAAAAGGCCGCAGGCCCCGATAGGACCCAAAGTAAGATGCCAGGGGAGGGAGAATTTTGGAGGAATTTATATTTAGTAGTTTTCCATCAGGGGAGGAACCAGAGTTGAAGAAGCAACCCATCCCCAGTCTCTTCTTGTACTTTTCACCCCTCTCCCTCCTTCCTGGTCACCTCTGCAGGAAACCCCGTGGTTCTCACTGTTCTTAGAATAAGACCCAACCTCTGTGTAGGGCCTGACCCCTCCAGATCTGGCCCCTACCCCCTCCCTGCCCACCCTAGGCCCCAGTCTAGGGCGTCAGCCCCAGCACTCCCCGCCAGGCCGACTCACGTGTCCTCCCTCTGCTCAGGACCCACTGACTCAATTCTGTGCGGGCTCCTTCTCATCATTCTGGTTGCAGCTGAGAGTCCCCTCCTCTCTGTTTCTGTCCCATCGTCCTGTTTCTCCTCCTAAGCCTCTTATATGCTTACTTAAAAAAAAAAATTATTTATTTATTTTTGGCTGCGTTGGGTCTTTGTAGCTGTGCATGGGCTTTCTCTAGTTGTGGCGAGCAGGGGCTGCTCTTTGTTGCGGTGCACAGGCTTCTCATTGCAGTGGCTTCTCTTGTTGCAGAGCACAGGCTCTAGGTGCGCGGGCTTCAGTAGTTGTGGCATGCGGGCTCAGTAGTTGTCGTGCACGGGCTTCGTTGCTCTGCAGCATGTGGGATCTTCCCGGACCAGGGCTCGAAACTGTGTCCCCTGTATTGGCAGGCGGATTCTAAACCACTGAGCCACCAGGGAAGCCCCTTTGCTTACTTTAAAAAAATATTGATTGATTGATTGATTGATTTGGCTGCAATGGGTCTTAGTTGAGGCATGTGGGCTCTTTGTTGTGGCATGTGGGCTCTTTGTTGCGGAGTGCAGGCTTCTCTCTAGTTGTGGTGCACAGGCTCCAGAGCACAGGGGCTCAGTAGCTGCAGCACGCAGGCTTAGTTGCCCCAAGTCATGTGGGATCTTAGTTCCCCGATCAGGGATTGAACCTGCGTCCCCTGCATTGGAAGGCGGATTCTTAACCACTGGACCACCAGGGAAGTCCCAAGATTCATTTATTTCTTTTCTTAAAGAATTTTTACCCCCTTTCTTTCCTATACAAAGTTTCCTTATCTTGTAATTTTTTTTTTTTTTTGAAGGGAGGTCTGTCTCTGCCCCTAGAATGTTTGCCCATTAACCCCGTGCTTGATTCAGTCCCTGGATATTAGTTGAAGGCACAGGCATGTTGGGTACTTCCTACCTTAACTTACCGAATCCTCACAATGTCCTGTAAGGCAGATGTTGTTTGAATTCTGCCATCTCTCATCCATAATTCTGAAATCCAAAAAGCTCAGAAACCCAAAATGTTTTTCTCAAACTGGGTCGACATCTGACTTGAACAGCTGTAAGGCTTTTCATGGTCTTTATCGCACTTAGTTTGAATGGTCATCCTGTCTTTGCAGCAATGTTAATGCATCTGGTTTTGGGGTGCTGTCCAATGCCCCAGTGGGAGCACTGAGCAATATACTATTTGCTGGTTGCCTATTGCTGTGTAAAAAAAAGACTCCAAATGTTAGCAGCTTAAAACAGTAAACATTTATTATGTCAGACAGCTTCTGTGGGCCAGGAGTGTGGAAGTAGCTTAGCTGGGTGCTTCTGGTCCAGGGTTTCCCATGATGTCGCGGTTAAGATGCGTGCTGGGGGTGGTCCCAAGGTAGCTCAATTACTATGGTGGGGAAGTTGATGCTGGCTACCGGCATGAAGTCTCATGTCCTCATTACATGGACCTCTTCACAGGGCTACTTGAGTGTCTTCACGATACGACGGGTGGCTTCCCCCCAGAGGGGATGATCTAAGAGAGGGCGAGGCAATGTCTTTTGTGACCCAGCTGCAGAAATCACTCCATCATTTCTGCAGTATCCTCTTGCTTACACGGGTCAGCCCTATTCACTGTGTCAGAGGGTGAGATCACAAGAGCATGAATCCCAGGAGTGGATCTTTTCTGGATGTTGGCGACCCCAATTATATGTACCTATCTCAAATCCAAAGATTCTGAATTTCGAAGTACGTGTGACCCCCAGAATGTTAGAGGAGAGACTGGGATGCCCATTTTACAGGTGAGAACCAGGTTCAAGGGCAGTTGAGTGACATGTGGGAGGTTACACTTACATCAATAGCAATGACAACTCACCTATCTCTAACAGCTCTGGGGCCAGTGCTACTTGGTTTTCTCCATCACTGCTCCAGCCAACAAGAGTGTGTCATTCCTAACCTTAGTCACGTGGACTGTGGGCTCGCAGGGGCAGGCACTCTGCACTCCATCCTCTAATCCCTACAGCACATCTATGGGGTAAGCAGGGCAACTGCCTTTGACCTTCCCTCTGCAGCGGAGGAAGTGTGAGCTGTCTTCGCTTATACTTGTCTGATTCTACCAGCCTGCGGGTGTCTCCCCGGGCTCAGCCCAAGCTTGGTATGGGTTACAAAAATGGGAAAAAACGCCATGCTGCTCTCAGGGGATCTGGCGAGGAGGGCAGCTCTGGGTAGGGGCCGGCAGAAGAGTCTGTGGGAGGGAACCTTTGAAAGATCACAGGTGTGCTTGGGCATCATTGCCGAGGACACTCAGACTTTGAAAAAGAAAATAGCCGTGGAGCCACGGAAGAACCCTCGGAGTTGGTCTGGGGAGCTGGGGGGAAGGAAAGGGATGGAGAAACGAGGACGGGAAAGGGCCAGCTCCCTCCTGCCTTCCGCCCTAAGAATAGTTCTTGCGACCTTAGAGAGGGGATGCGGGGTCTGAGCATGCTCAGCACCTCGTTGGGCTCAGCTCGTGGAAGGTCGCCGTTTTCCTGGTGCTCGGCGTGGCCAGCCGGCCTGAAGCCCGGGGATTCGGACCTACGCTCGGGACTAACACTTGGGGTCGTCTTTGGCCCCTTCTTTCCCTTCCATCAGTAACTACATCGCAGGCCGTTTGACCCCCCCTCCTCGCCCGGGCCCGAGTCTCCGAAAGCTCCCCGACTCGAGGCGATGGGGCGGGTGGGACACGCCAGTCACCCGCGGGCGGAGAGGCCGCGGGCCGCGGGCGGGACAGGACTGGGGCGGGGCCACGTTCCCGGCGGCGGGCAGGGCCTGGCATCTCGGCAGGGGGCGGGGCTTGGCCTTTCGGCGGGGGGGCGGGGCCTGGCCTTTCGGCGGGGCGGGCGGGCCCGGGATCTCCGCGGGGGGCGGGGCGCGCCGGGAAAAGTTCCGGGAAGGTGGGCCTCCCGCCCAGGCCCGGCGCGGAAGTTGCGGGTGGTCAGTACCCTGTCGGCCGGGCCCGCAGCCATGTCGTCTGGGAACGCGGGGTCTGGCGGGCGGGAGGGCGCCCCGCGCGCCGCTGCCGCGCTCTGCGGCCTGTACCACGAGGCGGGGCAGAGGCTGAGGCGCCTGCAGGACCAGCTGGCCGCCCGGGACGTCCTCATAGCGCGCCTCCGCGCCCGTCTGGCCGCGCTCGAGGGGGACACGGCGCCGTCGCTCGTGGACGCGCTGCTGGAGCAGGTGGCGCGCTTCCGGGAGCAGCTGCGGCAGCGGGACGGCGGCGCCGCGGAGGCCGCGCTGCGCCAGGTGCGGGGCGGAGAGGGCGCAGGCGGCCGAGGGGCCGCAGGCGGCGGAGAGGCCGCAAGGGGGCCGCGCGAGCCACGCTTCCTCGGCGCGCGGGCCGCGTGCCCGCCGTGTCCCCGGAGTGCGTGCGCCCGTCGGGCGTGAGGGCTGTGTGGTCTGGTTGGGTCTGAGCGGTTTGTGTCTGGGGGGTTCTGGGCGGGTGCGCGCCGCGTTGGTGAGTGTGTCGTGTCGGGCTCTGAGGGTGTGTGCGTGGGTTGTGTTCCGAGCGGTCTGCTCCCGCGTTGGGTCTGAGGGCCGTCTGCCTGTTTGAATTCTGAGGGGTTGTGCGCTTGTGTTGGGTGTGAGGAGTGTGTGCCTGTTGGGTCTTGAGGGGTCTGACCGTTGTTGCGTTTGAAGGGGTGTGTATTGCTGGCTCGGCTTCTGAGAGGTGTGTGTGCCAGTGTTCATCCGGGGGTTGTGTGTCCTTTCCGGCTATAAGGGAGGTGTGTCGAGTTGAATGGGGCGTGTGCGCGCGTTCGTGTGTGTGCGGTGTTACCATGTTGGGTCTGAGGGGTGCGTGCGGCCCTGCTGGGCTCTTAGTGTTGCAGGTGTGTCTGTGCCTGGCGTAGTGTGTTGCGTGTGTCTGACTTCGGAGGGGTGTGTGTGCCTGCGCAGGGTCTGCTGCTCGTGTGTCCCTGAAGGTTCTGAGGAGCGTGTGCGCCCGTGCTGGGTTCTAGGGTGTGCTTTGCGCCTGTCTTGGCTTCTAAGGGGTCCGTGCGCTTGCGTTAGTTACGGGCTGTGTGTCATGTTGGTTCTGAGGGGTGTGTGTTTGGGTTATGTAGAGGGTCTGCTCCCTCGTTGGCTTCTGAGGGCTGTGTCTGTCCGTGCTGGTTCTGAGTGTCGCGTGGGCTCACGTTGCGTTCTGGGGGCTGTGTGTACCTGTGTGGGTGTGAGGCTTGCTTTGTCATTGTCGGTTCTCAGGGGTGTACCTGCCGGGTTTGGTTCTGCGTTGGTTCTGAGGAGCGTGTGTCTCTGAGTTGCGTGCTGGAGGGTGTGTGTGCCCGTTTCTGTCCTGGGGGTTGTGCCCCTGGGTCTAAGGGTGGTTGCGTCCGCGTCGGTTCTCGGGTGTCCGAGGGACCTGCTCCCCTGTCAGGTCTGAGGGCTGTGTCTTCCCGCGTTCCGCTCTGAGAGGTTTGTGCTTGTGTGGCTTCTCAAGGGTGTGTGTCTGTATTGGGTCTGAGTTGGGGGTGTGTGTGTTGACTCCGGATGTGTTTGTCCCTGTTGGGTCTGAGTTGTGTGTGTGCCCCTGTGTAGAGTCTGGGGCTGTGTCTGCGCCCCTGGTGGGTTCTGAAGGGTGTGTTTCCTCAGTTGTGTTGAGGGCTGTGTGCCTGTGTTGTGTTTGAGGGTCATGTGTGTCCATGTTAGTTCTAAGGCGTATGTGTTTGTGTTGGTTCTGAGGCATGTGTGTGTGTGTTGGAGTCTGAGGAGTGGAGTCCTTGTTGGTTCTCAGGGGTGTGTGTGTTCATGTTGTGTCTGCGGGTTATGTGTCTGAGTGGTTCTCAGTGGTGTGTCTGTGTTGGGTGTTGAGGGTGTGTGTCTGTTCTGAAGGGCGTCTCTGCATGTGTTGGGTTCTGAGCAGTGTGTTCCCGCATGAGTCTGAGGAGCGTGTACCCCGCTGGTTTCTGAAGGGTGTATGCCTCCATGTTGGGTTCTGAGTGGTGTGTGTGTGTGTGCGCACACGCCTGTCTTGAGTTCTGAGGGTATGTGTGCCTGTTTGGACTCTGAGAGGTGTGTATGTGTGTTGGGTTCTGAAGGTTGTCTGTCTCTGATGGTTCTGAGGGTTGTGTGTGTGCTGGTGTTAAAACTGATGGTTGTGTACCAGGTGAGCTCAGAGGGGTCTGCTCCCATGTTGGGTAGGAGGGGAATGTGTACCTTTCTTGGGTCTGAGGGTTGTGTGTCTGTGTTGGGTTGTGGCGTGTGTACCTGTGTGGTATATGAGGTGTGCGAGCACTTGAATTGGGTTCTGAGGGGTGTGCTCACCTGTGTTGGGTCTTCAGTTTGTGCCCATTTTGGGTTCTGAAGGATGTGTGTGCATGATCAGTTCTGAGGGGTCTGTTGCCGTGCTGGGTTTTGAAGAGTGTGAGTGCCTACACGGGGCTCTCAGGGGTGTGTGTGTGTCCATGCTGGGTCTGAAAGGTGTGTGTACCTTTCTGAGGGGTGTGCGCCTGTGTTGGGTCTTAGGGATGAGTGTGCATGTTATTTGTATTTGGGGCGTGTGTGCACCTGGAAGGTTCTGTGCACGTGTGTGTTCATGTTGAGTTCTGCATTGTGTGCGCAGACATTGGGGCTGGGTGTGTGTGTAGGACATGCGTATAGGCTCCTGGTGTGTGTGTCTGAGTTGGGTTCTTGGGTGTGTTTGTGTTGGGTTGGGTTCAGGGCCACATGAGCCGTAGTTATGTTCTGGATCTCCTTTAGCCCCAGCTGTGAATGTATCTTTCAGTAGTAACACTCCTGCTCTGCTGGGAGTGGTGACAGAGTGGGAGCCTGCCAGGATGTCTGATAATAGACTTAAATCCTTACTTTTCCTCCTTCATATCCTTGTCAGCGATATCATGTCTATCTGTGTGAAATATTAAACACCCAGGTCAGGAGCGAGAGTAACAGTATTTTTCTACAACAGTTTGGAAGTGCCCCAAACATTTTGGTGAACTCTGGTCTGTTATCCCATTCGGTGCATAGCTATTATCTGGGTTTTCCCAGGAAAGGAATTAGGCCTGCAAAAGACAATTTTCACTTCCAGGCTTGACCCTGCAGCCGGATTTTAGAGTGAAAAAGAGGCACGCCTTTTTTTCTTTTAATAAAAGTAATTTTGAATATCTGAAAAATAGAGAAAAGAATAAAAGAATAGAATAACCACCACCATCCCACCACAGAGAGATGACCACAGAGCATAATCTCGTGGCCTCTTCCCTGCCTTTCATGTAACCATAGGGTATGTATCTACTTGGCGTGTTTGAGTTCAAGCTGTCTATACAGTTTTACTTAATATCATGTCAATATTTTCCTGTCTGCATCATTTTAAATGCCTTTAGAAGCCAGATGTCTTCCTCGCTCCAGCTCTCTCCCTTTTCCTGGGCAAGGTGCATTATTACTCATCAGGGCAGAAGGAAGTCACCTGGTCTGCACCACTGATCTTAGTGTCATGGGCACCAGGAGCCATAGATGAGTGTAGATTGGGGACCAGAGCGCATCCTACCCAGAACAGGACTCTGCTTGCAGTCTGGTGGCCATTGGTGCTCAGTTGACATGTGTCCCCAGCATCCTGTGGCTCCAGAGCCTCTAACCAAAACCCAGACAGAGTCAGGTCTGTAATCCTAGTACTACTGGTCCTTTCAGCGTAGGTTTTTTTTTTTTTCTGTCTGCGTTGGGTCTTCGTTGCTGTGCGCGGGCTTTTTCTGGTTGTGGAGAGCGGGGGCTACTCTTTGCTGTGGTGCGCGGGCTTCTCGTTGCAGTGGCCTCTCTTGTTGCAGAGCACGGGGTCTAGGAGTGTGGGCCTCAGTAGTTGCAGCATGCGGGTTTAGTAGTTGCGGCATGTGGGCTCTAGAGCGTGCAGGCTTCCGTAGTTGTGGCTCATGGGCTCCAGAGCGCTGGCTCAGTAGTTGTGGCGCACGGGCTTAGTTGCTCCGTGGCATTTGGGATCTTCCCGGACTAGGACTCGAACCGGTGTCCCCTGCATTGGCAGGCAGATTCCTGACCACTGCACCACCAGGGAAGTCCCTCAATGTAAGTTTTGTTTTAGGATTTTAAATTATTTCAGGAGCAATTTAATATCTGATGTCTTATGCAATTAAATATTTGTTGCTTACCCCTACATCTTTCTGGGGTTGGTCAGAGAACCTGGGGAGGAATGGAGATGTTTATCACCTCCCAGAGGCCCTGGATTCACTGAAGTAGCTGTGCAGAGTGAAAACAATGAGAGGAATTGGTCAACAGGTTGGTCTCATCAGTGGCCATGTCAGCCAGCTGGTTAGGAGCAGGGACCCTGGATTGGTGAGGACTGAGGGCTCCCAAAGAGGATGCTGAGGCTCACAGGTGTGGATGGACTGCCAGGTGACCAGTGCATCTGTGGCCAAGGTGTAGCCAGTGTGTGATGGGACCAGATCAGTCTTGAGAATTCTGGTCTTTTTTGCCACCACAGTGGGACTCAAGACGTTGCCTTATTTGTAACATGAGGCCTGGATGGATGACTCTGCAAAGCTCTTCCAGTTAAGATTTTCTGGAATGATGGCACTGATTCGTTGTGCAGGCTGTAACTGCTCAACCCCGTCTCACCACTGCCTTGGGGACTAGCCTCATGGACCCTGCTTGGTCCTGATGTAGCAACTTGTGGCTTTTCTTTCCCTATGCTGCCGTGCTCTCTGTAAGTGGAACAGCGTACACTCTTTACAGTAGGTTATATTAGGTTTTGCGTGTGTGTGTGTGTGTGTGTGTGTGTATTGTGTGTGTATTGTGTGTTTGTTTTTACCATCTATCGTCATACCTCTTTTGATCTTGTACAACTGAAACTATACCATTAAACATAATTCCCCACCTCCCTACTTTGTCCCCTACCGACCCCTCCCCTCCCCACCCCCCACTGGCAACCACCATTTTACTCTCTGTCTCTATGATTTTGACTACTGTAGATACCTCCTATAAGTAGAATCATGCAGTATTTGTCTTTTTGTGACTGGTTTATTTCACTTAGCGTGATGTCCTCAAGGTTCATCCTATTGTAACGTGTCAGAATCTCCTTCCTTTTTAAGGCTGAATAATACTCCATTATAGGTATATACCACATTTTGCTTATCTACTCATCTGTTGATGGACACTTGGGTTGCTTCCATGTTTTAGCTCTTATGAATATCACTGCTGCTATGAACATAGGTGTGCAAATATCTCCTCGAGATCCTGCTTTCAATTCTTTTGGGTGTATACCCAGAAGTGGAATTGCTGGATTATATAATAATTCTATTTTTAATTTTTTGAGGGACTTCCATTCTGTTTTTCCACAATGGCTGTACCACTTTACATTCCCACCGACAGTGCACAAGTGTTCAAATTTCTCCACATCCTCACCAATATTGTTATTTTCTGTGTTTTTGATAGAAGGCATCCTAATAGGTGCATGCTAATTTAGTACAAAATGATTGTAGTTTTGATTTGCAATTCCCTATAATGATTAGTGATGTTGAGCATCAATTCATGCGCTTACTGGCCATTTGTATATCTTCTTTGAAGAAATGTCAAGTCCTTGGCCCATTTTTGAATTGGGTTATTTTGTTGTTGAATTTTATGAGTATTCTACATTCTGGATACTAATTCTTATCAGATATATGATTTGTAAATATTTTATCTCATTCTGTAGGTTGCCTTTTTACTTGTCTTTTGATGTGCAAACTTTTCATTTTTATTTTCATTAAAAAACTTTCCAATTTGTCTGCTTTTTCTTTTGTTACCTGTGCCTTGGGTGCCATATCCAAGAAATCACTGCCAAATCCTGTGTTATGAAGCTTTTGCCCTGTGTTTCTTCTAGGAGTTTTGTAGTTTTAGGTCTTACATTTAAGTCTTGGATCCATTTTGAGGTAATTTTCATGTATGGTTTAGATAAGGGTCTAACTTCATTCTTTTGCATGTGGATATCCAGTTTTCCCAGCACCATTTTTAAAAAAGACTGTCCTTTCCCCACTGAATCGTCTTGGTACCCTTGTCAAAACCATTTGACTATCTAGGCAAGGGTTTATTTCTGGGCTCTCTATTCTGTCTCTCTGGTCTGTATGTTTGTCTTTCTGTCAGTGCCACAGTGTTTTGATTACTGTGGCTTTGTAGAAGTTTTGAAATTAGGAAATGTGAGTCTTTCAGCTTTGTTCTTTTTTTTGTTTTTTTCTCCTTCTAAGATTGTTTTGGCTATTTGGGGTCCCTTGAGATTCCATATGAATTTTAGGATGAGTTCTTCTATTTCTGCAAAAAAATTGAGCTTTTGTTTTGTTTTTGTTTTGGGGGGTTTTTTTTGGCTGCACTGCACAGCTTGTGGGATCTTAGTTCCCCAACCAGGAATTGAACCTGGGCCACGGCAGTGAAAAACGCCAAGTCCTAACCACTGGACCACCAGAGAATTCCCTGGGATTTTGATAGGGATTGCATTGACTTTGTAGATCACTTTGAATAATATTGACATCTTAACAATATTAAGTTTTCCAATCTGTGAACATGGGATATGTTTCTATTTATGTTTTCTTTAATTTCTTTTAATAGTATTTCATAGTTTTCATTGTACGAGTCTTTCACCTCCTTGATTAAATTAATTCCTAAGTATTTTATTCTTTTTGATGCTACTGTAAGTGGAATTGTTTCTGTGATTTCTTTTGCAGATACTTCATTGTAACTGTATAGAAATACAACCGTTTTTCACGTGTTGATTTGTGTTCTGCTCAATTGCTGAATTCATTTATTCTCTCCAACAGGTGTGTGTGTGTGTGTGTGTGTGTGTGTGTGTGTGTGTGTGTGTGTGTGTGATCTTAAGAGTTTTCTACATGTAAGAGCATATCATCTGAAAACAGATACTGTTTTACTTCCTTTCTTATTTGGATGTGTTTTATTTCTTTTTCTTGCCTAATTGCTCTGGCTAGAACTTCCAGGGCTATGTTGAATAGAAGTGATGAAAGCCAATATCCTTTTCTTGTTCTTTTTTTTCCCCAGCTGCGCCATGCAGGATCTTAGTTCCTTGACCAGGGATTGAACCCATGCCCCCTCCAGTGGAAGTCCTCCTTGTCTTGTTCTTGATCTTAGAGGAAAAGCTTTCAGTCTTTTACCACGGGGTATGATATTTGCTATGGGTTTTTCTTATGGCTTTTGTTATGTGGAGGTAGTTTACTTCTGTTCCTAGTTTGTTGTGTGTTTTTATTATGAAAAAGTGTTGAATTTTGTCAAATGCCTTTCTGCATCAATTGATATGATCATGTGTTTTTCCCCCGTCATTCTGTTAATGTAGTGTATTACACTGAACAATCCCTCCCTTCCTCCCTCCCTTCCTTTTTTTCTTTTTGATGAAATATGTTTGTGAACTTAACCACAGCAGAGTAGTATATTACCTACATCTATGTGGAACAAATCTGGTGAAAAATTTTCTGATTAGAAAAGTTTAATAATATCATTTTCATTTCATTCCAAGGGATTGATGCTGAGTCATAGAAAACAAACATCAAACACATAATTGTGCTTCATGTCCCTCAGAAGGCCTCATTCTCCTATCATTATTGTTTACTAGATATTTATCAACAATTATCTAATTGTCTTCAGATATTATAAGTGAGACTCTAATGATAAAGTTAGGAATGTCAAGAACATGATCAATTTGCAACATCTAGAAAGTAGAACCAAAGTACAGATGGAACTAATTCAAGGCCTGTCATACATAATGAAACTGATGCTCAAGAACGGCCTAGTCACTTTGCTAAAATTGGTCTCTGCACCTTCTATACAGCTGCCCAGAAGATGAATATGCTGCACCTCTTATTCTTTTAAACAGCCAAGGATAACCTTAGTCACGTATTTAGTATTACCTTTTCACTGTCTTAAAGAAGAAACCATGATGAAGCTTGCTAAAATTTTCTTGAGAGAAGTTCACAGGGATTTGTAGAACTACTTTGGGCAACAAAACTGGCTCTTTATTAGGCACCAATGAAAAGCAGATATTACACTGAATGTTGAAAAGCTGTGCACTTAAATCTGGTTCTGCCACTTTCTTAGCCATGTTAATTTGGGCAAGTCATTTAGTATTCTAGTTTTGTCATCAGTAAAACTGAAGTAATAATACATAGCCCATAGGGTTATTTATTCATTCATTCAGCCAATAGTTATTTGTTGAATGCCTGTTGTATGCCAGATGTTTTGGTAGGCCCTGGAAATGCAGAAAGGATTGAGAAAGGCAGATTCCTATCTTTATGAAGCTTACATCTTAATTGAGAAAATAGACATGGGAGAAATAATCCATTGCCTTTGTGGAAAATACGACATAGAACAGATGTACGGGATATTGTGAGGAACACAGGATTTAACAGGTATATATGTATATATATAATAATCTCATGCACATGATGGGTACTCAGAAGATGTGAATGTCACCTACCATAGCCACTCAGGTGTTTATTTACTGAGCTTGCATTTACTGGGCGTGTTCTGTATGTAAGGGGAATATGTATAAGCAGGCATCATGGGTTATATTTTTCCATTTCTCCCAATAAGTATAGTACATTCATTTCACAATGACGTGTACATTATCAGGGTTGCACCAGTAGCAGTGTTAATCTATAGCAGTGTTAATTCAGTGTCATTAGAGTGAAGAGTGCGTAGAGAATAACACAGGAAGTGGCTATAAAAGTAGATTGGGGGCAAATTATCATGGCCTTTACTACCTTATAAAGTTGTTAATTGCACATTGTATTAACCACTAGGCTAGGGGAATGCAAAGATGATCAGTATCCAATTCTTGCCCTCAAATTGTGGAATCATACATGGACATACATGATCACTGCTTGAAGCAGGTTGTAAAAGTGCTGGAGGGATGTGTAGTGGGAAAATACTGAACATAGTGTAAGTATGGAACTAAGCCAACTTAAGTCTCCAAATCAGAACACCGGTATCATAGTGTCAACTGCTATTTTTTCCTTTAGCTATAATTGACATATAACATTATATTAGTTTTAAGTGTACAGCACAATGATTCAGTATTTGTATATATTGTGAAATGACTACCACAATAAGTCTAGTTAACATCCATTGATCATGTTTTGTATGTTTAACCACCCTTGCAGTCTGTGAAAAAAATCCCACTTGTTCATGGTGTATAATCTTTTTAATATGGCATTGAATTTGCCCGCTAGTATTTCATTGAGAATTTTTGCATCAACATGCATAAGGGATATTGGTCTGTAGTTTTGTTGTAGTGTCTTTGTCTGGCTTTGGTCTCAGGGTAATGCTGGCCTCATAGAATGAGTTAGGAAGTGTTCCTTCCTCTGCATTTTTTTGGGAACAGCTTAGGAAGAATTGGTATTAATTCTTCTTTAAATGTTTGATAGAATTCACCGGTGAAGCCATCAGTTCCAGGACTTGTTGTTGTTGGGAGATTTTTAATTACTGATTCAATTTCCTTACTAGTTAGAGGTCTTTTCAGTTTTTATATTTCTCTGTGATTTGGTCTTGGTAGGTGTTGTGTTTCTATGAATTTGTTTCATCCAGGTTATCCAATTTGCTGGTGTACAGTTCATAGTACTCATTTTATAATCATTTTTATTTTTGTAGAATTGTCAGTAATGTCTCTACTTGCATTTCTTTTTCTTTTTTTGGCCATGCCACGTGGCTTGTGGGATCTTAGTTCCCTGACCAGGAATTGAACCCGGGCCCTGGGCAGTGAAAGTGTGGAGTCCTAACCGCTGGACCGCCAGGGAATTCCCTCTACTTGCATTTCTGATTTTAGTAATTTGAATCTTCTGTATTTCTTTTTGTAGTCTGTCTAGCTAAAGGTTTATCCATTTTGCTGATCTTTTTGAAGAACCAACTTTTGGTTTCATCGATTTCTCTAGTAGTTTTTCTGTTCTCTATTTCATTTGTCTCTGCTCAAATCTTTATTCTTCTTCCCTTTTGCTAGCTTTGAGTTTAGTTTTTTCTTCTTTTTCTAGTTCCTTAAGTTGTAAAGTTAGGTTGTTGATTGGAGATTTTTCTTGTTTTTAAATGTAAGTTTTATATATATATATATATATATATATATATATATATATATATATATATATTATTTATTTATTTTTTATTTTTTTGCGGTACGCGGGCCTCTCACTGCTGTGGCCTCTCCCGCCGTGGAGCACAGGCTCCGGACGTGCAGGCCCAGCGGCCATGGCTCACAGGCCCAGCCGCTCCGCGGCATGTGGGATCCTCCTGGACTGGGACACGAACTCACGTCCCCCGCATCAGCAGGTGGACTCTCAACCACTGCGCCACCAGGGAAGCCCGTAAGTTTTATATCTTTAGATTTCCCCCTTAACACTGCTTTCACTGGATCCTGCAAGTATTGGTATGCTGTGTTTTCACTTTAAGTATTTGCCTTTAAGTATTTTCTAATTTCCTTGTGATTTCTTCTTTGATCCATTGGTTTAAGAGTGTGTTTTCTAATTTCCACAGTTTTGTGAATCTTCATTTTACTTCTGTTGTTGATTTCTGACTTCATTCTGTTGTGTTTGGGGAGGAGATACTTTGTATGATGTCAGTCTTTTAAAATCTTTTGAGACTTAATATGTAGCCTAACACATGGTCTGTCCTGGAAAATGTCCCATGTGCATTTGAGAAGAATGTGTATGTTGTTGGGTAGAGTGTTCTGTAGATGTCTGTTAGATCTAATTGATTTATTGTGTTAAGTTCTCTATTTCCTTACGTATATTCTGTTTGGTTGTTCTATCATTGAGAGTAGGGTTTTGAGGTCTCCAGCTGTTATTGTAGGGTTGTCTATTTCTCCCTTCAGTTCTGTCAGTTTTTGCTTCATATATTTTGCCTGTCTGTTATTAGGTACATCAGTGTATATAATTGTTATATTTTCTTGCTGTATTAAAACTTTTATTAATGTATAACATCCTTTTTTGTCTCTTGTAGCGTTTTTTGAAAAAAAGTCTATTTTGTCTGATATTAGTATAGCTACTCCTGTTCACTTTTAGTTACTAATTGCATGGAATGTAAATATTTTTCCATCCTTCTACTTTCTTTTTTATTTTTAAAATTTTAAAAATTTTATTTTTGGCTGCGTTGGGTCTTCATTGCTGCACGTGGGCTTTTCTCTAGTTGTGGTGAGCAGGGGCTACTCTTTGTTGCAGTGCATGGCCTTCTCATTGTGGTGGCTTCTCTTGTTGTGGAGCATGGGCTCTAGGTGCATGGGCTTCAGTAGTTGTAGCTTGCAGGCTTCAGAGCTCAGGCTCAATAGTCGTGGCGCATGGGCTTAGTTGCTCCGTGGCATGTGGGATCTTCCCGGACCAGGGATCAAACCCACGTCCCCTGCATTGGCAGGAGGATTCTTAACCACTGTGCCACCAGGGAAGTCCCCATCCTTTTACTTTCAATTTATATATGTCTTTGGATCTAAAGTGAGTCTGTTGTATATAGCATGTAGTTGGATCATATGCTTTTATCCATACTGCCAATCTCTGTCTTTTAATTGGAGATTTTAATCCACTTACATTTAAAGTAATTAGTGATATGGATGAAATACTTGTTATTTTGCTATTTGTTTTCTGTATACCTTATAGCTTTTTTTGTTTCTCATTTTCTGCATTACTATGTCTTATGTTTTTTTTTTTTTTTTTCTGGTATGCGGGCCTCTCACTGTTGTGGCCTCTCCCGTTGCGGAGCACAGGCTCCAGATGCGCAGGCTCAGCGGCCATGGCTCACGGGCCCAGCTGCTCCGCGGCATCTGGGATCTTCCCAGACCAGGGCACGAACCCGTGTACCCTGCATCGGCAGGCGGACTCTCAACCACTGCGCCACCAGGGAAGCCCCACTATGTCTTAGGTTTGATTTTTTAAATTGTGAAATATTTAAATTCCTTTCTCATTTTTTTGTGGGTATATTCTGTAACTATTTTCTTTGTGTTTACCATGCGAATTACGTTTAACATCCGAATGTTGTAACACTCTAATTTGAATTTATACCAGCTTAACTTCAATAACATACAAAACCCCGCTCCCTTATAGCTAAACCCCACCCCTTTTGGTTGTTGATGTCACAGAATTAAATCTTCATACATTGTGTGCCCTCAAACATAAATTAATCTTTTAAATGCATTAGTCTTCTAAATTATGTAGGAAATAACGTGTGGAGTTACAAATCAAAATTATAGTAATACTAACTTGTAGACTAAAAATTAAAAAAATATATATATATTTATATTAGTCTCTTAAATCATGTGGAAAACAAAAAAGAAGAGTTATAAACTGTTGTTACAATAATACTAGCTTTTATAATTGCCCAAGTCTTTACCTTTATTGACATCTTTATTTCTTCATAGAGCTTTGAGGTACTGTGCTTTGAGTTAGTGTCATTTCATTTCACTCTACAGGACTCCCTTGAGCATTTTTTGCAGGGTAGGTCTAGTGGTAACAAACTCCCTCAGCTTTGGTTTATGTGGGAATGTCTTCATTTCTCCCTTGCTTTTGAAAGACAGTTTTGCTGGATATAGGATTCTTTCTTTCTTTCTTTCTGGCTGTGTTGGGTCTTTGTTCCTGTGCGATGGCTTTCTCTAGTTGTGGCAAGCAGGGGCCACTCTTCATCGCAGTGCGCGGGCCTCTCACTGTCGCGGCCTCTCTTGTTGCGGAGCACAGGCTCCAGATGTGCAGGCTCAGTAGTTGTGGCTCATGGGCCCAGTTGCTCTGTGGCATGTGGGATCTTCCCAGACCAGGGCTCGAACCTGTATCCCCAGCATTGGCAGGCAGATTCTCAACCACTGCGCCACCAGGGAAGCCCTAGATATAGGATTCTTGGTTGACAGTATGTTTTCTTTTTTAAAGTATTTATTTATTTATTTATTTATTTTATTTGGCTGCATCAGGTCTTAGTTGGAGCACGTGGGATCTTTGTTGCAGCATGCAGGATCTTTTGTTGCAGTGCATGGGCTTCTCTAGTTGTGACGTGCAGGCTTCTCTAGTTGTGACGTGCGGGTTTCTCTAGTTGCAGCACGTGGGCTTCTCCCTAGTTGTGGTGCACGGGCTCCAGAGTGCGTGGGCTCAGTAGTTGTGGCACGTGGGCTCTCCAGTTGTGGCACACGGGCTCTAGAGTACATGGGCTCAGTAGTTGCTGCGCGTGGGCTTAGTTGCCCCACGGCATGTGGGATCTTAGTCCCCTGACCAGGTATCGAACATGCGTCCCCTGCATTGGAAGGCAGATTCTTAACCACTGGACCACTAGGGCAGTCCCCAGCTGTTTTTTTTTCTTTTAGCACTTGAATATATAGGCCCACTGCCTCTGGCTTCCACAGTGTCTGATGAGAAATCTGCTAATCGTATTAAGGATTTCTTCTATGTGACATGTTGCTTCTCTCTTCTTTCAAGATTCCTCTTTTTATCTTTTGCTTTCTAAAGTTTGATTATAATGTGTCTAGGTCTTTTTGACTTCATCATACTTAGAGTTTATTGAGCTTCTTGGATGTTTAGATTCATGTCTTTCATCACATTTGGGAAGTATTCAACCATTATTTCTTACTTATTTATTTATATGTATTTATTTCTGTGTTGTGTCTTCATTGCAGTGCACAGGCTTCTCATTGCTGTGGCTTCTTGTTGTGGAGCACAGGCTCTAAGTGCATGGGCTCAGTAGTTGTGGCTCACAAGCTCTAGAGTGCAGGCTCAGTAGTTGTAGTGCATGGGCTTAGTTGCTCTGTGGCATGTGGGATCTTCCCGGACCAGGGCTTGAACCCATGTCCCCTGCATTGGCAGACGGATTCTTAACCACTGCGCCACCAGGGAAGCCCCAGCCATTATTTCTTCAAGTATTCGTTCTACCCCTCTCTCTCTCTTGCTTCTCCTTCTGGGACTCGCACAATGTGTATGTTGGTCTGCTTAATGGTGTCCCACAGGACCCTTAGGCTCTGTTTACTTTCCTTGAATCTTGATAATTTTCATTGTCCTGTTTTCAAGTTTGCTGATTCTTCTACTGATCAAATCTGCCTTTGAGTACCTCCAGTGAATTTTAAAATTTCAGTTAATGTACTTTTTAGCTCCACAATTTTTTTGGTTTCTTTTTAGGTTTTCTATTTCTTTACTTGTATTTCCATTTTATTCCTACCTTGCTTTCTTGACTTTCTCCATATCTTCTTTTAGTTTTCTGAGCATCTTTAACATGGTTGTTTTAGAGTCCTTGTCTAGAAGATCCACCATCAGGTCTTTTTCAGGGACAGCTTCTGTTGATTTATTTTTTCCTTTGAATGGGCCATATTTTCCTGTGTCTTTGAGTGCCTTGTGCTTTTTTTGTTGTTGTTTGTTTAAAACTGGACATTTGGGTGCTTCCCTGGTGGCGCAGTGGTTGAGAACCTGCCTGCTAATGCAGGGGACATGGGTTCGAGCCCTGGTCTGGGAGGATCCCACATGCCGCGGAGCAACTAGGCCCGAGAGCCACAACTACTGAGCCTGTGCCTCTGGAGCCTGTGCTCCGCAACAAGAGAGGCCGCGATAGTGAGAGGCCCGCGCACCGCGATGAAGAGTGGCCCCCGCTTGCCACAGCTAGAGATAGCCCTCGCACAGAAACGAAGACCCAACACAGCAAAAATAAAGAAATTAATTAATAAACTCCTACCCCCAACATCTAAAATAAATAAATAAAACTGGACGTTTGGATCTAGTAATGTGGTATCTCTGGAAATCAGATTACTCTCCTTGCCTAGGATTTGCTGTTTCTGTTTTTCGTTGGTTGTTGTAGATTGTCTCTGTACCAAGGATCAGCCTGAGGCATAAATGAAGGTTTTCTCAGCCTGTAACTGGGAATGTGTGGTCACTTTCAAGTTTTCCCCTTTTATGTAGTTGCTTTTTTTTTTTTTTTTTTTTTTTGCGATACGCGGGCCTCTCACTGTTGTGGCCTCTCCCGTTGCGGAGCACAGGCTCCGGACGCGCAGGCTCAGCGGCCATGGCTCACGGGCCCAGCTGCTCCGCGGCATGTGGGATCCTCCCGGACCGGGGCACGAACCCGTGTCCCCTGCATCGGCAGGCGGACTCTCAACCACTGCGCCACCAGGGAAGCCCTATGTAGTTGCTTTTGAATATCATAATCTTTAATGTCTGGCTCCCTGAAGCAGAAAAAGAAAAATTAAAAGGGGAACGAAAGGGCACTGGCCCTTTAAATCCAGTAGCACTTCAGCTGGAGGGGGAGGGTCCTATAGCAATGGGGGAGGTGCAACAATGGCCGCCTGCCTGTTTGGCCACACCTCTGTGATCAGAAGCGGGAGGCAGAGGTCAGAGCAGATACCCAGTATTTGGAGGACAGGGTCTTTTTTGCCCACCTTGGCTCCTGCAAGCTGTGTGTAGGCTGTTCCAGAAACAGGTGTATGGCCTCCAGTGGCATGGCTAGGGGTGGGATGGGTAGCTGCTACTGTAGGAAGAGCTGAAATTGACTGAAATTAACCTCAATTTACTGTCCAAGTGCTCATATGGAAGTTGCAAGTCTTTAGGACTTGAGATCCAAAACAGTCACACTAGACAGATTTCTGCCAGTGCACTGTTTTTCAGGTGAGGAGAAGATTCCCGGTGCTCCCTCCTCTGCCATATTCCCAGAACCTTCCAGGCCGTGCTCGTTTTTTGTCCTACCTGTTTGCCTGCTCCCCCCTGCACTCTTCCGGTGGGGAGGAGGTGTGCTGCGTCCTCATCAGTGCCTCCACTGCTACACCTTCAGCGCATGGCACTTGTGGTGAAGGCCCAGTGAATTGACTTTTCTTAAATTCCCTGCTTGCCCCTGTTATCTCACTCCCCCTTCAGCTGCTGCTGCAGTCTGCACATGGCCAGCCACTGAGAGCTGCCCGGGAAGGAGAGAGGAGAGGACTGTGCTGGGCTGGAGAGTGTCTCCCCCAGATTTCTTTCCACCTGGAGCCTGTGATTATGACCTTATTTGGAAGTAGGGTCTTTGCAGGGGTGATAAATTTAAATGAAGTCATACTGGCCTGGGGTGGACCCTAATCCAGTGACTGGTGTCCTTATAAGACAGCCATGTGAAGTTGGGGGCAGAGATTGGAGGGAGGCATCTACAAGCCCAGGGTTACCAGCAACCAGCAGAAGCTGGAAGAGACGAGGAAGCATTCTTCCTTAGAGTCCCGGAAGGCACATGGCCTGCTGACACCTGGATTTTGGACCTCTAGCCTGTGAGAGGATACATTTCTGTTGTTTTAAGGTACCTAGGTTGTGGACTTTGTTACGGCAGCCCGAGCAGACTAATAAAGGGACGAAGTCCAAGAGGCTACGCCTCCTTTTTTTTTTTTTTTTTTTTTTTGCGGTACGCGGGCCTCACTGTTGTGGCCTCTCCCGTTGCGGAGCACAGGCTCTGGACGCGCAGGTTCAGCGGCCATGGCTCACGGGCGCAGCCGCTCCACGGCATGTGGGATCTTCCCAGACCGGAGCACGAACCCGTGTCCCCTGCATCGGCAGGCGGACTCTCAACCACTGCGCCACCAGGGAAGCCCTGAAATCACAGCTTTTGATTTGAATAACTCTAAAATGTAGTGAAAGTCCACTCTCAGGGCAGGTCTCTCTTTACCATCCGTGTCTACTCCAGGTACACTTCTGAGCCACTGTGGAGGGCGACTAGGTCCAGCTCGGGGGAGTGTGGCATGTCTATCCCACCAGTAGTGACAAGGCCACCCCAGAGCTGTGATGCTGGCAGGGGAAGACGAGTCCAGGCGAAGGGTGGGCCGCGGCGGGCCTGGCATCTGTGACACTGGAGGGAGGGGCTCCTGCTGCGTTTTCCATGGTAAGGACGTGGGACAGGGGCCTTGACCAGCTGGCACTGCCTTCAGAAGCGGCCAGTTTTTAAAGAGAACAAATACATCCAAGGCCAGGAAACAATCAGCAGTGAGAGCCTGAGCTTTCGTTGGGGTCTGGCGTTCTTTTTCCTGTTTATGGTATTTTATGCTAAGAAGGCTGTAGTTGGTTCTCAGCTCTGTAAATGCCCCATCGCACTGTGTGGACGTGGCTTCACCCAGACAAGTGACTTTGCACCAGCCGGCACCCCAGCTATGTGGACAGGCTCAGAAGGCCACGCGTGGTGGCCCCCAGCGCCCCCTTCCCAGTCCTGCAGGTGCAGCCTGGTGCCGAAGGGCCGTCTGCTGGGAGGAGGTATGGATGCCGACAGGCCAGCTTGCAGAGAGAGGCCTCTTCTCCTCCTTTGGTTCAGGGGTGAGGTCGTCGGGGCCAAAAGGTGGAAAAATGAAAGTAATGACCTTCCAAGAGTGGGTCTCCCCTGGCTTGACTGGTACCCCTGAGATTGTGACATCTGTGAGTTGAGGGCAGGGAGGTGTGATGGTGTGATGGAGTGCCAGCGCCACACGCCTTGGGGCGGAAGTCCCAGTTGACGGGCTCATTCCCAGTGATGTGTCACACCCGTCATCACCAGTCCTGCTACTTCTTCCGCACTTGGTGGTGGACATTTCCCACTTGCCGGGGCCTGACCTCCTCATCTCCCCCGCCGCCCTCACGGTCTGCCTCGCCATCTGCCAGGCCTCTGCTCTTTCCTGTTTTGAGTCCCTGTTGTGAAGTGCAGATCTAGAACAGCCTCTTCCTCTAGGCCTTTGCTAAGAGAGCCAAACTGGTCATTCTTACTGCAGTTTTTCTTCTTTCCTCTCTTTCTCTTCATTTCTAGAGCGAAGTCCAAGGAAAATGGGAAGGAGAGGAATCTTAAACAGTCCCTGAGGGAATTCCCTGGGGGGCATCCAGTGGTTAGGACCCGGCGCTTTCACTGCCAAGTGCCTGGGTTCGATCCCTGGTTGGGGAACTAAGATCCCGCAAGCCACGCAGTGCGGCCAAAAAAAAAAAAAAATTTCCTGAGAGAGGGAGAGGTTTCCAGAATGTTTTCTGGGTCACCTGGCTGGAGTGATTCGGTCACATGCTGGGCTTATCCATGGATTGGTTATCACAGGTGCAAGGGGTGTCTGGGTGCAGGAGCGCGGGGAGCAGCTCTTGCCTCGAGGATGCGCGTGGGCCCAGGGAGCCAGTCTGGGACCCGGAGACTGGCTGTGTTCCTGAGATCCACCACTTATTGTTTTATTAATTTATTTTGTTGAGGTATAGTTAATTTACAATGTTGCATTAATTTCCACTATACAGCAAAGTGATTCAGTGACACACACACACATACATATATACATTCTTTTTTGTATTCTCTTTCATTACGGTTTGTCACAGGATATTGAATATAGTTCCCTGTGCTATACAGTAGGACCTGGTTCTTTACCCATTCTCTATATAATAATGTGCACCTGCTAATCCCAAACTCCCAATCCATCCCTCCCCCTTGGCCACCACAAGTCTGCTCTCTACGTCTGTGGGTCTGTTTCTGTTTCGTAGATAAGTTCATTTGTGCCATATTTTAGATTCCACATATAAAGTGGTATGATATGGTACTTGTCTTTCTCTTTCTGACTTTATTTAGTATGATAATCTCTAGGTCCACCCCACCAATTATTTCTTGACCCCAGTCTTAACCCAGCCATGTGACCTCTGGGCATTTATCCCGTGGCTGTATTTGCGTAAGGGCACAAGGAAGCAGCCACATGTCTGCCAGCTGGAGGTGTGTGTTCAGTAAATCTGGAATCTGTCGTGAAGCTCCAGGCTGTGGCTGAAAAGAACAAGGCAGGTTCTGTGCTGCTGTGGAATAAGGTATATTGCTGAGGAGGAGAAAAGCGTGTTGTAGCATCCGTTTGTGTAAAAGTACATGTGTTATAGATGCTTATAAACACTCTGGAAAGGTCCATGCCCAAATAGTGAGTAGTTGCCTCTGGCGAGTGAAGCTGGGGGCAGAGGAACTGCTGGGAGAAAGGAATTGAAGTTTTCATTTGCTTTCCTTCTGTATGTTTGAATTTTTTATAACCATGCACATGTTTTCATTTTAAAGCAGGTAAGAGAGTAGTAATTCAGGGTTCCGTTAGTAATGTTGGCCCTGTATTCCATTCCACTGTGCTAAGAAGGTTCTCGGTTCCTGGGGGTCCATCCCTCCTCGTGAGCACGCAGGAGGTGAGCTTGAGCGCCTCCCTGAGTGGAGCCCAGACCCTTCTCCTGCCACTTCCGCACGTGGAGCTCAGGCTCAACCCTGACTTTTCTGAAGCTGTTTTTTCATTTGTAGGATGGACTGGTTCATCCTGCTTCACCTCCCTTATGTACTGTTTATGCTGGTGATTACTTTGAAAATGGGAAAGCACAAAACTAAGGCTGGGTTTAAAGTAAATTGTAATTTTAAGGACTTTAAAAAACTTAATTGGGGTTGGGTATCTTAGTTTCCTAGAACTGCTGTAACAAAGTACCATAAACTGGGTGGTCTACAACAACAGATGCTTCATCTTTCGGTGTTCTAGAGGCCAGAAGCCCCAAATCAGGGTGTCGCTGGCAGAGATGTGCTCCCTCCGAGGCTCTGGGGGAGGGGCCTTCGTTTTGTCTTTCGGCTTCCGGTGTCTGCGGGCATCCCTGGTTTTCTTTGGCGTGCCGACGCATCACTCCAGTCTCTGCCTCTGTCGACATGTGGCCGTCTTCTGTACCTGTGTCCATGCCTCCTTCTTATGAGGACGCCAGTCACTGGATTAGGGTCTATTCTAATCCAGTGTGACTTCAATTTAGCTCAGCGCACCTTCACAGACCCTATTTCTAAGTCAAGTCACATTCCCAAGTATCGGGGGTTAGGGCGTGGGCATATCTTTTGGGGGGCTACCCACTGCAGTGGAGTTTCTACCCTTCCCATCAAGAAGTATTTGGAATTGCCGCACTTAGTAATTTGATGATGTAAAATCTAACATTATGAATTTGCTCATGAAAATAGAATTTTAGATGAAGTTTCAGTTAGAACTTTATGGGCTGAAAACTCCAAAGATAATTATTCGTTCAGAAGCCAACCTCCAAATGAGCGCGTTTATCACCTGCTGATGGGTGTCCGTGCCGGACTTTCTTCTGCTCTAGGAATGTTTGTTCCTGATATTGCTTCTTACAGTCACATCAACTGTGCTTTTAAATCTGCCCCTTAGGAGATCGAGAGACTTTCCGAGCAACTAGAAGAAAAACAGAGGGAGACGAAGCGGCTGATGAGCCAGCCGGAGCGGGAGCAGAAGGGAGTGGCCCTGCTGAGGGGAGGCGCGGCCCAGAAGGGGCGGGCCCCGGCCGCCAGCGACGTCCTGTGCCGCTCCCTGGCCGACGAGGCGCACCAGCTGCGCAGGACGCTGGCCGCCACCGCCCACATGTGCCAGCACCTGGCCGAGTGTCTGGATGCACGCCAGCGCGCAACGGGGGACGCGGGGGAGAGGAGCCCCGAGGTAGGCTGTGGTGTCAGCACGCCACGGTGCGGACCGAGGTGCAGCAGGGGGCCTCGTCTCGCGCTCAGGATCCCTCAGCCGTCATGGAGGTCGGGGGGCGCCCAGGGCCCCCCCCCCCCCGCCCCGCTCTCCATAGTGAGGGAGCCGGGCAGGGGGCGGGGCCGGGGTCAGGGGTCAGGGGCAGGCGGCCTACAGGACTGCGTGGAGCTGGGCTGTGGCTGTGTATGAGGTCTGGTCGGGGAGGGGACAGTGTGGTTTCAGCATCAGGAATTCCCTACCTGGGAGATCAGGGGGCTCCTGGCTGGGGGTGTTGGGAGCACGGGGCGAGGCCGCCCTCCCTGCCTGTCTGATTCCACGCAGTGCACACCCTGCCCCGCCCAGCCCAGATTACTCTTTTCTAGGCAGTTCTCTGATCCTCAGGGGCTGCAACCAGGCTGACTCAGAAATGCGGGGGAGGCGGGGAAAGGCCCTCCAGCCCCTTAGCAGCAGCTCCACTGGGAAGCCCGCTGGGGAGAACCTTGGTCTGAGAACCGTCTCCGCGGGTGGATTCCAGGAAAAGGGAACCTCAGAAAGCACACAGGCACATTTCAGATACCACAGTGCTCTCTGGGGGCAGGCTGTGACTCTGGGATTTTGAGTCACTGTGTCATTTCCCTCTGGGGATTTGAACACAGCCGCACGTTGTGTTTGGCCCGGGCAGGGGTGGGGCTGGAGCTCTTAACAGGCTCTACATCCGCGTCACTTCTCAGCCCTGGACTCGGCTGAGTCACCGGGGTTTCCCGGTGCCCGCTGGGTTAGGACGTGTAGTTCCCTTGTCATTCGAGGGGAATTCTCAAAAGTACCGGCACCAGCATACAGCCCACCTTACTGTTAAATGCACTGAATTCCTAGGATTCAGATGGACTTTTCAGCTAGCTCTGCCCACCGCCGTTAGGGCTGGTTTGGCACGTGGGTTTCCAGGCATGAGTCCCAAGACCCCGAGTGAGGCCCGGGTGGACTGCCGTGTACAGAATCACTGAAGTCAACCCTGCTTGCGTGACGTGACACGACAGTGTGGTGGGCCCAGAGGGAGGGAGCCGGGTCCCTGGCCGGGCCTGCTCCTGGCGGCCCTGTGGCCCTGGGCTGGAAGGTTCTCTGGTGGACGGTGAGATTAAGCTTCCTGCCCTCCCGACTCCCGTGATGATGGAAAGTCTCAGGCATGAGAAGACTGAGCGAGGCTTGGCCCCAGCGTGGGGTGGGCTTGGGCAGGGCGAGGACCACCCCTCCCCCACCCTCGGGAAGGGGCACGTCCCACCTGCCGCAGTGCGGGCTGCAGTGATCATCTGCACCCTCAGTCTCCAGGTGTGGCTTCCTACCCTCTTGCCGCACACGACAGTCACATTCGGTGACACGGTGTCTGCTCTCCGTCCCTTTCTTATGCAGCCAGCGTGTGCAGATGGGGACGGCTCTGTCCACGCGGTTGTTGCGAAGTTACGGGAGGAGAATCGACTGTTGAAGCAGAAGGTGACTCACGTGAGTGTCTGTTAGATGTCCCTCGGGAAGAACTTTCCCTCACGGCCCGCAGATGAGGGTCCTCTCCTCGGCTGTGCCCAGGGGTTGCCCCTGCCCTCGGGCCACTCCGGCTGATACGCGCAGTCCCTGTAGGCCCGACATATTTGCCTGAAAGGACGTGTAGAACACGCTTGTCATTCTCCGGCCCCCAAGTTAATTCACACGTGGATAAATGAGGTACAAGA
Organism: Leucopleurus acutus; assembly: GCF_964270905.1. Classification (NCBI taxonomy): domain Eukaryota; kingdom Metazoa; phylum Chordata; class Mammalia; order Artiodactyla; family Delphinidae; genus Leucopleurus; species Leucopleurus acutus. The sequence goes on along the minus strand of NC_139146.1, from coordinate 1,842,731 downwards.
ATTACTATCAAGTACAGCTTTTACGGTGGGAAATTGTAGCAAGTCTGCTCCTGTCTATGGCGGTTGTCTGTGCCCATTGTTGCCACGTCCTAGTGTCCCCTCTGCACAGAGCAAACTGAGACTTTTTTTGGCCTTCATTCCTTTTATTTTTTTAAAATTAATTAATTAATGTATTTAGTTTTGGCTGCGTTGGGTCTTCGTTGCAGTGCGCGGGCTTCTCATGGCTGTGGCTTCTCTTGTTGCGGAGCACGGGCTCTAGGCGCGCAGGCTTCAGTAGTTGTGGCTCGTGGGCTCTAGAGCACAGGCTCAGTAGTTGTGGTTCATGGGCTTAGTTGCTCCGCGGCACGTGGGATCTTCCCGGACCAGGGCTCGAACCCGTGTCCCCTGCGTTGGCAGGCGGATCCTTAACCACTGTGCCACCAGGGAGGTCCCCAGAGGCAACTTTCATTTAAGGGGAGACTCACTCTGCTCCTTGTTGCTAGTGAATAGCTTCACAGTTCAGGTTGGCTTGAGAGCAGGTTCTCAGCCGCCACCGTGAGCGTTCCGGCCTCCTCAGGTGGAAGACCTCAATGCCAAGTGGCAGCGCTACGACGCCAGCAGGGATGAGTACGTGAGGGGACTCCACGCACAGCTGAGAGGGCTGCAGGCCCCCCTCGAGCCTGAGAGGCCCTCCCCGCCCGAGCTGATGAGGAAGGAGATCTCCCGGCTCAACACACAGTTGGAGGAGAAAATCAACGACTGTGCAGAAGCGAGGCGGGAGCTGGAGGCTGCGAGGAGGGCCCGGGACGCCGCGCTGGAGCGGGTGCAGATATTGGAGCAGCAGGTGCCCCCCACCCCGGGGCCGGGTGCTGGGGGGCGCTGGGGGCCTTTCTCTGTCTGAGCAGAAACAGCGCTGCCGTCTGACGGTTGAGTGTCTGTCTCCTCACAGATCCTCGCGTACAAGGACGACTTCACGTCGGAGAGGGTTGACCGGGAGCGGGCTCAGAGTAGGATCCAGGAGTTGGAGGAACAGGTGGCCTTGCTGCAGCGCCAGGTACCCTGCAAACAGGTAGAACGGAGGCCCATCTCCTCCGGTCCAGGCTGGGCGTTTTCTTCGTGTTTCTTTCATCGGTTTCAATCCCTTTCTGCGTCTGCCGAGACCCTGATTCTGTGCTCCGGGCAGAGCCGTGGTGCCCGGTGCCTGAGGCCTGGTGGCAGAAAACCTCCCTGTCGTACCGTGTGTGTCTGTAGAGGATGTTGACGTGGTGGCGTGTGACCTCAGGGGTGGCTGTCGGGCCTGTCCTGCACCCAGAGGGCGCGTCCTGGGCCTCGGGCTCCCTACTGGGAGCTTCGTGCACGTGTGTCCCCTCGTCGCTGTGCTGCAGGGACCCTGGTCGCCCTGTCACACACACGCAGCCCCTGAGGCTCCAGGCGTCTGCTGGCGCCCCCCAGCTCACAGCCCCCGTGCACGGAGATGGGCTGTGCAGGCGGGCAGGCCCCGCAACTCACTCTGGGCTCCGTGCCGCTCCGCCACAGGGGGTGCTTCTTGGGAGGCCGGGCCTGGGTGGGAACTGACGGTTTCTCACCGCAGGACCCGGGCGCCCACACGCCTCTTCCCTGTTCCTCCCTGGTTCCGCCCAGAGCACCCGATACACATCCTCCTGAGGGGCTAGCACCCTGGCGGGGCGGGGATGCCGAGCTTACCCCGGAACCACCCTTCATGGTTGGTGGGAGCCATCCTCAGTGCCCCATCCCGCGTGGCTGTGGACCCCACTGGTGGACAGAAGGGTGGCCCGGCCTGCCGAGGCCCGGGGCCTGTGCACCGAGTGGCCTCTGAGCCCCTTTCAGCTGCGGCCTGTGGCCGTCAAGCTTTGGGAGCACTGCTCGGCCCCTGGGCGACACCCCGGGGCAGACGGTGGTGAAGCTGTGGGCCAGGAGCCAGGGTCCCGCCGCCTGGGCTGCGGCTCCCACACGAGGCGTGATGAGCACTGGGGGTCACGGCGCTTCGGGGCTGACGTCGGGGGCGATCATGTCGGCCGTGCCACGGGCACCCCTGCTGCCTCCAGAGACCCCCCACCCCCCCCGCCCACCCAGGAGGGACGCAGTTTGCCAGGCTCCCCCTCTGCACGGCGGCGTGTGGGGTGAGTCTGCTGGGGCCGCGGCGGGGGTCGGGGTTGGGGGGAGTGCCGCCCCCCTGCCCCCCCCCCCCCCCCCCCAGCTCGGGCCTGTTCCTCTGTGAGCACAGGCAGGAGGCTGTTCACGGAGCACGTCCTCATTTGGGCCCCAGCACCAGGCAGAGCGAAGGTGCACGTCCCACTGTGCAGCAGGTGTATCTCTAGTTGCTGGAGCCTGAGGCCAACCTCGTAAGCTGTCCCTTTGCCTTTTTTCCAGGATCCTCGAGAGCCAGGCTCTTGCCGGATTCATACTGGGGGCAAAACTCCCGGGTACTTAGAGACTGATGCTTCGGAGCTCGTGGCACCCGGTGGCTGGAGGCCTGGGACGGGATCCCAGCGGCCAGAACTCCCCGCAGAGGGCGGGAGCCCTGGAGCGACCCAGAGAGGCCAGGGGGACCTTCAGTGCCCTCACTGCCTGCAGTGCTTCAGCGACGAGCAGGGGGAGGAGCTCTTCCGGCACGTGGCCGACTGCTGCCAGTGAGCCCTGCTGGCGGCGGCCCGGGGCCCGGGGGTGCTCCCAGCACGCAGCAGCGAGACACGGGGCCCCCAGAACAGGCTGGGGGTGCTTCTGAGCCTTCCCCTTGGTCCCCCGTGGGTCAGGGGGCACTTCCGGTGGGGCTGGAGGGAGAGGTGGGGTTGGGAGCATTCGTGCCCAGGAAGGCTCAGCCTCGCCTCTGGTGTGGAGTTTGACGTCCGAAGCTGTCAGTCAGGGTGATGCCGTGCGAGACGTGGCGTGCGGTTCTCCCGGGCCCGCAGGACAGACCTGTCCCAGCCGCACCTGGGGACGCTGCAGGTCACTGGGACAAGGTGGCTGCCCGTGGGAAGTGCGCCCACGCCCACCAGGAGGCGTGCACAGCTGAGCACTGTGCCTGCGCTGAAATAAGGCTGCACTGCAAGAGTGGGTGCTGCATATCCGGAACTTAAACGTGTTTATGTCACATTACTTATTTTTGTAATAAATGCACTTGCTACAGCGACTGCTGCGAGTGTGTGCTGGGGGCTGGGGGCTGGGGTGCAGGGACCTGGCACCATTTCCATCTGGGCCTGAGTTACACCAGGAGAAACACACTTTCTTACTGTTTGTCTGTCACCTGTTTGTTTGTTAGGGCATCCCGAGGGGGGGGGGGTCAGCGGGAGTCCAGCCTGCCCAGCGCTCTGCCGTCGGCCTGTTTTAGCTCCAGCCAGGATGTGAAGGGCTGGGGGTGAGGCGGGAGGAACCAGGCGCCTGGCGAAGGCAAGAGAGAGGCTTGCAGGGCAAGGACTGCGTGCATAGTCCTGGTGGGGTCAGGGCTGTGTGACTCAAGTTAACCTTCAGAACAGTCGCAGGAGGTTAGGTACTTCTATCGATCATCCTCAACACAGGTGTGGAAGATGAGGCAGAGGGGTAAGGTCACTTGCCCAAGGTCACAGTAGCAGGGGACAAAGCTAGGATGTAAACCCAGGCCGTCCGGCTCCTGAGCCCACATTCTACTTCGCAACGTGCAGGAGCTGCCGGCACGGTGAAGGGCCAGCATTGGGTGCATGTGCTGCGCCCCTGCCAGCATTGGGTGCATGTGCTGCCCCCCTGCCAGCATTGGGTGCATGTGCTGCGCCCCTGCCTGCATTGGGTGCATGTGCTGCGCCCCTGCCTGCATTGGGTGCATGTGCTGTGCCCCTGCCTGCATTGGGTGCATGTGCTGCGCCCCTGCCAGCATTGGGTGCATGTGCTGCCCCCCTGCCAGCATTGGGTGCATGTGCTGCGCCCCTGCCTGCATTGGGTGCATGTGCTGCCCCCCTGCCAGCATTGGGTGCATGTGCTGCCCCCCTGCCAGCATTGGGTGCATGTGCTGCCCCCCTGCCTGCATTGGGTGCATGTGCTGCGCCCCTGCCTGCATTGGGTGCATGTGCTGCGCCCCTGCCTGGGACACTTGCTCACCCTCTCCGCTGGCTAAGTCAGTCCTCCTCCAGTCGTAGGTCAGGCGTCCACTCCTCTGTAGGATCCCCGCGCACCCCACGTTCCAGGAGCCCGACTGGAAGGGATCGGTCTGTGTGGCGTGGGTGCTAGAACGTCACAGGAAGCCTCCGTCTCACTGTCCTGAGGAGTTGGAGGAGTTTGGGAATAGATGGGGACCTCCCGGAGAGAAGGGAGCTGCAGAAGGGGGAGCCCTCAAATCCTTGGCTGACCCCTGAACTGTGCGAGCTTAGCGTAAGACTCCAAGAATCCTGGGGCAGGAACAGCGGCTGGAAGGCAGGATGTGCTGAGGAGAGCTCCCAGCGGCTGTCCACCGTAGGGTGGCAGTTCCGAAGTTGAGTCCCTTGGTGTTAGAGGGGCTGGAAAACCTTGGTTCTCCTTTGAAACCCTCAAAGGGCCACATTTTAGGAGTAAAGTTGACATCTTAGGGCCAAAACAAAACAGCCCTGCTCTTCCAGGCAGCCAACCAGTAATTCACTGGCCTGTTGGAACAAAATCTGGTTTTCTTCAGAGCCAGGACCTTGTACTATATTAACCACAGTCCAATACACAGTAAAAAATACTAGACATATGGAAAAAAAGGCATAATGAAGATATATTCACGCACACACAAAGATATATTCACACAAATACAAGCTAACAAAAATTTATATCCAGCAGATTGTACGACAAGAAAAAAGTATACTATGGAAATTACTCAGGCTAGAGGGAAATGATTCTGGATAAAAGCAAACATAGAAAGGAATGAAGAGCATGGGAATGGGGACTTCCCTGCTGGCACAGTGGTTAAGACTCCATGCTTCCAATGTAGGGGGCCCGGGTTTGATCCCTGGTCAGGGAACTAGATCCCGCATGCATGCTGAAACTAAGAGTTCGCATGCCACAACTAAGGAGCCCACGTGCCGCAACTAAGGAGCTGGCAAGCTACAACTAAGAAGCCTGCGACTAAGACCCGGCGCAACCAAATAAATAAATAAATATTTTTTTAAAAAAAGAGCATGGGAATGGGTAGATATGAATGAATATTGACTGTTTAAAACAATAATGTTGGGACTTCCCTGGTGGCGCAGTGGTTAAGAATCCGCCTGCCAATGCAGGGGACATGGGTTCGAGCCCTGGTCCGCGAAGATCCCACATGCCGCGGAGCAACTAAGCCCGTGCGCCACAACTACTGAGCCTGCGCTCTAGAGCCCGTGAGCCACAGTTACTGAGCCTGCGTGCCACAACTACTAAAGCCCGCGTGCCTAGAGCCCGTGCTCTGCAACAAGAGAAGACACTGCAATGAGGAGCCCGCGCACCGCAACCAAGAGCGGCCCCCGCTCGCCTCAACTAGAGAAGGCCTGCGCCCATCAACAAAGACCCAATGCAGCAAAACAACAACAACAACAAAAACCCCCAATAATGTCTTGAGGGTTTTAAAACATGCAAACGTGACCACAAGAACTTTCTAGGTGAGGGACGGGAGTGTTTAATGAACTTATACAAGTGTAGGGTTTTTGCATTGATTTGTGGTGGACTAATGAACTAAGGAAGCATAATCTCTAGGGTAACCACTAAAGTAGTAATGAAACTATCTAATTAGAAGGTTAATAGAACAGAAAAATGTTTTTATTAATCCAAAGCAAGACAAGTTAGGAGAACCAAAGGGATAAAGGAGAGACGAGACAAAGAGAAAGCAGCTGGAAGATGGTAGACTTAACCAACTGGTATCAGTAATTACATTCAAATAAATGGACGGTGGGATAGGGAGGGTGGGAGACGCAAGAGGGAGGAGATAGAAATATGGGGATATATGTGTAGCTGATTCACTTTGTTATATGGCAGAAACTAACACACCATTGTAGAACAATTATACTCCAATAAAGATGTTAATAAAAATAAACAGACCAAACACTCTGATTGAAAGACAGTGACTGTCATACTGGATGAAAGTCTCACCTGTGTGCTCATTAGAAAAGATACACTTATGCCAACATTAACCAAGAAAATGAGAGTGATAATCAGACACAGTGGACTTTTAAGACAAAAAATATTACCAGAAATATAGAGCAACAGTGCATAATGGTAAAAGGGTGAATTTATCAGGAATATACAATATACCTAAATTTGTGTAGAGCTAATAATGTAAAGCAAAAGAACTAGACAAATGCATAATCATCGTTGGAGATTTTAGCATACCTTTCTCAGTAACTGATAGAAGCAGGGAAAAAAGTCAGTAAGGATACAGAAGATTAAACCTATCTACTTGGCCTAATTTCATATGTAGAACCTAAATTACACCCAAGGAAAGTTAACTATAATTCTTTTCAGGTGTACATGGAATGCTTCCAAAAGAGACAAATCTGTGGACCATAAATCAAGTCACAACATACTCCAAAGAACCTAATCATTGAATTCATGATCACTGACCACAGTGAAATTAAACCGCAACTCAGTAACAGAAAGATAACTACTAAATTCCCGACACAGTTCTAAATGATCCATGGGAAAAATAAACACAATGGAGATTAGAAAGTATTTTGAACTGAGTTAAAAATGAAAATACAACTTGCTAAAAATTATGGAATGCAGCTAAAGCAGTGATTAGGGGGAATGTATTAGCTCCAAAGGCATATATTGGAAATGAAGAGAGGTTAAACCTCAGTGATCCAAGTGTTCATCACAAGAAGCTAGGAAAAGAACCACAAATTAGGGACTTCCTTGGTGGTCCAGTGGTTAAGTAAGAATTCACCTTCTAATGCAGGGGACGCAGGTTCGATCCCTGGTCAGGGAGCTGATGCCAGCCACATGCTGTGGGGCAACTAAGTCCCTGCGCCACAACTACTGAGCCCGCGTGCTCTGGAGCCTGCGCGCCACAACAAAGACCCGACGCAGCCAAATAATAAAATTTAAAAAATAAAAAGAAGTGCAAATTAAACCCAAAGAAAATGGAAGGAAATAATAAAAGAGCAGAATCAATGAAATGGAAAGCAGACAAAAATCAACAATGCCAAGAGTTAGTTCTTTTAAATAGTAATGAAACTGATAAACCCACAGCATGACTGATGAAGAATAGAAAACAAATTGCTAATTATCAGGAATGAAAGGTGGGCATCACTGTAGATCTCTCAGATACTGAAAAGAGTATATACTATGAACAAGTTATAAAACTGATAAATTTGACAACTTAGATGAAATGGATAAAATCCTTGAAACACACCACTAAAATTGACATAATTAATAGAAAACCCAAATAGCTCTATGTCCATTAAACTGAATCTGTAATTAAAAATCTTTTCACAAAGAAAATTACAGTCTCAGATGACTTCACTGGTGAATTCTTCCAAACATCTAAGAAAGATATACCAATCTTACACTCAGGAAACAGAAAGTGGGAATGTCTCCCCATCTCATTTTATGACACCAAAACCCAAGAAGGACAAGGCAAGAAAGAAAATGACAGACCACTCTCTCTCCTGAACATAGAGGCAAAAGTCCTAAACAAAATATTAACAAATTGAACCCAGCAATATAAAATGGATAATATGTTATAACCAAGTGGAATTTTTATTACAGGAATACAGGATTGGTTGACATAAAACAAAAACAAACAAAACCCACAAAACTAATTCGCCAGAGGAGAAACCATAGGATCATCTCAACAGAAGCAGAAAAGGCTTACGACACGATTTAATACCCACTCATGAGAACACTGAGCAAACTAGGAATAGAAGGGATTTCCTCGATCCGATCAAGGTGTATGTCCAAAAGACCTACGGCCAGCTTTCTACGTGATGAGGAAATACTGAGTGCTGCCCCTGCTGAATCCCATCAAGGCAAGGTGTTCACTTTTAAAAATTATTTATTTACTTTTTGGCTGCGTCGAGTCTTCGTTGCTGCGTGCGGGCTTTGTCCAGTTGTGGCGAGCGGGGGCTACTCTTCGCTGCGGAGCTCAGGCTCTAGGCATGTGGGCTTCAGTTGCTGTGGCTCGTGGGCTCTAGAGTGCAGGCTCAGTAGTTGTGGCACACGGGCTTCATTGCTCCGCGGCACGTGGGATCTTCCCGGACCAGGGCTCGAACCCGTGTGCCCTGCATTGGCAGGCGGATTCTTAACCACTGTGCTGCCAGGGACGCCCCAAGGTGTTCACTCTTATCGCTGCAATTACACATTGTACAGGAGATACCCAGTGCAATCAGGCAATAAAAGGGAAAAAAGGACAGAAAAATTGGAAGAGAAAAAAATCAAACTATCGCTATTCACAGATGACAGACTGTGGATATAGAAAATTCCTAGGGGATCTTAAGAAAAAAGTTTAGAATTAGTCAAGTTGACCATCTCAAGATACAAAAACAATGTATGAAACATCTACTGTATTCCTGTATATCTGCAACAATTGGAAAAGCAAATTTATAAACCTGTTGTGGGTTGAATTGTGTCTCCCCCAAAAGATGTTTACCAAAAAGATGTTGAAGTCCTAATCCCCAGAATGGGTGAATGTGACCTCATCTGGAAATAGGGTCTTTGCAGGTATAATCTCAGGTGATGTCCTGCTGGATTAGAGTGGGCCCCAAATCCAATGACTGGTGTTCTTATAAGAAAAGGACAAGAGACAGACACAGGTGAGAATACACCATATGAAAACAGAGGCAGAGATTGCAGTGATGCATGTGTAAACCAAGGACTGCCAGTGACCACAGAAGCCAGTAGCGAGGCGCGGAAGAAATGTTTCCTCACAACCTCTAGAAGGAACCAGTTCTACTGACACCTGGATCTTGGATCATATCCTCCAGAACGGAGAGAATAAATTCCTGAGCCACTTAGTTTGGGGTGCTTTTTTATGGGAGCCCCAGGAAACTAACGCATAACTCTACTTAGGTAATGTCAAGAACACAAAATGCTTAGAAAAAATTATCAGAAGTGTGCAAAACCTTTACAGTAAAAGCTGTAAAATATTGCTTAGAGAAATTCAAGAGCACACACATAAAAGATACCATGTTCATAGACTGGGAACTCAGTAGTCTTTAAGATGTCCGTTCTTCCCAAGTTGATCTATAGACTCAGTACAATCTCAGTCACAATCCCAGTAGGCCTCTATGACAAACTGATTTTAAAATGAGTACTCCCCCCCCCCCCCCATTTCTTGGACTCCAGTTACATGTGTGTTAGAATGCCTGCTATGGTCCCACAGGTCTTTATTTTTTGGCTGAGCCGCACGGCACGCGAGATCTTAGTTCCCCGACCAGGGATCGAACCCGTGCCCCTGCAGTGGAAACTTGGGAGTCCTAACCACTGGACTGCCAGGGGATTCCCTCCCACAGGTCATTTTTTCCCCCAGTCTCTTTTCTCTCAGTACTTCATTTCTGGTCGTTTCTATTTATATGCCATCAAGGTCACAGGTATTTTCTTCCAGCGTTTCTCATCTGCTGTTGTAGTGTTTTTCATTTCAGATATTGTTATCTTTTGTCCTTTGGATTTGGATCTTTTTTACATCTTCCAGTTCTCCATCTTGTTCATGTTTTCCTTTATGTTCTTCAGCGCAGTCGTAAGATTTGTAATGGTCATTTTAAAGTCCTTGCCTGCAAATTCACCGTCTTTGGTTCTGTTTCTATTGCTTGTTCGATATTTCTTCCGATTTATGGTTTATATTTTCCTTCTTCTTGGGATGGCCTGCTAATTTTTTGCCTGGATTCCAGCACTTTGAATTTTACTTTAGTGTGGGATGGTTTTGTATTTCTTCTAAAAGAATGTTGGACTCTGTTCCAGCAGGCAGTTAAGTTACTTAGGATCAGTTTGATCCTTCTTAGGCTTGCTTTTAGCTTTAGATTCCATACTAGGGTAAGAGAAGCCCACTGCCGAGCTGAGACCCTTCTGAGGGCTCCACGCCAATACCCGTGTGCAACCAGGTTTCTCCACCCTGGTTGGTGGAAACTTTCCCCCTGGATTTATGGAACTTTATGCCACACGTGCACAGACGAGTAGATTCGAGGGGGTTCTCTGCAGACCCGTGGAGCGCTCTAAGGGCAGCCCCCCCTGTCTGCATCTCTGCCCCACACACTCCAGCCACCCCACATGCTGGTCTCTGCTTCCTCTGCTCAGCAACCCTGCTGGGCTCCTCCCAGTGCTGGGGCCTGCAGGCTGCCTCCAGGCCGGAAGCTGGGGCCCTCAGAGGCTCACCTTGTTCCCTGCCCTTCACTCAGGAAACACTGCCACGTGCTGCCTCTGTTCCAACATCCGAGAACACCGTTAAGAAAACTTCCTTGGCTTCACAGTTAACAGCAGGAGGACGGTTTCTGTAGCCACGCTTCCTCCACAGACGCTGCTGCTGCTGAGTTTAACAGTCCAGGCACATGGTTCTCACTCTCCAGACGACACCGCATTCTCCACCGAAGACAAGCCGGGGCTCCCAGGACCCAGCTGGCTCCACACGCTCAGCTACGTGAGTGGTCCTGACAGTTAAGTTCTTCACCGTCCAGAGCTGTCTGAAATCTCCTTCCGTGCTGCGTGTCTCCACCCTGCAGTGCTGTTTACTCTTATCACTTAGTAGTGGATCCAAAACGGACAGTGACCGCCTGTGACTGTCAAGGTGAAGCAGCAGAACGTCACTTGCATTCTGTCTCTGTGATGACTTGGAGGTTTTATTTTTGTTTAAAACAGTATGAACTCTGGGTTAAGTTTTTTCTTTTCCTTTTAAAAAATATAGTAATGAAATTGAGAAGTATCAATCTTTTCTGGTACCATAACATTTTGATTTTTTAATGGCATGAGTATGTGGGCAAACTTCAATAAAAGAACATTTGGCTGTTTTTTTAGCTACTGTTACTTCATCGTAAGATTACTTATCAACGTGATCTGAAGAGGCTCCCCCAGAGGCTGACCCCAGGTCGGGGAGTGACCTCATCGGGAACCTGAGGGGCTTGCCTGGGGCTTTGGTGTCCCCATCTGTCAATGTACGGACTGGGGCGAGGGCCTGGCTCACACCTAGACCACAGTAACAAGTCGCCAGAACCCTTGACCAGGGCCTGAGCCTCCCGGGGCCTGAATCCATCCTCTTTTTTGTTCCCGAGATGCCCCCTTGAGGAGAGATCCAAAGGAACATCAGAGTTGGTCTTGCAGGTTGGGTGGAATTTCCAGGGAACTCGGGAAGTGCGTCCCGGCAAGGAGAGAGGCCGGGTGGTCCGAGGGGCCAAGCGTGCAGACTCGGAACCAGGTGTAGACGGCACGCCCGCGTGCTGGGCGGAGCGGGGTGTGGAGGCGGCAGGGGCCCCTCAGGAGCCGTGTGGTGGGGTGGGTGGTGCTCAGTGCTGGGGCACACAGGGCTCCCCTCACCACGGCTCACCTCACAGCAGGGAACCTGTAGCTCTCAGCAGCCAACGCGGCCCACGGGGCAGACGAAGCGGAGGCTTGCCTACAGGTGGCTCGGCCCCCGACGGCCTCCAGACTGTTCCCCGGGAGAACAGGGATGGGCACAGGCGGGTCTCGGGCCCGAGCGGGCAGCTCCCTCTAAGGGGTCCAGCCTGGACTTGTCCCAGGGTTTGCTCCCTGGCCCTGCCTGCGCTCTCACCAAGTGCCCGGCCTCAGCGAGGCGGGGATGAGCCCAGCCCTGGGCTTGGGGTCCCGGGGGAACGTGGGGGGTCTCTGCCCCTCCCGAGGACACCCTCTGGCGTGGTCACGGCCCGGCCTCAGTTTCTTCCTTTGCTGGATCACCCCATCACCCAGAAAAACGAGCCGGCCTCTTGACCCCCAAGCCCCTCTGCCTGCTGCCCCTCCCCCACTCTCCTGTAAACCAGCTTCCACTGGGCGCCGGCCAAGGTCACCTCAGCATCAGAGTCTCTCCCTGCCCCACGGCCTCCAGGCTGCCCTCATCCTCACCTGCTCTTGAAGCCTGGTTCTGGGGCTCGAACCCTGGTCCCGTCCACACAGGTTCACGAACATTTCACCGGGCGCCTGATGGGCCCTGCAGACGGGACCCCTCCAGGGACCGCAGCCCCCCCTTCCCAGAGCTCAGACCGCAGCCTGGGGGTCCCCCTTGCCCCCTCTCATCCTCCTACCTGCATCCCGTCTGTCAGGAAGCCCTGTGGGTCCAGCCGTCAGAGTAATTCCGCAGGCCAGTCCCACTCACCCTCTCTCAGGCTAAGAGCCAGGCCGGGCACGGTCTCCACACAGAAGCGGGGCCCTCGCCGCTCCCCCTTCACTCAGGGACGAGCCATATCCTTGTATGTGCACAGAAGCAGCTTCACCAAGAGGCCGGGAGCAGCGGGAGCTATGGAGTGTTCTAGGGGGTGAGTGGAAGCCAGGCTGCAACCAGGCGGCAGCTCCACGCCAGCTTTCTGCACACTGACGACAGAGCTCAGAAGAAAGGAACCACGCTGGGATTCCTTTTGTTCACTCTAAACACTATTAGCACATTGTTGCCAGCTTATACCCGATTAAATACTTGTAGTTCTTCGTTGCTGTCTCAGAGGTCACCCTCCCTGTGCTCCCGAGACCGGGTGGGGGCACCCGCCTCCAAGGCCATATGGAAGCCCAGCCCACTCCCCACTCCCCTCTGCTGGACCCCCAGCCCCTGCTCCACACCCCTGCTGTCCTCTTGGCACTTACCACTGTGGCCCACCGACAGCGCTGAGTCCCTGGCTGGGCTGTGTCCTGGGCACGCGAAGGCCCGGGTGACCTGCTAGATGGAGGAGGGTGAGGGCACCAGGAATCGAGAGCTGCCGCCGCCGGCGACCCTAGAGGTGCTCCAGGGCCAGGGCCCGGGGTCCCCTCGGGGGCACAGCCATCAGCTTGCCCGCCCCCTCCCCGCCGCAGCCCATCACAAAGCAACCAGACGAGGCCTCCTGCTGTACTAATGTATTCCATCTTTCAAAAAGAAAGACATGATTTTAATATTACTTAACAATATGTTAAAAAAGTAGCCAGGCAGGCCTCCGTGTTAATACAGCCGAACACTCTAACAGACTTGATGGTGTGAGTACTGGGTGGGTGCTTTGTGTTTGAACTTTCTCATTCTGCAAGGGATCTTACACAAGCTGGCTACAAGTCAGGGGGATCAGACACGGACAGCGCGACGTGTACACTCTTAAACAGTAGATTGTGGAGGAGAACGGAGAGCCCTGCCCTGCCCGGCCGCCTCGGGTGGGACGCAGGGCACAGAGAGCTGAGCGCAGCGACACCCCGGCAGGACAGGTGGCGGGACAGGGCGAGACACAGAGGCAACGGGCCACGTGGGGATGCGAACCCGTCCGGCCGCGGCCCAGGCCTCCGAGGCCGTGGCGGTGGAGAAGGTGGCAGAGCTACTGTTCCGATCCGACGGCAGAGCTACGGTCAAGGCGGCTCACTCACAGACTACACGCACACGAGCTAACAATGCGGGTCGAGCAGCAAGTTCTCGGTCGGGAGGGGGCTCGGGTGCGGCAGCCCACCCGCACAGCCCGGGGCAGGCACGGCAGCTCCGGGCCCGGCCCACCGCCCGCGTGTCCCTCTCCAGGCGGTCCTCGTTCAGTGGGCAGCAAAGGTGGCCTTTTTCAAGCTGAAATTGGACCAGTTGATGGACAGTCTCTGTCGGGTCTGCCTAGCGGAATCCAAACAGAACCTGCGAAGAAAAGAAGCCCAGCGGTCACGGGAGGAAGAGGCCCACACCCGGGATGCAGCCGGAGAAGCCCAGCACCCAACGGGGCTCAGCGTGCGGGACCCCGCTGGCGTCCACCGTCTCCCCACGCCTTGCTGCCAGAGGAACAGGGTCCCACCTTCAGGACACTGGCCAGCACCCTGGACATCTCTGGGGCTTTATGTCCTTTTCTCTCGTTCTTCAGGAAGCCGCCCGTCCCAGCCAAGCTCTGCCCACGGCCACCAGCCTGCCCTCATTTATCCACGAGGTCACAGTGAGTGTGATGTGAAACAAGCATTTGTATGAGACACAGTTACAACACTGGCCGCCCCCCCCCCCCGCCCCCGCCCTCAGGGGCAGGTCGAATGCCCACAGGCCTCCAAGGCCAGCGCACCCTCGCCGTCGTGCTGCCCCCTGCTTCCCAGGCAATGATGGCCGAGTTCCGTACTAGATGAAGCAAAGAACATTTTCTTTCAAAAGCCTTTACTTTTGCCTAATTTCTGAAATTCTCACCCTTCCAGCACTAACGTGGGTAGCAGGAATTTGGATTAAACTAGAAAATGGTGTTGTTGTCACTCGTCCAGCAGGTGAAGTGAAGTGTTTTTGCTTCAGCTGTGGTTAAATCGCTGAACCAGTCATCGGCGCTGTGTGCCTGGAGGACTGTGTCCGGGTAGATGAAGCCCCCGGCCACCCTGCCCCTCGGCGAAGGGCTGCACCGTCTCCCAGGATCCAAGCTCTCCTTCCCTGGACACGGCTGGTCAACCCCAAGTCCTAGTGGTGTCACCTTTTAAGCCTTCTGGAAGCTTCCACCTCCTCCTCCACTGTCTCTGCATCAGCACGTGTGTGTCCCCACCCTTCACGCTGCAGCCAGAACGCTCGGAAGCACCAACCACGTCCCTGCTCCAAGCCTCTGAGAGGAGCTGCAGCCCGAACCAGAGCAGGGTCTCCACGGGGCCCAGGCCACCTGGTCTGCGTCCTCCCCACACCCTGGCTCCACTCTAGACACCACCTCCCGTCAGGCCTCCGTACTGCCAACCGTGGAATGGGTCACGCATACTTACATACACGTGTACAGAGCACGCGAGTACAGGTAACTATAAGGCAAAAGCCTGGGTACCCGCCCCCCAGGTCAGGAAAACCAACACTGCCAACCCTGGGGCGCCATGCTGTGCCCTCCCAAGCAGGGAGCCACCACCCCAGCCTTTGCAACCAGCAACCCTCATGGTTCTTTGTAGTTTCACGACTCGACGGTGGCTCGTGCTGATTCCTTTCTTTCTTTTTTTAACATTTAATTAATTAGTTACTTAAGGCTGTGTCAGGTCTTTGTTGCGGCACGCAGGATCTTCGTTGAGGCACGTGGGATCTTTTGTTGTGGCGCACGGGTTCCAGGGCACGTGGGCTCTGTAGCTGCACCACACGGGCTCTCTAGTTGAGGCGCGCGAGCTCAGTAGTTGTGGCATGTGGGCTTAGCTGCCCCGCGGCATGTGGGATCTCAGTTCCCCGACCAGGGATCGAACCCGCGTCCCCTGCATTGGAAGGCGGATTCTTTACCAATGGACCTCCAGGTAAGTCTCTCATGTTGATTTCTAAACACACAGGAACAGAACCGTACTGTATGTTTTCATGTCGCTCCTTTCATTCAACAGTACGTTTATGCGATTCCGCCGCAAGGCCACAGGCGCGGTGGGACTGTTTGCTGGAGTATGTGGGACGCACAACTTGGCCGCTGCAACTTCACACGGGCTCTTCTCCAAGGTGGTCTGACCTGCCCGGCTGCTCCTCGCCCGCGGAGGGAGTCGGGCCCAGCTGCTCCCCAGTGCCAGTCGGGCTGAGGCCCCCACAGTTAACTGGTAACAGGTTTTCTGCGACACCGACTGTTTCATTTGCCCACTTGCCCACAGGTCTGTCTTTCCTTAATGGTCCGTAATGTTTACACATCTTGACACTAATCCTCTGTGATGTGCTGCAAATATTGTTTTCTCACTTTCTTTAAAGCAAACTGTTGATTTTAATGTAGCTCAATTTATCAATCTTTTGTTTTATGGTTGGTGTTTCTAAGAAATCTTTCCCTATGCTCAAAATGAAAAGGTTTGCATACGACACTTAAAATCTTAACCCATCTGCAGTCGACCGAGTGTGGTGTGATGCAGGGACAACACACCTGCACAGCCCCATTTATGCCCACCTTCTTCCCACAGTGATCAGCCGACCCATCTTCTGTCATACACCAAAGCTCAGCGTTCGTACAGGCCTGTTTCTCGGCACCAATGTCACCACATTTTAATAACCAGGACTTTCCAAGTCCTTACAATGGGTAGGAAAAGGAGCCTTCCTAATTCTCCCTATTCTTCTAGGAGGATACTAGCGATCCTTGACAATTTTTTTCTTTTGTGGGTCAATGTAACACATTATAGCAGGGTGAATAAAACAAATGTATGACATGAAGAATCATTATAAAGCAAATAGTGTGGATCACCAGAGTCAAGCTGGGGACCCCCTGCCTGGTGTTTCCTCTCCTCCGAAGTAATCACCATTCTGGCTTTTTACGTTGATCACTTCCGTGTCTTTCTTTCAAGTCTTAACGCCTACGTACGCATCCCTGAACATAGTTCACTTCTAAAAACATACTTTATTTAGGTATAATTTATGTACAGCAAATTGCAGTTAGTGTAGAGCCCACAGTGCTGACAAACATATACGTCTGGGAAACCATCACCTCAACCAGGACACAGAACGTTTCCGCGAAACCCCCAAGTCTCCTTGCCGCTCTGGCCCCAGGCAGGCAAACAGGGACCTCTTGGCCTGTGACCACAGATGAGCGTGTGTGTTCTGGGATTTCGCGTCAGTGGAGCCTCCGCACTCATTCTGTCTGGCTTCTTGCACTAAGCAGGAGCCTCTGAGGACTGGCCGTGTGCTGCGGCGGCAGCCTTTTACTGCTGAGTAGCATCCACTGGAGGGACAGAGCACTGTTTTGTTTATCTGCTCATCTGTGTGGACCTCTGGGTTGATCCCAGTTTTGGGCTAAAATAAAGACTTCTAGGAACATTCAGGAACAAGTCGTCATGCAGGCATCCACTCTGCCTTCTCTTGGGCCTTTGGGCAGCCCCCAGCAGTAGAGCTGCTGGACTGAACAGCAGGCATATTAAACAATGTACTTTAGTTCTGCCCAGTTTTTAGTTTATATAAACTGGATATCGTGTCCATTCTTGAGCACTGGCTCTTGTCTAACGTCCAGTCTGTAAGATGCATCTGTGCTGCGGACTGCTCTGGTTTGCTCCTTTCTGTTGCTGTAACACTTCTCCTTTGACTGTACCACAATGTGTCCAACACAACCAGTTTTAGAAACACTGTGTTAAGTTCCACAAAACCCTTCTTGGGTTTTAAATCCACAGATAAACTTGCGGAAGCTGGAGAGCTTAAAGGTACTTTTTTTTTTTTTTGCTGTGTAGTTCCATTTATATGAAGTTCAAAAATACACAAAACTAATGTATGGTGAAAGATCACCTTTACTTTGGGGGTGTTGGTGATGACTGGGGACGTGTGAAGCAGGCTTCTGGGTGCTGGTAACGCACACCTTGGCCAGGTGGTGGTTACCTGGATGTGCTCACTTTGTTAAAGTTCACTGAGCTCGAAGGCACTAATTCTTCTACGCATGAACACGAAGAACCTGTGTGACCCGGGTCCTTCAGTGCTCTCCTGTGGAGTCTCGTCGCCTTCTGTGCACGAGTCTTGTGCAACTCCTACTAGCTTTATTCATGGACGCTGCACAGATCTTGCTGCTGTGATAAACGCTGTCTTCACGTAAACTACATTTCTGAATTATTGGTGGCGTAGAGGAAAATAACTTCCGTACACTTATCCTACAGCCAGGCTCTTGCTGAACTGTCCTGTTTTCTTCCGTCGTTTCCTATGCAGACAATGAGATCATCTGTAAAATGAAATTCTACTTCCTCCTTTCCGTGCCTCATGCCTTTAATGTCCTGTCTGTCTTACCGTGCTCGCCAGGAACCACGATTTAGGGCTGACCAGAAGAGGACATAAGAGGGCGGCAGGGCGGCTTTGTTTGTGCACATGCTTCCACATCTTTCCCATTTTGGAAAACGTTTCATGTAGCTTTCTTTTCTCTTCTTTCTCTCCCTCTTTTGGTAAATTCCTTTTTTAAGGTTAAAGATATTTTCTTCTATTGCTTACTATTTAAAAAAATAGTTATAAATGGGTGCTAAGATTTTAGCAAAGGTTTCTTTCTGAACTCACTGAAATGATCACATGACTCTCTTTACTATGTTAATGTGCCAGATAACACTGCGGATTTCCTAACGTCAGAAACTCCTTGCATTCAGTCCTGGGGTAAGCCGGTTTGGTAACATGCTGCTCTTTGAAAATACTGTACACTGTTGGATTTAGCATGTGAATATTTTCGTGATGATTTTTGCACCTAATATTCATGAGAGAAACAAATGTGTAATTTCCCATTTTTTTCTGGTATTGTTTTTGGCAGATTTTGGTATCAACATTTTACTTCTCTCATACAACAAAGAGGGGAGCACGCTCCTGTGCTGTCTCATTTCAGTTCTCCGGTAGAATCTACAAGACCGAATAATCTTTCTTTGAAAGTCTTGGACAATTCTCTGTGAAACTGTCAGAATGTAGTTTTCTCACTGGGAAGACTCAGAACTGCTGCTTTAATCTAATAGTTACTGGACCATTCACGCTATTTTTCTATTGGGTTAATTTTCTGTCTTATTTAAGTTTTAAAGTTAATTGTTGTAAAGTTGCTTCCAGTCTCTGGAGTTACGTCCTCCTTTTCACTTACGTACTCACAAAATCAAAGAAACCTTTTATATTACAGAGAATTTCAAACACACCCAAAAGCAGAGAATGGTAAAATGAACAGAGCCACCATCCAACTTTGATAATTATCAACATTCTGTTTCTCCTTCCACCTAATTATGGTATTTTGGGTGTCTTTTTTCTACTTTTCTTGACTAGTCTCTCAAAGGTTTATTTATTTAATGTTTTCAAAGAATCAAATTTTGGCTTTGATGATCTTCTCTTTGTTTCCTATTTCATTATTGCTCTTATGTATTATCTCCTTTGTTTCACTTTCTTCGAGTTTATTCTATTGCTGTTTTCCTAATTTCTCAAATTAAATCCTAAACTCATTAATTTTCAGGTTTTTAATACTTAACTCCAGCATTTAAGGCTTCAAGTGGAAGTGCTCCCAAGGGCAAACCTTTTCTTTTTTTTAAAATTTTCTTGAAGTGCAGTTGATTTATAATGTGGCGTTAATGTCTGCTGTACAGCAAAGTGACTCAGTTTTATATACATATGTGTGTGTGTGTGTGTGTGTCTGTGTGTATGTCGTGTGTGTGTCTCTGTGTGTCTGTGTGTGTGTCTCTGTGTGTGTGTGTCTGTGTGTGTGTGTCTGTGTGTGTGTATATATGTATATATATATATATATATATATGCATATCCCTTTCCACTGTGGTTTATCATAGGGTATTGAATCTAGTTAGTTCCCTGTGCTCTACAGTAGGACCTTAGTTGTTTACCCATTCTCTATATAATAGCTTACATCTGCTAACCCCAAACTCCCACTCCATCCCTCCCCCAACTCCCCTCCCCCTTGGCAACTACAAGACTGTTCTCTATGTCTGTGAGTCTGTTTCTGTTTCATAGATAAGTTCATTTGTGTCATATTTTAGATTCCACATATAAGTGATATCATATGGTATTTGTCTTTCTCTGACTTACTTAGTATGATAATCTCCAGTTGCATCCATGTTGCTGCAAATGGCATTATTTCGTTCTGTTTTATGGCTGAGTAATATTCCATCGTGTGTATGTACCACATCTTCTTTATCCATTCATCTGTCGATGGACATTTAGGTTGTTTCCATGTTTTGGCTATTGTAAACAGTGCCATTACGAACATACGGGTGCATGTATCTTTTTGAATTATAGTTTTTTCTGGCTATATGCCCAGTAGTGGGATTGCTGGGTCATATGGTTGCTCTATTTTTAGTTTTTTGAGGAACCTCCATACTGCTCTCCATAGTTGCTATACCAATTTACATTCCCACCAACAGTGTAGGAGGGGTCCCTTTTCTCCACACCCATGAGCAAAACCTTTTCTGCATTCCACAGGTTTTCACATGCAATATTTTCCTTATCTTTTAGTTCTATATATTTTTAAATGTCCACTGTGGTTTCTTACTTGACCCATGAGTTATTTAAACTTACATACTTCCAGATTTCCAAATATTTAGGGACATAAAATGTATCTATTGTAAATATGCAACTTCAACATGTTGTGGTCAGAGAACACAAACTATACACCCTTCTTTGACATGTTTGAGCCTTGCTTTCTGTGGCCCAGCACATATCCCGTTTCTGTGGATGGCCCCGTGTGTGTAAGAACTCAGCTCTCTGTGTCTTGGATGCAGGGTCTCACCCACATCCGTTAGACTAAGCTTGCCGGTCAAGTTCGCAGGGGGGCCTGGGCTGCTCACGCCAATCAGGACGCGGGGAGATGGTCTGAGACCTCGCGCCAGGATGGCGGATTTGTTTGATTCTCTGTGAAGCCCAAATCGCTTTTTGTATCTTGAGGCTATTTCATTAAGTACTTGTGTTTAAAATTCCTATTTCTTCCTGACAAATTGAACATTTTATCATTATGTAGCAAACTTCATCTATCCCTTGTGTTAAAATATACTTTGAGAATAACAACTGTAACAGTTTCCTTTTTCCTTTCTCTTTATTTCCACCTTTCTTTTCATTATAGTTTAGGTATGTTCTTGTAAACAGTATATATACATCTGTGTGTGTGTGTGTGTACATTTATTTATTTTAAAAATTTAACACAACCTGACAAACTACTTTTAATTTTGTCTGCTTACTGCCTATCATGGTTACTGACACAACTGGACTTGTGTCTATCATGTCTATCAATTTGTTTATTGTACTTTCTCTACATTTATTTTTTTTCTCTTGTTGTTTTGATTTTTTTCCCTTCTACTGATTAGCAATTTATACACCCTATTTCTATTCTTTCAATGCTTGCTCTTGAAACTGTGTCCTGCCCGTTTAGCTTAAAGTCTGAATGTTAACTACCTGAACAACAGAAGGACTTCAGGATGCTCAGCTCTGATGATTTCACACCTAACTGACATACTACTGCTGTTCAGTACTGGGGTTCTTTCAAACATAATGTCAGTTAGATATTTACCTAGATTTATCAGGCTGTTTTTCATTCCTTCCTGTGTATGTTACAGTGATCTTCTGAGATCAATTTCCTTTTTCTTTTCTTTCTTCTTTTTATTTTTTTTGGGTCATGCTGCACAGCTTGCAAGATCTTAATCCCCTGACCAGGGATTGAACCCGTGTCTCCTGCAGTGGAAGCATGGAATCCTAACCACTGGACCACCAGGGAATTCCCGATTTCCTTTTTCTTAAAGTATACTTGTAGATGTTTCCTTTTAAAACAGGTCTCTTTGTAGCAAGCTCCTACACTTTTTCTTTATTATGGGAAAGAACAGTTTTGTGGGATACATAATTATAGACTGACAGTCTTCTTTCAACACTGTAAAGATCACTCCATGGTCTCTGGTTTCATATGCTATGTCTAGAAATGGATTTTTGTTTGTTTATCCTACTGGTATATGTTGTGCTTTTGAATTTGTAGATTCAAATTTCCCATTAGTTCTGCAAAATCCTCAGGCATCTTATCTCTTTAAATCCTGCTTTTCTGTGGTCTCCATTCTCTCTCAGAGGGGCTTCCGTTAGGTGTATGTCAGACTTAGCCACTCCTCCATGTCTCTTAAGCCCTCTTTCACATCTTCTATTTTCCTTATAATCTTGGTGCATTCTGGGTACACTTTCCAGATATATCTTCCAGTTCATTAATTCCCTCTTCAGCAGTGTCTAATCTGTTTATCAGGTATCTATCTTATCTACTGAGGTCTTGACTTTAATAATTCTATTTTTCATTTCTAGATTTTTATTGTTGGTCTTGGGTGTTTGATAATCTTTGTTTATAAGGTCATGCATGATTTTAAGGTGTGTGAATCCTGCAGGTCTACCTTGGGAAAATATTCCTCCAAAGCTTTGCCTACATCCAAGAAATGCCCCTGTTCTATCCCCTGCTCCCCAGAATCCAGCTTCAGAGCAAACTGTGTTAATAATTCAAGTAATTTAGGGACCTCCCTGGTGGTCCAGGGGTTAAGAATCCTCCTTCCAATGCAGGGGATGCAGGTTTGATCCCTGGTTGGGGAGCTAGATCCCACATGCCGCGGGGCAACTAAGCCCACGCGCTCTAGAGCCTATGCACCGCAACTAGAGAGACCGCGTGCGACAGCTACTGAGCCTGTGCGCCAAAACTAGAGAGCCTGCGCACTGCAACGATAGATCCTGCATGCCACAACGAAGATCCTGAGTGCCACAACTAAGCCCCGACACAGCCAAATAAAAAAATAAATAAGTCAATAAATAAATATTAAAAAAAAACTATTGGGGACTTCCTTGGTCGTCCGGTGGTTAAGAATCCACCTTCCAATGCAGGAGATGCGGGTTCAATCCCTGGCTGGGGAACTAAGATCCTACATGCCGCAGGGCAACTAAGCCCCCATGCCACAACTACTGAGCCCGCACATACCACAACTAGAGAGAAGCCCGCGCTCCACAATGAAGAGCCCACTCGCCACAGCAAAGATCCCGCAGGCCGCAACTAAGACCCAATGCAGCCAAATCAATCAATCAATCAATGTAAAAAAATAAGTAATTTAGCTACAGATTCTTTTGCACTTTGTACAAACACATTCACATCATCTGAGAATGACAATTCCACTGCTTCATTTGAATCCTTATCCCTTTGTTTCTTTTTATTTCTTTAGAGATAGAAGCTGTGATAAGGGGCATCACTGTCATCACTTCTTTAATCTCAAGGAATGGCTTGTAATGTTTCACCGTGACGTATATAACACCTATTGATTTTATGGACGCCCTTCACCACGTTTAGGAGAGGCCCTTCTCATCCTAGTTAAGGGTTTTTACTATGAATGCTTAACTTTAGCAAATGCTGTACCATCTGCTAAGATTTAAACACACACACACACACACACACACACACACACACACACATTATAAATATATTTAATTTTAAGAAACATTTAGAATGTTACAATACTTCATTTATGAATTAATGACTTTTTGTACTGCAAACTGCTTTTGTGAGTGTGTGTGTATATGTGTGCGTGCTTTCTGAAACCAAGAGATTAAAGTACTTCCAAAGAGAGAACAAGGCACTTTAAAGAAAAATTTTGTCATGACTCACATAGTAGATATTATTGAACATATTATGACAAATATTATTAAACATGTACTAATAAAGTCTGCGTATCAGGAAAGCTGACTAAATTAACCGAGGTGTTACTTTTCTCCTCTAAAGCATGCCGCATCACTGTGTCCCAATGCCAGCGCATATAAAGCTCAGCTGGGAGGCTTGTGAGAACACGGATGTCGGGTCCCAAGTTCCTAGGCGGTGCTGCTGGTCCAGGACCACTCTGAGATACGCTGCTAGAAACCAGTCTTTACACACACGGGAAGGGACAAGTGAATGAGGTGTGAGAGTGTGGGCGAGAAGGCTAGTACGTGTGTGCTCGGGCTGTGGGTGGGATGTGCACGGCAGGCCTTCACGTGCTAGAATGCTACAAGGCAGCCAGGCTGCTTGGCTAGCTGACACAACTTCTGTCCCAGACAAGCAGCCGTGCTACGTGGGAGGGTCACGCGTGGTAACCACGAAACCATCCCTTTTTCGGACCACACTCCTAACAATTACCTTTTGAAATATTCCACTTCCCTCTCTGTCTCGTCCATGTCCACACTGTCTAGGTCGATATCTTTAGGCAGAAAGACATCATCTGTAAGATGAAAGAAAAGAGGCAAGTCAGCTGAACAGCAGGCCATCTTAGAGGGACAGAGCAAAGCATTTGGTTTTACTTAATTAACAAGTTCACAAACTAAAGATCTTTTCTAAGATGAGATCTTGCATGGGACTTCCCAGGCGCTCCAGTGGGTAAAACTCCGCGCTTCCAACGCAGGGGACGTGGTTCCATCCCTACTCGGGCAACTAAGATCCCGCATGCCGCGGGGTGCGGCCAAAAACAAAAAAAAAAGAAAAAAAGAAAGTGAGAACTTGTCTAATAAAATATTTTAAAAAATTTAAAAAATGAGATTTTGCAAATGGCCACAGGTGGGCAGACCTCTCTCATGCACTTGGGAACATCCAGGTCACGTGGAATTAGCGAACTCCTGTGCTGAGTGAAGGAACCACTGCTTCAGGTCCGAGAGAAGAGACATACCTGCTGCCGCCACCGGGAGAGCCCTTGAGAAGACAGAGGCTGTCTGCCCCAAGGCCCCGCTGGAGGGAGGGCAGGGGGGTGGGGGGAGCAGGGGCACGGCTGTCAACAGACGCCGCGGACGTGTCTGTACCCAGGACCCAGATGTCAGCCTCTGGAGGAAGACGGCTCTTCTAGGCATTCAGTTTATCCAAGCAACATCCAGAGACTTCACCAAAAAGCTTTTCCGGTTGTCCCTACCAAACGCAAGGCTATATTTCATTTTGCAGTTGAGCAACCCTCTTTGAAAATAGGCTATAGCAGGGAGACGACTGATGAGGGAGCCTCGGCACCTCTGAGGGTTTTAATTCCCTCTTCTGCTCTGCCCACCCTGTTTGGTACCTGCCAGGCGCTCAGAGGCTCCATCCGTGCACACCTAGGTGCTGGGGGGCACTGGCGGTGTACGCACAGCACCCGGTTCCACTCACGGATGAGTGCAGACCACCGACAGTGCTCTGTTAAAACCAGTCTCCATTCCCTGTCCCCACCTTAGCAAGGGACAATTTTTCGGAATCCTCGGTGAAGGACCCCCGTTCCTCCCGTCACTGGGCATTTGCACAGAGGTAATGAAGGTGTGGTTTACCTGCATACCAGCGGCTAACACTGCTGAAGACTCCCAGCGCCATGCGGAGTGCCTTCACATCCACCAGCTCACGGCAACGCCGCGGCCACCGAGGAGCCCCCGCACGCCCCCTTGCACGACCACAGCCCCTCCCGCACAGACAGCTCGGGGCCTGGGTCTTCCTCGACTCCGCCCCTTGCCGCTGTATCCCTGTGGTTTCAGCCACACCTGGATACCAACACCACCAAACCAACCCCGCCCCAGACCTCCTTCATGAGCGGCTCGTCCATAAAGCCACCTCCTCTGTACATCCACCCTTCAGGCAGCCAACCCCCAAGGCGGGCAAAGCCGCTGTGATCTGCTGCGGCCGCTCCCTTTCTGACAGTGATCTAGAAATGATCCTCCCCCCACCCCCTTCCTCACACTCACGTCCCACCTGTCGCCCCATCACCATGCTGGGCACGTTCCTCGTCAACAGTTGCAGACGCCTGTCTCCATCCCACTGCTGCTGCTTCTGGGATGCCCCCCCAGCCCCCGCCCAGGCTCCCTGGTCCAGGCCGCCAGCCCGCACGAGTCACCCTCACAACACGCTCCTTCCCAGCCACTGAGACCGTTCGTTCATCAGGCCTCCGCTGCACACCTACCACAGGCATCTCCTGGAGGCCCACTGGCTGACCCTGGTCAAGGAAACAGTGATGCACGAGGAGAGGTGAGGTGAGGGGGGCCCGGAGTGTTTACAGGTGTAAAGAAGGTAAAGTCTTAGAAAGGCCAAACTCAAGTTATTCCATAAAGAAGTTCTAGAAGCGGAGTTGGTTCAACCACAGAAGCAAACACAGAGCAGACACGTCTGCTGGGAGTGCTCTCGTTATAAAGTGATTTCTAATACTCTTCTAATTAGAACTGATAACCGGTATTAAAAATCTTGGCACAAGAAAAAAATGGGACAGAACTATAACCAGATTCAGTATCAGACAGACATTTTTCACAACAAAACTGTTATTAACCAGGGTGGAAAGAAAGAGCGACCTAAAGAATTTCATACCCGCCGGGCTGTCTGTTCACTGTTCAGACCACAGGAAACAGTTTGCTTCGCCAGATCTGTGCCCCTGACCCCTACTTGAGGACACGCGCCTGGGAACACCGCTACACGAGGACCAACACGGGCACCTAATGTATTCACGCGCAAACCTACAAACACTATGCGCTCTGACAAAGCAGAAACAAACGCAGCTGAAAAATGGGAAGAGAAAGGACAGCACAAGCGGGCAGAGGAGAGAAAACAGGGTCCGCGCACGGCTGTCCCCCAGGCAGTAGGTGGTGCCACAGGCCCCCATCTGGAGCAGGGATGGGGCACTAGAGGTATAAGTGCAGGGGCAGCACCGGTACAGAGTCACAAACGTTCCTAAACACCAAGGATATACAGAAAGAAAGGCAAACATCTCACACAGAGAGAGAATCAGCAAATATAAAATAGAGGACTTCCCTGGTGGCACAGTGGCTAAGATTCCACGCTCCCAATGCAGGGGGCCCGGGTTCGATCCCTGGTCAGGGAACTAGATCCTGCATGCCTGCCGCAACTAAGAGTGCTCATGCCACAACTAAGGAGCCCATAGGCCACAACTAAGACCCAGCACGGCCAAAAAATACACACACACATAATATATGTATGTATTAAAAAATTGATCTAATAATTACAAAATAATGTCAGGGCTGTCCTATCAATACATGGAAACAGGCTCACCTCACCTGTAGACAAGACTGTCAATGTGGCTCACACAGCAGGACTGAGGTGTCTCGGCTGTATGCAAGGGAATGACCTAAAACCAAGTGACTCAGATAGACCAGAAATGAAGGAATGAGGACAAAGGTGCCCCACCAGGCAAACAGAAACAGAGAGAAGGGGTAGCAATCACCATCTCAGACAAAGGAGAATTCGAGCCAAAAGTGTGAAACACAACAGAAAGGACATTTTTAAACAATAAAAACCAAGTTCAATATAAGAAATTAGTTAGGAATATGTACCAAGTAACAAAGAGACCACCTTTATAAAGCAAACCTACAGGAAATGCAAGAAAACACAGAAACTCAATAATAACAGAATATATGTCAAGAGGGCAAAAAACAAGTAAGGACACAGAAGACCTAACCTAACCCGTATCAAAGACACATCATGGGCACAAATATATATTTAGTTTAATACCATGACAGCAGAGAAAACACACTTGTATCTCAAGTGAACACAGAGCAGTCACAAAAACTAGTCACAAAGAAAATACCAGCAAGTTTCATGAAGCAGAAATGTTACAAACAATACTCTCGGATCACAGTGTACAAAACGTAGAAATTATTAACATAAACGAGGCTCTCCCACCTGGAAACCTAAAAGCCACCTATTAAACTACTGGGTGAAAGGGGAAAAGAAAACCACATGGAAACTGCTGAATTTCTAAAAAAGAAACCAAACAGAAACATTATCATACACTGTGGGATATACTTAAAGGAAGGACCAGAGAAAATTCAAGGTGCTAAATACTTTGATCAGTAAAAATGAAGGAATGAAAAGAAATGAACTCAATTCCCAAATCAAAAAGTTAGAAAGAACAATAAAGTAAAACAAAAGGAAGCACAGGAAAAGAAGATAAAAGTAGAGATTAATGAGGCAGAGAAACAAACAACAGTATACACCCAACGGATAAATCAAGAGCCTGGCTTTTGAAAATATCATATAAACTATTAACTTTAACTGAGTCAAACAGAATAGGGAGAAAGAAAGCACAAACGTACAAAACAAGAAATGACAAGAGGAAAATAACCACTGGAAGAAATTTTTTAAAAAGTACGTACTCGGGCTTCCCTGGTGGCGCAGTGGTTGAGACTCTGCCTGCCAATGCAGGGGACACGGGTTCGAGCCCTGGTCTGGGAAGATCCCACGTGCCGCGGAGCCACTAAGCCCGTGAACCACAACTACTGAGCCTGCGCATCTGGAGCCTGTGCTCTGCAACGGGAGAGGCCGCGACAGTGAGAGGCCCGCGCACCACGATGAAGAGGGGCCCCCGCTCGCTGCAAATGGAGAAAGCCCTCGCACAGAAACGAAGACCCAACACAGCCATAAATAAATAAATTAAAAAAAAAAAAGTATGTACTTTGCAGACATCTATGTGAACAAGCTGGAAAACTGGCTGAAAAGATAATTTACTACGGAAATACAGTTTAGCAAAATTAACCTCAGTGAAGAAAGAAATACTTAAATAGACCAATTACCATAGAGGACAGAGAGAATACCATCAGGCAACTTCCCCACAAAAAGCACCGGCCTGGGGGGCTGCACAGGAGATTCCTGTCAAATCATTAAAGCCTAAGTAGTCCCAATGGAAGGTGAATTGCTCTAGAACACTGAAAATGAAAAACAAACAAAAAAAGCTTCCTAATTCTTTACGAAGTATAACAGGTCTAAGAAGAAAAATTATGTTTAATCTCTGTAGATACTAGAAAACCTTTGACAAAATTCAACACTCATTCCTGATAAAATACTCAAGAAAAATAGGAATTGTTGGATACTTTCTTAACATGATGAAATATATAAACCTTATCCTAAAGCCAGAATCTTAATGCAGAAACACCAGACGTTTCCATTAAGTTCAAGAATGATGCAATTAAACAAGGGAAAACAAGAAGCGTAAGAACTGGAAAAGGAGAAGTAAAGCTTTCTCTATTTGCAAATACATGATAGAGTAGCTGGAAAACCCCAGAGAATCAACAATAAGACTCAAACAATGAAATAATCTGCTAAGGTAGGAGATATAAAGTTAACATACAGAAAGCAACAGCTGTCATACACACAAATGACCAGTTAGAGGAGCACCATCCAGTAGAAACACAACATGAGCCACATACATAACTTAAGATTTCGTAGTAGCCACGCTGAAAAAATTAAAAAGAAACAACTGAAATTAATTTTAGTAATATACACTTTATTTAATTAAATATGTCCAAAAGATTATCATTGCAATATGTAATCGATGTAAAAAATTATACTGGGACTTCCCTGGTGGCACAATGGTTAAGAATCCACCTGCCACGGAAGACCTAAACAGACATTTCTCCAAAGCAGACATACAGATTGCCAACAAACACATGAAGAGATGGTCAACGTCACTAATCATTAGAGAAATGCAAATCAAAACCACAATGAGGTACCACCTCACACCGGTCAGAATGGCCATCATCAAAACATCTACAAACAGTAAATGCTGGAGAGGGTGTGGAGAAAAGGGAACCCTCTTGCACTGCTGGTGAGAATGTAGACTGATACAGCCACTACAGAGAACAGTATGAAGACTCCTTAAAAAATCTAAAAATAGAGCTACTATACAACCCAGCAGTCCAGTCTCACTACTGCGCATATACCCAGAGAAAACCATAATTCAAAAAGATACATGTACCACCATGTTCACTGCAGCACTATTTACAATAGCCAGGACATGGAAGCAACCTAAATGTCCATCGACAGACGAATGGATAAAGAAGATGTGGCACATATATACAATGGAATATTAGCCATAAAAAGGAACGAAACTGAATTATTTATAATGAGGTGGATGGACCTAGAGTCTGTCATACAGAGTGAAGTAAGTCAGAAAGAGAAAAACAAATACCGTATGCTAACACACATATATGGAATCTAAAAAAAAAGGTACTGATGAACCTAGCGGGCAGGGCAACAATAAAGACACAGACGTAGAGAACGGACTTGAGGACACGGGGGGCGGGGGGGCGGGGGGAAGCTGGGATGAAATGAGATAGTAGCGCTGACATATATAAACTACCAAATGTAAAACAGACAGCTAGTGGGAAGCTGCTGCATAGCACAGGGAGATCAGCTCGGTGCTTTGTGACCACCTAGAGGGGTGGGATAGGGAGGGTGGGAGGGAGGGAGATGCAAGAGGGAGGAGATATATGGATACGTATAGCTGATTCACTTTGTTGTACAGCAGAAACTAACACAGCATTGCAAAGCAATTATACTCCAATAAAGATATTAAAAAAAAAAAAAGGAATCCAATGCAGGGGACACGGGTTCAATCCCTGGTCCAGGAAGATCCCACATGCCGTGGAGCAACTAAGCCTGTGTGCCACAACTACTGAGCCCGTGCGCTGTAACTATTGAAGCCCGCACACCTAGAGCCCGTGCTCCGCAACGAGAGAAGCCACCGCAATGAGAAGCCCGCGCACTGCAATGAAGAGTAGCCCCCGCTCGCCTGAACTAGAGAAAGCCCGCGTGCAGCAACGAAGACCCAGTGCAGCCACGCCCCCCCAAATATATATACATATATATACTGAGTTACTTTACATTCCTTTTTTTTTCATACTAGGTTTTCAAAATCTGGTTATGTTTTTACACTCACAACCTGCACAATTTGGACCTTCCACACTTCAGTGCTCAGGGGTGACATGTGACTGGCTACTGCACCGGACGGAGTTGGAAGGTATGATTGTAGAAAACACCCCGATAAAATTAAAAGCAAGGAAGATTAAATACTTAGGAATAAGCTCAATAAGAAATGTGAAAAACCTATAAGAGAAAATTTAAAACGTTCCTAAAAGACATAAAGTAGACTTGAACAAATGGAAAAACTCCCCTTGTTCTTGGGAAGGACGAACAACATCACAGACACCAATTCTCCCTAAATTATCTTATGAATTTAATGCAGTACCAATAAAGATACCAACAAGGTTGTTTTTTTCTTTTTTTTAAGGGAGCTACGCACACTGACACCAAAGTTCTTATGGGAATACAAACATGAAAGAATAGCCAGGAAAACTGAAAAAGGCTGAGAGGAGAGAAGAGCCCTTAAGTCATTAACATGTACAGAACCCCTGAAGCAGCAACGCAATGCAGTAACGGCGAGTGAATGAACACAGAGGGAAAGAAGAGAAATTCCAGAACAGACCTGAGGACACACGGCGTAGCACATGGTGGCATCCTGAGTCGCTGAGGCAAGATGAGCTTTTTAATAACTGGTGTTGGGACAACTGGTTAACTATTTGTAAAAGATAAAGCTGGATTCATGCATCACACGATACAAAAGAATAAACTCCAAATAAATGTATCAGGGAGCTAAGTGAAAAAAGTGAAACCACGCTAATACTAGAAAAAAACTTGGGCACATTCCTCCTTAACCTTCGTGTTAGTATAAACAATCACACCTAACAACTATTTAAAATCCGGAGTGAACTATGTATAAAGTAAAAGAGAAAACTTGTGCTTGGCTAAAAAGCACTGGAAACAGAGTCAAAGACAACTTAACGACCTGGGGCAATATCCCCGATTCATAAGGAACTCTTAAAAAATGGAAGGAAAAGAGCAAAAACCCAATTAAAAAATGAGAAAAAGTTACGAATAGAAAATTCACGAAAGAGATATAGAAACAGCCCTTAAAAATATGACCTCACTGTAATTAGAGAAAACTGCCTGTGACCACTTCAGGAGCAAGTGCGCCTCACAGATGGCCTCAAGTTACAAAGCCTGGCAACACACTGCCCTGGTGAGGCTGTGGCCAAACAGCGGCTCGACAGGGTGGGAGCAATGCAGGGTCCAGAGGAGCCGCCACACCAACAAGCCCTGTCTGCACCGACCTCTGTGACCCAGCGCTCCCGCAGAAACACCCACGCAGAGCACCTGCGCTCCGCCCCGCTGTGTGTCATTACAAACCCCGAGAGCGGGGCAGTGTCCAGCGGAGCCCACTCAGCACCTGAAAGCACGAGGAGGAGCTGCGGACGCACACGGAGGGCCTCTGGAATACAGGATGGGGGGGGAAAGCCACGGGGAAAGGCGTCTCTAATATGCCAACCTTTTGTGTAAAGAACAGAAAAGCAAATAAGAAACTAAGTAGGAATGGGATAGGGAAAAAGAAATCAGGATTAAGGAGGGGAAACAAAACAAAATAGATACAATCAGAAACAAAGGAAGCCGGCTGCACTTCCTAGGAGTCCCCGTGGCTGTACTAAACGTGCCGCACTAGGTCCTGTGGGGGGAAGAGACCTACCAACCCTCAGGCTAGAGAAGGAACCCTGAACAGACACGGAGGGCAGGTGCGCCGGCCGGTCTCCCACCGCGGTGGGAGCAGGCAATTCTGAAGCCACCCGTGTGTCCCCCCAGGACCGCAAGGCAGGAGACACACTGTGGACCGCGGGGAGGGGGCTGCAGGGAGCGCAGTGGCACTGGAGCCGGACTGCAGTTGTCAGGGTGAACGGGTGGTTTTTACTGCAGAGATTAGATACCGAAAGACACAGATGTGTGTGTGGGGGGGGGGGCACGAGGAGAGCACACGTGCCTGCGTACACACACTCGCTCCCCCTCCTAGGCCCTGCCAACCACACACCAGCTCTGGGTCTCAGAGCCGGGACATCTAACTGCACAGAAGTGCTCAAAGCACAACGGGGTGCAGAGGCCACGCAGAGGGGGCTCCCACCGACTGAATCTGTGTTAGTGTTAGTAAAGGATTATAACCTATGGCATAAAGAAAGCATCTACTAACGCGCCCTTGTATAAATAATGAAGTAAATGAAAAAAATACATGGGGAAGGAGAGCTCTTCCTACAGAACGCTGAGTAAGAAAGGGAGAAGGAATGGCATCAGAAAAGTCACCATTATGTAGGCAAAGAGCACAGTAATAATCCCCCTGGGCAACACTGTCGTCCACGGATGCTAAAAGTAGTGGATGAATGTCTGATACGGCGTAAGGGACTCGTCTCCCCATGAGACACTCCAGGTGAGCACAGGTCAGGTGTCAGCCTGGCAGAGGAGAGACGGGCCGACCGCACGCACCACGGCCCAGGAGGAGAGTTACCAACACTGGGCAGCGTGCCTCCTGACGGCAGGGCACCCACCAACACAGACCCGTCACCCCAAAGGCGCTGCCGCCAACGCTGCGTAATCTGAACCTGGCTGTGAAGGAACAGCACCAAACTGAAATTGCTCTAGATAGTCATTTACTCTAAAAAATGGGTGGGTCATACTCTAGAGATGTCAGGTTGTGAGAAAGTGAGGAACTGACCCATTAAAGGAAGTTAAAGAGATATGACGCGTGACCCTGGGTTGGATCCTGTGTCAGGAGAAAACTTTGTTTCCTAGGACTTTAAAGGGATGAACAGAGAAACACGCATAAGCCTACAGCTAGGTAACAGTCTTGCGTCAGTGTTAATTTCTTGATTTTAACAACCACACTGCGCTCCCTGCAGCCCCCTTCCCGCGCTCCACAGTGTGTCTCCTGCCTTGCGGTCCTGGGGGGACACACGGTGGCTTCAGAATTGCCTGCTCCCGCCACGGTGGGAGACCGGCCGGCGCACCTGCCCTCCGTGTCTGTTCAGGGTTCCTTCTCTAGCCTGAGGGTTGGTAGGTCTCTTCCCCCCACAGGACCTAGTGCGGCACGTTTAGTACAGCCACAGGGACTCCTAGGAAATGCAGCCGGCTTCCTTTGTTTCCGACTGTAACCATTTTGTTTTGTTTAGTTGTTAAAATCAACAACGACATCGTGCCCCCCCCCCATCTGTATCTTGCTGTATCTAATCTCTTGTTTTGAGGAAATACACACAGCAGTATTTCAGGGTAAAAGGGCACTCTCATTTGGTTCAGAAAAGTAACCAAGAGGGAGAGGTAGGACACAGCAAGTGTGGTGACACGCTGAGCTGACGGGAGTATGTGGGAATCCTTCGTGCTCTTCCCTGTAGTTTGCGGGAAGTCTGAAATTATTTCAAGGTAACCGAATACAACAATGCCTACGCGTCCCTCACGGCTGGTGCAGAGGTCACACAAGGCACAAAGCCACGACACGGACGGCAGCACCCCCCTCCAGGAGGGGTGGACCCTGAGAGGCACCCGACCCAGCGCCCTCCCCGCCCCACGATGCCCCAGCTACACAGGCGCCCCCTTCTGCTCTGTGTTTATTTACCGATTGAGCCGCTGCCTCTGTCTCCCTTCTTCTTCTTGCTTTTCTTGCTCTTGCCCTTGGGCTGCGGAGAGTCTGCTGGCACCGGCTTGCCGCTCTGCGGGTGCTCGCTGGGCGCGGCAGGCTCTGCGGGGCCCGGGCTCGGCTTCTCCTCCCGGACGTGGTTCAGCTGCTTTCTGTTGTTGTTGTTGCTGTTGACTTTCCTCTCCTCCCTTCTGTGCTCCGCCAGGGGCGTGAGGTCAAGCACTCTGGCCTTTGACTCAGCCTGGGGCCGGGGCCGGGGCTGGGCCTCTGAGGCTCTGGGGGGCTCCAAGGGCTTCCTCGCCGGCTCGCCGCCCGCTTTACTGCTGTGCTTCAGCTTCTGTTTGCTGTTTCCCTCCTTGTGCTGATGCATCATGTCCAGGAGGAAGGACAGCGGCTGCTGCTGCTTCCCGTTGACCCCCTTCGGCAGAAGGAGCTTGGAGTCTCTGGCGGCCACGGGGTCGGGGGTGTCCGCGTCGGCCCCTGGCCCCGGCCCCGTGTCTCTATGGTCCACGTGTCTGGAGGGGGAGCGAGAGGAGGTTTCCGGGTCTTCGCTCGGCTCCAGCGAGCCGTTGTGCATGCTCTCAGAGCCGGGCACAGCCTCCGCGGCCGCCTGCAGACTCCGAGCGAGCATGTCCAGCTCGGGACAGGCCTTCCTTGGCCTCTCCTTCTTCTTCTTCTTCACGGCCCTCAGCTTCTGAAGCTCCTGCAGCCTCTGGAGCTCCTCCTGCAGCCGCTGCTGCTCCTCCTCCCGCCGCCGCTCCTCCGCTCGCAGGTGCAGGTGCTCCCGGGCCCGGGCCTCCGCTTCCAGGCGTGCTTTCTCCTCCAGCTGCCGACGTGAAAGGAAAAGGCAACTTAGGACAACAGTAAGTGCTCTAAAAAAAGTAAGACACGCACACAAAAGTGAGATAAAACTGAATCGCACGATAAGAATAGAAACACTGAAGGGGGCTGTGACAGGTCAAAAGCTTAAAACACACCTCCATCAAAGCAGGGGGTGGCAGTCAACAGAACATCCCTTGTAGCCTCCGACCTAGCCCCGGGCACAGAGGACGAGGTCAGAGCAGCCGCCGTGCTCCTGCCCTGCGTGGGCTCTCCCGTCTGTGCGCGGCGGCAGGTGGGCAATGAACTGGACAAGAACAAGACTGATCGCGAGGCAGCAGTTACACAGCCGCACAGGTGCCGCCAGAACCTTTCCAGGTGGGGAATGCTGCTGATGCGTTCATGTGGGTCAAAGCGACATTCAAGAAAATGTGTACTGAAAAGCTCGAAATTTCTTTTTCCCACCCTAGCAGGTAAAATTCCCAATATATTTTCACTAGTGTGATAGAGCAATGACTTCTTAAAATATTCAACATGACGTGGCAAATAGACAAAGGTTATTTCTGCTGTCCAACTGGCAGGAAATTAATTTTCAACTCAAGCGAAGACTGTATTTTTTTAGTGACACACATTGCAGGAGCACAAATGGAAAAGATTCCTTCTGATTAGAAAACAAACGAGGGACTTCCCTGGTGGTCCAGTGGTTAAGACTCCGCACTCCCAATGCAGGGGGCCGGAGTTCGATCCCTGGTCAGGGAACTAGATCCTGTGTGCCGCAACTAAGACCCGGGGCAGCCAAATAAATAAATAAATATTTTTTAGAAAAAGAAAACAAACAAAAACCCAGTGAGAATAAGGAGAACGGCTCCTCCATCACTGGGCTCCAGTAAGGCTCACGATCGTGAGAATCTCTGAAAAAAACATTTTGCATGGGAAAATGTAAAGGTCCTTCCGAATTTAAATATTCTTCATGATGTTTCAGAAGGCAATATTTTTTAAGAGACAACTTGCTTGTTTTGCTAAATAACTTAAACATAAAATTAGGTTAAAAATTCAATGACAGGTTTCAGAAAAATGTAACTTGCCAATTCAAGTAAAGATCATTTAAAATTCCTGCTCCATCTGTTAAAGGAAAGCTTTGCTGGAGGCAGCGCCTGACAGACAAACTCCCACCGTGTCTCCCGCAGTGGCCCCTGCAGGCACTCCAGGGCCTCCAGTCTGCAGGCCCGACCTGCCACAGGACAGACCCTACAGCGAATCCAACCCCAGTGTGTGCTGCCTTCATTTCAACAAGAGACAAGGCAGCTTTGTGGGTCCCCCTGCAAACCAGGTGCTCGGCAGAGAGCACGAAGGGTGCGAGCGGGTGCCGAGGTGACCTGGGATGCACCTGCAGCGTGGTCCGGATCCAGGCCGCCTGCAAGGACAGAGGATAGGAGTCCGTGTGGGGGCAGCCCTGAAGGCACCTGAGCCAGTCCAGAGGCTTCCGATGAAGCCCAGTGGCGACAGTCTTCAGGGCCTCGGACCACCTGGGACCCCGGGTGCTGAAGCACCCCTGGGTGGAGAACACACCTTCTCCCCACACCAGGTCTGGGGCAGAAGCAGGCCGCCCCCTCCAAGCCCCCTAATTAGACCTGTGGCCAATCCAGACCTATCTCAGGACCGGGGGTGGGTACAACAGCGGCAGTGAATCCACTCAGTTCAATCACAGCTACCTTAAGAGTCACGGCAACTAAGCTGGAAGCAACACTACACGAGAAGTGGCCCGACCCTGGGTCCACTGTGGGCATGTCTCCTCCTTCACAGGGGCCTCACGCCCTCCCAAAGCAACCCATCCTACAGTCAGAGCCCTGTGGTCCTGACGAGTCCCCTCTGGGCACAGCCCACACCTGCCTGCTGAGGTGGGCTCGTGGAGCCTGACACCTTCAGGGAGCTGAAACCGGGAAGAACCTCCAAAAGAACTGGCAGGGGTGGGGAGGAAACCCCAGAGGAGATGCTGTTCCCATCACTTTCAGCGTCGCAGGAAGTAACGGATACAATTTCTCGCCTAGCGGCACAGTCTGCGCACCACGCTCCCACACTGAGACCCGCTCAGTCCGGCCGCAGCTCCCCACTGGGCCAGCCTAGCCAGTCTCAGCAGCTACTTGCCTTTGTGGCAGCCCCTGCCCTAACGGTGTGGGGGCCTCCTTACTCTCGACGTCACTGCCACGTGCAGGCCCTCCTTCGAGCGGTACTCCCTGATCCTCCTCTGCCAGTGGGGCCGCTCGGGGCCCTGGACCAGCCTCGGGTCAAAGGCGCTCCTTCAGCCCCAGTCTCCAGAAGCCCACAGTGCCCCGCCCTCGACAGCCAGGGCTGCTTCCCCTGCTTTCCTGGGAAAGAAGTTCCTTCGACAGACAAGAGGCGGAGGGGCTGCTGCTGCCCCGACGCTGGCCAGCACAAGAACCGGAGGCCTGTTCTAGAGCCCTTAACAAACCCCTGGCACAGGAGGGGGCCCCACGGCCTGAAAATACAACCTGGGTCTTGAAGCAGCGTCCAGTTCAGGCTGGCAGGCGGTCAGGGGCTCCTGAAGCAACACTGGGAGGCTGTCGCCCAGCCCCGACCTCAGAGGCCCCCCGGAGGCCGCCTGGCGCAGACCCTCTGTTTACCTTTCTCTGCTTATGCCGTGCACGCTTGGCGGCCCGGGTGCTGCTCACGGGCTTGGTCTCCGAGCTGTTTATGAACTGGAGCAGGTCTTCCACCCTGCGATGGTCAACCACACTCTCCCTTTCTGAGAGCTGATCCGTTTTCTTAGGCTGCTCTTCCTTCCTCTTGGTCAGCCGTAAACGAAGCTTTTCCCTCATTTCTGCATAATTTCTACTTGTTGGCGCAGCGGGAGGCTAAGACCAACGGAAACATGACGAAATGCAAGTTTTCATGATTCTGAATATACCAAATTTCAGACCATAGCATTAAAAGGGAAATTTTTATTGCTCAAGTGACACATGTTCATCAGGAAAAGTAACTAAATAGAAGACACAAATGGCGAGAAAAAGAAAAACCTTTCATCACCAATTACCCGAAGGTAGTATTTTGGCATTGACCTGTCAAGCTTTACATATTCACAAAAACATCTGGCAGAGGATGTACAACTATGTACACAAATGGTTATTTTTAAACTAAAAAAGAAACTATTATACATGCTGTAACTGATCTACTTTTCATGTAATACGGTGTGACTATCTTCTCACATCAATAGATGTGTTTATAGCATTTTTCCATCCCCTCGCAGGTTTCCTCTTCAGAGCTGAAAAGCCTTCTCACTGACTACTGAAAACACCTGCATGAGCTGAGGAAACACGGAGAGACTAAAGCAGAAAAAGAACAGCTCCCGGCCCTGCTCTTCCCGCCGCCCAGCCCCAGACACCACGGCTGACACCTGCTTGTATGGATGGAATGACTGTCCTGGCACACCACACAGTGCGGATGTGTCTCAATGTACTGTGCAGTCGAGCAAGAGGAATCCGCCTGTACAGGCCGTCCACTGTGTGGACTCAACAATTCCCACGCCTGGGGAGTTAGTAGGTCCTATCTAATCAAATGCAAAAATGCAGAGATGAAATACTCAAAACTACGTGTCATTATTTCTTTACGACGACTACAACCTAGAAGTGGAACCACTGTTTTAGACGGTATCTTGATTGTAATTATGCTCGCAAATAACGCTTTACACACAGTGTAACCATACCCTGAATTCAGCCTGGTACATTATTTTTGCAAAGGAGTTTGCACATTTTACAATTCTAATTTAAACACGCAATTTACAAACACCCATGGCGAAACACTAATTTTACGCACTTAAGTGCGCGCTCCGGCACCTGCCCCTCCCCCGAGGAGGCCCTCGGCAGAGGAGAGGCCAAGGCACTTACCCCGCCATGCCCGAAGAACTCACAGTAGCAGCAGTCACAGTACTTGCCCTCCTTCTGGTTGGTGGAGGTGGAGGTGCTGGAGCTGTGCTCGGAGCAGCTGTCCTCATCCGCAGTCTCGTCTCCGTCGTCCTGCTGCGGGTCATAGACGCCGTTCTCGCAGCGATGCCCTTCACAGTCGGGGTCGCTGCAAAACCGCGCAGGGCCCGTCAGCAAGCAGCCTGCCCCTCAAGGGGTGCGAGCATGGCGAGCGGTGGCCGAGGTGGTTCTTTCCGACCAGCCTGCCCTCACCAACGAGGCGCGGGGCCTGCACGACCCAGGGGCCGCGCAGGCAGGACAGGCGCAGGCCGGCGGGCACACCCAGAGGGGCTTCTCAGGTGCACACACACGGCCTCTCCACTGTCCCTCCCACCACCATTTCATCCTGGGGGATGTCAGGGCGGGGGAGTGGCGGCAAGTTCAAAGGTAGCGAACACTGACTTTTTAAAGAAAGCTGTTGAGTGTCCGCTGCATTGTTCTTTGCTCAGTGTGTAACAAACGCGACTTCGAAACACCCACGGGCCCCCTGCCGCTGCCGGCGGTCTGCGCACAGACCCACAGTGGCCCTGTGCTCTGCGGAACCGGCCGAGACCGGAGCC
The DNA here is from genome assembly GCF_964270905.1 of Leucopleurus acutus. Lineage (NCBI taxonomy): Eukaryota > Metazoa > Chordata > Mammalia > Artiodactyla > Delphinidae > Leucopleurus > Leucopleurus acutus. Next base: position 1,803,760 of record NC_139146.1, on the reverse strand, counting down.
CGCCCCTCCCCGCTGCCGTCCCCCGCTGGTGAGCTGCGAGGCCCCGGGCGCCGGAGTGTCTCCGGCAGTCCTGCAGGGTTAGGTCGCACAGCACCCATTCTGAAGCGCGCCGGCCTCCCCCCCCCGCCCCCCCCCCCGCCCCGCCCGGGCTCACCTGCAGACGCTGGGAGGTGCGCTGACGGAGCCGTCGGTGGTGGGGGCCACGGGAGCAGGACAGAAGCTCTTGCGTGAATCCGCAAACCCGGGAGAGGTGGCGGCCGTTTTGGGGAAGGACGGGGCTGCGAGACTGGCAAGGTGAGGCGCGGAAGCTGGAGAGAGGGCGGCGGGAGGGAGGGCAGGAAGCGGCACCAGACCTGTGGGGCTGTTTCTCGGGGCCGCCGGCACCCCGTGCCTGTGATCCTCCTTGTTGACGCCGTGAAAGACGTCACCTGCGTTCAGAGATGCCAGAGTCACTGCCAGTGGCCAAGGTCAGGCAGACGTTCAGGCTTCTTTAAGTTAAAACTTTTTTTTTTTTTAAACCACCTTTTGGTCTGAAAATGTTCAAATCTATAGAAAACTTGAAGGAATAGTACAAAGAATACCCATACACCCTTCACCTAGACTCAAGAGTATTTACTATTTTGTTGTATTTACTTTCTGTCTGTCTCCCTCACTCACACACACACACACACACACACACACACACACACACACACACACACACACACACTTTACTGGTGGCTTAACATGTGGAAGCAAAGCTGCACTCACTCCTAAACATTCCAGCCTGGACTCCTGAGAACATGCACGCTTTGCCGTAAAACCTCGACACCAGCGCCAACTACAGACAATTAACCTCGTGGTGACATTCTCATCTCACATACAACCCCATCCAGACTTCTGGCCTCCCCCACAGTCCTTTGCGGCTTTTCCCCGAACCCAGCATCTTTTAAACTTTCTTTTTTTCCTTCCACAATACTGACATTTTTTGAGTTGAGGCCAGCTGTCCACAATTCTGGATTTACAGTCTCATGTCCGATTTAGCTGAAAATATTCTACGCATGAATCCTGCAAAGGTTACGTTGGATCTTCCCATCTGATTGCACAGGAAGCACCTAACGTGTTTGCTGCCGTCGGTGAGGCTACATCTGATCAGGTGTGCGGGGGGGCAGTCGGCACCTTATCTTCCCTTTGCAATCTGCCAGTCACCTGTGGGTGCTGCTCCCAGACACCGGCACTACTGCATTCCCCAAACTGAGATCCAACGTCCTGATGCCCATGAGGACGCTTACCGGGCCCCCTGTCACCGGCTGGCTGCAGAGTGGCCTTCTATCTGTACCGGTCTTGCACACGTAGTCAGCAGCGAGCTTCCACCCAGACAGCTTCCCACCCGACTCGCTCTTCTGAGCGTCCCGAAGGATTCTCGACTTCAGTTGCGTGCTACAATCCGTTCCTTCATTCTTTCTGATGCTCAGACAGTCCTAACTTTGGCTAGTGAGGCCTCTCTGATCCGGCTCCCGTGTCCCTTTGACATTTGCCCCTGGTCTCTGACTGCCCCCCTTGCTTTCAAGCCCCCTCTTCGCTGTGCTCAGGGCAGAGTGTGACAGCGACACCACCTCCACACCAGTGACCTGCACGGCAGCAGGGGCTGCATCTCGGGCTGGTCAGCTGCCCCATCAGCTGACCCTCCATGAGGCTTCTACTTTCAGATGCCTAAAAATTCCTCCACGTGTTCAGGAAGCAAAGACCTCTCCCCACCACAGAACAAGAAACGCAGAGAGGAAAGGCAGGACACAGTGTGGCAAAGCCCTGGAGGGTGTCAGTGTGACAGTAAAGTTCTCATCAGAGCCCTGGAGGACAGGCTCTTTGCGCATGAGCGTTCTTAGGTGTTAATTACACTGACATCCCTGGCCAGGCCGAGTGAAAGGGAATTACAGAGCTGCTGAGGAAGAAGGAGCGAATACGCCGCGCCCACCCCGAGGGCTCCTGCGGGCTGGTGGGCCTTACCGAGGGAGGGCGGTCTCTTGGACGACACTCTGAACTGGCTGTTGCTCGACTGCACCGTGGTGGCCGTGCAGGACACAGAGGAGGTGGCTGACGACGTGGCCATCACAACTTTGTTTGCTTCCATAAAAGCATCTTGGAAATTGTACAAACATTTCTTTTTCGCAGCGTTTTTTTTCTCTTTGCTATCCGGAACTGCAGGCGTTTCATTGCTAGATGGAGGTGGAAGAGCTTCAGGTCTTGTTTCTGAGAGTGTTGGCCCTAATATGTCATTCCCTTCAGAGAAGAATGGGAAAATTAAGGCTTCTAAAAGAAAGAGCATTTAGCTAAAACCTAAAGGACATCTGCTGAATAAACTATTAACACTGGGGCTGCTACTGAAGTTAGGATTCCAATGGGATGACACTAGTCAACTAGTTTTCATCTCAGAAGAAAAATTTATTGAGCACCTACTATGTGCCAATTCCTGTGCTAGGTGCTTTCCAAAAGTTATTTAATGTCTTAAAATACTTTCTGAGCTTAGTACTATCATTCCTATCCTGAAGATGAAGAAACTGAGGCTCAGAGAGGCTAAGCAACTTGCCCAAGGTCACACAGTTAGAAACCCTTTCTAAGCACAGACCAGATGTCAAGTCTAGCTTGCTGTTCTGAGCACATGCAGGGGCGGGGGTGTGGGACCACCAGGGGCTCTGACCACGTGAAGACAGAGATGAGGCAGAGGTACCAACCCCTCTTCAGGCATGCCCTGCCCTGCCACTGAAGAAACAGCTGCACCTCAGCAGTTGAGGCCGCAAGGAGGAAGGTGCTTGTTAGAGGGGACAGGTCCCATGTAGGGTCAGTGCAGAAAGAGAGAAAAGGAACGTAAGTCATAGCATTCAAGCCACACCACCCTGCTGCACCGGGTCGAGGTCTGCTGGTCACCAATGCTCAAGAACCAAAGGCCCAACACTGCACCCTGGAGCCAAGACGCTCAGCAGCCCTGGGGCGGGAAAGACCCAGTGTCCGAGGCCCGTCCGGCTCCTGTGCCGGCAACGGGCCGCCAAGCCCAGAGCCTTGCTCCGCTCCTGGCGGCAGGCATGGGTGGCTGGAGCAGCCTGAAGGGGCCAAGGGGCCTCCTGCTAGAGGTGGAGGTGAGGGGAAGCAGCAGCCCGGGCCCCTACTGGGGAACTGCAGCAACAGAGAGGGCAATCCACTCAGCACAGATCATTTTAAACTTTAAGAAAGTTTTAATGAGTTCCTTACCAGAAATTGTATCTGGCAAGAAAGTGCCAGGATTCCAGTTCTTATCATTCATCACTTCTGATCCCCAAAGACTTATAAATTTAGAACTATTCCACTCTGGAGTATTCCCAAAACAGCTCGGATAAATATGGTCTTGAAGAGATGCATTGAATACCTGATGTTTATTTGTGTGATTCTGAACAGGTGCTGGCGGTAAAGCCTACAAAAAAAAATGTTCTAATCATATATCAAAATTAATATTCTATTTACCTAAGTTGTTAAACTACAAACAGACAAGTCATCACTGAAACCCTGTGGGACGCGCCTGCCGTGAGCAGGTGCCCCGGGGAGCACGTCTTGCAGAGGCTTACTTGAGTATTTATGAGGCTGTACGTGACGGGGCAAATCTGAACCAGATGTAGATTTTAAAAGCAACTGATGCTCAAGGAATATATCAGACAAACTTTAGACAACTCAGTGACTTCTAACATTCCTCCCTAGTCACATGTTATTTTATTTTTTTAAATAAATTTATTTATTTGTTTTTATTTTTGGCTGTCTTGGGTCTTCCTTGCTGCGCGCGGGCTTTCTCTAGTTGCGGCGAGCAGGGGCTACTCTTCGTTGCAGTGCGCGGGCTTCTCAGCGCGGTGGCTTCTCTTGTTGCAGAGCACGGGCTCTAGGCGTGTGTGCTCAGTAGTTGTGGCTCGTGGGCTCTAGAGTGGGCTCAGTAGTTGTGGCGCACGGGCTTAGTTGCTCCGCAGCATGTGGGATCTTCCCGGGCCAGGGATGGAACCCGTGTCCCCTGCACTGGTAGGCGGATTCCCAACCACTGCACCACCAGGGAAGCCCCCTAGTCTCATTTTAAATGAGGCCCATTTGCATGAGATCTGTTCCTGTGGCTTATTCTCATCTGACATTTTAAAAATCACCGTGCACCGCAAGGAAGAGTAGGCCCTGCTGGCCGCAAAGTCAACTTTGGAATCACTCATAAAAATGGTCAGCTCTTACTTACACTGTTCCCTCACACTTGGACAAAGTGCAGTGTAAGTGTGAAGAGAAGATGGATTCTACATTGAGCTCTAAACCCACCCTCCCCGGGGCGGGGAGGGGAAGACCCTTGTCTGAAGGTGCCAAGGGAGGGCGCTGGGTCCACACATTTATGGGGTGACTGGCTGTCAGCTGCTCCCTGCACACGTCCTGGGCCGTCCCTCCCCTTGGTCCCCCTGCCCCCGCGCCCCATACCCGCAACAGTCTTCCCCACCGCAGCCAGAGTGGGCTCATGGAATGTGAGTAGGAGGACGTCACTCCCGCACTCCAGCTGTGCCACTGGTCTCCCACTGCTCTGACGTAAAACCCAAAGTCCTGAACGTGGCCGGCCACCCCCGTCCTTCCTGATCACGAAGCCCCTGGACACACGGGTCTTTCCTTGGTCCTCAAACTCCAACTACTTCTTGACCCACAACTTGGCTCACACTGTGTCCACTTTCTAGGAGGTCCTAATCTCAGCTCAGACCTTGCTGACTTGCATTTATCCTACTGGCCACAGCCTAGATGTCACGTCCTTGGAGAAGTCATCACTGCCTTTGCTCTCACCACCCAGCACCCAGACCACGGGGGGCCTTCCCATCAAACACACTAAAGTCCATTAGTTTTCCCTCTCAGCACTTACCACAGTCATAATTCAAGACTTATCTTTAACCTATTGGTTTAATGTCTGCCTTGCCTCGAGTTACATAAACTGCAAGGGGATGGGGCCGCCTGGATCCTGGCCCTGCCGCCCCCAGCATCTCGCTGATGCAGCACACGGCCTTCCCTCTGCAGGTGTGTGCCCAGGCCCACCCAGACGAGCTACAGGTCTGTGCTGGGAGTGTCCCTGAGGACACAGGAATGAGCAGTGAGTGCTGTGAGCTCAAGTGGGAGGGTTTGGGGATGATTCCCAGGGGCGGTGATGGTCTGGCAGAACCCTGAGGGCCTGGCTGGGCAGAGGGTCGAAGGGAAGGGTCAGAGCACGGGGATGGCCAATGTCCAGGGACAAGTGTGCCACAACCTGACGGGCTGCAGGGGCCACAGCAGAGACAACCCCGTGTGACTTCCGTCCTGAAGGGGCTGGGAAGCCACAGAGGTTTCTACGCAGCAGGGTGAGACGGTCTGGTCAGCTGATTAGAAACATGGATCTGTGGCAACCTGGTGAAGGAGCCAGAGGGGCAAGGATGACGCAGAGAGCAGTTAGTAAGGGGCTGGGGAGGGCTGGAGCGCTGGCGGGGCAGGTGGGGAGGAAGGGGAGGGTTTGAGAGCTCCAGGCCGGCCACGTCTGAGCTGAGACTGTGCTCAGGTCAGAGCTGCTGCCTCTGGCTCCACCCCTGGGAGGCGTGGCCAGTGACGGAGCTGGACTTCCGGGCTGCCCAGTCTGAGGGGTTCAGGGCCAGCCCGCCCTTTACTAGCTGTGTGACCTCAGGCAAATTACTCAATCTTTTTGTGCTTTAGTTTTCTCATCTGTAATTTGGAAATACCTACCTCCAGGGGACGCGGTAAGAATTAAACCAGACAGTGCATGTCAGGGTTTAGCATATGGCCGGGCCCAAAGGAGGCATTTCCCAAGTGCTAAGGTGGGTCTCCCTAGACACGAGCCAGGCCCCCACCCCACCCCCGCCCCCGCTTCCCTCCCTCAGCTCGGGCCACTGAGCAGCTTAGCGCACCTGCTGAACGGGCTCAGAGAGACGAAGGTGGAGGGTGAGGCTGGAGCGGATTCAGGATTTGAAAGTGGGAAGAAACAGGGCCAGACTGGACGCCCAGGACCAAAGCAGAAGCCTGGACCAGCTGTTCTGGCGGAGCAGCCCCAGGGGCAAAGGGCGAGGACAAGAAACCTGTATTTCAACAGATGTCTGTTTCCACAAAGAAGTGACAAACTAAGAGCTGCTTTGCTGAGAAGGGACGGATGAAAACTAACGATCAAATGGAAGAAGGTTTCTTAGCCTTGAAGACCTTCTGCTAAGGGCAGACATACCTGACAGGTGGGAAGCAGCCGCCTGCTCACCACGTCAGCTCTGAGAAGCAGCTCGGAACAGCAGAAGCACGTTGAGGGCTCGGAAGCTACTCAAGAACTTCGGAGACCCTCTGGGCACGGCCAAGCGTTGCTGGCTCCTTCCTCCCGGAGAAAGCCTGGCTGACCGCCGGGAGCCGCCGCCTGCGTCTTTCCAGAGAGCCTTTGCTCACCCTTCAGCACTCTGGATACCCGAGCATGACCTCTCTGCAAACCCACCCCACAGGCTCGGGGAGTTCTCCTTCAGTGTTACTTTCCTACTCCGCATCTACAATTCCTATTAAGGTACGTCATAGTATTTTGAGTTTTCAAATTTGACTGACTGTGTTTTTGTCTTCTCTTTAGACCGCGAGGTCTCTGAAAACAAGCACAAGGACTAACCAGTTTTATTTTTCTAGCATGTAGCACAGGGCCTGGCACATACCGGATGTTCAATAAATGGGCAGAATTTAACTTGGCAGAATAAGGGGATGTAGCCATGGAACTGTTATACTGGAGACATAAGTCAGCGATTCTATACATCTGACTCACACACTTCTTCAGAAGCCTGTCTACTCAAAACAGGAGGCCCAGCTGTAGAGAGCAAAGGGAGCAGGGGTCTGTAACAAGCAAGCTGTATTTGTACGAATGCTTCTGCACAAGACGCCTACTAACTTCCATAGCTACGGGTTTCCTTCAGGGAAAGAATAGGCACCTGTCACCCAGACCATTCTGGGGCCACGCCTCCATAAAAAACACTAATGACTTAAGCACCAAATCAGCCTCTCAACATGTGGCTAACGCTATTAAGTTGGAACACTGCTTTCAATCTTTACACAAATCCACATGGCTTCAATTAACAGAAGTTCTCAATTGTTCTCCTCTTTGAGACAAAACTGACTCACGGGAAAGCAAAATTTTGCTTTCAGTGGAAGCTCCGACACACACACTAACTGATGCCCTCACCACGCACGCCCCTGCGTTTATGCAGGAACCTAAGACCCAGCCCGTCTCACACCCAGATGTCATTCCAGACGCCATGAGCACGGAGCCGAGAGAGCACAAGGCTGAGCCACTGAGCACGGGCGGGAGAGGCCGCTGACGTCCAGCGTCCACTTATATCCCAGCGAACAAGAGAGTGACGACCCCTCTACTCTGCACTTCTTCTCAGAGGCTCTTCAGTACTCCTGCCAGAGGAGAAGAGGCAAGAGCCCCGCCTCTGTTTCGCTGTTTCTTAGCGTCAGAAGAACTGAACTCTGCCTCTGAAATAAAACGCAGATCACAGGTCACAACATGACCCCCAGATGGCAATCTATTTATGTCCCTATTTTCCACACAGCATTTTTCTCCGTCGAATTCCAATTGACCTTACACTTGTACCACGTTTAACTTTATGAGATACTTCTGCAGTGGTTGTACACAAGTAACCCGGTGAGGAGGTGACAGGTTCACAGGCCCACAGCCACGTGGGAGTCACGTCACCAGGCTCCACTCAATGCACTGAACTCACTGACCATTTCCAAATAACCCTTATGCTCCCGTGGAGACTTCAAGACATGTGTCCACCTTCAGCTCCAGGCCCTCCCTAATGGGGCAACTGCTTCACAACACATTCTCCAGATGGAAAAGACACAGGACTTAAAGCTGGAAGCCTCGAGCACCGCTCCCGGGCCACGCGCAGCAGGGGAGCCTGCTCTGCTGGGGAGCAGGAGGTGTGGCCCATGCGCTCGTCTCCAAGGCCGCAAGTTCTCCCTCCCAGGCGGGCGTGGTCCAGTGAGGGGGGACGCTTCGCTTGACGTCCCAGATAACTGGCACCAAGCACTTTTGTAACAAAGGGCTGAGCTACGGAGAAAGCAAGGGAAACGGTCCACAAAGAACTGACAAGAACATGGCAAGAAAAACAGGACCCAGTGGAGGTGCGGGAAGGGATGGCTGCCCTGGGGACGTGTGCGCCATCGTCACCGTGAGGAGGGGATGGGTCTGTGGTCCCACGGGAGGAAGGAGAGCTGGAGACAAGGGGAGCTGGAGGGTCCCAGAGGGTCAGCTCCCTGCTGGCACCTTTGCACCAGCAAATGCGAACCCTCTCTTGAGGAAGCGTCCCCTATTCAGCACCTGCTCAACAAAACATGATCTCATGATAAAAACAGATTTAGGTCCTCAAGGTTTCATTCAAACACAGAATAACTGTGTGTAAAATGCTTAAAGAGAGGAAAGATGAAAGAAAAAGTGATCAAGGAACAAGAGAATATAAAAAGTTTCTAACACATTTGAAAAATAAATAAATTAAAGCTTAGAAATAAGAATTACAGGTGGGATTAAAAACTCAAACTTAAGGGGCACGTTAGACCCAATTATAGAGAACCACTTAACTGGAAGACCGATCCAAAAGAAGTTCCCAGAACAGACTGAGAGACGCATTTCAGGTACAGAGAGACCATCAGGTGTGACGTGCAGGATGAGAAGGTCTAACCAGAGGTGCAGGGAGAGACAGCAGAGCGGTTAAGAGGGAATGCAAACAAGATAAAATGGCTGAGAATCATCAGACGGGGAATTTAAAATTACTCACACGCTGAGGGCTCTGACGGGAAAGGTACACAACATGCACGAACAAATGGGTAATATGGGCAGAGCGATTCTAAGAAAGAGTCAAAAAGAAATGCCAGAAATAAAAAACACTGTAAGAGAAACTAAGAATTGGTAGACTGGACACAGCCAAGAAAAGAATCAATGAGCTTCAAGATAGGTCAGGAGAAACTTTTCAAACTGAAATGCAAAGAGAAACAAGAATTTAAACAAACAAACAGAACCCCCCAAAAAACCACCACCAACAATGACCAAAAAAGTAGAACAAAATGTCCAAGAGCTGTGGGGCCATTTCAGAAGCCATTTCAATGTGGTGCCTGGAGTCTGGAAGGAGGCGGAACAGGCAGGAGGGACATCTGAAGGACGAACAGCCAAGCACGTCCCAAACTCACAACAGGCACCAAACCACAGACCCAGGAAGCACGGAGGACACCAAACAGAACAGACGCCTGCAAAATCCACACCAGGGCATATCACATTCAAGCTGCAGAAAACCAAAGACAACGAGAAAATCTTGAAAGCAGCCTAAGGGGGTGGGGTTGGGTGGGGGGAGAAACCCCTGCACCTACAGAACGAGGAACGCAATCACAGAGGACATCTCATTTAAAACCATGCAAGCAAGAAGAGTGGAGTTAACTGTGTCTTAAGTGTTCAAAGAAAAAAAAAACCCACCAACCTAAAATTCTGTATCCAGCGAAATTATCCTTCAAAAGTGAAGGAGAAATAATGACTTCCTCAGACAAACAAAAACTGAGGGAACTCATCTCCAGCAGACCTGCCCTGCGAGAAATGTTAAAAGATTCTCTTCAGGCAGAAGGAAAATAATATAGCTCAGAAATCTGGATCTACATAAAGAAAGGGAGAGCAATGGAGAAGGAATAAATACAAGTAAAATAAAATCTCTTATTTTTCTTATTATTAATTGATCTAAAAAATAACTTTGTTTGAAGTAATAATAACAGTGTACTAGGTGGTTAATATATGGATAAATGAAAACAATGACAGCAATGTCACAAGGGATGGGAGGGAGGAATTGGGAATCATCTGTTAACAAGTACCTATGCTACATAGAAAGCACAATAGTGGTCTCTGAACAGGGACTTAGATGAGTTAAAACGTATGTTCTAATACAACTGCTAAAATTGAAAGAAAGGCATAATTAATATCTAAGAGAAGAGATAAAACGGAATCAGAAAATGCTCAATTACAAGTGGAGAAGGCAGGGCTTCCCTGGTGGCAGTGGTTGAGAGTCCGCCTGCCGATGCAGGGGACACGGGTTCGTGCCCCGGTCCGGGAAGATCCCACATGCCGCGGAGCGGCTGGGCCCGTGAGCCATGGCCGCTGAGCCTGCCCGTCCGGAGCCTGTCCTCCGCAACGGGAGAGGCCACAGCAGTGAGAGGCCCGCGTACCGCCAGAAAAAAAAAAAAAAAAAAAAAAAAGTGGAGAAGGCAGAAAAAGAAGCCTCTGATAACAAATAGAAAACAGTTACAAACATGGTTGTTATTAATCCAAACACGTAAAAGAATCACTTTAAAAGTGAATGGTCTAAATACACCAATAAAAATACAGAGATTATCAGAGTATATTAAACAACAAGAACCTTCCCCCCTCCCAAAAAACCCAAGATCCAAGGATACCTGTCTACAAGAAACCTACTGTAAGTGGTGGGTGGGGAGAGATACACCATGGAACACTAATCGAAAGATGGTGGAATGGCCATCACCAAACACTCTAGAAACAATAAATGCTGGAGAGGGTGTGGAGAAAAGGGAACCCTCTTGCACTGCTGGTGGGAATGTGAATTGGTTCAGCCACTATGGAGAACAGTATGGAGGTTCATTAAAAAACTACAAATAGAACTACCATATGACCCAGCAATCCCACTACTGGGCATATACCTTGAGAAAACCAAAATTCAAAAAGAGTCATGTACCAAAATGTTCATTGCAGCTCTATTTACAATAGCCAGGAGATGGAAACCACCTAAGTGCCCATCATCGGATGAATGGATAAAGAAGATGTGGCACATATATATAATGGAATATTACTCAGCCATAAAAAGAAATGAAATTGAGCTATTTGTAATGAGGTGGATAGACCTAGAGTCTGTCATACAGAGTGAAGTAAGTCAGAAAGAAAAAGACAAATACCGTATGCTAACACATATATATGGAATTTAAGAAAAAAATATCATGAAGAACCTAGGGGTAAGACAGGAATAAAGACACAGACCTACTAGAGAACAGACTTGAGGATATGGGGAGGGGGAAGGGTGAGCTGTGACAAAGCGAGAGAGAGTCATGGGCATATACACACTAACAAACGTAAGGTAGATAGCTAGTGGGAAGCAGTCGCATAGCACAGGGAGATCAGCTCGGTGCTTTGTGACCGCCTGGAGGGGTGGGAGGGAGGGAGACGTAAGATGGAAGACATATGGGAACATATGTATAACTGATTCACTTTGTTATAAAGCAGAAGCTAACACACCATTGTAAAGCAATTATACCCCAATAAAGATGTTAAAAAAAAAAGCATGTTTAATGTACACACTAACAAACGTAAGGTAGCTAGCTAGTGGGAAGCAGCCGCATAGCACAGGGAGATCAGCTTGGTGCTTTGTGACCAACTAGAGGGGTGGGATAGGGAGGGTGGGAGGGAGGAAGATGCAAGAGGGAAGAGATATGGGAACATATGTATATGTATAACTGATTCATTTTGTTATAAAGCAGAAGCTAACACACCATTGTAAAGCAATTATACCCCAATAAAGATGTTAAAAAAAAAAAAAAAAGAAAGCTGGTGGAGCTACAGTAACTGCAGATGGAGCCGACTGTAGAGCGAGGAAAGTTATCTGGGATAAAGAGGGCCATTACTTAATAATAAGGGGTCAGCTCTGCATGAACACGTAACAATCCTAAACATGTGAGCACCTAACAAAAGAGCATCAAACTACATGAGGCAAAGCCTGACAGAGCTGCCAGGAGAAACAGGTGGATCCACTATTACAGCTGCAGACCTCAACCTTCCCCCATCAGAAATGGGGGGATCCAGCAGGGAGGGATCAGTAAGGACACACTGAGCTCAACAGCACCACCAATCAACTGCTACTTCATCCAAACCAGCAGATTACACGTTCCTCTGAAGGAACATGGAGCATTCACCAAGAAGACCACATTCTGGGCCACAAAGCGCACTAACAAATTTGGAAGAACAGAAGTACAGTGTCTGCTCTCAGACCAGAATGTAATTAAAGTAGAAATCAGTAACAGAAAGATAGCTAGAGAATTCCCAAATATTTGGAAATTAAATTCCCTATCACTTACAATTTTAATTTTTTCTCTAGTATTTCATCACTATATTTACCTCCTGCAACTACTTTTAACTTTCAAATAACACATCTGAACACACAAATGAAATGTACCATTGGTATGAAGACATCTGAAAACAGAAATAGTCTTCAAGTTTTTCTCATTTCAGGAAAATAAAATTTTAGCACTGCTCATTCCAAGCATTTTAGGTCTTAAATATATTTTGCCCACGATGGCAAAAGTATGAATTAAAAGAATTACAACTACAGTGACATAAAGTCTTCAAGGCGACAGCTGTCATTTAACCAGACCAGAAATTTCTAAAGGCCCTGACGACACAGAAACATCAGCAGGTCAGAAGAGCCTCAATGAGGACGGTGCCCGCCACACTCAGCACCACCTCCCTCCTCCCAACTGTGCGTGTACCATCGCGCTGAACCGTGCTGGCCTCTCTGAGAAACCTGCTCTGACGGAGCTGAGGATGAGTCTGTGTCCTTCTAATACAGCGCATTTCTTCTCTACCATCTCCTACGGGGCTGGGAACACACGATGCATTTAGGTACAGACGCAGCCACAGTACTCAAGTAAGTCAAACTAACTCCAATAACACAAACCAACTTTGCAAATCCTGGTTAAGTGACAACGTAAGATTGTTTAGAAAAGCAAACTTTTTTTTTTTTTTTTTTTTTTTGCGGTACGCGGGCCTCTCACTGTTCTGGCCTCTCCCGTTGCGGAGCTCAGGCTCCGGACGCGCAGGCTCAGCGGCCATGGCTCACGGGCCCAGCCGCTCCGCGGCACGTGGGATCCTCCCGGACCGGGGCACGAACCCGCGTCCCCTGCATCAGCAGGCGGACTCTCAACCACTGCGCCACCAGGGAAGCCCAAAGCAAACATTTTTATACCAGGTACAAATGAAGTATTCTGTCAAATGCATCTCAGTTTTCCAAATAAAAATGGCATCCAACTAGTGTATTTTAAATGTATTTGAATAATCTTGACATTAATACTAAACTGGCTGAAATACAGCTTAAGAGCTTGTCCTCCATATTTGCCTTTCCAGCCACGAATCTTTCACACCCATCTACTGGATTACAGTTTAATGGGTGTCAAATAAATAGGTCTCGATACAGATGATGCTCCCCCGAAATGTTCTCCTTCCCCTTTACCTTCTATAGACTACTTACAACGTCCTGAGAAAAGGCCAAAATTCGGGGGGGGGGATCAGTTTTAACTAGAGGTCCCAATAGCCTTTGGGGATAATCAATTTCACTACTTTACTTGAAGATTTTTAAGAACTAGTTCTTGAACAGCTTCCACCAGCAAGAAAGTATGAGAGGCCATTCTATACTCTTTTCTCTGGGTGGTTCCCTAGGGACTAGAAACTGGAGCTCTATTCAGGTAAGAACGGGGAGCCAGCAGCTTCCCGAACTCATACGTTCACCCAGAGGGCAAGGGCTGTGGATCAGGGAGACCATGAAAATAGCCTGGCCTTGAATACATACCTGAATAATGCTACTTAAAATCACCCGATTAACAAAGGTACCATTAAGTGTTCAAATTGAGCAATTCAATCTAATAAAATTTAAGCATAAATGTGAGTGGTCACCAAGCACTTATCATAAGAGAACATGACAAGCTGATTACACTCTGTTATAAACCAGTGGTTATAATCTCTCGCCTGTGCCCCTCCCCAGCTATGGCAACGTGTGGCCTTCTTGAGAAAGCCCCTTTCAGGCCACGTCCTCCCTTTCTCTCCCAGTGGAGAATCACTGCTTTAAGTAACGTTATCAGTAGAGCTTGGGGAAAATTCTACTTTTGACTGACTAGAACTAATAACACGAGGCAGAGTAAGTGACCAAAAAATAAAAATTCGTGATAAGAGTCAATAAAGGTAAGTTCAAAATAGCTAGAGAGGCACAAAGAACGAAACTAACCTGAAAATCTCACTGCAAAGTCTAAGACACTGAACATAAACCTGAGGTTCTCGGAGAAGAAATGCACGCAAATCACACTGTCCCAGCCCCTCACTACTCTCCTGGCCAGGCCTCCCGGTCTGCCCCCAGCCCCTCCCACTCATCACCTGCCGGCACACGGGCTCGCACCGCAGGGCACCCAGGGTCCCTCCTTCAAGCTTGTTCCTTTCTACATAAAAGTCCTCAGTCTCGTGCTTAGAGGACACTCATTTTAGACCCATAGAGCCCAGGCAGTGTTAGAGGACTCGTGTCACATTCAAATTATTTTACCCACCACACTGAGAAAAAGAGCCAGGCCTCCAAAAGCTGCGGGCAGAGAACTGACCTGCTCTCTGGGTGGGGAGAAGCCCTGTGTGGAAGGTCCCCGAGCACAACCCGTCACTCCGGCACCATCTGAAAAACTCTTCACGTACTAGTTAATTCTGGAGGAATAAACCATGACTTTCATGATTGTTTTTACAAGTGTAAAGGTTGAAAATTCTAAGAGTTTAAGGTATTACGGTAAAAGGAAACATTTACAGACCCTCCAATCAAGCGTGGATGCTGTCCTACACAAGCTGCCAACTTGTGGGTTTCCGTTTGTTTCAACATGTACCCCTCAAGGTCTGAGGGACGGCTGAGCTTTCCAGCCCTTTCTGCCCTGACTTACCTTGCTGTGTGTGAAGGGGGGCGCTGTGTACAAGGTGGGGTGGATGAGAGGGCGAGGCAGGTGTGGGACGGCGTGCAAGGGCACATGTCCATGGATGTGGGGGTAAAGATGCAGCGCGGGGTGTGTGGGCTTCTCGGGGCTCAGGAACTGGTGGCCGGGAGGAAGGGCTCCAGCGGTCACTGCCGACGGCGCCAATCCAGACGCCTCTTGTTTACAGACGTGGCATTCACAAGCGTTTGGAGCTTGCTCTGCCTAAAGGCAAGAAAAAAGAAGTATTTAGTAAATGAGTGTTTAGGGAAGCAAAGAATTGTACGGACTGAATTAGAGCCAGCCACACGGCAGACACAAAGGCAGCAGGGCCCGTCCTGACGCCCCAGGTTGACGGGTCCCTCCTTGTGAGGTAAACGAGGGCCCCCAGGACTGGGACTGAAGAGACCTGAAAAGAGAAGGGGGTGCGCACCTCCCCCAGCTGGGTGTCTGCTGAGGCAGCAGCCACACCCGTCTGCATCCCGCGCCTGTCTGAGCAGGGGCAAGGGGGCTGGCAAGACGGCAGAGCGGAGAGAGGGAGCTGCGACCAAGGACAGCAAGACCACCAGCGAGCGCCATGCTCCGCCGGGCTCACACTGCTTGACGGACGGTTACACACAGATTCTTCAAAATGCACCAGAGATGCGACTTCCGGCTAAGGTGGAATGAAGCAGTCGGTGACTCTTCTCCCTCAAAACAAGTGTAAACCTGAACACAATTGTCAAAGGCAATCGTTTTGAGGCTCTGGAAATCAACCAAAGGAAAAAAACAAATTGAGAAGCGTTTATTCATGCAAATCTGCTAGAACTTTCAGGTGAGAACAGAAGGGGTCTAGCCTTCTTGCCCAGGGCTCTTCCTGTTCCCAACTCCCCACACTCCTTAAAAAATTAAACTTTAAAACAAACAAACAAAAAAACGTAACTCAAGAATCAATAGCAGAATTAAAATGGTACACTAAAATTTTCTTTGATATGAAAAAAGGAAGTAAAGGAGGGACAGAAGTACAAAAAACATGAGACCTACAGAAATAACCAGCAAAATGGCAAATGTAAATATTGTCAATAATTACATTAAATGTAAATGACTCATTTCAAACAAAAGGCAAGGACTGATGGACAGGATAAAAATATGAGACCAAACTAAAAGACTGGAAGGCAAATTTTAGACTCAAAGACACAAAGAAGCTGAAATTAAGAGCTGAAAAAATATATAATATAACGGTACTCCGAAGACAGGTGGAGTATTAATATTAGACAAAACAGTCTAAGATAAGAAGTATTAGCAGGGAAACAGTTCATAATGACAAAAGGGCCAATATGTTAGGGAGATAGAACAATAATTACATGGATACACATTCAACGACACTGCCCCAAAATGCATGAAACAAAAACTGGCAGATTTGAAAAAGGAATAGACAACCTAAAAGGTATACTTGAAGACGTCAATATGTCTCTCTCAAAAATTTTCAGAACTAGATAGAAAATCAGGAAGGATATAGAAGACTTGACTAACGCTATCAATCAACTTGACCCAACTTTCATTTACAGGCTGCTCCACCTAATAGGGGCAGAATACAAATTATTTTCAAGTGCACCTCTAGGACAGACCACATGTTAGGCCATAAAACAAGTCTCAATAAATTTGGAAGCTCTAAAATCAGTAATCTAAGCTTTAGATTCAACAAGCTAGAAACAGAACAAACCAAACCCAAAGAATATAGAAAGAAATAATGGAGATCAGAACAGAAATCAACGAGAGAGAAAAGAGACAAACAGAGAAAAGTAACAAAACCAAAAATTGGTTATTTATAAAAATGGACAAACCTATAGCCAGACTGACTGAGGGGGTTAAAAAGGAGTGAACAAAATTACCCAAATCAGGAATTAACATCACTACAGACTCTACAGAATTAAAAGAGAGTGTAATAAACAACCATATGATATCAAATTAGACAATTTAGATGAAATGGATACATTCCTAAAAAGACACAAATTATTAAACTCATCCCAAGAAGAAACAGAAAATCTGAATAGACCTGTAGTAAGTAAACAAAATTTGAATTAGTAAGTACAAAATTTCCCACAAAAAGAGACCAGGCTCATGGGATTTCACTTGTGAAGTCTATCAAATATTTAAGAAATCTCAATCTTAGACAAATTCCTTCAGAAAATATATGCAGAACAAACAATTCCCAACTCATTCTATGAGGCAGGTATCACCCTGATACCAAAGCCAGACAAAGACATCATAAGGATGGACAACTATAGACCAGTATCTTTTATTAGCACAGATGCAAAAACCCTAACAAAATAACCAATCAAGCAACATATGAAAAAGGGACTATGCCATGAGCAAGTGGAATTTATCCCAGGAACACAAGGTTGGTTTAATATACGAAAATCACTTGATGAGATACACCACGGTAACAGAATAAAGGATGAAAACCACAGGGACATCTCAACAGATGCAGAGAAGGCATATGAAAAACCCAAAGCATGTTCATGATAAAACTCCCAAGAAACTAGGAGCAGAACAGGATTTCCTCAACTTGACAAAGGACATCTATGAAAAACCTACGGCTAACATCATACTTTACTGGTCAAAGATTGAATGCTTTCCCCCTAAGACTGGGAACAAGCAAAGACATCTGCTTGCACCACTTCTACTAAACACTGTACTGGAGGTTCTAGCTAGCTCAATAAGGCAAGAGTAGGGAATTAAAAGAATCCAGATTGGAAAGGAAGAAGTAAAACTGTTTATTCACAGACAACATGATCTTGCATGTATAAAGTCCAAAGTAATCTACCAAAAAAAAAAAAAACCAACCCCAAAAACAACACCACAAAACTTCAACCCTTCTAAAACAAGTTTATTAGCAAAGCTGCAGAATTCAAGATCAATATATGAGAATCTACTGTATTTCTATATATTACCAACAGTCAATTGAAAATCGAAATTAGAAAACACCTTTACTATAGAATCAAAAGACATCTAATACTTAAGAATAAACTTAAGAAACATGTTCGAGAACCACAGACTAGAAATTTTTAAAAACTGCTGAGAGAAATTAAAGATGACCTAAATAAATGGAAGCAGTATGGTCACTGACTGACAGATTCAATTTTGTTAAGACTGTATTTTCCCAAAATTGATCCTTATCATCCCACAAATAAAAGATGAGGCCCAGAGAAGTTTGCTGATGAATTCTATCAAATATTCAAGAATTCAATGCAACCTCTATCAAAATCCAAGCAGGTCTTTTTGGAGAAGGTAACAAATTGTTCCTAAAATGTATACGGGGAATTCCCTGGTGGTTCAGTGGTTAGGACTCGGCGCTTTCACTGTGGTGGCCCAGGTTCAATCCCTGGTCGGGGAACTAAGATCCCACAAAGCCATGCAGTATGGCAAAAAAATAAATAAATAATAATAAATAAAACAAAAAATAAAATGTATATGGAAATGCACATAGATTTTGAATGCATTTAGACTTTGAAAAGGCTAAACAATTTTGAAAAAGGCCCACCAAGCTGCAGGGCAGATCCTACCCGATTTCCAAACTTACAATAAAGCAACAGTCAAGTAGAGTATGGGTTTAAGGACACAGAGATCAAATGAACAGGATCCTGAGTACAGACGTTAACCCATACATTTATAGTCTATTGATTTGCAATAAATAGCCAATGCAATTCAACAGGGGAAAGGATGGCCCTTTCAACGAATGGTACTGGGACAACTGGATACCCAAATATGCAAAAAGGTGAATTTGGACCCTAACCTCAGACCATAAGCAAAACTGAGTCAAATGGACCACAGACCTAAGTAAGAGCTAAAATTATAAATATTATAGAGGAAACGAGAGTTTTGTATTAGGTAAAATTTTCTTGGATATGACTTCAAAAGCATGATTCATAAAAGAAAAAATTTATAAACTGGAATGCATCAAAATTAATAACTTCTGCTTTTCAAAAAACACCATAAAAATACTAAGACATACCACAGACCAAAAGAAAATATTTGTAGATCACATACTTGATAAATGACTTGTACCAATATATACCAATATATAAAGAACTCTTTTTTTTTTTAATATTTATTTATTTGGAGGTGCTGGGTCTTAGTTGTGGCACGCAGGATCTTCGTTTCAGTATGCGGGATCTTTAGTTGCAGTGTGTGGACGCTTAGTTGAGGCATGCAGGATCTAGTTCCCTGACCAGGGATCGAACCCGGGCCCCCTGCATCGGGAGTGTGGAGTCTTAGCCAATGGACCACCAGGGAAGTCCCCACAAAGAATTATTAAACTCAAAAACAAGACAGAGAAGGAAATGCAACCCAAACGGCCCCTCAATATATGACCGAATGAGCTCAACTTTGCCCATAAAAAATGGAATGAAAACTGAAACCTCACGGGGTTACCACTTCTCATCTACCAGACTGGCAAGAGCTCAAAACTCTTCCAGGGGGAGGGGAAGGCATCACGCTGACCCGGTAAAGCCACTCCTGGTGACCGCTCCTAGGGACAGAACTGCCTACGTATAAAATGTCAGATATGTAAGGTTACTCACTGAATAGTTTATGATGGGGAAACAAACGGAAGCAAACACAAGTGTCCATCAGCAGGGACTAAAAAGAAAAACAAAACGAAACTATGACACGTCCACACAATGGAATACAAAGAGACCAGCAGCGGAGCAAGAGGAAGTGCGCTCTGTACAGGTGAAGCTGGTCAGGACACACTGCTAGGCAGGGAAGAGAACAGAGTGTGCATTAGTATAAGCCTTTTTCATGGAAAGGCGAAGAATAGTCGTATTTGCATAAATAAACACTGGAAGGACCTAGTTTTAAATAGGTAAAACTGGTTACGTATTGGGACTAGGGGCTGGGGGTGAGCAGGCGCTGCAGCCGGTAGATGAGGAAGGAGGTGGGAGCGAGACTTCTCAGGGTAGTAACACCTTCTGGTGTCCTTTCCTGCAGATTTACACCACCTACTGAAATGGTTTTAATCAGCCTGGACCTTCATCTGTTCTTCCTTTCATTTAAAAACTGCTTGAGCGCCTATTATAAAACTCTGAGTCTCTAAGAAAAAATAACAGTCTGGTAAGGTACCCGCACCTCTGGCTCACAGAAAAACAGGACATTATCAGGAAAGAAAAGCTCCCTTACAAAACCAACCTCTTCTGAAATTTTAACATTCCACTCTTTCATTTTATTAAAAAAAAGCCCTTCCCTTGCTTCCCAGACAAGACAACCTCCCCAACACTTAAATATCTGGAGCCACTCTGCGGTGCCGCAGAGTCAAGACGACACTGATCACAGATTCAGGAAAGAGGAACAGGACTGAAGGGAGGGAGCGAGTCACGTCTGCTTATTTGCAAGGATGCCTCGACTCTCTCCAGGCCTAATCTTCAGAAGTTTTTCGAAATAAAATAATTCTGTGTTCAATAACGCTCATGTTTAGAGAAACCAGAGGCAGAAAAGAGACCTCTGGCAAAACAAAGTTCGAAAAAATAAAATCATACCTGCTGAGTTGAGTAGGACGGGGGTGGGCTGTCCACTTTGCTCTCCTCCTCCCCAGGGCTCCCGTCCCCTGGAGCTGTGGCCTCCTTCGGGGCTCCCGGGGGCTCCCCACTACTTTCGCCGTCCGCCTCCTCGTCATCAGCCTCTGAAGAACTACTGCTGGTACTGCTTACCTGAGGGGACTTTAAAAACAACCCTTTGTAATTTACACTTTTTGAAACAGAAGAATGGAGGCAACTGACACACCAGACACCGTCTGATGTCACTTACTGTCACTATGAAGACGCATGCCCATACCTCGTCCTTCAGGGCCATGTTTTCCCCGCCACCGTTCAGTTCACCGTGGATTCCATTCATGCTGGCCACCACCTCGGCATCATCATAGTTACTCAGCGGATAA
The DNA here is from genome assembly GCF_964270905.1 of Leucopleurus acutus. Taxonomy (NCBI): domain Eukaryota; kingdom Metazoa; phylum Chordata; class Mammalia; order Artiodactyla; family Delphinidae; genus Leucopleurus; species Leucopleurus acutus. Next base: position 1,783,083 of record NC_139146.1, on the reverse strand, counting down.
ATATCAGCAAACTTAGCTGACAACGGCGCAACATCTTCATCGTCACTACAACTGAGAGAGCAGAGACGTCACCAGGGGGCCGCTCTCCGCGAGCACAGCGAACGCACCACCCGCCAAGCAGACACCGCGCTCGTTCACAGGAGTGCTGCACTGAGTGCCACGCATGCCCCTCAGCATCTCCTCGTAACCTGAAAGCACGAGGAAACGCCTGGAAGATTACCATTTGTGCTATTTGGAAGAACGGAAAACAAGACTCCAGAAGGAGAAACATTAAGGAAACCACAAAATTTTATCAGATTAATTGATGTTGCACATCTATTCAAGTTGAAGTGCCCTGGTGTACAACTGTTCTCTCCGCCATTTCCAAGCAGACACAATTTTTGATTCTAATTAAAGGGGGACGGAGAACAACCGTAGGTCTTTACCGTTTGTTTTTATAACCGCCAAAATATCAGACACAGCCAGCTGAACAAAACATTAAAGGCACTTATGTGACAAAATACTACAAGATTTTTCACTACAAGGCCAGCTGTGGCCAAGTCCAGTCATAATCTTAATTACCAGCTTTAGCAAGACATCCAAGCGATGGGCAAATGGAATATCTACCAAAAAAAAGTAAGAAGACTTCAAGGCTAGAGCCAATGAAGACCACTTAAAATGTATGGCCTTCTGGTACATGGAAAGAGCTGGCGCAGAGCTCCTGGCTCAGTGTGCACGGTTCAAGGCACGACTGTAAATGGACACCCCACGGGTCCACGTAAACATGCCACCGCGCCCGCCTGGAGCCTCAACACTCAATGGCCTCCAGAAGGAACAAGCCTAAGAACTGGAGACCTTTTGGCTTTAGGGAAGAGTGTCCAGAATTGCCAAACTCAGGTTCTTTTCCACTTTTAGGAAGACAAGAGTCAATAGACTACAATGTGCTATCATCCGGAGCTCATCACAGCAAGCACGGACAGTGACCAGCAGGCCTCCTGGGGTCCCACTGCACCTGAGGTAACAGCAGGCTTTGCCCTGGGCTGCACCCACACCTGCTCCCGAGGTGTTAGCATCACCACGACCCAGAGGAGGAAGCCAAGGTGCAGAGATGAAGGAACTAAACCACGTGCTCCATGCAATGGAGGCGACCCCGGAACCCGTGAAGTCCAGACAGCACTGCAGCCCAGCGACTAAACCGCCACGCTTCTATTTCACCAACTTAGAAGCGGCACCACGAGAGACAACACGAACCAGCGGCCACATGGAGCTCCTTGGATCACAGAGTGTCTACCGGGAAGACACGGATCACAAGGTGCTGGCGGCCAGATGCCCAGAGCATCCGCACATGGCCCCGGCTCCGCCACTCAACGCAGCATGGGAGACCACGGCTGGCGCCAGCCGCCAGGACACAGGAGCGGGGCAAACTCTTCCAATGTAAGTTCTTATTCGACTGCACACGCTGAACTGCGGGATGCTCCTGTGATGAGCTAGCTGGCAGCTAGCTGTGAAGCCCTCAACATTCTGCACCGGCTCCGAGAGCACAGGGCTTCTACAGCTATGAAGCACCTTGAGTTCAGTGAAAGGAGTCACGGGGTGTTCAGGCCAATCCCTTTACTATTATTCTGTGTTCGAGACCAAATCCATACTGAGAATTGAAAGACTCCGAAGGAAAGCCTCAGAGTCACCGTGCGAAATCCAGACGGGGGAAGCGAGAAGTCTGAGAAATGCGGGGCACCATCCCTCCACTGGGAGCCATGGCGGGGGGGCCGGTCACCTCCACAGGGTTCCCGGCACCCACACACACTGTGACATGCAGAAGGCATGTTTTATTTCTTCAAACATATACCCGCGTGCAGCCTGTCCAGAAGCTAGAGCAGGTAGCCTCAACACGAGACACGGCCACAAGTCCGAAGAAACATGGGCCCACTCCCCTCCCTGTGAACTGGCGACAGCTGCACAGCCACCTCGCTTGTACAAAACACCCTTCTAGGTAATGTGGGAACACGGAGAACAGAACCTTTCAGTCACGTGCTAAAGTGATCATCTGAGTTCTTAGCAAGACATGGAACAAGCATGGATGCTGGGCTGATGATGAGGCGGAATGAGCAGCGGGCTGGCCCCCCGTGATTCAGTGAGCGCGGGCCAGGCCGGCGCTGGGAAACACTTCCCTGCAGACCAGCATGTGTTTGTTTGCCTTACTGCAGTTATTCATTCACCTTCTTTTAGGCAGGTCATGAAACAGTGTCAAAGTTTGGGCTTACTGATTCCATGTTTTAAAATCTGTTTAAAAGAATGAAGGGTCCTTTTTCTTGAAAAGCACTATAATGCTATCCATACTTCTGCAGACATTACTGTCTCTATTTCTCATCATTGGATTAGTTAAATTTCTGAAACCTTATGACAAAGTCACGACTTACAAAGTTGGTGCAGAGCCATTGTCTGTGAGGATGAGTCTGGGATGTTGCTGAACTGTAATGGGAGAGCTGGAACCTGACCCTGAGCTTGCTGATGACACGCTAGGTGGGCGCATCTCAGAGAGATAGTCGGGAGCAGAGTCCACCTGGAGTGGTAGCTGGTGAATGTGGATGTCGCCAGTGACGGGGGGGTCCATGATACCACAAGTGAGGATGTGTGAGAGGCTGCAGTCATCGCAAGCACATCTGATTGGGAATTAAGGACAGTTACCGAGACAGCCAACAGAGAAGGGCAGACCGTGCTCTTTAGAGGTCGGTGCCGGCCCTCTGTGGGGTCAGCGAGGGTCCCGCAGGCCCGCTGCGCGCACACGCAGGCTCACCTCCTCCTGTAGTTGCAGTTGGGGCAGTCGGGCATGCTCAGTCGCGACGACAGCACGTGCCTCATGGTGTCCGTGAAGCTGTTCTCGCCAGCGACGGCCTTCTTGTTCGTCAACTGGAGGAAATCACGAGACAACGGGTTAGTTTTGCAAGACGCGCCGCCCCGTGACACAGCTTATATTTTCCAGTAATTGTGGTAGTGTGTGTCACACTCAGAACCAATGACCACAGCTTCCTAAGGTGGGGCAGGGCCAGGAAAAGGGGCCGCAGATGTGTGAGGCACACAGCCGTGGGGCTGGGAGAGGCCCTGACACAGGCCAGGGACCAGTAACCCCTAACAGGCTTCCTCACCAGCAAACACGCTGCAGCGCCCCTCACAGCAGACACCCAGCCTTTACCCTGAATCTGCCGTGGGCTTGGTACTTGCTAGGTACCAGGAACGTAGAGATAATCACTGCCCTCAAGGAGCTTAGATTCTGGAAGAGGGGACAGGCAAGAAACCAAATTTGAAGACCGTGATGTAGAAGGTGCCCCGGGAGGTCTGCTCAGCATGCTAGAGGGGTGGGGGAGCTGCTCGGCAGGTGCCACGCCTCAGCAAGGCCCAGGTGCAGTCTGGTGATCCCGTCAGAGGCAAGGAGGGCGTGCGGGCCAGCGAAGAGCACTGAGCCGGGCATCCCCTCACGAGACCCTCGGCCGCTGCTGAGCCTGGGCCGAGCAGGGGTGCGTCTCGGGGAACAGCCTCCCCGCCATCGGGCCTGTGCACACAGAGCTGTGGCACCCAGCGCCCACCAGTTACACAGACGCTTATGAGGCACGATGGAAGCTGGACAGTCAGCACAAAGGCGGCAGTGGGCGGGTGGGAAGGAATGCAGCAGTGAGGAAGGCCAGCTGGAGAGGACGCCAGTGGAGCATGGAGGAGGGGGGACCCGGGAACCACCTAGGAAGCGGCACCTCAACTTCCACTTGAGCGGGCAAGCCTCTGGATTTTAGAGAAGGAGCCTGTGGACTGGCTTGGGCAATGGGATGGGTGGTGGCCAGAAGAGCCATGGGACAGGACAGAAGCCACACAGGTAAGCGAGCGGAGCACGGCTGCCCTCTGTCTACCTGTGGAGCCCAGAGAAGACCACGGGTGCGGGCGAGGCTGGGGCCACCGACACCTAGGGAAGGCCAAGGGAGTACGCCCGGCAAGGGAGACTAACTGGGAGAGAAGCCAGCACATGCACGGGAAGCAAGTTTCCCAGTGAAGTCCAATGCCCTGAGACCACCACACCGCAGCCCCCGCGAGTTCTGCCAAAGCGGCAGGCAGAGGGGTGGGAGGAAGAGCCGCTGGAGGAAGGGATGCGCTGGGGCCGCCAGCAGCCACGGCGAAGGCATGGCCCCTGGCACACGTGGCGCGCACCAAGTCTCAGCCCTGCGACTTCATTGTATGCACCCTGGCGAGTAAACCGGGGACACGCCACCCGCCTAGGAGGAGTCCGTGGGGACTCAGGGGTGGCTCTGTAAACGCGGGTGTCCCCTGAGGGATACAGGAGAGAAGGAAGTCGGAAGGAAAACCAGTTTACACCACTGCCACGCACAGTGAGCAGAACATGCAGTGTGGTGCTGAAGCGCCGTCTTTTGGAGCCGTCCACCCGCAGGGAGCAATTCCCATTCCTGTGAACCGCCCCTCCGGCCCACAGCCTCACCTGCTCTTCCATGAATCGCCTTTGTTTAAAAAGCTCCCAGTCTTCTGTTAGCATGCGCTGTTTGGTTTTCATTGTCATCTAATGCATGGGGGATGTAAAAAACAAAAAGTCTTAGTACCAGCAAGAGCTACCCCAGACATTTTCAAGGGGAGACTTTTAAAACGATACATACAAGAGACCGCGTCTGCGGACAGAAGCCACAGCACTACAGAAACGCTACCTTATACTCGATCTCAGCGCCTCACGTGACTCGCTCAAAATCATCGCAAATACTTTTCTTGCATGAAAAACACAGCGAGGAGTTCAGATTTTAAAGAGAAATTAACGTATCAGAAGTGGATCTGTCAATACGGTGAGTGGACAGTCACAGTTCACTGAACAACCACGAGGGGCCCTGCACGTGAAGCGTGAGCCCTGGGGAGGTCGCCCTGAGCGCCACAGCAGGCACCAGGGGCTGCGCAGGGAGGGGGCGGGGCCGCTGTTTAAGCACGAGCTTCAGCTTGTGAAGATGAGAGAGTTCTGGAGCTGAACAGCGGTGACGGTCACAGCAGTGTGAGCACACTCAGTATGAATGAACGGTAGACTTAGAAACGGTTAAGGTAGTAAATTTTGAGTAACGTAGATTTTCCCACAACTAAAAAGAAATTGAGGGGAATAGGGAATTAAGAATGGGCTCAAGGCACTGCCTTATTTGAAGGAGGAGGCTACGAAATGATTAAATCTTGGTGTTTATATAAATGTATTCTTGTAAATTAACCACTGAAAGGATATGGGATACATATCTTCAAAATTATTAGAAGAAAAAAAAAACGGAAAAGGGCGTATATTCAGTCCTACAGGGAAGGACACACTACAACCGGCAGCGCTCCCAGCTGCTGGACGGAATGCCGCTCGACTCAGGAACCACCTAATAAATAGCCTATTACATCTTCAAATTAAAACAAACAAACAAACAAAAAACTGCCCGTTAAACCCTCCAAAATAAAACAAGAGTAACTTAATAAAATCAAATTCATGCACTTAAAATTTTTTAATAGTTTAAAAGTATCAGAGAAGAAACCAAAGTTGAAATTACAGTCTGTTTAGAAATAACTGACAAGGAAAGCCCCACAAATCAAATTTTATAAGATGAGCCCAAGATGTAGAAGAAAATGCACAGTTTAGTGGCGTTTATGAGAGAACAGAACAACAAAAAAAGCCTGAAAAGCATGCGTTCAATGTAAGAAGCCCAAACAAAATGAAACAAGAAATCAACTGATAAGGAATTAAAGGTAAAAGGTGAAATCTGGAAAACCAAGAAGTAAATGTGATCAATAAACCCAGAAGTTGGTTCTCTGAACTTCCTCCCAGGCCGAACAAGGGAAGAAAAGGAACAACAACAATAGCGGGAGTGAGAAGGGACATGGACACATACAAAGATTTTCTAAAACCACAAGAGAAAACCCCTGTGCAATCCACGTCTTCCATATATAAGAGCAGCTGCCAACAGGTGGCTTGCGGCTATCGTGTCGGCCCTGCACGATGTGTTTTACAAGCTGAGCCAACGTGAAAAAGCCTTTGAGATTTCACCTAACAGTCTAGACTTCTGGCCTCTCTCGACGCTGGACAGCTCAGCGGGCAGGCTGTGGGCACAGCTGGGACGCCAGGGGCACTCCTTTTAGGGGAGCAAGTGCTCTCATTACAGTGCGAAGTTAGAGGCAGGGGAATTCTCCTGTAGCCATCACGCACCCATTTTCATCAGCCGCCCTGTAAGCACAAGCTTAAGCCCACCCCTTTATATGAATGATGTGGATAATTTCCCAGGCAAATATCAATTTGTAAAACTCACTTAAGAAGTAGGTTCATGAACACAATGTTTACTGAAAAGGCAGTAAAAGATACTGAGTCCCTGTTCCTTCCCCTGCAAAAATGAACCAGGCCCCAGAGTTTCATGGTGGGGTCTATGCAAACCCTTTGTACATTAGGAAAGTTGAACTATTCCTAAAAACTGGAAAAACATGGAAAGTTCTCAATTCATTCTATGAGATTAGCATAATTATCCTTTATACAAAACAAACAAGACCTCAAAGATGAAAACTCAGTAATACCTCAGAACACAGATATAAAAATCCTAAATAAAATACCTAATAATGGATTAAAGAATAATATATTATAATCTAGTAGCGTTTAATTCCAGGAATGCAAGGATGTCTCAAAATTAGGAAGCCTAATCTAATTCATACAAAAACACATAAAAAGAGAAAAAACATACAAATTTAATGTCTATTCCTGCTTTAAAAAAATTTTTTTTTAATTAATTTATTTTTAGCTGCATTGGGACTTCACTGCTGCACAAAGGCTTTCCTAGTTACAGCGAGCAGGGGCTACTCTTCGTTGCGGTGCGCAGACTTCTCATTGCGGCGGCTTCTCTCGTTGCACAGCACGGGCTGTAGACGCACGGGCTTCAGTAGTTGTGGCACGCGGGCTCAGCAGTTGTGGCGCGTGGGCTCTAGAACGCAGGCTCAGTAGTTGTGGCGCACGGGCTTAGTTACTCCGCGGCATGTGGGATCTTCCCAGACTGGGGCTCGAACCTGTGTCCCCTGCATTGGCAGGCAGATACTTAACCACTGCGCCGCCCGGCAAGGGCTCTTTAATTTGCTAAAAAGTATCAAAAATTTGTATGGCAAGCATCAGACTTAAAGTGAAACCTCCAAAGCGTTCCACAAAAGCCAGGAAATGAACAAGGATGCTGCTGCTAGTAACACTCTTACTCATGACGCTTTGAAGATTCTAGCTGAAGTGAAAAAACAAAACACAAAGTTCAAATGCTAATAAAGAGGATAAGACAAAACTATTATTATTTGTAAACGATGTCACGGTCTCCTAGAAAACTCAAAGCAATCAATTCCGGAACTATTTGAGAGATGATGACACGGTGGGATGACTGGACACAAAGCAGAACTCAGCTCGCCTGTAAGGACCAGCAATAACTCCTTAGAAAATGTATTCCACCATCTAAAATGCCACTCGTGATAGTCCCTAAAACTGTGAAACACCTACATATAAATTCAGTAAGAAATGTACAAACTATAAGACCATAATATAGGCTATAAAAGACAACCTAAAAAAGGAGATATATGCCATAGTTTTGAATGGGAAGATTCAATATTGGTGCTAATTCTCCCTTTACGTAATGTGGGTCTGCAGTTTTCAGGAGAAACATTTTTCTTTCGTGAGTAACTATTACTGTTGCAAATTTTAAAAATGATTTAAAATGAGCTAAACATTAGAAAAAGCAATCATTTCTTTATCTTATTACAGAGCTCAGTACAGAGTTGTTTGATAAATATAATCAATAGAAACCTCCTCTTTGACCTTCTCTTCGCAGCCTCTGGGATTAATTTTGTGGAACATTTGGGTACCTGTAGGCTTATATATGCGTCACACAACAAACAAAGGATAAATCTTTAAAAGCAAACAAGAACAACGGATTTCAAAGCTGTCAACTGTCTCCCCATGGCCATACTTATTTGTGAATACTAATTATTTTACAGATGTGCAACATTTTGCAATCTTGAATTACTATGTAGTTTCTAAAATGCTACTTGATTAGAAGAGACTGATATCCATTCCAAGGATTCTAGAATGACTGGTACCCTCTGGATGCAACTAAAATTGCTCGATTTCCCTAACTGGTATTAATGGCATCGTAGTTCCTTGACAGGTGAATGAAAATAAGAATGCACCTTTGGGTTGCTTTAATGAAAGAGGATGGCTTTCCACTGTGAAAAGACAGAGAATGCTTTTTTTTTTTTTCCTTGTAAAATATGTGTAACCTAAAATAAACCATCTGAACCATTTCAGTGGTATCCCCATCTCTCTTCATCTTGCAAAAGTGAAACGCAGTCCCCGTTAAACAATAACCGCCCGCCTCCCCTGGCCCCCGGCACCCACCCTCCTACTCTCTGTCTCTATGGATTTGCCTACTCTAGGGACCTCAGGTGAGTGGGATCAGACAGGATGTCTTTTTGTGTATCTGGCTTATTTCACTTAGAGTAATGTGTTTAAGGTTCTTCCACGTTTTTAGGTCTTCCACGCAGGTCGGTCCCTGATTCACTTTGAGTTCCCTTTTCCATATGGTATTAGATAAGGGTACAACTTCATTCTTTTGCAGGTGGATACCCAATTTTCCCAGCACCATTTGTTGAAAAGACTGTCTTTTCCCCATCGAAGGGTCTTGGCACCCTTGTCAAAAATCACCTGACCATATACGCAAGGGTTTGTTTCTGGGCTTTCTACTGTTATCCACTGGTCTGTATGCCTGTCTTTATGCCAATACCACGCCGCTTTGATCATTGTGGCTTTGTAGTAAGCTTTCAAATCAAAAGTGTGAGCCTCCAGTTTTGCGCTTTTTTCCCCCAAGACTGTTCTGGCAATTCTGAGTTCCTTGAGATTCCGTATGAATTTTAGGGTGGGTTTCTCTATTCTTCAAAAAACATCACTGGGATTCTGATAGAGATTGCACTGAATGTGTAGACCACTTTGGGTACTACTGACGTTTCCACAATATTAAGGTGTCCAATCCAGGAACACAGGAATGTGCTTCCATTTATTGATGCCCTCTTTATTTTCTTTCAGCAATGTTTTGTAGTTCTCACTGTACAAGTCCTCCACCTCCTTGAGTAAGTTAATTCCTAAGTATTTTACTCTTTTCAATGCCACTGTAAATAAAACTGTTTTCATAATTTCCTTTTCAGATTGTTCACTGTTTGTTTGTACAAATGCAACTGATTTTTGTGTGTGCACTCTGTATCCTGCTACTTTGCTGAATTCACTTACAGTTTTTAAATTCTAACAGTTTTTTTTTTTGCAGAGTCGTTAGGATTTTCTACATATAAGATCACATCATTTGCAGAGACCGTTTTACTCTTCCTTTCCAATTTAAATGCCTTTTATATCTTTTTCTTGCCTAACTGCTGTGGCTACATTTTCTAGTACTATGTTGAATAGAAGTGGTGAAAGCAAGCATCCTTGCCTTGTTCTGGATCTCAGAGGATTAAAGGCTTTCTTTTAATCTTTCATTTCTTTTAAAATTAATTTTTATTGGAGTATGGTTGCTTTACAATGTTGTGTTAGCCTCCACTGCACAACAAAATGAATCAGCCATACATATACAGATATCCCCTCCCTTTTGGACTTTAATCTTTCATTATCGAGGATGATGTTTGCTATAGGTTTTTTATATTTGTGGCTTTTATCATATGGAGGTAGTTTCCTTCTATTCCCATTTTGTTGAGTGTTTTTAAATCATGAACGATGGTGAATTTTGTCAAATGCTTTTGCTGCATCAACTAAGATGATCATGTGGTTTTTCCTTGTTGATGTGGTATGTTATATTAATCAATTTTCATACCTTGAAACACCTTTGCATTCCAGGAATAAATCCTACTTGATCATGGTGTATAATCCTTTAAATATGCTGAATTCTGTTTGCTAGTATTTTGTTAAGGATTTCTGCATCAATATTCATAAAGGACACTCACTGGTCCGTCGTTTTCTTTTCTTGTAGTGTCTTTGGCTTTGGTATCAGACTTAGGCTGGCCTCATAGAATGAGTTAGGAAGTGTTCCCTCCCCTTCAGTTTTCTGGAAAAGTCTGAGAAGGATGGGTATTAATTCTTCTTTAAATGTTTGCTAGAATTCACCTTTGAAGCCATTGGGTCCTGAACTTTTCTTTGTTGGGAGATTTTTGATTACTGATTCAATCTCCTTACTAGTTATAAGTCTATTCAGATTCTCTATTTCTTCATAATTTAGTCTTGGTTGGTTCTTTGTTTCTAGGAATTTGTCCATTTCATCTAGGTTATCCAATTTGTTGGTGTACAATGGTTCATAGTACTCTCTGGTAATTCTTTTCATTTCTGTAGGACTGGTAGTAATGTCCCTACTTCATTTCCGATTTTAGTAATTTCAGTCTTTTTTCTTTTTCTCTTAGTCCATAAGCTAAAGGTCTGCCAATTTTGCTGTTCTTCTTGAAGAACCAACTTCTGGTTTCACTGATTCTCTCTTCTGTTTTTCTATTCTCTGTCTCTGTTTACCTCTGCTCTAATCTTTATTATTTCCTTCCTCCTGCTAGCTTTGGATTTAGTTTGTCTTTTTTTTCTTTCTACAAGTTGCAAAGTTAGGTTGTTGATTCGAGATCTTTCTTTTTTAATGTAAACATTTATAGCTATAAGAGCAAGTATTTTTAAAGAAATAAATTCACTTTCAGTCTTACTTTTTAAGACCGTATTTTCCTTTTAGAAACAACATGTATGTTGCTATTTTTACACACCCCCATTTTATCACAAGAGCAGTGATAATACTGTGCATCATATTCCTGATTATTATATTCCTCGCAGCAAGGAGATTACTGCTCAGCACAGTGCTTAGCACACTGCACAGCAAGCCACCATTTATCTTCTTGCTCTTCACCTGAATTATCACTTTAGTTACACCGTTTTTCTGAAATCATCTAAATAAGATCACAAGTTATTGATTATCATCAGAAGCTTACACTGACACAGCATGATGGAAAAGTCAGGGATAAATCAGACCCCCGCTCTAGCGCATGGCACCAATCTCTGCAGAAGGAACCACCAGCTGCAGTGGAAGCCCCTTCAGATCAACTCCAGACTGAAGGCTCCTCTGCGACAGACGGCGAGCCCCTGCTCGACACAAGGACCAGTGCTGCTTACATGCCCGCAGGCCTTCGTTTGCACTTGTACTCACGAATGAGCGTCTCCCCACTGCCACTATGGAACTCTGCAAACTCCCCGAGTAGCGCTCAGCATCAAACACAAAGTTCAACAAGCCCCACTGTCAGGGCCAGAGATGCAGGGGACCTCACAGGTCACCTAGTCCAGCCACATCTAAGATTCCGATGTCAGGACTCCCCTGGTGGTGCAGTGGTTAAGACTCCACGCTCCCAATGCGGGGGGCCCGGGTTCAACCCCTGATCAGGGAACTAGATGATCCCACGTGCGTGCCGCAACTAAGAGTTTACATGCCACAACTAAGAAGCCCACATACCACAACTAAGGAGCCAGAGAGCCGCAACTAAGGATCCCGCCTGCTGCAACTAAGGCCCAGTGCAGCAAAATAAATAAATATTAAAATAAATAATTTTTTAAAAAAGACTGCTGTCAATTCACTTCTGCACGTCTCCTCTCACAGGGAGGGGGCAGCTCTGTCTTCCTGTGCTTCTCCCTGGGGTCAGACTTCAATCGCTGGGCTGGAGGCCTCTCTCTCTCCAGACCTCCTCACAGCACTGAGGACAGGGGCTGCCCCAAGTTCCTGAGGCTGCACTGCCATTTCCTGCTGGGGTCTGGCCTGTTCGGAGATGCCTTGAGGACAGACAGCGCAACCCTCACATCTGGACTCCAGAACTCTGTCTAGGACCCTCCCCAGCACAGGCTTCCAAGTGACAGTCTGTTTACTGCTGCCCATCAACCTTTCAGCATCTGATCCGCCCTCCAGTTGATTCGCCAGGACCCAGCTTCTCTCTACACGTCTGTTACTACTGTAGATACTAACGGGGTGGCAGAGGGGCCCAAGGCAGAGCTGCCAATGTCACTATCCAGGCCCACAGCAAACACTGATGCGGGAGCCGTCTGGATGGACTGTCTGCTGTTGTCCTTGCAGCAGTTTATTGCCCACATGGACCCAGAAGGTTCTCAGGGGACGCGGCACATGGCTTGTGAGGTTCTAGGGTGTCCTCCCTCCTCTCCTAGTCCAGGGACCCTGAAGACAAACTGAGGCCAGTGTAAGCAGCAACCCTTGGTAAGGACAGACTCATCCTCAGTCTGCTGGACAGGGGGTATTTTCTTCAGCCTAATGTTGGGGACAGGGGTTCCGTGACCTGATGCAATCCACCCTTCCTGTAAGCCGAGACGGCAGGACAGACTTAGCAGGTGGAGTAACCTCGTGGGTTCCCACAAAGTAGCCCAGACCAGCTCCTGTTTCTCACACGTCTCTCTCCCTGAGAAGCCTTCGCACATCACTCGTTCTTTTAAAGCAAGAATGGCTCATCAAATTTCTTCTATCGTCAGCTTGGACCCCGACGACGAGAGTTTAGCCAGGGAGAGGCTGGCGTCTAGTCTTTGATTTTTTTCTGAAGGTCCCTCCTGCACAGAGAACTGATGCCCCAACGTCCCGGGAAACCAGGGCTCCCAATTCTCCCCTCTCCTCTGTACTCTGGATAAACCACCGCACTTAACTGATGTGGGGTTTCCTCTAAAGGTAACCCAGTAACCGGCTCGGTGCAGCTCAATTCAGAACACAAGGGACTGTTTACTGCGGTCCTGCTTTTTAGTAACCACACACACACAAAACTGATTCAGAATTATATAATACAAAGGCTCAAACAGAACCAAAATGTCATCTAATCTGATTCTGTCATTTCACAAGTGGGAGACTAAGTAAGGCCCAGGGAGGGGAAAGGCCTGAATGAGGCTCACAACCAATCTGGGGCAGGGCCTGGCGCCAAACGCCCCTCAGGGTCCTCCGCAGGACCTGCGTCCAGAACACCCCGAGGAACAGGCAACAGCCCCCGTCCCCATGCAGCAGTCTCCCCTCCGGGCTCCTGTGCCCTCTGCTACCCGGACAGGAAACTCCTGCAAACGGGCTGCTGCACATGCAGGCGTCAGGGGGGAGGGAGCTGTCCGCTCCCCTGCCTCGGAGTGACTCAGCTGCCGGCCGCCTGGCTGCACAGGCCTCAGGGGCCGAGCTGGCTGCAGGTCCAGGTGGAGGATGCACAGGTGGAGGATGCACGGCTCCCTGACCCCGTGCCTACATTTGCCAGCCTCAGGCGAGTCACGCAACCTGGGGCCAGCCCTGCCCCCACAGCGGCCGAAGCTGAGGCGTCAGTGGTCAGCAACGAGCCACAGCTGGAGAATTCGAGTGCCCCGGGGGCCCCAGGACAGCGGGGAGCGTGGGCCAGGCACAGCACAGGCTCCCGAGGCCACGTGCTACACATGCAGCAACTGTGGAAGAGGCCAAGCGCATGGCGCCGGCAGAGCCACCTGCCCAAGACAAGCTCAGCTCAACAGCGCCGAGTTGTCGCGTTGCCAAGGCGCACCTGACAGAGGGGAAGGCCAGGATCACGCGGGAGAATATGGTCGGAACCGCTCCCCTAGCTTCTGAATGAGAGACTACTTAGAGTAACGGTCCCTGAGGCTGCAGAGGGAGAACTGCCACACGAAACACGGAGTGAGGCTGGAACGAACAGTGACGTGGGCACACGCCAGTCCCTTCCTTCTTCCCAATCCCTCACCACGCCCAGGTGGCAACGCCGAGACGAAGTGTCACAGCCAGCGGCCAGGCGGCACCCAGGACCCCAGGCAGACACTGCACCAGCAGCCGCCTTGCGCCAGAACCAAGGTTCTGTTTTCCTACAGCCTCAAAAGTACAACACGGAGCTGTCACTGTTCCCTTATGACTCCTCACACCCTGCAGTACCCTGGAAAAGATCCATGCTGAACGCCTCCCCTGCCCAACCCTCCTGGGGGTTTTAGAAAGGCGGGCTGGCCGGCCGGGATGCCGGCTGGAAGCCCTGCCCGCGGGCCCCATCCCCACAGCAGCGCCTGCCTTCCACCCTCCTCCACCCCTGCAGACCACCTGCCCAGCACAGCCGTGTGTGTTCGTGTCTGCGCTCCCGTTCGACGTGCTTAGGGACGGGGGGAGAATGGGCTCTGAAGCTCACGTGTGGCCAGTGTTCAGTAAACGGGTCCTGACACGGCAAGGTTCAGCCGTTTCCAAAGGCCTCAGAGGCCCCCGCCGGCAGCAACTTGTCTGGGCAGCAGCCTGTGCCCGTGACCGTGGCTGTACCCAGGCCAGCAGGGACCTGACCGGCAGCTGACCCTGCGGGCATGGCTGGGCGTCCCCTCCGGAGCAACAGCAGCTGGGAGCCCCCGCTCGCACCCCTCCCCTGGGCACGTGGCGCCTCGTGGCGGGCTCCTTGCGGCCGTCCCAGCGGTGCACACCCACCTGCTCGTCCACGTAGGCGTCGATCCTCTTCTGGCACTCCAGCCACTCCTCGGCCACCCCGCGCAGCTCCTCCTCGGAGCGCTGGTACCGCTGCAGCAGGGTGCTGTACGTGTCCTCGTTGCAGGTGTCGTGCGTCGTGGTCCCCAGCCTGGGGAGAGAGGCCTTTCAGCACCCTGGCCATCATCTCCCCTCCCGAGGTGGCAAGTGGGGCACCACCACACACCCCACGAGGCTGCTGTGAGGATGAGTTAAGCACACAGCCCAGGCACCCACGACAGAGTCTGGCCTAGAGAAGACGCTCCAGGAAGCAACAGCTCCTAAGAAAAAAATGAGTGGTGAGTCACGCTGTTCTATAAAGACTAAGGTCCAGAGATTCAGTTCACTGGATGTGGGGTCGTAAACTGTTTTTCCCTACTGAGATTCACTGACACAGAACAAAACATTTAATGACAAATACAAAATTTGGACCTGGTTTTCAAATCAAGTAAAACAGGAAATTCAGTTCAATAAAAAATATAATCATAGTTTCATTTACTCTGTGTATCTTGCTAAGAAAGATGGTAAGATGGCAGACGAGAAAATAAACAGAAAACAAAAGTCACAAATAGAGGTAAACACCTGCGCTTCTCAAGAGGAGGGTGGCAGGGGAGAGAAGGAGAGTGGGGGAGGGGTGCAGGCTCACAGGCAGGTTATCTTCAGACACCGTTCCTTTTCCTAATACCTAAACGTGTCAACATTTGAACCAAAGCAATGGTGATAAAGACCTCATAACACAGAATTTCAAAATCAAAGGCCACGTTTATAATCGCTGACGAGCACAAAGATGACGCGCAGGCTTAATAATCACCGCTGTTCACACGGAAGAACTGGAAGTGACCCGCTGGGATCAGCGATACCACACCAGACACGCCTTCTAATCACACACTAAGTTACACCTACGTGCTCACACTCAGACTCAGACACACATGCACTTACAGACACATGTTTTGAAATGGAGATGCTCCCATGTTAAGTGAGGAAAGGACTACGTCACCACGTGTAAAGATGCACGTGTGTGGGAGGCGTGGACACTGGAAAAAATCTGGAAGCAGCACCCAGTTGTTTATGGTACCTACCTTACCTACCTCTTCAGGGTTTCCTTTGCTTTCAGAATTGTATTGCAATGACAATCTAATAATTTTATAATGAAAATAAACAACAGCGATTTAAAAACAAGAACTTTTCCATGGGTGCAGACACCTTCCTTTCCACCCTGGTGACCACTGCATAAAGACGCACGTCGTGCGAATGGACTCATTCTTGCCGAAGCCGTCTACACCGGCTCCATCACTTCAAGGAGGGAGCACGCGGAAAACAAGGTCACTGAAAAGCTGTGCAGGAAAGCCCAGAGCCAGGAAAGGGCACGACGCGACCCACGCGGTGATGGGGCTGGCTCAGACACCGAGGCTGTCCCCAGGAAACAGAAGTCCTCAAGACCCAGAATCCAGGGCCTCTCGAGGCCCCCCTGGCTCCACCCAGCACGTGGGTGCCCCCAGGCCTGAGAGCACGGCAGCCCACCAGGCAGCGGTCTTCTCCTCAACCTCTGCCTCTGCAACCCTGCTTGTCACAAGCTGATTTCCACTCTTCGTGCAAACCCCACCTTGCCCGTTAGGCCACCCAGAAGACTGGGGTGGAGGCGGAGGGGACTCATGCTCTCCCCCGCTCCTGCCTGAGGTGAGAACCGCTCCCCTCCTGTCCTACGCGCAGACTCTACTTAGAGCCAGTGGAGGGCAAAGCAGCCGGGGGTCCTGGGACTTCTGTGGTGGGGCACTCAGAGCACAAGCTGTAGGCACAGGGCTGGAGTCCAGAGAGGAAACAGGGAGCTGCTAGACTGCAGAGAGTGTCCTCAGGGTCAACAGCATCAATGGGTCAGCAGACAGGTTACTACCTACATATTCACTCTGCAAACACATGACAGTTAACAGCTGGTAATATCTATTATGAATATTGTCTATGTGAAGCAATAAGTGATAAGGAAAATGAGATAAAATCAGTTCAGGTACGTTTACTTACAAGCCTAATTAAACATTCCCCTAACAATGAATATATCAATCTACTTAAAATAAAGACCAAATTGGGCAATAGCTACTAAAACCACCACAACAAATAAGGAGAGACAACGGGGCTCCTGGTCTTGCCAGAGGGATGGAAGCAGAGTCTGACAGAGCTTCTGGTTTCACACGAACTCTCAGGCAGCACAGACAGTGAGTGGCCTGCTGGAGGACCCAGACCCTGGCATCGCTACACGACAAACGGAGCTGGTTCCTTAATGGGTAAGTTGTGAGGGAAAGTGGATAGGGGTGGGGGCCTGCAAGTTAAAGCATCTCAAAAGGCTCGGAGAAAAAGGGGCCAGGAGTGGAGGTCAGTGTTTAACGGTGACACAGTCTCCATCTGGGGTGACATCCAAGTTTTGGAAATAGTGGTGACAGTTGCCCAACGTTATAAATGTAATTAATGCTATTGAATTGTACACTTTAAACTAGTGAACTATATGGTGTGTGAATTCTATCTCAATAAAGCTGTTAAAAAACAGAGAGACATAACTTTCCTAAATTAAGTCAGTTCCTTGAATGAAGTCAACCTTTGGGTAGATCATTTGTATTTAAAAAAAGAGAAAAAAAAAAAAACGACAGCAAATAAAAACCAGGCAAGACTATGGAAATGCACATGAGTAATAAGAGTATAAAGAAAGGGGGAGTTCCCTGGCGGTCCAGTGGTCTAAGACTCCACGCTTCCACTGCAGGGAGCACACGTTTGATCCCTGGTCGGGAAGCTAAGATCCCGCATGCCGGACAGTGTGGCCAAAAAAACCAAAAAGAGAGAGAATAAAGAAAGGGAATCACGGGATCGCTGTGCAAGACAACTGAGTGACAGCTCTGGGCGAGGCTCCTGGGCCCGGTGGGGCATGCAGATGGACTTGCTTCTAGGTGAGCACGCTGGGCTGGGGCTAAGGGATGTTCACCTGCTATCAATCCATTCAGCTTACATTTATTTTGTGTAGTTTTCTGTATCTGTAATTTACTTTATAATAAAGTTAAACAAAATGCAGGCCCAGAGACAAAGTGTCAGTGTTAAGATACTCACAACTATGGATTTTGTGTGCCACAGACATAGTTATTACTTTAGGGGGTAGTGTTTGTATATAAGTTGTCACAAAATTTTTAGGAGTTGTTAACTAGGTATCTGTAAACTAGAAGTTCAAATCTGAATTGTTCTTGGGTCCAACAAAGCTGTCCCCTGGGGAACTCGAAGGAATGGCTCCTTCTGGCGCCCCAGACTCCTGGGGAACGCCCTGCTTGCCTTCTCCCCAGCTTCCATCCCCATCTCTATGCACCCTGTCCCTCACCCGCTCCTGGGAGCAACTCTGCAGCTTGGCCCCAGGATTAACACTGAAGACTCTAAACCACTGCTGATCTTTGGAGACTGACCACCATTCGCAATGAGCAAGATGAGAAATCCAGAGCCAGGGCACAGGAAAAAGTGGGGTTCTACACCACGTTTCAGGTTTCTGCCACCCACCCACGGTTTGATGAGAGGCCCATCAAACTCCCTGGCTCACCAGAGAAAGAAAAAACAAGGCTCAATACCCTGGAATGCTGCTGTAAGGACCCCCACCCCCACCCCCCCACGCACACACAAGATGCACGTCTTTTTACAAGAAGTGCTCTTGCTGGATTTGAGCACCGTAACTGGGCACAATCTCCATGAGGGTCGCTCACGTCTCATGGAGACATGGACACTCGTCCAGGACACGCCTGTCTCTGTGCACCCACCATGGAACGTAACGGCGCTGTCGGAGTGGGCGGGACGCAGGCAGTGGTGCGGGAGCTGCTGGAAGCAGGGTGCGGGCCACACCAGTAACTCTTTGTCCTGACCACCTTGGCCCCAGTCCTCCTTCCCCAGCTGCTTTTAAGGTTATTCTTGCTCCGGAGGTAAGGGTGAGAAGTGGGAATAGCTAGGACCCCTCAAACAGGAGTTAGGAATACAGGAAACAAAGACTGGATTGAAACATGGATTTCAAGAGAAAAAAAAAAAAGGTGACTACTGTGTAAGTTAACTACAACAACAATATATTGACGTAAAAATAATTCCCCTTCTTTGCGAATCTGGCCCAACCATATTTTGGTGTGGACCTTTAAACCAAGATGACTACAGTCTGTGCTGTTCTATGATGCGTCTACAGCCTGGGAATCTGTTCACAGGTGGTAAGCAGATGAGGAACAAAATGACCCGCTGCAGGGCTGAGGTAGCTCACACCTGGCTCTCTAGCACAGGGACAGCAGATCCAAGGAGGGGCCCAATTTGTCAAGCCACCTCGGAGCAAACACCCCCGGCTGGACTTTCCCCTTCCCCCTCACCAGGGCAAGCGACCTGAGGCTATACTTGGGACTCCGGGCTTGGCACACCTGATGAAGCCCCACGGAAGCTCTACAGCAGTAAGAAGAACCCAAGCCATGAGCCACGATGTGGAGCGAATGCTTGAGAGACCTGACAGCGTGTCTAATACCTCCCCTAGCGCCCCAGAGCCCCTTAACACCACCAGCCCTCCCCCGGCCCCCCAAGTGCCCCAGCACAGACCACACCACAGCCACCTGGCAAAGCCCGGGACTTGTCAAGTGAACTGCTATGTTTACCGCAGCTTTTCCTTATTCAGGAGAAATCTGTGATGCTAAACCTTAGTAGCAATGATACTGGGTTTATTATTTTAAAGTTCAATCGTATTACTCTTTGGGTTTTGAGCTTTCTACCCAAACTGTATTTTCCCCTAAGCCCGGTAGTTTTCTGGCAAGAACTGCCCCTGCAGTGGCATTCAGGTGCGCACCTGCTGCACCCCAGGGACAGGAGCACGCCGTCACGCCAGCAGGACACATGCAGGTGAAGACCGAGTACCTGATCTGCGACACCAGTGCCGGCAGGCTGCTCTGGAGAAGTGGCTCCGAAAAGACCAGATCTTCAAAGAGGTGCTTATTGTGCAGCTCCCACGTAACCTGGAACTTTTTCAAGTGTTCATTTTCCTAGTGAGATAGATACACAGAAGATACATCCAATCAAAGACTGAAAAATTCCCAGAAGGGTTTCTCCCCCCGCCCCCAAACCCACACCCTCTGTCCAGGCCCAGAACACTCTGCTCATGAGGGGTTGCTACTCCCTGTGCATCCAGCCTCCCTTCCAAATGACTCAACACAAAACAACGGGGCGGCGAGATGCACACAATGAGGGGACAGAAGAGAGAGACCAGCAGCCACTCCTCATAACCATGCCTCCCAAATGTCCTGCAAGCCCCGCCTCCCAAACAACTTAAGTAAATGCATGCAAATCCTCTGATGCCGAAGGACAAGCACTTCCGAGCCTGTCTCGAGAAGCCTCCCGTTCTGACAGACACAGTAACTTCCCTGCTAGTGACAATGCGTGGAAGGTCAGCGCCTTCTTTCCCTGCTAAACATGGGCAACCTCATCAGTTACTTTCGACAACAACTTTTGAACATTTGGAAGCATTCTGGCCATCACAGCGAGTGACCTCCAGAGAGGACAGGGTGACCGGGGCAGACAGCGCCACGACCTCCCCACGTGCAGCGTTCATATTCAACAGCTCTGGCCGCAACCACCCGTGTGTGAACCCACACGTCCATCTGTCAGTCACACGTACACTACTCGTGGCGCATCACCTCGCACCTGGGGAAACATTCCTCACCTGAGTGACGGACAGTCTGGAGAGGCCTCACTGGGCATCACACTCCAGTCCCCTCTCAACAGGTGACGCATGCCGCCCCACGTACTGGTCTGTTCCTATTTACTGTGTAGCCCAACTGAGCTGAAATTATGACACCTGGAGACGTCAGGACACGATCTACACGTGGAGATCCCATTGCTCTGTGCCCTGATCACCGGTGGACGGAGGGGCTGAACGAGCAACTCAGGGTGAGCACACACCTGCAGGACGCTGCTGAGCACGTGTGCTCCTGCCCTACCATGCACGCACACCTGCTCTCGAGTTGCACGCAGCCCTCTGCCTGTACTCGAGACCCGCACAGAGACTCGGCAGGGCACCTATGGCACCTGCAGGAGGGCATCTATGGCACCTGCAGGAGGGCATCTATGGCACCTGCAGGAGGGCATCTATGGCACCTGCAGGGAGCCTCAAGCCCTCGACTCTGGCAACGTTCCCAGTGCCTGTCCTCACTGCACGTTTAACCGAAACACCAGTGCCTCCCAGGTCTAAGTTTTATCATTCTTGTTTCACACGCAGCATCTCTCGCAGCAATTACGATACAGGAAAGCCGGGTGGGGCAGCAGACCAGGGCCTGGGAACCGAAAAACTAGGCCCAAGGCCTGGAATGAGGCCTGATTACAAGCACATAATTTTAAGAACGTGCTTGTAATAATGACATAGCCACCGAGGCAGTGAGGAAAGGACACGTGTCACACACTTCAGCAGAGACCACTCTGCACAGGCGCTGTGCCAGCACGAGGACACAGAGACTAGCGCAGCAGGTCCCTGACTGCCGGGAGTCCCCAGGGGACAGAGGATTGGCGACGGTCTGATTTATGATTTGTCTCCATGACAAAGGAGCTAAGGCAGCAGCCAGACTAGGCCCTCAGCCAGATGACAGAGGGTCCAGGGAAGGCGTCCAGGAGAGCCGAGGGCCTGCCTGGTCTCCCCTGTCAATCTCTGGGACAGAGTCAACAGTCCCTGCCCGCCAGCCTGTGAGCAACCCTGGGCACTGAGTTACAATACTTGCAAGGGTGGGACCACAGCTCTGGATTTGGGCTCACATTAACTAAAGGTAATAAAGGTAAAGACTGATTCATGAGGAAGATGTTTGACATTTTTTATGAAATCTGAAATTATACTTCCAGGTGAGTCATGCAAGAGAAACAGCAGACCCCAAGCTCGTTTCACAACCTCAGATCAACTTGGGACAACAACACATGCTAGTAGTGCGAGTACTTCCCGTGGGCCACCCTGAACTTGGTGCTGCCGTGCCCCATTCACAGGCCAGAAACAGTGTGCAGAGGCTGAGCAACATGCCCTGGGCCTGGGGGGATGGGGTGTGCGGGGGGGAGGGGGGTGCTGCCACAGCTGCTACGAGAGACGAGACCCGGGGGTCGGCGGAGACTTGGTGCTGCCCCAGCCGGAGGCCAAAGAAAAAGCTCCCGGATGGCCTGAGCCTAGGCACTTCCGCCCAAACCACTCTCACTTCTCACTTCACCTGCAGGGAGGTGCTTGGGGGTTGGAAGAAGAAAGAGGAAGTGTGTACAGTCAAGTCCTACAGCAGAGCTTGAGAAACAGCTGGAGATTCAAGATTCTTCTGGCCTTGTAAATGGAAATTCAGATTTCACAATTCTTACAGCCTGGGAAGGCATTTCCTAGGTGAATGGAGGCCTAACTTTGGTCCCAGCTTTATTTCAGCGTGTACAATCATTAGAAAACCTGTGGCTGGTTTGATGCCCAGGACACGAGCACATTTCCCAGGAAAGGCCTGTGTTTGAAGACACCTCTCTACGCCCTGACACGGTCCGTGGCCCTGCGGCGGCAGGAGGGCCGGAGGGGCTGTCTCCAGAGAGGCTAAGGGAGTGAGCACAGCATGAGCCGGCAGGTGTGCACGGCGAGGGGGCTTGCCGCTTCAGGGACAACTGACCCCACTTGTGGCCAAGCCCAAAATCCGAGCCCTCAAGCAAAAATCAGAACTTTGGAAAACTTACATCTGCCACTGTGGCCTTGAAGCTTCTCCACATTTAAAGATCTTTCTGAGGAGGGTCACAGGGATGGTGACAAAGGCCATTTTTTATATTGAATATCGTGTTGCCTAACATGACACTGAATATCTTCAGCAAGATCTGTGTAGCTCACTCAGTGAACCAGTGTTTTCAAAATGACCGACGTCTGATGCTAGAAAACGACCTGAAGCGTGAGCCACACCAGTGGACTGTGACGGAACAGAGCCGGCTCAGCTCAGTCACCCGGTTTCAGGTTCTACACTGCAGCTAACCATTAAGAAGCACTGGGATTCCGGTGTATTCTCTCAAAGAAGAATTTCCACAACAAACTGAAAAGTCTATTAGACTATTCTTCCAAATACATATCTGTGGGAGGCCCAATTTTCTTCAAAAACTTCAACCAAAACAACCTATGAAGACACACGGAGCACAGAAGCAGGTGTAAGAACACATATGTCCTCCGTTAAGCCAGACACTAAAGAGATGTGCAAACATGTAAACGGTGCCCCTCTTCTTACTAAACGTTTTGTTTTGGAAAACAGTTTTTTTATTTAGAGATATGCTGTCTATGTTATGCAATGAGCTGTTATTTTAAAAGTGATTTAACGAATATCTTTAAATTTCTCCGTTTTAATTTCAGTAATATCAGTAAATATTGATAGATAAAATCTGCACAAACAAATGCTATTTGGGGCTCTCAGTTTTTAAACGGAAAGGCGTCCAAGTCCAAAAATGCTGAGACTCTGAGACACGGACTTGGAAGTTAAGCTCACCTCGGCTCTGTCAACTCCTACCCTGCTCAGATCACGGGGTAGACCTGGAAAGACGCTGTTATAAATCTGTGAACTGTTCTCAATCCGGTTTGAACACCCCAAACACAAAAAGAGATTTTTGAGATAACTGGGACATTTTTCTGAGCGCACAGAAATCACCATCAGTTTTCTCAGGTGTGACAACGGTACAGTGGTTACATGGGATGAAGTGAGCTCGCAGAGGGGATCTGCGTGTTGCCCGACTCACTGACTTCTAGGTTTGGGGGTTTTCACATCACATCAACAGCCCCCCCACCCCTGCCAAGGTCACCCTAGGCACAGGCCCTTGCTGTCCCTCCTGGGGGCAGGGTCTCTCCTGCCCCCTCAAAGAAGCTGTGATCATCTGTGGTCCCAGCATTATGTGCTGGACCTAGGCTGTACCTCCGTTCTCCCAGGACGAGAAGAAATCTTTGGAGGGAATGCTGGCTTCTGAGCACATGACTTTCTCAGGATTCCACCAGCTTTCGATTTGTTTTTCCCTCCAAGGCTTCTTGCCTTTCATGCCAACTCAGCAATGCGTTTTAAAAGGTTCTACCTTGATTTAGCCTGTGTTATCCAGAGTTCAGCTGTCTCCCCTGGAGGAAGGAAGAGTCCAGGTTACTGGTGTGGTGTCTCACTGGAAACCAAAGTGAGTATCTCCACGTGCAAAGCAAGTGAAATAGATCACTGACCAAACAGCTGTATTCTGAGCTTAGAGCTTATGCTCAATAAACACGGTTCAAATCATTTTCCGGTAGCTGAGTAAGATGGCGTGCACTCTAACCGGCCGAGGAGGGTGAGGCTGAGCTGGCCCTGGCTGGCTGGGGGGCAGCAGCAGCTCTCCGCACCGCTCTGTGCACCAGGCTCAGGCCAGTGCTGGCACAGGGGAAGCGGCAGGGGAGCTGGACTTCTGGAGGACGGGGAGACATTCAGTGAGCCAGGGGCGGGTGCTGCTTGGGACGCCCGGGGGTCAGCCCCTCAGGCTCGGTGCTGAAGGGGGTAACCGCCCGCCCATGCATTCACCCGCTCGTTTTCTCACGGCGGGTGCTTCCCTCGAGGTTTTCGGGACTCACTTGCGGGAACGGCAATGCTCTACTGAAGTGATGCCGCTTGAGGAGCTCTGTGAACCCCCCGAAACTACCTGCAAAATGGTTAATTTTTCTATCGAGGTCTATCAACTTTAGAGTCACATAAAGACCTTACGCTTAAAACCTTCGGAACCACTGGTTACTGTATTTGTTTCAAAATGCAGTTTTACCACTAAGAAAGCACCCCAAACCAGCCCAATGACCTCTCACTTAATAGTAAAATTTGAGTGATGATGAGAAACTCCACAGACTATTAGTAAGTCGAGAAAGCAAAGACGGCTCGTCCCTCTGTCCAGCCGGCAGGTGCGCCTGAGGCTGTCGAGGACCAGGCCCAGGAACTGAGTTTCTACCAGAGGCCTCCTTCCACCCCGCTGTGGTCATTTCCCTTCTGAGGCAGTCAGAGACCGCCCACAGGGGGTCAGCGTCTCATGTGGTTCTATGAGCCTATCCTCAGTCCAGCGCTGGGCTGGTGAGTAGATCAGCAACGGCGAGCCGGGGGGCCGGACACAGGTGCCCTGCCGTCCCCCATGCTCTGCACTCCACCTGAGAACACAGCCCCCATCTGCAGAATTCACAGCACAGCCACTCCTCTGTCTCCTTCCTACTGTCACCCACTCCGGCCCTCACCTCACACGGTCCCCACACCGTGCCCCCAGGACCCAAGGTCCCCGAGCAGTATTTCCGCTTTCATCCAGCAGCCAAGTCCAGAGGGGAGAGAAAGAGGAGAGGAATCAGGCCCCCAGCCCCGCCTGCACATCTCGGAGGAGGGGAGGGGCGTGACGGGCCTCCAGACCCCCGCCCCGGGCAGGGGACGTAGCCGACTCACCAGGGTGCCGAGGAAGGTGCTGATGGTGCGCGCCGCCTGGCACAGGGCACCGTACTCCTCGAGGAGCAGGGAGATGAACTGGTGCGCTTGCGGGGGGCCCTGCAGGGCGGACGGCGACTTCACCCTGGACGCGGCCGACAGCTGCCGCAGGAGCCGGACCTTCATCTCTAGCACGTACTCTCTGGCCTGCTGCTCCAGCCGCTGGTACAGCTGGTAGGGGTCCCGCTCGCAGAGCCTGCACAGGAGAGAGAGTCACCACTCGCCCGCAGGGGGACCCTGGGAGCCTGGGGGTGCCCACCTAACGACGACCGCCATCTTCTCACAGTCAGCCTGCTTGACAGAGGGGGAGCCCCCAGAGTCACTGGCCAAACGGCAGTGACCGGCGTCCACTGAGAGCTCGCTGTCAACCCCCGAGGCGATGCCGGGTCAGACGCGAAGCCACATGGCTGGGCGAGTCCCCGGACTCAGGCAGCCAGCAGGGAGCAGAGCAGGCACAGCGGAGCCGCGCGGGGGCCACAGAACTGCCAAGCCCGGGAGACCCCAGCACTCATCTCTGAACGCTTATATGCGGACAGCGGAAAAGCCACGGCCCCCAGAGGTGACACCTGGGCTGCAGCACGGGAGCGGGCTGCTCTTCCTTCTTCCTAGGAATTCAGTATCTGATCCAAATGGGCTTCTTCTACTATTTTCATAATCAGAAGAAACTTTACAGACAGTGTATCTCCTTTTAAATCATCCCACCAAAAGATAGTAAAGGCGGTAAGAGAAAATGTGTAAGCTGAAGGTCAGAGACAACAAGTCAATACACGCCCCCATCAGGCCACACGGCAACGATCATCTTCACGAACTTCTTCCCTAACTTGGAGAGCATCAACTTTTACAAACCTGTTCTATAGTAACTGGCATGACCATGTTTCAAGTGACCACTCGTTTCAGCTGTGCACTTCTGAGGAGCCTCCAGATGGAAACCTACATCCGATGAAGTGACAACTACAGCACCCGCCTGGAGCCCGTCACCAGGAGGAGCCGCTGGGACAACTACAGCACCCGCCTGGAGCCCGTCACCAGGAGGAGCCGCTGGGACAACTACAGCACCCGCCTGGAGCCCGTCACCAGGAGGAGCCGCTGGGACAACCACAGCACCCGCCTGGAGCCCGTCACCAGGAGAAGCCGCTGGGACTTCCGCACCCACGCTGTACAGTACATTAAGCTGTAGCTCCTGCATTTGGGTAGTGGATCCTTTCACCTCTGGGCACCACGCTGGGTCAAAAGAGAAGACTGTTAAGTTGTCACCTATTCCACTTTTAAGTGACCACACTACCTAGGTTGTAAAAGACAAGAGCCGAGTGAAAATGGAACTTGTGTAGCCTTACAAAAAAACGTGGCCAGAGACACAGTAAGAACTGATGGGACTCCCACTGTGGTGAGTCTACTTCACACAGATATATTAACTTTTTAGCTTAGCATGACAATCACAATTTTAATTACTAGTACAGCAACTGTTCTCTGAAACAGAAGGTATTTCATCTCTTAAAGGAAAGTCACAGAAGACTCAAAATGACACAGGGACAATCGAACTTACAAGGAGACTGGATGCCTCCTTCTTGGTTCTCTTCGCCTGCTGGAATTAGACATGCGTTGCATTTTATTTCTTTGTCCATTTCTGTATCTTATAAATTTAATGACTTGACCACATGGTACTTTTGCAAGTAGACTTGTAAAAAGCGCTATGGCCAAGGGGCAGGAAGATGAAGATGCTGTGGAAGCTCACCCAGCTGTGCGTTCAACAAGCACTGGGCCCAGGAGGCTGTGTCAAAGCCACAGCAGGAAGACGCCAGGAGAACAAACTCTCAGGCCGCTGGATGCTCGGAGCACACACACATACAGAGCGTAATTCCAGGTAGTGGCAGTAACACGATAAAAAAGAAGGGAAGGGTTGATAAAGAATGATGCGGGAGGCCCCTCGGAGTTTAGGTCAGGTGGTCTCTTTGAGATGGTGACTCTGAAGTCTAAAGTGAAGGATGGAAGGGAGGAAAAAAAACCCTGAGCAAGGAAGAACATTCCAGACCGAGCGAAGAGAAGAAACCAGCAGGTCTGTGGAGGATGGCACGAGAGCCAGTGTGGCTCTGAACGCAGTGATGATGTGCGAAAATGGGGGGCGGTGGGAGGGGGAGGCAGAGCGGCAGGATGCCAAGGGCCACGGAAAGGGGCAAAGGAGAATCGCCGCCAGCTGTCAGGTCCTAGACACGGGCTTTACAGACGGCCCTTCCCGGTGTGTGCTGGCGTTCAGACAACAAGAGAAGGGTCCTTAGACATGGAGACGAGGAAAAGCGTAGGACGTGGAAAACATGTGGAAAACACGCGACATATATATACCCGGACTTCAAATGGCGGCGTGGAATGTTTCCATTCTTAACGGTGAGTTTCGTTACTAGAATACTGCTGTTTCCCAAACCGCTCTGCCGTAACGTCCCATCTGAACAGTCGTTTACTGAGCATTTCCTTCCAACCGTCTCTGATTTTGCTCTGGCCTCTTCCGAAGCATTCACAAGCTGTGAAGCTCCGAGTGTGACATGCAGGTTATATGTGCGTCCCTAATATTCACCAGGAAACCTGACTTCTAAAAAAGGCACGCACCACCCAGAGCCATTTCACGTCGTCAAACCCTAGACACACCGGCCGAATCACTACCTAGTTAATACAGCCCACAGCCAGTCACCACCCCCATCTCCAGGAGGAACTCTACAGCACAGCGAACAAGAGGTTACAGAACCCCAAAGGGGCTGCATTCAAAACATGAAAAAAGGACCAAAATGAGAATCAGTTCATGGAACGTCTCGCTCAAATTTACTGCTTTTATTGGGAACATCTCCAAACAGAGGGAACAAATGGTACAAACTCTAAGGAAGAATAAAAATTACACCCACTTCAAACTCTGTGCTGTCACTGAGCACAAGGTCCCCGCCTGCGCGAGCGCCCTGCCGTGAGCCCCGCCCAGTGAGGAGCACCTGTGTGAACGGGCCTGTGACAAATGGCTCTCCATCCGCCACCGGACCTCACGGGGCCTGGGTTTCCTCATCTCCTAAGCGGCATAACTGCCTCTCCTCCGCGGGGCAATAGAGCAGGAGTGCCTGAGAAAGTGCTCAGCGCCATCGCGGGCACAGCAACTGCCCAGAAGGAGTCTTACTGTCAGACTCAACACTAAGGAAGGAGACAAGTACGTCCGTTCGCTTTCATTACACAGGTAATAAGCCTTCCATCAGAATGAGAATCTGAGAGTTCACCCAGCCCGTCTGCTGCAGGCCTGCCACGTGCCCGGGGCCGAGCTTGCGCGACAAGCTCTCCCAACCCCGAGAGGGGAGTCCCCCCGAGCAGAGGGGAGCCCGGGTGGGCGGCTGGTGGGGGAGGGCCGCGCCTGGGCAACACGCACCTGTCCACGAGCTCCTTCACCCCCTCCTTGTCGGGCACCAGAGACTGGTCCTGGTCGTCGGCCAGAGGGGTGCCCGCCTGCCGGTAGATGCAGCGGACTGTGTAGCGCACTTCCGACCAGTAGTTCTGCAGCTGCTGAGGTTCCCGCTCCGCCTCTGCCGAAATCTCCCTGAGAACAAATGTCCACAGGACCGGCGCCATCAGCCCCGGCACAGCCCCCAGGGCCCTTGGCTGTCAAGGCTCCCATGGGCCCTGGTCCACCTCGGCCGAGCCGGGACCCGAGACCAATCAGGACCCGCGCGTCCGACTCCTCTTCCCAGGCCTCTGGCAGCGGCAGTGACGGCCTCCCCAGCCTCCAAGTCGGAGGCATCCATCGACCCGAGACCCTACCTATTTCGGGGAGGCTCCCGCCCTCTGTGAGGACGTGCCTCCTCCCACCAGTCGTCAAGGGCAGCAGTGAAGGAGGACCCCACCCCCCGCAGGCGGAGGGCCCCCCCATACCCGTACCTGCGCTCGCTGCAGGCCTCGCAGGCGCACGCGGTGTCCGAGGGGGCGGCTGTGGGTAACGGCTGAGCGCCCAGGGTGAGCCTCCCGCCACCGGCCTCGGGCTGCGAGCTGCCGAGCGGGGAGTGAAGAAGGAAGTCTTGACCCTGCTTTAGAGAAAAGAGAACAGGCTCATTGTGAGTAATGCTCACGGCCCAAATTCGTTACTAAGTATTCAGGACAATGCCTTTTAGAAAAAATGGAAAACCTACACATCAAAAAGAAAATATTTCAACCGACACTACATAGGAAACTTTCTCTCTGACACCCAAGAATTTTGTCTGGAACCGATTATTTTTCTACCTTCTGATAGTCACATCATAACCACACGAGGACGGTCCATGAATCTCCTTCATACATTAAAAAAGAGCGATTCTACTCCCAGTGCCCTAACTGGTACCTGCAACCACCATCCCAGGGGACGCCGCTCCGCAGAAACCTAAGCCTCTGCCCCACAACGTCCAGGAGGAGGTGGGCTCAGACCCTGCCACCCCGCGGCCGCCATGGAGATACGACCCCTCACCTCCCCCTGCCTAAGAACATGGTCCCACGACCCGCACAGCCGCCACCTGGTCCCTCGGGGATGTGGGCTCCAGGTTTAGGGCTGAGGACCCACACACAGTGCAGGAAGGTGCTTGCACGTCCCCCCAGGGCTCGTGAGCAGGGCAGCCAGCTCCGGCCAGCGCCCCAGTGGCCTGAAGAGAAGGGCCAAGTCACAGGAAAGGCTCCTGAAGGGAGGACAGCATCGCTCCCCCTCCCGTCACCGTCAGGTCAAGTGCAAAGGCTCTGAGACAAGCCCGGCTCAGCCCTCAGCTGGGTGCCAACGCCCCCGCCTGCGGCCCCACCCCATCCACTGCTGGATGAAGCGCAAGAAAGTCCTCCAGTGGAGGGGCCGGGAGCAGGGGAGCCACTCCCAAGCCGCGGGTAGGGCTTGCGCCATCATTAAAGAACACCCCCAGCCCGAAAACGTTCCTGCTGGGTGAGCGGACCCCGGAGTTACGCCGGGGGCAGAGGCAGAGCGGGGACGGGGGTGTCACACAGTCCCCAGCAGGCAGTCAGTGCAAGGGCTCGACTGAGGCCCAGGAAAACCTCGACAGGGCCTCCTATGGGCAAGAGCCACCCGCCATGGACCACCTGTGAGGACCGCAGGGCCTGGGCACCAGAGGGGACCACAGGGAGACCAGCAAAGAACGGAAGAGTGGGGGGCGGGGGTGGCAAGGGGAAGGCCGCAGGACAGGCACCGCTGCCCTCCAGCCCCGCAACATGCCCTTGGGTGACGCCGACGTCACTCATGGAAGCTGGGGGAGAAGCTCTGAACCAGATGAGACACTTGTGTTTTCTGCAGATGGGACATGCATTCCTGACAATGAGACAATGCGGATTCTAACTGTACCTGGAGAGGCCACGGGTCTGACGGACAAGTCAGCGAGGGGCAGGAACGGGCGGTCAGACGAGATGGGTCTGAGGCGGTGGTGGAGGAAGCAGGCTGCTCCCCGAGAGCAGCGAGGCCGCGCGCCCTACCTCCACCCCCCACGCACCCACACTCCACCCCACCCACGTGTCCAGCCCAGCCGAGGCCACTGTCACCCACCCCAGGCCTGGATACCACAGTGCTACAGCCGCCTTGCACACCGAGGGTCCGTTCTCCAAGCAGCAGCCAGAGTGGTGTTTAACGCACGAATGAGACCACACAGATCCTGCAAAGACCCTCCCACACCATCTGAACAGACTCTCATGTCTTCCCGCTGTCTTCAAGGTTGGCCAGGACCAACGTCTGCTTTTATTTCACTGCACTTGCTCCCTTCGCCCAGAGGGCTAATCTACTAAGCCTTCGAATGGCTTCCGACAAAAGAAGAATTCTCTCCATCAATCACGCCTCAGCTAAAAGATACCGACTCAGGGGGGCTGGCTGAACCAGTTCTCAATTCTTGCGTCTCAGCTCCAAACCCACCACCTTCTGCCCTGCAAACACTGCTCCTCTGCTGTGGTCGGCACCTGGCCTCTTCGGCAGAGGCCTCCCTCCTGGTCCCCGGCTGCACTGGCCCACTCCTACCACTCGGAGGCCGAGGGACCAGGTGCAGCCCCTGCTCCGGCTGGCCCGCCAGCCGCTGCTCCAGCCTCCCAGCAGCCCCTCTGCTCCAAGCGTGTCCTCGAGCCCTCCCCTGACCCCGAGTGCCTGCTCCCTGGATGCACCACAACTACCCTTAGAGCTCCCTTCTCGGGTCTGGGCATGGGTCTCCTGTCACTAGCCCACCACCCTCCACATTCAAGTGACCCTGTTTACATCAGTGGTGCGCTGCCGCCTCCTGACCTTGGTCACCCTGGCTAATCTCTGACATCACAAACTGCTATCTGAATTCCTGGGGTTTTCCTGTTTTAGACCTGTCTTCACCACAAGAAGATCAGTTCTGTGAGAGCAGGACACGTTCTGACCCGCCTGCCACTGCACACGAGCACCAACGATGCTGCCTGGTACCCTGGGCAGACTCGGAGCAGCGGCCAAGCACCTGAAAAACCTTTCCTACCGACATGGGAGGGAGCTTCAGACCTTTCAAAACAGGGCACGTGGCTACCATATGGTAAATCCTTAAACGTGTCACCTCACGATGCACATCTTAGACAGATTTAACTTCAGCTACTGTGTTATGCCCAAGTCCAACACAGTTTAAAAGAATACAACACAAAATCCAACACTTCAACAATGTGAAATATACAATGTCCAGCATCCAATAACAAAGCCAAGAGGCAGGAAAATACAACACATAACCAGGAGGGGAACCAATCCATAGAAACAGACCCCAAATAACAGAGACGATGCAACCAACAGGCAAGGACCTGGAACTGGAGACTATGAATAAACTCCATATGCTCATGAAAGTAGAGGAAAACAAACATGGTGAGCTGAGAGACCAAAGATGCAAAAATACGCAAATGGAACTTCTGGAGATGAAAAATAAAAAATATCTTGAAAGAAAAAAATACATGAGATAGACTTAAGAGCAGATTACACCCAGCGGAATATCAATAAACCTGAAGACAAGTAATACAAATAAATATCCAAAATGAAGCACAGCGAGAAACAGGATTGAGAAAAACAGACAAAGCATTTGTAGGACAAAATCAAGATGTCTAACACACAGGTAACTGTGTCCCAGGAAAAAAGGGGCTAAATGATTGAAGATTTCCCAAATTTGATGAAACTGTAAACTGACATATCTTAAAAGCTCCTGCAATCCCAGGCACAGTAAACCAAAGCTAAAAACCAAGGCACACAGAGCAAAACTGTTAAACACCAGTGAGAAGGACACAGCTGAGAAGCAGGCAGAGGAAATCTCCCCTTCGGTCTACAGGAGCAAAGAGAAGAACAACAACGCCACTGCGCATCAGAAACAGGTTGGGCAGCAAAGACCTGACCTACAGCCTAGAATTCTGAACAAAAGTAACAGTTAAAAATGAGGGCAAAATAAAAGCTCTCAGTCAGACAAACAGAGGCTTCCCTGCAGGACAAGAAACGTTAAAGGCAGTTCCAGTTAAATGGCCCCAAGTGGAGATGTGGGGCTACACATGATGAAGATGTGGGCCAAAGACCCCTCTCATTTGTAAACTCTTTTAAAAAGATAACTAACCTGGGGGGGTGGGGTGGGCGGGGAGAGGGATAAATTAGGAGTTTGGGATTAGTGGATACAAACTACTATATATAAAACAGATAAAAAATAAGGTCCTACTGCATAGCACAGGGAACTATATTCAATGTCCTGCAGTAAACCATAATGGAAAAGAATATGAAAAAAGAATATGTATGTATAATTGACTCACCTTTGCTGTACACGAGAAACTAACACAACACTGTAAATCAACTCTACCTCAAAAATAAGAGAGAGATTAAGCAAACTATGATATCAGAATGATGGAATACTCTGCAGCCATTAAAATATGTGTAGAGTCTACACAGAGATATGAAAAAAGCAAGTTAACTATTTAAAGCAAAAATAATAAAAATCTATGGTAAAGTTTACAAGAGATATGCAAAAAATATATGACTACACTAACACAAAAAACGGTGGTGCTCTGAGTACAATATTGAAAGGTTCTTACACTACATATTAAGTACATAATATTCTTTGAAAGTAGAGGCTGAAAAGTTGAAGATATATACTGTAAACTCTAGAACCATTAAAAATTATGAAACAAGGTGATATAGGTAATAAGCCAAGAGGAGGTAAAACAGGGTCATAAAAATATTCGGGGACTTTCCTGGTGGTCCAGGGGTAAAGAATGCACCTTAAAATGCAGGGGACACGGGTTCGACCCCTGGTCAGGGAACTAAGATCTCACATGCCACGGGGCAACTAAGCCCACGTGCCATAACTACTGAGCCCACGCACCTCCACTAGAGAACCCATGTGCCGCAACTACAGAGCCCACACGCCCTAGAGCCTGCACGCCACAACTAGAGAAGAGAAAACCTGCACACTACAACTAGAGAGAAGCCCATGTGCCTCAACGAAGATCCTGCATGCTGCAACTAAGACCCGATGCAGCTAAAAATAAATAAATAACAAATCTTAAAAAGAAAGAAAGAAAGAAAAATATTCAATTAATCCAAAAGAAAAGACGGAAAAGAAGAACAGCAAACAACAGATGGGAAAAATAGGGGGGAAAAAAAAGCAAGATGGTATATTTAAATCCAAACTATCAATAATTACATTAAATGGAAATAAATATTCCAATTGTTAGCAGAGATGGTCAGACTGGATTAGAAAGCAAGAGCCACTATGTTTTCTACAGGAGATTACAAAGACACAAATAGGTTGAAAATAAAGGTTAGGAGACAAATTCCATGCAAGCACTAACCAAAAAAAGCTGGGTGGTATTAGCATCAGCAAAAGTTGGCTTCAGAATAAGGAATACTGGCACCAGTGAAGGGGACGATGAATATGATGATGATAAAATAATAATGACAACGAGACTGATTCAACAAGAAGCAATAACAATGCTAAACGGGTAAGCATTCTAATAACAGAGCTCAAAATACGTGAGGCAGGAATTAAAAGGATAAATGTAAAAGTCCACAATTACGTCTGGAAATTTCAACACTCCTTTCAATTACTGGACTAGACGGAAACATCAGAAAGGGTGTCAACGTGACCACCACCGTCAACCAATCTGATCTAACACTCACAGTACACTCTTCCCAACAACAGCAGAACACAAATTCTTTCAAGTGCACATGGAACATTAACCAAGACTGAACACAAAACAAATGTCAACACGTTAAAAAAAATTCAATCATATTAAGTACGTTCTCTGATTACAATGATAATAGTAATAAAAAGGTCAAAAGGTACAAACTTCCATTTATAAAATAAATTATGTCAAGAGGATCTAATGTACAGCATGGTAACTGTGTTAATAATGCTCTACTGCATATCTGAAAGGTGTTAAGAGAGTGTATCTTAAAAGTCCTCATCACACACAAAAAAACTGTTTTTGTAACTATGTATGATGACGGACGTTAAGTAGACTTACTGCAGTGATCATTTTGCAATCTATACAAATACTGAATCATTATGTTGTACACCTGGAACTAACAGAATGTTGTATGTCAATTATACCTTAATTCTGGGAACTCCCTAGTGATCCAGTGGTTAGGACTCAGCACTTTCACTGCCAGGGCCCAGGTTTGATCCCTGGTCGGGAAACTAAGATCCCGCAAGCTGTGTGGCACAGCCGAATTAAAAAATACATATATATATATACATATACCTTAATTTAAAAAGATATCTAGAAAACACACCAAATTATAAGGAAGTTTAAAAACACACTTCTAAATAATCCATGGGTCAAAGGATAAATCATGCTAAGAGTAAGTATAAAATATTTTGAACAGAATGAAAAACACAACATATCGAAATTTGTGGGATGCAGCTAAAGGAATGCTTAGATAGAATTGTCGGGAATAAAACACATATCAGAAAAGAAGAAAGATCTCAAATCAATGATGTAAACTTCTACCTTAAGAAACCAAGAGGGCTTCCCTGGTGGCTCAGTGGTTGAGAGTCCGCCTGCCGATGCAGGGGACACGGGTTCGTGCCCCGGTCCGGGAAGATCCCACGTGCCGCGGAGCGGCTGCGCCCGTGAGCCATGGCCGCTGAGCCTGCGCGTCCGGAGCCTGTGCTCCGCAACGGGAGAGGCCACAGCAGTGAGAGGCCCGTGTACCGCAAAAAAAAACCAAAAAACAAACAAACAAAAAAACAAAAGAATAATAAATTAAGTATAAAGTAGAAAGAAAGAAAGAATAAACCTAAGAGCAGAAATTAACAAAATAGAAAATGGAAAATCAATTAAACCAAAATGTGGTTCTTTTCCCTTTTATTGAAAAGATCAATGAAAATGATAAACCTCTAGCCAGGCTATCAGGGAGAAAAAGAGACAAAAACAAAACCCAAACAACTGATATCAGGAATGAAAGGGAGGGCACACAATCACTACAGATCCTGTGATAAATTTAAAAATAACAAGGGACTATTCTGAACAACTTCACACCAATACATTTGACATAAAAAGGGCGAATTTCTTTCTCTCCCCAGTTTTACTGAGATACAACTGACATATATCACTGTATATGTTTAAAATGTACAGCAAAACAACTTGACTTGCATATACTGTGAAATGATTATGCAAATTTCTTTAAAGACAAAAATTAACAAAGCTCACTCATGAAGAAAGACTATCTTTCCTAACTAAACTGGACTCACAGTTCAAAACCTTCCCAATAATGCCAATTCTAGGTCAAGAGAGCTTCACTGGTGAATTCTACCAAACATTTAAGGCAGAAATAATACCAATTCTATGCAAACTTTTCCAGAAAATTAAAGAAGAGAGAATACTTCCCAGCTCATTCTAAAAGGCAAGTATTACCCTGACACCAAAACCACACAAAGATATTGTCAGACAAGAAACTTAGAGACTAATATCCTTCATGAACACAGATGCAATAATCTTTAGCAAAACAGTAGCAAATCCAATACAGCAATCTATAAAAAAGATAATACACCATAACCAAGCGTGGATTATCCCAGGAATGCAAGGTTCATTCAACATTTCAAAATTCACCATGATTAATTCTGTTAACAAACTAAAAAAGAAAAGTTCTATGATCATCTTAATAGATGTAGGAAGAGAATTTGTCAAAATTAAATATCCATTCATGATAACTCTCAGCAAACTAAAAACAGAAGTAAACTTTTTCAACCTGATCTATACTTAATGGTGAAAAACTAAATGCTTTCCCCTTAACACTGGGAACAGGGAAGGATGTCTGCTCACACCACTTCTATTCAACATCATACTGATGGCTCCAGCCAACGGAATAACGAAGAAGAAAAAAAAAGACATACAGATTGGAAATGAAAAAACACATTATTTTTAGATGATGTGATCAACTACGTAGAAAACCCTACAGAGTCTACCAAAAGACCACTAGAATTAATAAATGAATCTTGGGACTTCCCTGGTGGTCCAGTGGTTAAGAATCTGCCTTCCAATGCAGGGGACACAAGTTCAATCCCTGGTTGGAGAACTAAGATCCCACATGCCGCGGGGCAATGAAGCCCAGGCGCCACCAACTACTGAGCCCACGCACCACAACTAGACAGCCCGCATGCCACAAACTACAACTCTGCAACTAAGCCCGTGCGCCATGACTACAGAGCCCATGCGCTCTGGAGCCCGCGTGCCACAACTAGAGAGAAGCCCACGTGCCGCAACAGAAGATCTCGTGTGCCGCAACTAAGACCCAATGCAGT
Source organism: Leucopleurus acutus (assembly GCF_964270905.1). Lineage (NCBI taxonomy): Eukaryota > Metazoa > Chordata > Mammalia > Artiodactyla > Delphinidae > Leucopleurus > Leucopleurus acutus. The sequence continues at coordinate 1,746,381 of NC_139146.1, read as the reverse complement.
CAACAAATAAATAAATAAATAAATGATTTTAAAAATAAATGAATCTTCACAGGATATAAGGTCAATATACAAAAAACAGTTACACTTCTATAGACTAGCAATAAATGATTGGACACTGAAATTTTTTTACAAGTACTATTTAAAATAGCAAGAAAAAGATGAAATGCTTTGGAAATGTTTCAATACGCTGTGTGTAAAGCCTACATATTGAAGACTACAAAACTACTCTAAGAATAAACTTAAAAACTAAATATATGAAAAGTCATATCATGTTCATGGACTGGGAGACTCAATATTACTTTGATGTCATTTCTCCCCAAATTGGTCTACAGACTCAACACAGTGCCAGTTAAAATCTCAGTGGGTTTTTCTGTAGAAACTGGCAAGATGATTTTAAACTTTATATGGGAATGCAAAGGACCTAGAACAGCCAAACACTTTTTAAGAAGAACAAAGCTTGAGGATCTTTACTACCTAATTTCATAACTTACTATAAAAAGCTTCAGGAATCAGGACAGTATGGTACTGGCAAAAGCATGGGTACACACGTAGAGTGGAAGTCCAGAAGTAGACCCACACATACAGCATCAACTGATTTTTGACAGAGATGCCAAGGTATTTCAATGAGGAAAAACAGCATTTTCAACAATAGTTCTTGAACAACTTCATGCCCATATACAAGGATGAACCTCAACCCTTACTTCACAAAAGATACAAAACTTCACTCAAAATGGATCAAGAATCAAACGCAGAAGCTCAAACTGTAAGACATCTAGAAAAAAACACAAGGCAAAAAAATCTTTATAAACTTTGGGTAGCAAAGATTTCTTATACAGAACACAAAAAGCCCAAATCATTTAAAAATTGATGAACTGGACTTGACCAAAATTAAAATTTTTTGATGTTCAAAACACAGTGTTATTGGGACTTCCCTGGTAGTTCAGTGGGTAAGACTCCACGCTCACAATGCAGGGGGTCTGGGTTCGATCCCTGGTCAGGGAACTAGAGCCCGCATGCATGCAGCAACTAAGAAGCCCGCATGCCGCAACTAAAGGATCCCGCATGCCGCAACAAAGATCCCACGTGCCACAAGACCCAGCACACCCAAAATAAATGAATAAATAAATATTAAAAACAACAACAACAACAGTGTTAATGTAATGAAAAGGCAAACCACACTGGGAGAAAATGTCTGAGAAACATACCTGATAAAAGGCTTGTATTCAGAATATATAAAGATTTCTGGCAACTCAACAGTAAGACAAACCACCCAATTAAAAATATGCAAAAGGTTTGAACAGTCACTTCACTAAAGAGACAGAAAATAAGCACATGAAAAGATGCTCAACAAGTCATTAAGAAAATGCAATTTAAAACCATAATGAGGTAACACTACGAGCCATTATCAGACTGGCCATAATTAAAGGCTATCAATATCCAACCTTGGTGAGGATGGAGATACAAAGGAGAACTCTCATACGCGGCTGGGAAACAGTATAAGCGTTTTGGAAAACAGCATGAGAGGTCCTTATAATGTTAGTCACACACTTACCCACAACCTAGCAATTCCACTCCTGGGTATTTACCAAAGAGAAATGAACTCTGTCCAAACAAAGACTTGTACTCACATGTCACCAGCAGCTTTATTCATGATAGCCCAAACGAGGAAACACCACTGTCCCTCTATTGGTGAGTGGATAAACTGTGGTTCATCCATACAGCGGAATACTGCTCAGAAATAATTAACTACTGATACATGCAAGAACATGATAAGACTTAAAAGCATTACATTAAGCTAAAAAAGGCAAAGACTACCATTCAGATTATCTTTCTGTGAGGCTGACTCAAGTTCTGCCCTCTTGATCTGACAATTAGTGGTAGCAGTGACACATTTTATTAGCACAACCACTTTCATGAGGTTCATTACAAAGGAATTTTATATTTGCATTATGAACCAAGACTCAACAGAGCAAACATTCGAGATAAGGACGACTGTTAACAAACTCTTAAATGGTTGGTTTCAATTGGAACTACATGCCTTTGATTAGAACTGTGGTCATGGTAACTATTAAGAGAACCTGGCTACTTAGTGTAAAACGCCAAGACTTACATTTTAACAATATATAGGTGAACACAGACACAGATGCTAATGTCCACAACCAAAAGCCTTTATACATCAGTCAACCCTGAAAACAGGAAAGTAGAATATTAATTTGTTAAGTAGTCATCCTTGTGGCAGGATGCCTGAGGGCTACACAGGCCCCTTTAAAGAAAAAATAGGGACTTCCCTGGTGGAGCAGTGGTTAATAATCCACCTCCCAATGCAGGGGACAGGGGTTTGATCCCTGGTCCGGGAATATCCCACATGCCATGGAGCAACTAAGCCCGTGCGCCACAACTACTGAGCCTGCGCTCTAGAGTCCACGAGCCACAACTACTGAGCCCGCACACCTAGAGCCCGTGCTCCGCAACAAGAGAAGCCACCCCAATGGGAAGCCCACGCACCGCAACAAAGAGTAGCCCCCGCTCGCTGCAACTAGAGAAAGCCCGCGCACAGCAACAAAGACCCAACGCAGCCATAAATAAATAAACAAATAAATAAATAAAATAATAAATAAATAAAAGAAAAAATAATTCTCCAGAGTACCATCTCCCACTCCCCCACACCAGACTTAAAACTATTTTCGTTGCTTAAACAAACACAAATGTAAAATGCAACATAATTTATGTTTTTAAGGCCTTTTTATAACTATAAAAAACCAAGCTGGTCTACAACTTAAATACAAAACCCCCTGAAAGTCATTAAAATTCAAATTAACGTTATTTTAAAGACACAGATGGGGGAATTCCCTGGCGGTGGTCCACTGGTTAGCGCTCGGCACTCTCACTGCTGAGAGTTGGTTCAATCCCTGGTCAGGGAAATTAAGATCCCACAAGCCTCACAGCAGGGCCAAAAAAGAAAGAAAGAAAAAGGATGATTCGTTGAAACCAAATTGCTAAATTCAACACAGCCTGGCTCTGACAACTAAGTGCAGGCAGGCTCTCCTGAGTGGGTCTCTGCACAATGTCTCAACCATCCCAACCTCTTTGCCTGTCTGAATTTCTCCTGCACAGAGCGGGTCACACCTTTGATGGGTCTTTGCTTGGCTTCAGCAGAGAATGTGAATATCAAGACAACTTCTGCTGCTGCCTCAGTAACCCTGAAAAGCAGTGCACCCAGGCCCACAGAAGTCAGGGGCAAAGCCTTCCACACGATCTGAGCATGCCTGCCCCATTATCAGAATACAAGCCGTCAGAGAACTCACAGATCAGGAACACACGTCCACAGCCCCAACAAGGTGTGAACTCTACTGTACAGGAAGCATACTGTAAACATTCTTAAGTCCTGAAACATTACCTGTGGATACAAATCAAAGGAAGGCTCGGTCCTTCATTCAAAAATCATTCCCAGGTACCTGCTCTGTGCCAGGCCTGTGTAGACACCCTGAGATGGGTGAGACAGGAACCAGGGCAAAGGAGCTGCAGTAGAAACTCGGCGTGGGGTTAGGGGGTGCCAGCAGGTCGGAAGGGCTGAGGCGCATGCCGGCGGTACAGGGTAAGCGACTCTGCTCTCAGTTACCTGGGGCCAGGCCTCTGCTGAGCCTGTTCAGCCCAGCTGCCCTGCCTGGCTCTCTCTCCAACACCGGACGCTGCTGAGGGGGAAGGTCCTTGCCGATGGGCAGTGATGTCTCCACCTTCAACAAGCACCTCAGGCTGTCCAGCAACCCGGATGCCCCGCCAGCTCACTGTTCTCACTGAAACCTTACCCACTCCCTTGCTCCTTCCCAGTCCCCTCAATCCACTCTCACTCTCAAAAACAAGTTTATAAAAAAATTCTGGCAGCAATTTTCTCAACTTCTACACTCCTCACCCGACCTTACTTGCATCCTCTACAGGCTTGCCTGCAAATCTGTCTCTTCCAGAAACAGGCACTGGCTCTCCTGTCTTAGTGGGACCTCATGAGGGCACCATCTGTCTACCTTACTGCTCCCCCACCCCAGCCTCAAGCTCTGCCTCCCTGACGCTAAGCCGAGGTGAGAACACAGGCGACCGGGGCTCAAGTGCTGCTGGCGCTCACTCCAGAGGCTGGGGCTGCCTTACGAATGTGTCTGAAGTAGCTGTAACCCAGCAACTCCACTCCACAGATAAACACTCTGTGATGCCTGGGCTCAGGGATGCCCGGAGAGCTGGTAAAACATCGCTTCTGGGGGTGTCTGTGAGGTGTCTCCGGAGAGACCAGCACTGGAACGGGCAGGCTGAGCACCGAAGCCAGCCCTCCCCAGTGAAGATGGATATCGTCCACTCCTCCGAGGGTCTGAACGGAGTAAAAAGGCAGAGACATGTCCACCTTCTGCCCTCGGACACCAGCGCTTCCGGTCCTCCGGCTTTGCAGAATGTGCACAGTGAGACTTCTGGCCTCCATAACCACCTGAGCCAGCTCCTACGATAAACCTCTTCTTTTCTTTTCCCTATCTATCTAACTATCCATCCATCCATCCATCCACCCACCCATCTCCTGTTGGTTCTGTTTCTCTGGAAAATCCCGACCAAAACACACCCTAACAAAACTCTTACAAACGAGTACCAAGAGATGGATATATAGATGCCCGACGGCATTTTTTTTTTAAATAACTGCAAAACCCAGAAAACAACTCTGTATCTTCCAACAAAATTTGTTTAAGTAGTATTTTTTAATGGGCATTTTGTTTTCAATACTGGGCTTTAATTTCTTCCCCCAGTTTTATGGAAAAATAATTGATGTACATCACTGTAAACTTTAAGGCATACAGCATGATGGTTTGATTTACCTATATTGTGAAATGATTACCACAATGGGTTCAGCTAACACCCATCTTCTCACACAGATAGAGGACAACCTTTTTCCTTGTGATGAGAGCGGTTAGCATTCACTCTCTCAGCAACCTGCCTATGAGTCATACAGCACCGTCGGCTACAGTCACCAAGTTGTACATCACATCCCGGGGACACGCTTATCTTGTAACTGGAAGTTTGCACCTGTTAACCACCTTCTTCAATTCCCCATTCTGTCACCCTCTGCCTTTGGTAACCACAAGTCCGATTTCTTTTTCTCCGAGTCTGGCTTTGGGTTTGTTTTTTGTGTTTTTAGATTTCACATGTAAGTGAGATCATACAGTATTTGTCTTCCTCTGTCTGACTTACTTCACTAAGCAGAATGCCTTCAAAGTCCATGTCTATCCATGTTGTCCTAATGGGAAGGCTTCCTCATTTTTTATGGCCAAATAACATCCCATTGTTTTTATATGTATGTGTGTATACAAACACACACACACACACACACACACACACACACACCCCACATCTTCTTTATCCATTCATCCAACAATGAACACTTAGATTGTTTCCATGACTCGGCTATTGTACATAATGCTGTTATGAACATGGTGCTGCAGGTACCTTTTCAAGTTAGTATTTCAATTCCTTTGTATATATTCCCAGAAGTGGACCTGCTGATGCGTATGATAATTCTATTTTTAACTTTTTGAGGATCCTCCATACTGTTCTCCACCGTGGCTCCACCATTTTACAATCCCACCAACAGTGCACAAGGGTTGCTTTTCTCCACATTCATGCCAGCATTTGTCATCTCCTGTCTTGCTGATGATACGGCCCTTCTAACAGGCCTGGTTCTGATTTGCATTTTCCTAATGACAAATGATGTTGAGCATCTTTTCATGTACCTGTTGGCCTTTTACATATATTATTTAGAGAAATGTCTATGGGTCCTTTGCCCATTTTTTCCCTGGCTTATTTGGTTTTTTGCTGCTGAGTTGTATAGAGCTCTTGAAATATTTTGGATATTATCCTCTTATCAGATATATGGTTTGCAAATATTTTTTCCCATTCTGTAGATTTTCTTCTTTTTTTCTTTCTTTTTTTTTTTTTTTTTGCGATACGCGGGCCTTTCACTGCTGTGGCCTCTCCCGTTGCGGAGCACAGGCTCCGGACGCACAGGCTCAGCGGCCATGGCTCACGGGCGCAGCCGCTCCGCGGCATGTGGGATCTTCCCGGACCGGGGCACGAACCCGCGTCCCCTTTATCGGCAGGTGGACTCTCAACCACTGCGCCACCAGGGAAGCCCTGGAGATTTTCTTTTTCACTTTGTTGATGGTTTCTTTTGTTGTCAGAAGCTTTTTAATTTGATGTAGTCCCAGTTGTTTATTTTTTATTTTGTTGCTTGTGCTTTAGGTGTCAAATCCAAAAAGTCACTACTAAGACCCATGTCAAGGAGCTTTATTCCTATATTAAGTCTGTAATCCATTTTGAGTTAATGTTTTTGAGTGGTCTAAGATATGGGTCAAGTTTCATTCTTTCACACGCAAATATCCAATTATCTCAGAACAATTTATTGAAAAGATTGTCTTTTCTCCACTATTCAACAAAATTATTGATGAATAAATTACAGTATAGCAACATATTGGATTATACGTGAATTGTATTATGTGAAAAATGAATGAATTATATTAGGGAAAATGCACAAACTGCAGCTACCCAGACAGCATGAGGAATCATAAACAGAGAAGACAGCATAAGCACACACTTTCATAAAGGTCAAAAACAAACAAAAATAAATAATTTATTATTTAGAGATACACATATAGGCAGTGTAACTTTTTTTTTAAAGGGTTTAATAAAGTAAGGGAATGAGCAATACAAAAGGACAGCATTTACCCTGGAAGGGGAGAAACAAAGATGGAGAAGGGAAGAGCACACAGGCACACAGGTGTTAGGGATGGCCTGATTTTTAATGCTGACTGGTGTTCATTTTATCATCCCTCATAACATGTATACTGTAGACATAATTCATATATATATCAAATATCACATAGTAAAAAAATAAAATTTAAATGGGAGGAAAAACCTCTCCCTACTACCAGCTCTTTTCTTCATTATTCCAACATTTCCAAGTCCCTCCTCCAGCTGTGTCTGTCCTCTCCTCCCCTCACAGTCAAGCATCTGAAAGATCAGCCCCTTAACTGGACTTGCTCCGCTTCCTCTCCACTGAGTTACTGTTCACACAGTTCAGCCAGGCTTGTGCTCCAACTGAACACACACCTATCGAAGGTCAGATACCACTTCTCTGCTGCCACACCAACACTCTGTGTCCTCTCGCAGCTAACTTTTCTCAGTGTCTGTCAGGACTGCTGGCAGAGTGTCCTCCAGGGACCTCCCAGGCTCTCCTCGTCCTGCTGATGTACCAAAGCTACAAGGCTCCGTCTCCCCTGCCCACTCCCCACGGGCCACTTCTCAGGGCTGTTTATGCAGCTGAGGACCCTGAGACAAAAGGCAGGCTTGCTTACTGCTTACAATAGAAGGGCCAGATGCCCGCCCGCACCACCACCCCCAGCCCGTGCTCCTGAACTGGGACACAAACCCCCTGTACCCCCTGCACCGATGTGGGCCTTGGGGAGGGGAGGGGGTGAGGAGAACGGGATGTTTCTGCTGTGCCGAGTAACGAAGTCCTTCGTCTCTGACTCAGGATTCTCAAGTCTTCTGCCAGCACCCATGCAACAGGAACAAGCCAGCTTATTACCTTCAGGTAGGGTTAAAAAAAACACTAGCCCCAGACCCAACGACGACGACCTTGTGCTTGTCACACTCCCTTGCTTTTCGTTCTGCTTCTCCGCCGTCTGCTGCTCAGTCATCTCTCCCTCCACTGTCAGGTGTTCGCTAGAACTCCTCAGGATTCCACTGCTGCCTCCACCCACTGACTTGGGTATCGTGCCAGGGACCAAGGTTGAGAAGAGGAGTAAAAGCCATCTGTTTGCTTGTTTTTTAAACTGAAGTATATAGTTTTGATTTACAATGTTATGTTAGTTTCAGGTGTACAGCAAAGTGATTCAGTTACACACACACACACACACACACACACACACATTCCTTTTCAGATTCTTTTCCATTATAGCTTATTACAAGATATTGAATGTAGTTCCCTGTGCTATACAGTAGTTCCCAAAAGCCGCCTGTTTTAACGACTGTTGCATGAATGACCAGCAAAGGACATCTGAGACAAACAGCCTGTAACCTAAAATTGCACATCTTGAAAAAAATTTGGGATTCCACTGACAGAAGTAAAGTCAAAAGGTCTGTTTAATGTATATTCAGATGGGGGGTGTCTAGCAATGTCCCATTAACAACTTAAAAAGAGAAGTCAATTACACCTATACCAATAAAGTTAGAGGAAGAAAAATTAAAAGATATCATTTAGATAGTATAAATAAGGGACTTCCCTGGTGGCGCAGTGGTTAAGAATCCGCCTGCTAATGCAGAAGACATGGGTTCGAGTCCTGGTCCAGGAAGATCCCACATGTCGCGTAGCAACAAAGCCCATGAGCCACAGCTACTGAGCCTGCGCTCTAGAGCCCGTGGGCCACAACTACTGAGCCTGTGTGCCACAACTACTGAAGCCCGCGTGCCTAGAGCCCATGCTCTGCAACAAGAGAAGCCACTGCAGTGAGAAGCCTGCACACCGCAACGAAGAGTTGCCCCCACTCACCGCAGCTAGAGAAAGCCCACACACAGCAGTGAAGACCCAACGCAACCAAAAATAAATATAAGCTAATAAATAAATTTTAAATAAATAAATAAATAGTATAAATAAAAGTATGTATAGGTAAATGATTTTTTTAAAAAGGTGCAATGGGGGCTTCCCTGGTGGCGCAGTGGTTGAGAGTCCACCTGCCAATGCAGGGGACACAGGTTCGTGCCCCGGTCCAGGAAGATCCCACATGCCGCGGAGCGGCTGGGCCCGTGAGCCATGGCTGCTGAGCCTGTGCGTCCGGAGCCTGTGCTCCACAACGGGAGAGGCCACAACAGTGAGAGGCCCACGTACAGGAAAAAAAAAAAAAAGATCCCTCACATGGAAAGGAATATCCTGAGTGTGGCAACTAAGACCCGGCCCAGCCAAATAAATACAAAATAAAACAATAAATAAATATATATATTTAAAAAAAAAAAAAAGGTGCAATGGGGGACCTCCCTGGTGGTCCAGTAGGTAGGACTCCGTGCTCCCAATGCAAGGGGCCTGGGTTTGATCCCTGGTCAGGGAACTAGATCCCACATGCCGCAAAGAAGATCCTGCAGGTGGCAACTAAGACCTGGTATAGCCAAATAAACAAATAAATAAAAGGTGCAATGGCATAATACAGAAAAATATGAAACACTTATAAATGGAGAAAGACCCCATACTTACGGGATTAGAAAACTCAGTATTCATAAGAAGTTAATTCTTCTCCTACTGACTTACAGTCAGTGCAATCCTGGTCAAATCTTAACAGGGTTTTTTTTTGGGGGGGGGGAGGAATTGAGAAGATAATTATCATTTATACAGAAATGTAAGGAACCAAGAATAACCAAGACATTTTTGATGAGTACAAGGTAAGAGGGCTTTCTCTCTGAATACATTTGTTACAGAGCTACAGTAATTACCACAATATACACAGCAAAGCAGACTTAGTAGCCACTGTGTTCTTCACCACCACGTGCTTAGTTAAAAAATGGCCAGTGCCACTTAAGAGTGTCCTAGATGCTGCAAAATCATGAACTGTATTAAATCTCAACCTTTAAGCACATGGCTTTTGAATATTCAATGTGATGAAACGGGAAGTCTGCATAAAGCATTTCTGCAATATTCCAGAGAAAAGCACTGTGCGCTGTGAGCTGAATGAGCCACTCTGTCCATGAAACATCAATTTTACTTGAAAGAATGCCTGACAGACCAATCTATGCTTATTCAGACTTGGATACTGTCAGACATGTTCTCAAAAATGAATGAGATAAGCCTGTCCCTTCAAGGAGAACAGCTGATGCTACTTGTGGCCAATCATAAACTCTGAGCTTTCAAGCAAAAATTGGAAGTTTGGAAAACTTGTATCCATCACTGTGGACTTGAACACTTATCCACATTTAGAGACCTTTCTGATGAGATCGGTGGTGGCAGTGACAAATGTGACTTTAATAAAACAACAACCTGAATAATGGAAGGTGTCACTATCTCAAAGACCTCCCTTACTCAGTAAACAGCTATTTTACAAATGACCAATGTGTGGTGCAGAATCAAGTGTGGGTAAGAGGTTCATTGAGAGTGCAAGATAGACAATGGATTTCAGTTTAACAGTGTAGGAAAAATTCTCTGATATCATTTCAGATTCTACATTACAGCTAACCATTAGGAAACTATTACCTGTCATGGTTTGGTGTGGTATCAAAGAATATCCAGTTATCTGAAAAAGCCATTAAAATATTTTCTTCATATAACTTCAGTCAAAACAACCTATCACCCAGAATGAACACAGAAGCAGGTATGAGAATTCAGCTGTCTTCTATTACCCAAACATTAAGAAGATTTGCAAAACAGTGTTATTCTACTTACTATTTTTGTTTTGGAAAATAGTTTTCATTAAAAAATATGCTATTAATCTTAACCCCATGACTCCGCAATTCCTTTCCTACATGTATATACAACAGAATGTGTGAACGTGTGCTCCAAGAGCATCATTCGTGACAGCAAAATTTGGAAAACAACCAAAATGTAGTATAAGTTCACAAAGGTGAAGAGTATATAGTAATGAAAATGAAAAAACTACAACATTTATGAATCTCAAACATAATGCTGAACAAAATAAATCAGACACAAAATAATGCATACTGCATGATACCTGTATAAAGTTCAGAACACCAGAAGAACAGGACAACACTGCTTAGGGACGGAGGTGTGGGTGCAGTAACTAAGAAAGAGGAGCTGGAAAGACTGCGAACTCTGCAGAGAGGTGGTGGGGGCGGGAGAGACACAGAGGGCATCTAGGTGAAGGGCAGTGCTTGACTTGTGACCTGCACCGTAGCAGAAATAAACCCAAACAGATCAGCAATCACAGGAAGTGACAAAGATTAATTTCACCATTAAGAAGTAGCTTCTCGGGGCTTCCCTGGTGGCGCAGTGGTTGAGAGTCCGCCTGCCGATGCAGGGGACACAGGTTCGTGCCCTGGTTCGGGAAGATCCCACATGCCGCGGAGCGGCTGGGCCCGTGAGCCACGGCCGCTGAGCCTGCGCGTCCGGAGCCTGTGCTCCGCGACGGGAGAGGCCACCACAGTGAGAGGCCCGCGTACTGCCAAAAAAAAAAAGAAGTAGCTTCGTGCCACGCACTAAAGACTAAAGATACCACACAACCACACATAGCAACGAAGATCCAGCGCAGCCAAATAAATAAATAATTTAAATTAAAAAAAAAAAAGAATCAGAAGAAGAAGTAGCTTCTCAAATGCAAATCAAAACCACAATGAGGTATCACGTCACACCTGTCAGAATGGCTATTCTCAAAAAGGCCACCAATAACAACCACTGGTGAGGTTGTGGAGAAAAGGGCAGCCTTGTGCACTGCTGGTGCGAATGCAAACTGCTGCAGTCTCCGTGGGAAACAACGTGGAGGTTCCTCAAAAAACAAAAAATAGAACTACCATACAATCTGGGTACATAGCTGAAGAAAATGAAAACACTAACTGAAAAGACACATGCACCCCACTGTTCACTGCAGCACTATTTACAACAGCCAAGACAAGGAAGCAGCCTAAGTGTCATCGACAGATACTGGATAAAGAGCGTGCGGTATATAGATACACACGTATACAATGGAATGCTACCCAGCCATTAAAAAAAAAAAGAAATTTTGCATTTGCAACAACATGGATGGACTTGGAGGGCATTACGCTGAGGGAAATAAGTCAGAGAATGACAAATGCTGCATGCTATCACTTACACGTGGAACTGAAAAATAAAACTACCGAATATAACAGAACAGAGAAACAGACGCGCATATAGAGAACAAACTAGTAGCTGTCAGTGTGGAGAGGGAAGGGGGAGGGGCAAGGTAGGGGCAGGGAGTTAAAAGATACAAACTACTATGTATAAAATAGATAAGCAACAGGGATATAAGGATATATTGTATAGCACAGGGAATACAGCCAATATTTTATACTAACTATAAATGGAGTATAAACTTTAGGAATTGTGAGTCACTATGTTGTACACCTGAAACTTACTGTGTATCAACTTTACCTCAATAAAAAAATAAATAAGTGGCTTCTCAAAGGAGACCAAATTGAGTATACTTCTATGCTGACTGCACAAGGACACTTACAAGATGCAACGCAGAGCAAATGAGAACAAGAGGCTACGAAAAGGAGAGGAAGGAAGGGAGGGAGAGAGCTCAGCGACCTGCACAAACAGTAAACAAAAAGCCCTGAGGAGGGGCCACCACAACCGAAGGAACAATGTACTGAGATTTAATCAATCAACCTGTATTCATCCAGCACAGCCTTAAAACCTAGAGAGCAAAAATGGAAACATGTACAAGAAAAAGGGACAAATACACACGCACAGTGGGAGGTGTTAACTGACCTTATTCAGAAATCAACAGATTAAGCACAACAAAATTAGTTAAGAACACAAAAGGATCTAAGAACACAATTAACAAGGGGTTGATCTAATGGAAGTACACAGAGTCCTCTATCTAAACGCTGAGAAAATATTTTCAAGCACACACGGAACTTTTATAAAAACCTAACCACATATTAGTGTAACTGACTGATAAGGGGTCACTGTAATACATGCCATGATCTCCAACTGTAACAGCATTAAATTAAAAGTCAATATGATTAAAGGTGAGCCGAGAGATATATGTTTGGATATTTACAGATACTTCAAAACAAGTTATGGTTACAAACAGAAATAATCAAAATTGGATAACACTTACAATTGAGCCAATACAACTAGCAATTCAAAATCTAGAGCAGTAATTAGAGGTTTCCAGCACACATCAGGGCAGAGTAAGAAAAACTGATGAGAAGACTGCAGGTAGACAGACAGAAGAGTGGCCGCAGAGAAAGAAGGGACGAGACCTGTGGTGGCCTCAGCAGGGCTGCGTGGTGAAGGTCGCCTGGCAATCAGCGAGTGGCACTGGGCTGTCTCCCATCCGCCCCCCAGCAGGCGGGCTGAGCAAGGCCAGGTTCCCGCCAGCTCTCTGGGGTGAGGTAAGTACAGGAATGCAGCTCCCAAGGCAGCTGGTACCAAGCTCAGGCTCCCCAGACACTTGTCAGCAGCCCTGAGAAGAGGCCTAGAAAATGGAGAGCCCCCCACACTGACACGCACCCCACCTTGTCACGGTATCTGTACCCTGCTCCCAAGAACAAGAAACTGGGAGAACCACATGTCTCAACTTACTGACAGCGTCTGTCTGTAATTCGGGACCCTGTGGTGCTTGCCATCACTACCTTTCAGCACACTGAACAGAACAGAACATCTGTGGAGGGATAAACAAGAATCTGCCCACAAGCGAGCCTCTGGGAAGACAGAGAGGATGGTGAGGAGACAAGGTAGAGGGATGGACTCTGCACCAGCCTCTGTGCCCCGGAACTTCTACCAGAGGCCCCCACAGCGTTAACCAATCAAATACTGCCGTGTGCGCGTGCACACGCGCGCGCACACACACACACACACACACACACACAGTAGTAATTAATGAAATAGACAAAGTGAAAGAGATTTTAAAAATTAAAAAAAAGTTCTTTGAAAAGACGAAATCAACACACTTCTAGAAAGAGTGGTTAAGAAAAGAAAGAAAAAGCACAAATATGAGGAATGAAAAGAGCTGTATCTCCAGGTACGGCAGGGACTGAAAACAGACCACCCACACACAACTTCATACCCAAAATGACAATTTCTAAGAATGTAATTTACCACGACTAACTCGAATAGCAATGGAAAATCTCTTATCACTTAAAGAAACTGAACCAAAAGTTTAAAAGTTACCCAGAGACATGCCTGTCTGTGAAGGGAACAGGAGGAGGCTGACAGCAGGAGGGGCGAGGCCACAGGCAGACGACGCTAGAGCATCTGCACTCTGCTGGGCGCGAGCCGGACGGGAGCAAAGAGAGGGAATGAACAGCAAAAGCAACAAGGCCCTGCAGAGGATGGACAGGGGTGGGCACCTGGGAGGCGACTTCCCTCGGCCACAGGGGTGACCAGCCCAGCAGGGCCAAGTGGGTGGGGGGTGTTTGGGAAGAGAGGAGAAGGAAGGGAGTGCTCCATCTCTGCATCTGGGGGCGCAGTGACAAAGCCAGGGCGACACGCTGGACGCCCTTCCACGACCTGGCACCTCGCAGTCGGGAAGCAGGACCCCAGCGGTGCTTTTCTCCAGTCACGTTCTGCCAGCCAGGGGCAGCACTGAACCAGGCCCCAGGCAGACGAGTTAGCGGCTTTCCAAGAGAGAAATGACAGTGAGCTCAGAGGGACCTGACGGTGGGAAAGGGACCGAGGAGGTCCAAGAACTATGGCAACGGAGGACACTCAGGCAAGTGACCTAGAAAGACAGGATCCAGTCGGATGTGTGAACCGAAGTCCTCTTAGGTGTGTGGGCAGGACAAAGGTCTAGGCACAGAAGAGGAGGTCTCTGGAGAAATGGACAACGTGGAGCTGGGAGGCACAGAGCAGGGAGAAACATCAGTGCCCCACCACGACTGCCGGTAACAGAATGTGTATCTGCAAGAGAGCAGTTCAGCTCCGGGTCCACTGTCCGTGCTCAGAGCCCTTACCCTGAAGATCAGAGACAGCGGGACAACACACAAACTCGTAACTCTGGGCCCACCAGAGAGCACAAAGGACCAGCTGAATGGGACAAGTGTGACAGGCCACCTGGGGACAAGGCGAGGAAGGCAGGCAGCCATGAGTGGGTCGGAGGCCACAGCGCAGCATGTGACAAGTCCTTAAAGGTTGGGAGTGGCCGGTGGGACTTGCCAGGCCGGGTCCTTCTCTGGGAGCCAGCAGAAGCCTTCACTGCTGAGGTGGCGGGCGGTCTCCACCCGAGGCCCAGGCTGATCCTCCGAGAAGAGGGGACCGAGCCCTCCAGGAGACAGGCCCAGGACCCACACGGACACGAGCACAGGCCACACCCCGAGGCCCCTACAGATGCAGGCAGAGTCTGGCTGCCACGCGGCAGGGGCAGCATCACCAGGAAAGCTGCACCCTGAAGCCCGGGCACAGGACTGCCCAAGGCTCAGGCCGGACAGGGGAACCGAGGAAGCACCAGGCAGGAGGCTCTCGCCGCCGGCACACGGCGCAGGCAGAGTGTGGAGAGAGACCCCGCGGCCTGCACAAGCACAGGGGGCAGCAGCCGCCAGGGGGACGAGCCACAGCAGCCCCAGGGCCCGTCAGACTGGCCGAGCGGGCCCCCTGCGTCTGCACGTGCTGCCTGGCACTGCCCCCAGCAAGAGCGAGGAGCAACAACACTGAAGGGAGAAGCAACACCAACACTACACAAACTCTTCCAGAAAAGAGGAGCAGGAACACATCTCAACTCACTTTACGAGGCCCTGAAAGACACAAAAGACAAGAAGACTTTAATGAGCCTCCATGGGCAGACCCTCTTCACAAGCACAGACGCGCAGTTCTCAACCAAACGTGACACGGACAAAGCATGTCCACGGAAAGACGTGTGCAAGGACGTTCACAACAGCTTGACGCAAAAAACAGTCCAAATCTGGAAACAACAGAAACGTCCATCAACAGTGAACAGGTAAACAAACTGTGGTATATCTCTACAAGTTATTCAGCAATAAAAAGGAACAAACGACTGATGCACAACTCTCAAAGCACAACACCAAGAAGTCTACGGGACACTCCAGAAAAAGCAAATCCACGGGCAAAAAAATCACGTCCGTGGTTATTACGAGGGGTTGGGAGGAGGGGAAGGGCTGCCTACCGAGGTGAACAAGGGAACACCTGGGGGGTTCTGTATCTTAGCCGTGGTAGTGGTGTTTACACAACTGTATAAATCTGTCAAAACTCAGTGAACTATGTACACTTTAAAATGAGTGAGTTTTACTAGGTGTAAATTACATCTCATTAGTTTAAACAGTTCAGCAATTTTAACCAGCTTGAGCAAAGAGGCCAGCTGCACAAAAGCAACAGGAGGTCTGCGTCTACGAACACAGGCCAGCGCTATGCCTCTGTGTCCCTGCTGTCACTGTTCTGATGAGGAGAGAAAGCCTCGTGTGTTGATCCATTATCCAGGACAAACTGGGAAGTCAGGAAACGAGACTCCCCTCGTGGCAAGACTAGTTATGGGAAATGACAGGCCATTTCGCTTCTGCCTCCAAAACCAGGATGAGCAACAGCAACCCTTCTCCCAAAGGCACAGTCAGGCCAAAACACAAGAGCAGGACTGGAAACAGGAAGAAGAGACGGCAAGCTTCAGGAAGCAAAGAAAATGCGCTAGCTGGGGGAGACTCAAGAACGCTGGCTGGAAGTGAGCAGGGAACAAATGGGTATCAGTAAGCTAAACAGCCTTCCATCAGAAAATGGAAAACAGACCAAATACTTTAAGTGGACACGGGAAGAAAACAGAAGTAAAATAAAATGATAAAAGCACAAAGATCTGAGGGTGAAAAAACTTCAGACCGACTATGCCATCTTTTTAATCCCTAATTCCGGATTTATCCATTGCTTTGTTCATTCATTTATTTATTCATCAATTCAAATATTTTGGGTACCTAAAATATGCCAGGCTAGCACTGTTCTTGGTAAGAAAATACACAAAAAGAGCTACCCTCTTGGAGTGTATAGTCCAATGAAGGAAAAAGACAAACAAAATGAATAAGTAAAACGCACAGTATATTAGAAAGAAGTGCTAAGGAGGAGAACAGAGCAGGAAAAGGGGTGTGTGGGAAGAGGCTGAGTGAGAAGTAAATTTCTATTTTGATAAACAACAGATTTTGAGTTTTAGCTACTAAAGCACTACTATAGAAACTGGCACGTGAGCTGGGGTGCTGCCTTCAAGGAAACCCTAAAACAGAAGCCACTGGCTCAGTGGCGGGCAGCAAGGGGGCTCAGGCGAAGGGGCAGCAAACTGTCGGCGACCAGTGTGGAAAGCAGTCCCAGGTCAGGAAACAGAATGTGGTGCTGGGTGCTGCTGTCATCCGCCACGTGCAGAGTGGCATCAGCAGAAAGACAACAGCTCAGAAAACAATCATCAAGCAGAAATCAAAGGAACGGAAGAGCCCCAGAATGCGGGGCCTCAAATGGCTGCAAAAGCCAACTCCTTCCAGAGCCCAAAGAGCAGGTTTGCAAGCCCTGTCAGAACCAGGGCCCATGCAGACACCGTCTGGGCTAAAGATCCTGATGTTCTCAAGAAGGCCTCATTCAGCCGAGGCAGGAAATCAATGGAAAAGGGGTGGGGGGGGGAGTCCGACTTGAGAATTACATCTGGGAAAGAATTTCAGGCGAGTTACCAGCGCATGGAATTGTCCAGCACTAATAAGCACACGAACGCCTCTAGCTTTTCACCAAGCTACACTGCCAAAGACATCCTGAGAGCAGACTTAAAAAGCCAAAACCCACCCTGCGGGCCCCCCAGGCTTGCTGACAGGGCTGTCTGACCGAGGAGGGCAGGGCCCTTCCTACTGACTGCAGGTGTCATCAGGAAGAGGGGCGGGGACCCCAGCCGCTGGAGCCAGGGACGAGGAGATGGCGCGGGAGGGAGTTCCTCCAGAAAGCAGACCCAAATGAGCCATCTCGCGCGCCGTTCCGCTCCGCCGGGCCAGGCACTCACCGCCGGCGGGTCGAGGCTGCCGCGCCGCTCCTCGTTCTCCACGGTGCGCCGGCAGTCCGGGCACACCCACAGAGGCAGGTGCAGCACGCTGTTGCCCTTGGGCGCCATGGACAGGGCCAGCTTGCTTGCAGTCTTTACTCCACTCTCTAAGAACGAAGAGTCTTTCCGCTCGCTTCTGCACAGAAGACAGTAATCCCCAGCGGGGTAGGGTGGTGTTCTATGATTCATGCCAAAATTAAAAGGAGTCTGGAACAGAAAAAAAATTTGTATTTTCAAAACATGAGCCCGAGAAGGGTCGTCTGCACCGTAGAGAAATCATCCTGAAAATCCTGAAGATAGGTTCGAGAGAGGGACACCTGGGCAACAGGTGAGCAGGGAAGCCAGAGTACACATGGGATGGAGCTGTCAGGACCCCCAGGCCTCTCTCCCATCTGGAGTGCCCCTACCGTGAACCCATCAGGTGGGAAAGTGCACCAGGACCCATGCCAAGCCTATTCTGGCTGGAACGTTGCCCAGATGCTCCCCCAGCCCTGCCCAGCCAGCAGCCCAGCTCTTCCCTCAGCCCATGGCTCTCTCCCTGTCTTCCTGTACCCAGGCTCGCACAGGCCATTGGCTGTACTCGTTACCTGGACTACGTATAAGCATGTACACGACTGGTGCCACAGCTGACAGAGTGCTCTCAAATGGGCCCCAGGCTCCATTATCAAAGCCTGGAATGACCAGGTATCAGGTGCTTAAACAAGGGGGCTGAATGGATAAATGAACAAATGAGTGATTCAAAGAATGAATAATGGGACTTCCCTGGTGGCGCAGTGCTTAGAAATCCGCCTGCCAGTGCAGGGGACACAGGTTTGAACCCTGCTCCAGGAAGACCCCACATGCCACGGAGTAACTGAGCCCGTGCGTGCCACAACTACTGAGCCTGAGCTCTACAGCCCACAAGCCACAACTACTGAAGCCTGCATGCCCTACAGCCCACGTGCCGCAACTACTGAACCCATGTGCTGCAACTATTGAGGCCTGCGCGCCTGGAGCCCGTGCTCCGCAACAAGAGAAGCCACTGCAATGAGAAGCCCGCGCACTGCAATGAGGAGTGGCCCCTGCTTACTGCAACTAGAGAGAGCCCACGCATAGCAATGAAGACCCAACACAGCCAAAAATAAATAAAATTAAAAAAAAAAAAAGAATGAGTGACAGCACCATTAAGACGCCAAAGACTTGCACGTATATTCTTACCTGCTTTCATAAACCAGTGATCAAAACTGCTTACACCTGTCACATCCACAGGGTTCCCTGGATTTAACCAAACCCAGCTCAGCAGCCATCTGAATGTCTGGGGTGCAAGGGGAGAGAACTGAGTACTATCTCCCCCGGAAGTAGCTGTCTTTCTCTGTCCCAACAAATCCAAGCAGCCTGTCACCGACAGAACAGCCACAGCCTTCAAACCTCTCTAGGCCGCCTTGCTTACCCAGAGCAGAAGATGATGGGCCCCAAGGTTAGAAAGGTCCCCGAGCAGAAATCATAATGCTAAGAGCCAGAACTGTCTTGCGAGCACCCAGTTCATTATCCACTCATCTGTCTGTCTGTCCATCGTCCATCCATCCAGTGTTTACCGGAAGCCCACCGTGTGCCAAGGCACAGGCCCAGGCACTGGAGACACAGTGGTGAATAAAACAAAAATCTCTGCCGTTAGGGAGGTAATTCTTGTCAAACACAAAGACAAAGTAAAAAATACAGAACATTAGACAGTGGTAACTGAGAAGGAGAGAAGAGCAAGAGAAGGTGTCTGGGGCTGGGGACGATGCCCTTCTTTCACCGTGGCCATCAGGGCCTCCCTGAGGAGACATCTGAAGTGCGGGGCTGCTGGAAGCCGCACGGACACCTGGGAGCGAGCGCACAGGCCCCGGGGCAGAGACGGAGGGGAAGGGAGCAGGGAGCCGGGCACGGCCTGGCCCCGCTCGTGTCCTAACGGGGAGACAGCGTGTGCGTGGAGAAGAGGTGCGATGGCAGAAAGGAAGGGGCCCAGGAGACCGGGGTGAAGCCGCTGTGAAGGCAGAGCCCATAGGACGACTGAGGAGCCCGACGTCAGGGGAGAGGAGAGAGGCCAGACAGCCCCCCCGACTGTGGACTGCGCGTGTGGAACAGCTCCGAGGTGAGGAGGACCCCGGCCGTAGGCATCTGGAACACACTGCATGTCAGGCATCCTTACAGGTCAGGTGACTGGGTCCTGCTGGTCCCAGAGGGACACCAGACAAGCACAGACAGAACTAGCCAGCACCCCATGGCAGTAAGTGCTCCTCCACCAAGAGGAAGAAATGAAGCCTCCAAGGGTGCAGAGTGGGACCAGCAGGAGAGCATGGCTTCAGCGAGAGCAAAGCTAAGCTGAGACCCAAGTGCTAAGGAAGAACAAACGGAAAAGAGCTGTGTGAAGCTCCTGGAGAGGAGCGCTGGCGCGGGGAACCGCTGCGAACGCGGGCCTGTCCGGGGCAGGACGACGGCCGGAGGCTGAAGCTCGTGCCCTGTGAGGGGCTGGAGATTGCTCAGAAGGGGATGGCGTGACCCAATTTTCATCTTACAGGGAAACCTGGTGTGTGAACAATGGACTCTGAGGAGGTGACCACGCGTGAGGCAGTTCCAGGTGCAGGCGGCCCTGGAGGCGCAGAGTGGTCAGGCTCGGGGGCTCGCCCGCCCGGGCAGTGGACCCACCAGCAACGGGGGACAGGCTGCAGCGGTGGAAGGAGCAAGGGTTGCTTTTGGCCGCTGTGCGGTCAAAGTGTGCGTCAGCCACCAGACAACGTGAGCACGACACCTGCTGGAGCAGCGACCGGAGGGGTGCAGCCGGATATGCAATTTGGGGTCTGTAAAGCCAGAGCCAGATGGGATGATCTGCAGAGGGCATGCAGCCAGTGTCCTGAACGGAGGTCAAACTTTTCGAGGCTTGACCACTATGCTCAAGAAGGAAGCGAGTCCTCTCGGGAGGTGAAGCTCTACTCTGCGAACCTCTTTCAGACAAAGCAAGTGACACTCACACAACAGCAAAGCCTGACTAAACCTCAAGCTAACCACATACTAGTGCTTGCCACATGGTCACCCTCCCGTGACTAAACGTGAGGGACAAATATAAGTCCCACTGGTTCTCGTAAAAACATTTTACAGCTGCACTGAAGTATAACTGAGGAACAATAAGCTGAAAAGATCTAAAGTATGGGACGTGAATAGTTCGGACACGTGAACACGCGCGTGAAACCATGCGACAACCAAGATAATAGACATCGTCCTAACCCCAAAGGTTCCAGGAGGCACTCTGCTCCCTCTTTCTCCCCGCTGCCTCTTCCCTCCACCCTTCAGAGGCCACCACTGGACTGAGTTCTGTCTCTGCAGATCACTGGGCAACTTCTAGAACTGTTTATAAATGACGTCACATAACATATTCTCTTCTGTCTGGCTTCTTTCACTGAGTGTCATTACCTGGAGATGATCCCATTCACAAGTCTGTTCTAGTCCTGAGAGTAGTCCATTGTGTGGGTGAGCCACAACTTGCTCATCCATTCTTTTTTTTCTGCCCTTTATTTTTATTTATTTATTTATTTTGCTTACCCATTCTGCTGCTTGGAACCATTCAGGTTATTTCCAGTTTTCAGCTATTACAAATAATAGTGGCTATGAACATTCATGTATAAATCTTGCTGTGAACACATGTTTTTGTTTCTCTGCATAAATACCAAGGAATAGAATGACTGGGTTGTCTAACTTTTAAGAAAATGCCAGGACTTCCCTGGCGGTTCAGTGGTTAGGACTCCATGCTTTCACTGCCAAGGGCCTGGGTTCAATCCCTGGTCGGAGAATTGAGATCCCACATGCCACGTGGCACCGCCAAAAAAAAAAAAAAAAGAAGAAGAAATTGCCAAACCTCTCCCAAAGAGCAGTGTTAAAGAGTCCTGGCTAGCCTATATCCTCATCAGTAAGTTTTTAAATTGCAGCCACTGTAATGTGTATAGTATTGTCTCAATGTGGTTTCCCTAATAATACGTTAAATATCTTTTCACAGGCTTATGCAGTATCTATTCAAACTTTTGGCCTGGCTCAAGGTCTATCAATTTTATTATTCTTAAAATAATCAGCTTTTGGTTTCATGGGGTTTTCCTTATTAAAAATCTTTCTTTCACTGACTTTTGCTTTTATGTTATTATTTCATTTCTTTGAGTTACTTTGGGTATAAGCGGCTTCTTCATCTTCTATTTTCTTAAGGTGGAAGCATAGGTCATCAAGCCCTTTCTCTTGCATAAAAAGGTGGTTAATGCTGTAAATTTCCCTAGTAAGCACTGCTTTGGCAGCATTTTACAAGTTCTGATGTGTTGTGTTCTCATTCTCATTCAGTTCAAAATACTTTCTAACTTCCGTCTTGATTTCTTCTTTGACTCATGAGTTGTTTAAAGTGTGGTTTAGTTTCCAAATATTCGTAGTTTTCTAAATATCATTCGGTTACTGATTTTTTAATTTATTTATTATTTTTTTTGTGGTACGCGGGCCTCTCCCGTTGCGGAGCACAGGCTCCGGACGCGCAGGCTCAGCGGCCATGGCTCACGGGCCCAGCCACTCTGCGGCATGTGATCTTCCCGGACCCGGGCATGAACCCGCGTCCCCTGCATCGGCAGGCAGACTCTCAACCACTGTGCCACCAGGGAAGCCCTCTGTTACTGATTTTTTAAAATATAATTCCACTGCAGTCAGAGAGGATATTCTGTACTATTTTAATTATACCAAATTTATCAATACTTTTTTATGGCCCAGAATACGGTCTATTTTAGTAAATGTTCAATGTTTACTTAAAAGAATGTGTATGTATGCTGCTGTTGTTGGGTAGAGTGTACGATAAATGTCTGTTCAGTCACGTTGGCCAATGGTGTCATTCAAGTCTTCTTTAACTTCACTGATTTTCTATTTACCTTTTCTATCAATTATTGAGAGAGATATTAAAATCTCCAAACACAACTATGATTTGTCTATTTTTCCTTGAAGTTCTATCAATTTTTCCTCCATATATTGTGAAGCTTCATTATTAGGTTCAAAAATGTTCAGGACTGTTATGTCCTCTTGATGAACTGAGCCCTGTACCAGTATGACGTGACTGTTTTTACCCTGGTAACATTCTTTATTCTTTGCTCCTGTATTGATTTGTCTGACACTAGTACAGCCACTCCAGCTTTCTTTTCACATAAGCAATGCATATCTTTCTTTATAACTTTTTTTTTTTTTTTTTTGGCTGCACCACAGAGCATGTGGGATCTTAGTTCCCCGACCAGGGATCAAACCCGTGTCCCCTGCAATGGAAGCCTGGAGTCTTAACCACTGGACCGCCAGGGAAGTCTATCTATGACTTAACTTTTAGCTTACCTGAGTCTTTATATTTAAAGCAAGTTACCTGCAGAAAGCATACAGTTATGTCTTGTTTTTTGTTCCAACCTCACAATCTTTTAAAACTGGGATATTCAAACCATTTACATTAAATACAATTACTGATATGATTGGGTTTTTTAAATCTACCATCTTATTCTTTATTTTCCTACTGATTCATTTTTTTGTTTCCTTTTTCTTCTTTTTTAGCCTTAAAAAGTTGAATAATTTTTGTGATGCTATTTTATCTCTTCTGTTGGCTTGTGAGCTACACCTCTTTTCTTTTTGAATTGGCTGCTTTAGTGTGTACAGTATACATTTCACTTTGTCACAATCAGCGATCAAATAAAACTTTATCACCTTACGTTTCCCATCTCCTGGTCTTCTTTATGCTATTGTTGTCATACCTTTTACCTCTACCTAAAACCCCCATAACTCATTGTTATTTTTGCTCCAGACAGGAAATTATATTTTAAAGTAATTTAAAAAAACACATTTACCCATATATTTACAATTTCCAGTGCTCTTCATTTGTTTGTAAAGATTCAGATTTCCATCTGGTGTCATTTTTCTTCTGCCTGAGGACTTCCTTTAACATTTCCTGTGATGAAGAACCCCTGGTCATGAATTCTTTCAGCTATTTATGTATGAAAAATCTTGATCTCATTTTCTTTTTTTTTTTTCATTTTCATTTTTGAAACATTTTTACTGGTTTAGAATTCTAGGTTACGTTCTTCTTCCTTTTACTATGTTAAAGCTGTCCTCCTTCTATCCTCTGGCTTGTACTATTTGCCGTGAGAAGTCTGCTATTAGTCTTATCGCTGAAGTTTTCTTTTAATCACTATTTTCAGCATTATAAAATTATGATGTGACTGGGTGCAGTTTTCTTCATGTTTCTTGTGCCTGAGGCTTTTTGAACTTCTTGGATTTGTGGCTTAGAGTTTTCATCAAACTTGAAAATTTTTCAGCCATTATTCCTTTAAATATATAAATTTTTATTCCTCATCCCCACTCTTTCTTTCTTTCTTTCAACATACATATAGTGTGCTGTTTGAAGTTGTTTCACAACTCATTGATGCTCTGTTCTTTTTATTTTGTCTTTTTATTTTTATTGTGGTAGGCGGGCCTCTCACTGCTGTGGCCTCTCCCACTGTGGAGCACAGGCTCCAGACGCGCAGGCTCAGCGGCCATGGCTCACGGGCCTAGCCTCTCCGCGGCATGTGGGATCTTCCTGGACCGGGGCACGAACACGTGTCCCCTGCATCGGCAGGCAGACTCTCAACCACTGCGCCACCAGGGAAGCCCTGTTCTTTTTAGTTTTTTTAAAATTTCAATCTTCAACTCTCTCATGGTTCTTTTTGGGTAGTTTCTATTCCTAGCTCTTCAAATTCACTAATCTTTTCTTCTACAGTGTCTAATCTGTTGCTAATCTTCACATAATGTATTTTTAATCACAGACTGTAGTTTGCAACTCAAGATGTTCATCTGGGTTTTCTTATATTCTGTTTCTTCTTAACACACTCATGCTTTCCTCTATCTTCCTGAATGTGGAGAACATTTAATAGCAATAACAACTGTCCTTATCTAGTAATTCTATCATATGTGTCATTTCTGAGTCTGTTTCTATTCATTGATTTTGCTCCTCATTGTGGATGGTATTTGCTTGCTTCTTTCTCTGCCTGGTAATTTTTGACTAGATTACAGTTTTATCCTGTTAGGTACCATTTCATTCCTTCAAATATTTCTGAGCTTTGTTGTGGGCCATGGTTAGGTTATTTGGGAAGAGTCTGGTTCTTTGAAGGCTCACTTGTAAGCTTTGGGAGGCAGGATCAGAGCACCTTTAATCTTCCCCAGTACTGAGGCAATACCATTGGGAGCACACGCTGACTGCTGGGAACACTAACTCCTTGGGGCCCTATATGAGCTCCAAGGATTGTTCTACTACTCACTTCCAGGGTTCTTTTCCTGTGCTCAGAGTTTCCACATGTGCACGTGCTCATCAGTACCCACATGAAGATTTGAGGGGAACCCCGTGTGTCTCCAGAGCTCTATTTTTCTCTTTGCAGCTCTCTCTCTTCTCTGGTATTCTGCCCTGCAGATTCACTTTGGCCTCCCCAAATTCTCAGCTCGGTCTCCTCAACTCTGTTTGGGCTACTCCTCCTTCCTCCTCGAACCATGGCCTGCAAACTCTTTCCAGGTAGTAAGTTTGGCCAATCCTAGGGCTCACCTAGCTTATCTTCACTCAGGGATCATGGTCCTGCACTGTCTACTGTCCAATGTTGGAAAACTGGGATGTTTGTGTCCTCCATTTAGTTAAGGTAGGAGGATAAATCCAATCCAATTACACTGATCAAAATATCAATTTTAAAAAATGTACCAGAATGAACATCACCAAACAAGCACTTTCTCCCAAATCCTATACACACAGAGAAAAGATATTTATACAAATATATAAAATGTATATATATTAAAGTAAGGGACTAAGGTAACCAAGAAATTTTTCCCTAAGAGCAGGTACATATTCCTAAAATGGTCATACTGCTGAAGAACTTGAAAATGCACTACAACTGAGTCCCTGCACCTACGGGGTTAAATATCTCACCCTTTCTGAGCACACGGATTTCTACTCTGAGGTGAAAGCTGCCATTTGTGGCCAGCATTTGTGTGTACCAAATCACAAGCATTCACTTTCTTACTAAGCTTATACTCTAGCTCTGAAAGTGATTTCCAAAAGAAATTCCAAATTCAACATGAAAAACTCAGACTTACTCTTTAAAGACCTTACAGGTAAACTTCTTATAGACAAAAAGGAAACATGGCATTTTAGGGCATTAAAGACACTAAAAAGCCACAGCTTCGCAGGTGATAATGGCACACCTCAGATCACACAGCCAGTGAGGGCTAAAGCCAGGACTCTACTGTACACAACACACAAATGTGTCTGTTTTCACTGCATTATCATCTCCTGCCTAGAACACGACACGATTATCTCCTCCTGACTGGTCCCCAGCCTGCAGGTCTGTACTGTCTGCCTTCCACACATCCTTTGCCCCTTGCAGAGTGACCTTACACACTGCACATGTGACCAGAACATTCCTCTGCTTTGAACCCTCCAGCAGCTCCTACCGCCGAAAAGGATCAAGTATGATCACTGAGTCTCTGCCTCATTACCCAGATGAAATTCCTTCCAATTCTACTGGGTGGGCCAAAAGTTCCTTCAGTTGTTTCCATAAGATGTGGCTCTAGTAGCATTTAGTTGTCTTTAACTTCATTCGAAACGTTGTTAGACTCTATGTGACAGCTGTCATATCAGCATGCATTTAAAAAAAAAGACCTATCAAAACTGGTGAATTTTTGTGTAGCTATTTTAATACTGAAGATGAAAGAAAATAGCAACATTTTTGGCATATTATGCTTTATTATTTCAAGAAAGGTAAAAACGCAACTGAAATGCAAAAAAAGATTTGTGCGGTGTATGGAGAAGGTGCTGTGTCTGATCAAACGTGTCAAAAGTGGTTTGTGAAGTTTCGTGCTGGAGATTTCTCGCTGGACAATGCTCCACAGTCAGGTGGACCAGCTGAAGTTGATAGCGATCAAATCGAAACATTAACTGAGAACAATCAACATTATACCATGTGGGTGACAGCCGACATACTCAAAATATCCAAATAAAGCACCGAAAATCATCTGCACCAGGTTGGTTATGTTCATCGCTTTGATGTTTGGGTTCCATGTAAGTTAAGCAAAAAAAAACCCTTCTTGACAGTATTTCCACATGCGATTCTCTAAACATAACGAAAATGTTCCATTTTTAAAACAAATTGTGACAAGTGATGAAAAGTGGATACTGTACAATAATGTGGAATGGAAGAGATCGTGGGGCAAGCGAAATGAATCACCACCAACCACACCAAAGGCCGGTCTTCATCCAAAGATGGTGATGTTGTGTATATGGTGGGATCGCAAGGGAGTCCTCTATTATGAGCTCCTTCTGGAAAACCAAACGATTAATTCCAAGGAGTTCTGCTCCCAACTGAAAACAGCACTCGACGAAAAGCATCCAGAATTAGTCAACAGAAACGCATAATCTTCCATCAGGGTAACGCACGACCACGTGTTCCTTTGATGACCAGGCAAAAACTGTTATAGCCCGGCTGGGAAGTTCTGATTCATCCGCCTTATTCACCAGAGATTGCACCTTCAGATTTCCATTTATTTTGGTCTCTACAAAATTCTCTTAATGGAAAAAATTTCAATTCCCTGGAAGACCGTAAAAGGTACCTGGAACAGTTCTTTGCTCAAAATGATAAAAAGTTTTGGGAAGACGGAATTATGAAGTTGCCTGAAAAATGGCAGAAGGTAGTGGAACAAAAGGGTGAATACGTTGTTCAATAAAGTTCTTGGTGAAAATGAAAAATGTGTCTCTTGTTTTTACTAAAAAACCAAAGGCACTTTTTGGCCCACCCAATACACCCCTGCCCCGTTCAGCTATGGGGCCTTAGTACATGCCATTTCCCGCCCCAAAACACCAATCCCCCTCCTTTAACCAGGCAACTGTTAGGCATCCTTTCGAACCCCACTGTGGTATTCCTTCTTTTTCTGTGAATCCCAGTCTCCTCCAACATGCTCTCCTCAGCCAATACAAGCCACCACATAGCTAATCACTCCAACTCCTGTAAACCTTTATGCTTACACAGGTTTTCTTATACTTTCACATGTCCATCTTCTCATTAAGTCCCATAAAGCACCCAGAATACAGAAGGCATCTAATAGATACTCACTGAAGGAACTGAAACTACTCCAAATCAGTAATTCACATTTTGTCTTCCCTATTTCAACTACAATTTTTCTTTCCTTATTTCACACACAATCTTTTATTAGCTGCCTGTGCTGAAGTCCAGGGATGACTCCATGTGTGGTCAATCCTTTCTGCTGCTTTCCTGAACTCTGCTCTCCCAAAGCACATGCAAATGCCTTGAGCAAGTGGCACTGCTTGGGAATAATTACTAACATTAAGACTTAAGTTCCCTCCTAACTGGTTACAAAAAAACTGTTAACAGAATCATACCATGAGTTAGGTGCAAAATTACCTTAAGTATTTAATGCTTTGTAATTTATGCAATCTTACAGAGTAAATATTTAGCAATTTATAGATTTCAAAGTTGTTCCATTTAAATTCAATAAAATTCAATAAACATTAATTATTGATTCCATATTATTACATTATTATAGCATCCTTCTTATAGTTAATGTAAAAATGAGTTTTCTTTAGGATTTTTCATTTCAGTTTTTATGTTAAAAAAAATACAGAAAGCCTACAGAAAACTGCAACCATTTTTTCTTACTGCTGCAAGTTAACTTCCTGAATTGGCCCAGCTATTAACCACTAGTGGGCGTACAGAAGTAAATAGGGTGGTTCTGTGAACTAATGAGGCAAAGTGGTATTTGCTATCTGCCACAACCATGGTTATAGAAAATGATTTTATGCATGTAACTGTTATTAACATGGCTTTCCTTTACAAATGTAGTTATGTTTAAAGTCTAGTAAACAATGTAATTACTGTTACTTTTTTTTTTTTTTTTTTTTAAAGAATGGATCATTTTTATTTTATTTTTTGGCTGCGGGGCACGTGGGATCTTAGTTCCCTGACCTGCATCCCCTGCATTGGAAGCACAGAGTTTTAACCACTGGACCACCAGGGAAGTCCCTACTGTATGTTTTGATGCTACTTATCTGGAAGAAAATAAATGTCTGAGTAAGCCTCAGGATGCCAGGACAAGTTTAGTATCACTCACTGCTCCTTCATCTGACGGCGCAGCAATTCACCCATTCAAATATTTACAAAATACTTCAGGTCTCTGCATTCAAGTTCCACATGGCAAAAGAGAAACATAACTTGAATTTATTAATAGCAGCAAATCAGACAGTTAAAAGACTTACAGCTCTGGAAATATGTATTTCTTACACTTCTCTTTACCAATCTTTAAAATACAACTAATCTACTACAGTTAAATGAAAAATTGATTATCAGAGTACTACTAACTTCTCAGACTGCAGTCTGCATCCCCTTATAAATCTGAAGGTACCTGAAAATCACAGCAGCCAGTCATTTTGTATAGGATGTTAACAGTGTTTACAACAATACATCAGAAGGGAGGGGAAAAAAACAGAGACTGGGGAAGGCTTTTGGTCAGTCCCTAAACGGGTCATCCACGTTTGAAAACTGAGTGACCTGGAGTAATTCCAAAGGTAGCCACTCACATGTTGGTGAACCCCAAGTCATCAACATGGCCCTGCTGACATGAGCAGAGAGGCCAGGGCCGGAACCCTTCATCCACCCCTCCCCCCCACCATCACCACCACTCACTTGGCCACAGGGAGGCAGCTGGCTCAAGGACAACCGAACCAGAGGCTGGCCAGGGACCTTAAGTACTGATGCCCACAGATGGTGCCTGCAGGAATTATGGTCCAGGGACTTTCCTGGTGGCACAGTGATTAAGACTCTGCACTCCCAATGCAGGGGGCCCGGGTTCAATCCCTAGTCAGGGAACTAGATCCCACGTGCCGCAACTAAAGATCCCACATACTACAACGAAGATCCCGAGTGCCACAACTAAGACCCAGAGCAGCCAAATAAATAAATAAATTCAAAAAACTGTTATGGTCCCAAAAATTCACAAGGCTGGGAGATGAGTTAGGGCGAGGGGCACAGGAACTGCCATCAGAGGGTTAAGAGTGTTAAGGGAACAGGGAGGGGTGCCTTTGGGCAGGAGCTGGAGAGAATGGGGAGCAAAGATGCAGACACCCAGCTCCGGGAAGGTGGAGCAGAGACGTACACATGAACCACGGGCAGGGCACACACGTGGGCAGCAAGAGTAGGTGGGCTGGGCTCTGGGCCCCGATACAGACTGGGTGTGTCTGCTTCAACAGGGGATCCTGGCCAGGTGAGTAGGCGCCCGCCAAAACATTTGGTCTCCTCCAGTTTCGGAACAAGGGGAAACTCTGAAAACATTTACTGAAGATTACAAGGGCTCTTCGTGCTAGAGAGGGTGAAGGAAGATGGGTGTACTCCATACAGCTGATGGTGGCATGAAGGTGCAACAACCTTTCTGGAAAAATCACTTGGCAGTATGTTTCCACAGGCTCCCAGCCGTCTACCTGCACCTGTGCCCTCGGGCATGCCTACGCTACACGTGCCTCCTCACTTAGGTGAAGCCTTCTGCTCAGGCACCAGACCCTGCCAGCTGCCTGAGGACTCTGTTCCACTAATCGTCCCCTCTCTTTTTTAAATCATCGATTTTTCCTTCTTTCCTGCATCGTTTCCATTAGGATAAACAAAACACCCTCCTCTTAACCTCACTTCCACCTCCAGCTACTAAGTGCCTATCTTTTCCTTCCTTTTCAGGAACACTCCTTCAAAGCTCTCCACCCCAGCTCTGTCTAAAAGAAGTATGATGCAAGTCACAAACACGAGCCATGTAGTAAGTTAAAAACAACAACCAAGGTAAAAACAACAAGATGATAACACTCCACACTGGTCAGTATGGCCAAAATCCAGGACACTGACAACACCGAATGCTGGCTGCCGAGGGTGTGGAGCAGCAGGGACCCTCGTCACTGATGGTGGGAACCAGAATGGTGCAGCCACGCTGGAGGACAGGTTGGTGGTTTCTTACAAAATTCAACATACTCTCACCATACAACCCTGCAATGTGCTCCTCAGAATTTACCCAAATGAAATGAAAACTTGCATCCACACAAAAACCTACACACAGATGTTTATAACAGTTTTACTCATAGCTGCCGGAACTTGGAAGCCACCAAGGTGTCCTTCAGAAGGTGAATGGATACATAAACTGTGGCACCTCCACGTAACGGAATAGTACTCAGTGCTAAAGAGAAATGAGCGATCAAGCCATGAAAAGACATGGAGGAACCTTCAATGCATATCACGAAGTGAAAGAAGCCAGTCTGAAAAGGCTACAGACTGTATGATTCCAACTACACGACAGCTGGAAAAGGCAAAACTACGGAGACTGTGAAAAGATAAGCGGTCGGCAGGGATTGCGAGGGAGAGAGGGTGCATAGGCAGAACACAGAGGATTTTTAGGGCAGTGAAACAACTCTGTGCGATACTACAAAGATGGACACACGGAAAACCCGGACTTTGGGTGATGATGATGTGCCGGTGTAGGTTCACTGACTGTGACAAACCATGGTGGGGACACTGACACTGAGAGGCTGTGCACATGTGAGGATATATGGGAACTTTCTGTACTTCCTGCTCAATTTTTCTGTGAACCTGAAACTGCTCTAAAAAAAAAAAAAAGTCTATTAAACCCCCCCCAAGAACACAGGTGAATTCTAGTAAGATTTTATTTAACTCAATATACGCACAACATTATCACATCGAAGGTAACCACGCCCACTCTCCAGCCGCCTACCTCCAGTAGGGCTCTCGCTCCCCACCAATCTTCCAGCATCACACTGCTCTCCATGGACATACGACATACAGCTCACCTGCTCCTATCTAATATTCTTTCTTAGACTGGCCTCCCAGCTGTCACACCCTCTTGGTTTTTCTGAGAACCCACTCCAACCCCAGAGGCTGTGCCCTAAGCAGAGACGGCAGATGTGCTTCTCCGGACGGGATTCTTAACTGCAGGGTCAGTCCCAGCCGAGCTCCTCGCTCTCTCTTCAGAGTTTGCGCCTCGTTTCCCTTCCCTCCCTGGTAACTTTCAAGGGAGAAGAGAGAAGAGAAGCCTTCCCCTCAAGTCCTCGGGGGTCTACAAATGGTGCCGTGGATCGGGAGGTGCAGGACGGGGGCCCCCAGAACGCCCGCTTCAAGTCCCAGCTACATCGCAATGAGCGTCAGACAAAAAGCAAACTATCCTCAAAAGGGGAGTTCTAGAAGCTGAAAGGGCTAGCCAGCTGGTGACCTGACGAGTCCTGAGCTCAATGCCCTCCTGCCAGGAGGCGGCCACCTCCCCCGTTCAGTCGGGATCAAGATACCAGCTCCTGTGAGGAGGCGCCGGAGGGGACGGGGCCCAGGGGCAGGTCTCCAGAGGACAGCGTCGCGCGGACAGCAACACATCTGCACCCGGCAGGCCCTGACCTCGGCCCGCGAGTCCCCCCCGCGTGGACCCCAAGCCCACAGAGAACGACGTCTCCCATTGCCGACAGGGCACACAGGCCACCTGCACCTGTGGCTCCCAGGCTCAGGGAACAAACTCCATGGATTGACAAGCAGTGACAACCAGTAAGGGCCATCAAATGAGGAATGCGAAACCAACCTACCCACAGGCAAGAAGGGTCACCACACCCTTACTTGAAGCCTGAGGCACAGACATTGTTGCAGGTAGAGTGAAAAGCTAGTATATCAGAATTTCTAGAAATGTACTGTATTTCATTTTCAGTATTTTCCTAACTATAATCTCATATTTTGATTGAAAAACACAGACTGTATTTCCTGTAACTATATGCTTAAGCATTTTTTCTGGCATTAAGTACGAGATACACAAGGTTATACATAAAATTGTACCTACGACATACAATGCTCACTATTATATATAAAACAATAAAAAGTTTAACAAAAATCTACTCCAAAGAACTTCTGAAATCTGTTTTTAACCCTAATGATCTCATCTCAGTTACCAGTAATAGCTTATTTCGAAAAGAGCAGAGTTATCATCTCACACCCGTTAGAATGGTCATCACCAAAAGACAAGAAATAGCCAGTGCTGGCAAGGCTGTGGAGGAAGGGGAGCCCTCCCTCCTGCACCGTTGGTGGGAATGTAAACTGGTGCCGCCACTACAGAAAACAGTACGGAAGGTCCTCAGAAAACTAAAAATACAGCTACCATATGATCCAGCAATCTCATTTCTGGGTATTCATCAGAAGAAAACGAAAACGCTAACTCAAAAAGATATATGCATCCCCATGTTCACTGCGCTATTATTTACAATAGCCAAGAAAGTTATGGAACAACCTAAGTGTCCACCAATAGATGAATAAAAAAGATGTGTATATACATACATATCTGTATCCACACAAACAATGAAATATTACTCAGCCATAAAAAAGAATGAAACCTTTGCCATTAGAGACAACATGGATGGACCCGGAGGGCATTATGCTAAATGAAGATTACATCAGACAGAGAAGGACCAATAGTGTATGATCTCATTCATATGTGGAATCTAAAACAAACAGACAAAATCGAGCTCATTCATACAGAGAACATATTGGTGGTTGCCAGAGGTGGGGGGGTTAGAGGATGGACAAAAGGAGTGAAGGGAATACAAACTTCCAGTTGTAAACTAAGCAAGTCATGGGGATGTAATGCACAGCACAGCAGCTAGTTAATACTACCTGCATATTCAAAAGTTACTAGAGTACCCAGGAAAAGTGCTCATCACAGGAAAAACATTCGGTAACTGTGTGAGGTGATGGGTGTCAACCAGACTTACTGTGGTGATCGCTTTGCAACATACACAAATATCCAGTCATTACGTTGTACACATGAAACTAACAATGTTGTGTCATTATACCTCAAAAAAAATTTTAAGAGCAAAATCAAAAGAAATATTAGATAGCTTTAAGATAATCGCCAAACTAACACAAGACTAGAGGTGCGCATCCAACTTAGTAGCCACCGGCCACAGCTGACTACGGAGCACTTGAAACGTGACAAGTTCAAACTGAGACGAGCCGAAGTATAACGTGCACGCCAGATTTCACAGACTTAGCATGAAGAAAGGAATCAATTCTTTAGTAATCATTTTTATACTGATTCCATGCTGAAATAATCTTGTGGCTACTCGGGCCACAAGTAATAGATACTAATAAAACTGATTATACCCGTTTCTTTTTACTTTTGTAATATGGTTACTGACAAATTTCCAATTACATACGTGGCTTACGTTCCATTTCTATCGGGCAGTACTGGGTTGGAGTGTCACTACTCCTCTCTTTTCCCATCTTCTGTGAGTGCTATCCAACACTGGGCACAGAAGGGAAGGAAGCCACAAGGAATAATTAATTTACAAACAGGAAGAACAGCTAGAAAATCAGGAGTTGACTACAGCCGACAATAACTCTATACACCACGTTGGTTTAAACCCCAAAGTCTTTTAACACAGAACCGTAAAACTTCTGTAAAACAAAGTTTTTTTCGTAAATACCAGACTTAGACAAAATATCTGCAACACAGAGGCAACAGGCCAATTTCCTAAATATGCACAGCAGCTTTCAATCACCCCAACAGCCCTACACTGTTAGTGTAATTATCATCCTCATTTCACTGAGAAGGAAACTAAGGCATGGAGTATATGAGACTTGTTCAAGCTAGTAAGCATCAGAGCAAGGATTCAAACCCAGGCAAACTGGCTCCAGACCACTGGAGGGTGTGCTGGGGTCACTTCCTGGGCGAGGCAGCTTATTGGATGAAGGTTACCTTCCCAGAGAGAATGCAGCTGTGAACCCTAAAGCTCATCTTAGCTGGGACACAGGCACCGCAACCAGGTAAAGGAGGCTGAGCCTAAGCGGGCACCAAAGTCAAACACACATACATTAGAGAAGATGAACAAAGCCAAAAGCTGCTTCTCTGAAAAGACCAATAAAATGGACAAATACTGGTAAGAATCATTAGGGAGAAAGTACAAAACACCAAAGTCAAAAATGAAAAAGACATCATTACAGACCAAACGAACACTTAAAATAATAATAAGGATATTACCAGCATCTTTAGGTCAAACTTTAGGTGAGAGTTTGATGAAGTGCTCAAAGAATTCCTAGAAAATATAACTTTCCAAAATAAATAAATAGAAACTAGAGCGATATTATAATTATTAAATAAATTCAAACATATGTAACTCCAAGCCTAGATGGCTTACACAAAAAATTAAGTAAGAAAGCAATCTAATTTTAGACAAACTATTGCAGATAATAGAAAAGAGTACACACTAAAAACTAACCATAATCTGTATACCAGAATCTGACAAAGAAAGGAAAATCCCAGCTTACTCTCACTCATGAAAATAGATGAAAAATTCTAAAGGAATTTATGAGCAAACCAAATCTAGTAATATGCAGAAAAGGATATTACTATTACCAAATGGGTTTACCCAAGAATGCAAAGTTAGTTTAACACTGAGCTGATTTTCTAATTACTCTGTCATACTACAGAATAAAAGACAAGTTATCATGTAATTAAAACAGATGCAAAAAAGGCTTTTGATACTATCGAACATCCATTCATTAGTAAAGAGCATTCTAGGAAATCAGGAATATAAGGTAACTTTCTTAAACTGATAAAGGCTGTCTTAAAAAAAAAGACCCTATCAACACTAAACACAGTTAAAGATGAAACAATGAAAGTTTTCCTCTTGAGATCAGGAATGAGATGACGGTACCTACAATCGTCATTTCTATTCAGCATTATAACAGAGATCCCAGCCAGTATAGTAAGGTAAGAAAAAAAATAAAAGGACTAATAATTAGAAAGGGGGAAAAGAAGTGCCATTATTTGTAGATGATGCTATTGTACACACAGAAAATCCAAAAAGATGTAAAGATAAATAAGGAGAAGTAATAGTTTTCAAACGCTGACTTTTAAAAAATTTCAGATACCACTTAATTATAACATCTATAAGAGAAAACTCAAGCACTGCCCTCTCCCCCTTGGAAGCTTTGGCCATCTTAGTTGGTGTGAATGAGTGGTGCTGAGGGGGAAGGACAGTCCTGGGTAGGATGCACCTGTCTGAGGTGCACCAGGGCTGGGAATGTGGCTGGCAGTTGGAGACTGGTACACACAACAGGATTGAGTAAATAAGTAAACATGTTGAAGACAATGTAGCCAGGTTTTCCCTGTAGGAGAAGAGAGGTACAAATACAGAAAGGAGGAAGACAAATAATAAACTCCAAATGTTGGACTGGAATTGAAAAGATTCAGTGTGAACTCCTGGTTTCAATAGATTAAAAAACCTGATGAGGAGTGTGGGTGTCCACACACACACACACACACACACACACACACACACACACGCACACCTACTTCCTAGCTCTTATACCTGTG
This sequence comes from Leucopleurus acutus, assembly GCF_964270905.1. Classification (NCBI taxonomy): domain Eukaryota; kingdom Metazoa; phylum Chordata; class Mammalia; order Artiodactyla; family Delphinidae; genus Leucopleurus; species Leucopleurus acutus. Next base: position 1,710,232 of record NC_139146.1, on the reverse strand, counting down.
AGAACATTTAGCACCCACATTTTTACTTGTAAATACTACTGTCCATTAAAAGGAACCAGGGCTCCTTGACTGCATGGCTGATTTCAGGACTTGAGAAAACTCAAGATGAGAATACAACATCTGGTACCATAAAGTAAGGAAATATTCAAAGAACGATGAAGACATGTCAAAAGGATTCGGCAGCCAGCCTGAAGGGGCTCCCACTGACTAAATCTGATATACACTGCATAGAACAGGAAACCACACCAAAAAAAAAAAAAAACACCAAACAGGAAGCCATAAGTCCATACTTATACAGGGGATATACAAATAACAAGGAAGAAAGGAAAGTTCTAGCTCACTACAGAATTTCAATAAACGTAGAAGGAATAATGAAATTAGAAGATCACCATTTGGCTACCACTGAACTAATGGATTCAACCAAGAATTATCGATGGATGCTAAATTAGAGGTAGGAAGTTTGATGAGAAACAGGATATTTATGATAAAGTACTTCTCTACAAAAGACATATTAATTACTTATTATTAGTAAGTACAAAATATTACTAGTTAACTTTACAGTGAAAAAGCTGGTCAGACACCACCTTAACCACGTGATAAGAGTTACCACCACCTGTAACGGAACAAATCAATGTCACAAACTCCTAAGATGATGTGCTGCAAAGAATACAGCATGACTTGTGTGGAATTCCCATCGAAATGCAAAATTTCAGTCCAATCATGAGGAAACATCAAATATACCCAAATTGAGGGTCATTTACAAAGTGCGTGGCCTGTTCTCATAAAAAATGTCAAGGTCATAAAGGACAAGAAAAGACGGAAAAACTCTTCCAGATTCAAAGGAGACTAAAAAATATGGCAACTAAATGCAATGAGTGATCTTGGAACTTATTCTGGACTATAAAGGAAAGGGTTGAAGCCAAGGTCTTTTGTTTGTTTTTGCTTTTAAGGACGTATTTTGGACAAATGGCAAAATCTGAATAGAAACTTTGGGTGAGATGCTAATACTGTAATAAAGCTAATTGTCTGATTTTGATAGGTATACAATATATACAGAAAAGAGTGTCCTTGTTTTTAGGAAATACATACTGAGGGGTAATAGGCATTATGTTTGCCATTTCTCTTCAAGTAGTTCAGAAAAAAATTAAAAGATATATGTGGGGGAGGAAGGAGAGAAAGAAAAGAAGTGGGAGAGAGGAGAGAAAGAAACAGAGACAGAATAATAAAGCAAATGTGATAAAATGTCAAAAAACTGGGGAACTGGGGTCAAGGGTATATAAAAGTTTTGTACTATTTTTGTACTTTCCTATAAATTTGAAATTATTTCTAAGTTAAATCATTTAAAAAGTTATCAAGCACCAAAGGATAAATCTAAAGCAAGAGAGAAACCATGCACACAGAGAAGATTATAAACCTTTATTGAGAAACGATGTTCCAAATAAATGGAGAAAAATACACAGACTAAAAAAACTCAAGGTGACAAAGTCAACATTCCTCAGAATGATCTATATATGCAATGCAATCTGAATCAAAATCCAAACAAATTTTCATGTGGTAACTGAGAAAGAATCTAAAGTTTATATGGAAATACAAAGGGCCAAGAGTAAGGCAGCACTCTAGAAGTGTAAGGAGGACTACTGAGACTTACCAAGAAGCTGCAGTAACTGAGAGAGTGTGGCGCTGGCCCAAGAACAGACAGAGGAAGGAACAATACAGAACCAAGGTACATATGGACTCTAAAACTATAACAGAGATTGCATTCCACAGCACTGGAAACAGTCTTTTTAAATCATGATGCTGGTTCAACTAGATATCTAAATTGGGGAAAAAATTAAATCGAACCCCCATCTCACACCACACACAAAACTCAATTTCAGAATTCTAGATCTGAATGTGAAAGATAATACTGGTATCCTCATGACCTCAGGGGAAGAAAAACATTTTTAAGCAAGATATCGAAAGCACTAAGACATAAAGGAAAAGATCAACAGATTCAACTCCTTAAAATTAAAACTTCTATTCAAAAGACAACATTAAGAAAGTAAAGGACTTCCCTGGTGGCGCAGTGGTTAAGAATCCGCCTGCCAACACAGGGTACACAGGCTCGATCCCTGGTCCAGCAAGATCCCACATGCCACAGAGCAACTAAGCCCGTGTGTCACAACTACTGAAGCCCGCGCACCTAGAGTCCGTGCTCCACAACAAGAGAAGCCACCACAATGAGAAGCCTGTGCACGGCAACGAAGAGTAGCTCCTGCTCGCCACCACTATAGAAAGCCTGTGCGCAGCACCGAAGACCCAACGCAGCCAAAAATAAATAAATTTAAAAAATAAATTAAAAAAAAGTGAAAAAGCAAGAAAAATATATACAACCCAATAGAAAAAAATAGGCAAAAGACCCAAACATCACAAAAAAGGAAACCCACATAGTCAATTAACATATGAAAAGGTAGGGCTTCCTTGGTGGCGCAGTGGTTAAGAATCCACCTGCCAGTGCAGGGGACATGGGTTCAAGTCCTGGTCCGGGAAGATCCCACATGCCGCAGAGCAACTAAGCCCATGCGCCACAACTACTGAGCCTGCGCTTTAGAGCCCGCGAGCCACAACTACTGAGTCTGAGAGCCACAACTACTGAAGCCTGCGTGCCTAGAGACTGTGCTCCACAACAAGAGAAGCCACCACGATGAGAAGCCCGCACACCACAGCAAAGAGTAGCCCCCACTAGCCGCAACTAGAGAATGCCCGCGCTCAACAACAAAGACCCAATGCAGCCAAAAATAAATAAATAAATACAGTTATTTAAAAAACCAAAAACCTTGTTTAAACATATGGAAAGGTAATATTTACAGTGAATCACCACCATAAACCGAGCAGAGTGGCTAAACTGAGAAGCTGTGACAAAACCATATTTAGTCAAAAATGTGAAACAATGGGAACTTACAAACTGCTGGTGGAGTGGGAATATGTAGAACCATGCTAGCAAATAAGCATTATATTAAGACTGAAAACACACATACACTATGACCCAGTAATTTCTCTCCTAAATATATATCCTTCCTGATATGAAGTCTTACATGAGCCAAAATACATGTACAAGATTATTCATACGAGCTCCACACTGGAAAGAACCCAGATAAATCGTGGTCTATTCATACAGTGAAATACTGTTCAGCAATTAAAATGGACAAACTGTAGATCTGTTCAAAACAAATGTTAAAAATACCGAGTAAAAGGAGCTATACGCCAAAGACTACATGTAGTAAGCTTCCATTTATGTAAAGTTCAAAAACAAAGACAAAAAATCCCTATAGTGCTTGGGAATGTATGTTTAGCAGCTATCCATGAAAGGAAAGAAAGGGAACTGTGATCAGGATGTAGCCTTCGTGGGCTTTTGGAGTCCCCAGAATGTTCTATTTCTTTATCTGAATGGTGCTTATACCACGGATCAAATTAAAATGATCTGCAGAGCTGTAAATTTTTGTATTCACTTTTATGATATTTAACAATAAAAAAGTTTTGAAAAAAGAGAAATAAATATTTGACAAAGGAACAAGGTAATCCCATGGGGAAAGGAGAGGCTTCCCAATAACTGATACACAACTGGATATCCATCTGGGGGGGACACCTCCAACCTTACCACACACACCATACATAACAACTAACTTGAAATGGATAACAGACTTACACATGAAAGCTAAAATTATAAAACTTCAATAAGAAAACAAAGAATAAAATCTTCCTAATCTCAGAGCAGACAAACATTTTTTCTACTTAAATTAGACAAGATTTCAACCTTGGGGTAGAGAAATTTTGGGGGACCCCTAAAGCACTAAGCATACTTGATAAACTGGACTTCATCAAACTTAAAGATATCTGTTTCTCAAGACATGGTTCCTTTGGCTTCAACTCCAGGATGGAGACGGCCGGGAGGAGCACTGCTCCCACCTGTACAATAAAAACCAACCAGCCTACCTGCAAATCCATGACTTTTTTGGGAACCTATCAGGAAACTAATGTCACAGAGCAAACTGCCCAATACCTAAGTGCCTGCACGAACAGAGAACACACACTCAGCCAAGGCAGATGCAACCACACACTGGTAAGAAGAGTTCATTGAGAACAGATGACATATTGGTGAAGGCTGGGTGCAGGCTGGCAGGACAATGTCTGGGGTAACAGAAGTTGGGGGAGTCTGTACCCTTCTGCAACCTCCCTATGAAACCCCCCGGATGGTCGCTGGGAAGATCTGCAAGAGCCCTAAGAAGCATCGAGGGCGGTGCAGAACTGGGGAGGGGAGCAGCAGCCATGTGTGAAGGGCAAGCCATGCCACCCCATCCTTCTCCATATCCACTACACCCACAAAGGAAAAAGCCCTTCCCTGTGCAGATCATACAGGGAAAGGCGTTGGTGAATACTCACTGCAAGCTGGGAAAGGAAAAAGGGGACTGGGGGAAGTACTCCTGGAGAATGGGCAAGATTACACAGTGAGCCCACAACTACCGCCAAGGAAGGGCAGGAGAGCTGAGAGGGCTGTACCCCAAGACTCAGGGGCCCCATACACACCTAGGACTCAGCCTTACTCAGAATAAGGAGCCAGCACCACACCACTACCACACATGTCCAAGTCAAAAGCTTCAAGTAGGGAGTTCCCTGGTGGTCCCCTGGTTAGGACTCCGTGCTCCCACTGCCAAGGGCACGGGTTCAATCCCTGGTCGGCGAACTAAGATCCCACAAGCCACAAGGCATGGCCAAAAAAAAAAAAAAAACTTACAAAAAGCTTCAAGTGGGACTTCCCTGGTGATGCAGTGGTTAAGTTGCCTGCCAATGCAAGGGATACAGGTTTGAGCCCTGGTCCAGGAAGATCCCACATGCCGCAGAGCAACTAAGCCCGTGTGCCACAACTACTGAGCCTGTGCTCTAGAGCCCGAGAGCCAAAACTACTGAGCCCGCACACCTAGAGCCCGTGCTCTGCAACAAGAAAAGCCACTGCAATGAGAAGTCTGCGCACCACAATGAAGAGGAGCCCCCGCTCGCCACAACCAGAGAAAGCCTGCGCACAGCAACGAAGGCCCAACGCAGCCAAAAATAAAAATATATAAATATATTAAAAAAAAAAAAAGAATGCCCGCTCTAAGGCTAGACTGCCCGGTTTCACTTACTAGCACGTCAACATGGGTGTTACTTAACCTTTTGTCTCAGCTTCCTCATCTTCAAATACCTGCCTCACAGGTCTGCCATGAGGAGTGAGTGAGTGAACACAGGTAAGGTGCTCAGAGCCCCTACCTGGCACATAGTGAAGGAACACCACGTGTTAGCTAGCGTCACACAGGAGCACAGAGGTCTGCTCCTCGAGGGGGAGGTCACTGTCATCTGACCAAAGACTATCAGACTGAATTCTGAAAAATGACTGTGAACCAGGGAACTCCCTGTCACTTCAGCTCCAGGATGGAGACGGCTGTCACTACTGAGGGCCTGGGTTCAATACCTGGTCAGGGAACTGAGATGCCACAAGCCGCACAGTGTGGCCAATTTAAAAAAAAAAAAATCATTGTGAACCAGAGAGCTCAAAAACATTCCACCTAGGCACTGTATTCATATTCTCTCAAGATACATACATTTTTAATTACTCTGTTTTGGGAGTTAAGATACAATTAACTTTTAAAAATATTCACTGCGTTTACGTTTCTCTAAGTGAAAAGAAACTAGATGATCATGAGCTGAGAGCCCTGGAAGCACCCCCTCAGAGAGGCTGGCTCTTCTGGAAGCACGTGGTAAGGGGCTGGGGCTCTAGGACTGAGCACTACCCACTCAAACCCGTGCCTGAAAGGTCTGGGCCACGTCCCGTTGAAGAGCAATCATAATGGTGCAAAACGGGCTGCCAAGCAATCACCCAGTGTCTGTTCGCACCTAATGGTCTGTGGTGAATGCAAGAAAAGGTAAATGCAAACAAAGCACATCACCAGAAATACACTCACAGAAATAAACCTCAGGGTTAGAAAATAAGCCCTTTCTCCTACACTCCTACTTCTTCTGTGCAGTACAGGCAGTATTTACTGAAGATGTACAAGGTGCTGGAGACGGCTCCAAAGACCAATCTATCCTCTGGCCCTTGGGAAAATGGCATGGGAATGAACTGTTCCAGGAAAATGAAAGCCAGAAGAAGAGGAGATGACTCATCAGGCCACACAGCTAAGTGCCGGGCACTGTGCTAAACGCACTCAGCTGCTTCCTCCCCTAACTGTTACAAGGACTCCAAAGGGAGGCACTATTACCTCACTCTAAAGTCCTTAAAGCTTAGTAATAGGACCATAAAGTAACCGCACCTAACATCACAGAGCTAGGATTCAAATCCAGGCAGTCCGGGAGCTTCCCTGGTGGCGCAGTGGTTGAGAATCTGCCTGCCGATGCAGGGGACACGGGTTCGTGCCCCGGTCCAGGAGGATCCCACGTGCCGCGGAGCGGCTGGAGCACAGGCTCCGCGGCGGGAGAGGCCACGGCGGTGAGGGGACCGTGTACCGCAAAAAAAAAAAAAAGAGTGGCCCCCGCTTGCCGCAACTGGAGAAAGCCCTTGCACAGAAACGAAGACACAACACAGCCATCCATCCGTCCATCCATCAATAAATAAATAAAAATTAAAAATGAATATCTGCTTTAAAAAAAAAAATCCAGGCAGTCTGAATCCAGGACCTGAATTCACAACATTGTGATTAACTGCCTCTGCTGGTCTACTTCCTGGGAGGGTCAGGGAGGGCTTCCTCCTCTCATGACCCACCTGGATAATGGCTCTCATCTTTCAATATAATTCATGCATCATCTTCTCTTTAAAACCTGACTCATTTGACTCCCATTCTCTCCCAGTCTTATCAATTAGTAATATCCTCTGTCTGCTCACACAACTTTCTCACTAGGTGTGCCTGCCTCTCTCTCCCCCAGTGAATTGACGGCACACTCCTTGAGACCAGAGAGTTTGTCCCAATCACATTCCTTCTACTAACACCTTCCATAACATCACTCACAGGGCAGGCAATGTCCACGGAATGAACAAGCAGAAGAAGACCCTTCAGTCTTCTTGGGCTTATCATCCATCACACCCAATGGTTTTCAAAGTGATGGCAGCAGATAGGAAAAGGCTGACTGCCTGACATGAGAGTTACCTGAACTTCCCATCAGGATAACTTATGCAAGAAGATCCTGAAATCACATGTATATTGCACAATCAAGTTGCTACACTGCAACTTCTTTAAAAACTACACCTAGGGCTTCCCTGGTGGCGCAGTGGTTAAGAATCCGCCCTGCCAGTGCAGGAGACATGGGCTCGAGCCCTGGTCCGGGAAGATCCCACATGCCGCGGAGCAACTAAGCCCGTGTGCCACAACTACTGAGCCGGCACTCTAGAGGCCGCAAGCCACAACTACTGAGCCTGCGTGCCACAACTACTGAAGCCCATTGCCTAGAGCCCAAGCTCCGCAACAAGAGAAGCCACTGCAATGAGAAGCCCGCGCACCGCAACGAAGAGTAGCCCCCGCCCGCCGCAACTGCAGAAAAGCCTGTGCGCAGCAATAAAGACCCAATGCAGCCAAAAATAAATAAATAAATAAACCAATTAAAACAAACAAACAAACTACACCTATGGCCTCCTGGTGAGTTCCTTATGATCAGTAACGAAGGAAGAAAAATTTAAGTCCGTGTACAGAGAGTGGTAAATGATGTCCTGGCACTAGTCAGCAGTGGATGGCTGCAGCAAGATGCTGCACTCAGAGATGGTCCTGAAGGCTCCGATGAGGAGGTGAGATCCAGCCAGTGAGCAGACATTCAATTAGTATGCGTGGTTGTACCCCTGGTCAGGAAGGAGAAATGGCCAGAGAGGCAAATCCACACCGACTCACTGACAGCAGTTAATGTTTGGCTGGAGGGTCAGGAATCTGGAAAGAACAAGGAGGGATAATCAGTGACAAAGAGATCTAGAGAAGGCTCTGAGAATGGGCAGAGAGTGCAAGGACGGCTGTGTCCTACACGAGTGCCCACAATGACAGCCACTGCAGAAGCAGGTGGACAAGATGACCTGCCCTGTGTGTCTCTCTCAGCCTCTCTCACCAACTCTCAGTGAGCTCACGAACAAAGAGACATGGCAGCAGGGGCTGGAGTGATGAATCTGCTCAACGACATGAACTTCCACCGAGGATGGCCTGGCTTCTCCAATGTTAGGTATCTATCTGCAGGGCACAGCTTCTCGGGTATTTGGCATTATGTGCTTTCTCCAGCTCTGGACTTGGGAAGCAGCAACGTAGCTGGGAGCCCCAGAGAGCTGGGACCTGTGCCCCAGCCTCAGTTACTGCTTTCTGCACCCTCTCCTCGGTGCCATGCCTCCACACACCAGGGGTCCTTCAGGGCTGGCTGTCTAGTGAGCCTGCTACCCAACCTTTGTCCCACACAGAGCCCTGGAGCTGCCCTGGCCCAAGCGATACACAGAAGTGTAGGAGTTCCTGTAGAAGGGGCTACTGCACCAGCAAGCAGCTCCAGCAGTGCTACCCTGACCCTTTCCGTGCGCCTGCCCACCAACCTTGGCTCACGTGAGCCCTAGAGGTGCATTTCCTGTGGCCCATCCAACACAGAAAACACACACCCCAGGACTCACTGAAAGGGTATCCTAGCTGCCTCTGTAGGCCCACCCACCAGTCTCAGCTCACCTGAGCCCCAGATTGCTTCTGTGTGCCCAGTAACTGCGAACTAGCCGTGGCCCAGGCCATCCAGATGCAACCATACCTGCTCCAACAAGGTATGACCTCCAACCCTGGGAAGCAGTCCCCTTCCCAATGTGTCCTTCTTTAGGTACTATCCCTGAGCTCGAGAGTATAGAGTTCTCTTTCCAGTTTACAGTTATTCTGGGACTTCCCTGGAGGCGCAGTGGTTAAGAATATGCCTGCCAATGCAGGGGACACGGGTTCGAGCCCTGGTCTGGGAAGATCCCACATGTCGCAGAGCAACTAAGCCCGTGCACCACAACTCCTGAGCCTGCGCTCTAGAGCCTGCAAGCCACAACTACTGAGCCCATGAACCACAACTACTGAAGCCTGTGCACCTAGAGCCTGTGCTCCTCAACAAGAGAAGCCCGTGCACCGCAACAAAGAGTAGACCCCGCTCACCGCAACTAGAGAAAGCCTGCGTGCAGCAATGAAGACCCAACGCAGCCATAAGTTAATAAATAAATAAATTTACAGTTATTCTCCTATCACAGCTTAGTAATTCCTTAATATATTAAATTTGCCTTGTTTAAATTACTAGTATACGGTTTTGTCTCCTCGTTGGGCCCAGACTGACACACTGTGTCTGCTCCCCAACGTCACCATCTATGGACTCGCTGCATACGCCTTATTCACTGTCATGACACCACAATGACCAAGGAGTTTGCTTCAGGGTAAAAGTGAGGTGATGAGCCCATGATCACTGGATTCACTCATCCATCACATACCTCACCATTCAGAAGCAACTGGCTCCAGAGTATGGTGGAATGGCCTACTGGGAACTCACCGCACCGAAGAGGGGACCTTGGGGTTAAAGAGCTGCCCCACAAGCTGCAGCTGTATACACTCTGCACAGATGGCCAACAGACGCTGCTACATCTCCTACTGTCCAGGAAAGAGGGGTCCTAATGAGAGCAGCATCTCACTGACACCTAATGACCAATCCAGGAAGTTTTCCTTCCGGCTCACTCAACTCTGGTTCTGACAGGTTAGAAGTCTTAGTACCCAGAAGCTGAGTGCTCGCCCAGGGTGACACAGTCTCAGGACACCAGAAGCCTGCCCGACCAGCTGGACTCCTAATGCCTTTGAACCACCAGACTAAAAAAAAATGAACAAACAAAAAAACAGTGACTAAGTACAGTGATGGTCAAGGATAAAGAGCACGTGAAACAAGCAGTGAATCCCAAAAAATATGTCTTTAAAAAGTATATGTATTTCTAGGGCTTCCCTGGTGGCGCAGCGGTTGGGAGTCCGCCTGCCGATGCAGGGGATGCGGGTTCGTGCCCCGGTCCGGGAAGATCCCATGTGCCATGGAGCGGCTGGGCCCGTGAGCCATGGCCGCTGAGCCTGTGCGTCCGGAGACTGTGCTCCACAACGGGAGAGGCCACAGCAGTGACAGGCCCGCGTACCGCAAAAAAAAAAAAAAAAAAAAAAATATATATATATATATATGTGTATTTCTAAACTAAGCTTCCTTCTAAAATGTTAACATGTCTTCCAAGAATAGTAACATTAATGCTGATAAATTTTTTCCAACCCTCTGAATTCCTCATGAAACAGAATGAAGAAAAATTAATAAAACATCACCCCAGAACTCCCCCCAAAAAATTCAGTCAGCTATGTTTTTGTTTTTCTACATACACATGCTTCTAAATAAAATATACCTAAAAACCTATGAAGAATGTAATGGAATAAATCAATGGGGGCAGACCAACAGAATGCCTTCAGTGTCTCCCTCAGCACCATTCACTGTCAAGGGCCGACCAGCACAAACAGATGAAGCATCGGTGTCAACTAAAGCAGAAATGGCAGGAAGACAGTCTTTTGGTATGAAGAGCCTGGGACTCTGGAGTCAGAATGCCTGGATTTGAATCCCAACTCTATCTCCTAACAAGCTACCTAACTTTGAGAAGTCACTCAACCTTTGTAGAACTCCTTTTTTTTTCTTCTGAGAAACTGACACCCCATAGGTGTTAAAAAATATTAAGTTTATTTTTTAAAACAACACTGAACTCTAAAGCTGCTTAGAAAATATACATGCAAAATAAAATATAGTACAACAGTGATTGAAGGCTACTCACTGTTTACCCTTAAGCAAGTCATTAAGGCCTCCAAGCCTCAGTCTCCTTATCTGTAACTGGAGGATTTTTAAAAAATCCACTCAGAGGGTTGCCATAGAATCAAATGAGTTATTACAAGTAAAGTACTTAACAGAGAATCTAGCACATAGTAATCATTAAGTCAAATAGCAGCTATGTGTTACCATAAAATGACAAAAATTTTAAATGGGCAAAATAAAGCAGGTAACTGCAAATAAAACAAATGCATGGGTAGCAATATTAAAATCAGAAAAAATATAAGTAACAAAGATTACTCTGTTAATAGGAGGTAAAGTTTTAATGAAGACATGTTTATTTTCTGTATCAATATAAACATGTTGAAATACATAATGCAAAATAAAGTCTCCAGATAAAAATTAACAGAATTTACCAACAGTCATACAGGGTATCTATCAATATGTAACAAACCAAGTAAACAAAAACATAAATGACAAATTTAAATAAGGCTTAACAGTTGGATTTATGTCAAGATTTAAACTCCACTGAATACTTCTTTTGTTAAGCTCCAGAAATACAAACCAATCAAACAATATTCTACCAACAAAACAAACAAACAAAAACCTACATTTCAAAAGGCACAAGCTGTAGAGGCCATATTCACTTAAAAACAAAAAAAACGATGAAATATAAAATTCATAAAGTTGAAACCATATACTTCAAAATCCAATTCACTTCAATATTCAAAGCTCTCTCAGATAAATACTGTAACAAAGAATAATATCTGTAATTACAGTCCCACCAATAATTAATACTAGAGAACAGAGATCATCATTGAATTCTCAGTAACAGCTGTAGTAACTAGCAAACAGTAAGTACTAAATCAACATTTGCTGAGTGAACAGATTTCGAGTAACAACAAAACTGAGAACAGTGTATCTCAACACTTTAGTTGTTAAGTTCACGGCTTTAACCACCAGTATTATTTTGAAGGAAGGGAAAGAAAAAAAAAACTTTGGCTAAAGATTAGAACCAATTCAGAAAGGCCCAAAAGAAAACAAGGACAAGTTACTTTAAAATATGAAAAAGTTAATGACATATAAAAGAGAATTGTTAAACAGTAAAGAGTAGTTAAAACCTGGCAGTTCTCACTGAATTCTATACTTAAAAATGGTTAAAAAGGCAAATTTTATGTTACATATATATTTTACCACAATTAAAAAAATAATTTTTATACCTGAAACTAACACAGCATTGTAAATCAACTGTATTTCAATAAAATTTTAAAATAAGGACTTCCTTGGAGGGCCAGTGGTTAGGACTCCACGCTTCCAATGTAAGGGGTGTGGGTTCAATCCCTGGTTGGGGAGCTAAGATCCCACGTGCCGTGTAGCACAGCCCCCCCAAATTTTTTTTTTAAAAAAAAATATCTAAAAATTAAAAAAGAGGGAATTCCCCTGCTGGCCAGTGGTTAGGACTCTGTGCTCTCAGTCCCGAGGGCATGGGTTCAATCCCTGGTCGGGGACCAAGATCCTGCAAGTGCGGTGTGGCCAAAAAATAAAAATAAAAATCTCACGATAAAATGAAAAAATATAAATAAAATTATAAAAATATTTTTTTAAAAAGGGCAAGTCTAAAGGGGGGGAGGTTATTGAAAATAAAATAATATTAAAAAACAAAGAGCACAAACATTAACTAAGCACCAAGTCCAGAAATAAGTCCCATTATATCAAGTCAATATATTTAAAAGAAAAATGAAAGGAATAAAGATTTTTAAATTTTAATTAAACGAAGGATCAAAATTGATTCAGCCAGAAACATTAAACCTAGACCAATGACCATGAAGAAACTGAAAAATTTGCAGAGAATCACCTCCTTTAAAAGTTCCAGACCTGGAAAGTTTAACAAGTGATTATCCTTTAAGAAACAGAATATTCCTGGGGACTTCCCTGGTGTCCAGTGGTTAAGAATCTGCCTTCCAATGCAGGGGATGCAGGTTCAATCCCAGGTTGGGGAACTAAGATCCCACATGCCGCAGAGCAACTAAGCCAGCGTGCCACAACTACTGAGCCCACACGCTCTAGACTCTGTGCGCCACAACTAGAGAGAAGCCCACACTCCCAACGAAAGATCCTGCGTGCTGCAACTAAGACCCAACGCAGCCAAATAAATAAATGAAACAGAATATTCCTGAGCACAAACAACATGCTTACTTAATGGAGTTAAAGGTTAAATACTCTTAAAAACGTCTTCAAGTTATGAATGGCACAAGATAATTAACATTTACTGAGTCCTTCTAAGATTATCACTCTCTCATCTACCTCAAACTACCAGAGCCATGGTTTTAAATAAATTTCTACCACTGTTCCACTATTTATGGATGTTCTGAAGTCAGTTTATCTTGTACAACAGACTCCTGACATTCTCAATGGACACATCAGGACCTTCAAGAACACATGATAGGGCTTCCCTGGTGGCGCAGTGGTTGAGAGTCCGCCTGCTGATGCAGGGGACTTGGGTTCGTGCCCCGGTCCAGGAAGATCCCACATGCTGCGGAGCAGCTGGGCCCGTGAGCCATGGCCGCTGAGCCTGTGCGTCCGGAGCCTGTCCTCCGCAACGGGAGAGGCCACAACAGTGAGAGGCCCGCGTACCGGAAAAAAAAAAAAAGAACACATGATATGACAAATAACTAAAACATTTAAATGACCTCATCAGACCTTTTAAGAAATATATAAGATTAAACCACGCACTGCTCTTTTTGACTTTACTTATTAATCTCATAAGATGGTCACTGTTCACAGGGCAGAAAAATCACAAAAAAGCTTAAATGAAATAGGTGTGGGGGGATGAGCAGTCTCCAGATAAGTGACTTTCAGGAAAACCTAGGAACTTCAAGGTCTTCTCCATTCAAATTCATGCCTTTGTAAAATTAAGAACAGAATGGTACCAATTAGTTACACCCAAAATAATGAACATCTCTAAGAAATATTACATGGACTCCTTATATCCTCAATATTTTGAGGTATTTTAGTCTTCACATTAACTAAAAACCTTAGGTAATGTAACAGTGAGATCAATCCCTATACAAAGAAGTCTAATAACACTCAAGCAACCACATCAAGAAAGCTGTACGGAAATGACCCTCCAAACTACAGAGACTGCTCAGAGAACAGCGCATCTCCAGCCTAGGTTGCCCACACCTGTTACAGTACCTCCCCCAGGTACTGGACAGGTACAGGTACAGAGTCAGCTCCCAAAGCTCAGGTACTGCCTGGCTCTGGCCCCTCACCCCTAGCTGTGCAGCTGGCCTTGAACTAACCCTTAGGCTTTCCATGCCTATTTCGTCAACATAAAACGGGGATAACAGCACCTCCACTTCAGACTACTGAGGGCAAAAAAACATACAACCTAAATGGTTAGAACTTTGCCTGACACAGAGTAGGTGCTATATAAATGCCAGCTAATGTTTCTGCTGCTGTTGTTTTGTTTTCGGCTGTGCCACACAGCATGCGGGACCTTAACTACTTGACCAGGGATCAAACCCGTGCCCCCTGCAGTGGAAGCTCAGAGTCCTAACCACTGGACTGCCAGGGGAGTTCCTAAATGCCAACTAATGTTAATATATACTAATAACTGGGTTTGTGGCAGAGCTGCTCAGCGATTACTAGATACACTGTAAATTAATGCCAACAGACCATATAAACTAATTTCTGATCTGTCTTCCATTATAATCCTGGACAGCTGCTACTTCTACCTCTCACTGCTGTCCCAACTCACCTAAAACATAAGCCTCCTGGGAGTTCCCTGGCGGTCCAGTGGTTAGGACTCAGCATTTCACTACTGAGGGCCCGGGTTCAATCCCTGTTCGGGAACTAAAATCCCGCAGCCAAAAAAAAAGCGTCCTGAGAGCAGAAACGGCTCCACGTGACACTTGCTTGCAACCTCACCACGCCCAGCAACACCCAAGATTTATACATGTTCCTCCAATGTTACAATCCCAGGATCTAGCATGTACCCAACACATCAAAAAGCCTCAACAAATGTTTGCCCAGTGAGTAAGTTTGCATTCTTTAAACTACGCCAACTTGCAATCCAAGCTCCTGACTTGGCGAGTCTGGCCCTTGTTGCCACTGACCAGATTCTACTCATTGTTGGGCATCAACCCTGACTTTGCTCACTCGGTACACTCACTCCGAAGCTGGCTCCCAGATGGTTGCTGTGGTTCTCTGCTCCCACAGTGATGCGCTGTCCTTGCTCCCTCCCCTCCCGACAGGTCAGCCATCTCTAACCCAGGGCTCAAGCAAGAGGCAGTGCAAGTGTTTGGGGTTGGGGCTAGAGGAGCATGACCCAGCAGACGGAGGGGGTGGGTCATGAGGCCTCCTTTCCCACAGGTGGGTCATGAACCCAAAAGGCTAGAAAGCTTTTATTCCCCGTATTTTTAAAAAAGTTTAGTTCAGGGCTTCCCTGGTGGCACAGTGGTTGAGAGTCCGCCTGCTGATGCAGGGGACACGGGTTCATGCCCCGGTACGGGAAGATCCCACATGCGGCGGAGCGGCTGGGCCCGTGAGCCATGGCCGCTGAGCCTGCGCGTCCGGAGCCTGTGCTCCGCAACAGGGGAGGCCGCAACAGTGACAGGCCCGCGTACCGCAAAAAAAAAAAAAAGAAAAAAAAGTTTAGTTCAGCTTCTCAATGCTTCCAATAGGGCAAAAGGCCTACTTCCTACCTAAGTAACTAACTGTTCGGTAGCCAGACTTAAATGATGAGTTAATATTGCTTCTGATTTTAATGTTTGTTTCTAAATTAGTGCAAAATAATTTATATAGTAAAAGATGCCGTGCAAGTAGTATTTTTTTAATATAAATTTTATGTATTTATTTATTTATTTTTGGCTCCGTTGGGTCTTCATTGCTGCACGCGGGCTTTCTCTAGTTGTGGCGAGCGGGGGCTACTCTACTTTGTGGTGCGCGGACTTCTCACTGCAGTGGCTTCTCTTGTTGCAGAGCACGGGCTCTAGGCACACGGGCTTCAGTAGCTGTGGCACGTGGGTTCAGTAGTTGTGGCTCGTGGGCTCTAGAGTGCAGGCTCAGTAGTTGTGGTGCACAGGCTTAGTTGCTCCGCAGCATGTGGGATCTTCCTGGACTAGGGCTCGAACCTGTGTCCCCTGCATTGGTAGGCGGAGTCTTAACCACTGCGCCACCAGGGAAGTCCCTGTGCCTGTAATATTGAAAACTCCCGTGTTCAAATTTATTATGGCAGTTTAGATGTAAGCATTAATACTAGGAAAGAGGTCTCAGCTTCTGAACGTTAGAGAACCCTGAGGCCCTGGTCTTGGCCTCTGCTCACTCTATGCTGTCCCTCCGCCAGCCACATCCACTACCATCAATACACACACAAATCCCAAAAGTTGGTTTGCGGGGGACTTCCCTGGTGGTCCACTGTTTAAGCACCCAGCTTAAACGCAGGGGATGCCAGTTAAATCCCCGATCAAGGAACTAAAATCCACATGCCGCCGGGCAACTAAGCCCACGCACTGCAACTACCGAGCCCACGCACCACAACTGGAGAGCCCATGTAACACAACTACAGAGCCCACACGCTCTGGAGCCCGTGTGCCACAACTAGAGAGAAGCCCACGCACCACAATGAAGAGCCCACGTGCTGCAACGAAAGATCCTGCGTGCCACAACTAAGACCTGGTGCAGCCAAAAACTAAATTAATTAATTTATGAAAAAAAGAAAAAGAAGTTGGTTTGGGGGCTCAAATGTCTATGGTACAACTGTCTAATCTGCACTGCCCCCGCTTGGATGTCTCAAGGCACTTTGAGCTCAACATGTCCAAACCCAAATCTACATGCCTCGGCCTCTGTGGCAATGGTGAGCCAGAGCCCCTGGCAGCGTCCACTGCAAAGAAAACAGCAAGAGAGCAAAGGGACAGCCCTGCCCAATACAAGGAAGACCTGTGCCCTGATGAGACACCCACAGCCCGTTCTCCACATCCATCCCCCCATTTTCCACATCCCATAAGCAAAATTCAAGGAGGCACACCACATGCCCTGTCAAATGCCCACCCATGCCTGACACCAGGCCACTAACTAGTCTTCCTGCTTCAGCCTCTGCCCTTACATCCATGATGCATCTGCAATCACTCTTTTAGAACCTAAGTCACAGCACTTCACTCTTCTGCTCAAAACCCTCCCATGCTCCCATCTTAACAAGATAAAAACCGATGTTGTCAGAGAGACAGACAAGACCCTCTGTCCAGAACAGAGCCCGACAAGCAGGCACTCAGCAGACACTGGTGGGACGGAGGGACAAGCGTGATGTACACATGGCAACATCGGAACCCCAAAACGAAGCTGCGGGCCAAAGTAAGAGTAGGACCCGCGCCCTACACCATTCGGTAATAAACACACAAATACATACAAGAGAATGAAGACCTGTCCCCCAGACATAGCCCTTCTGCAGTATCTCCTATCAGGAGAAATCCTTTCTGAAGTCAGACTCCTAAGAATTCGCTTTGGCCCTCCCACATTCAATGCACCTCATTCGCCATCTCCACTGCCACCGCCACCTCTCACGTGGGTTACTGAAGTGCCTTCCACCCGTCTCCCTGTAGCCACTGTCACCAAGCAAACAAACCATTATCCTCACTGCAGCCAGAGAGCTCTTCTCTGCTTTTCAAAGCCCACCAAGTGTCTCCAGGTGCTCTTAACCAAAAGAGCAAAACCCTCTGGCCCAGCCCTGCAGGCCCCACCCAGAGCTTCCCAGTCTCCCCCTCCAGGCCCCTTGCTCCAGCACACCTGGAGGTGAAGCTGGGCATGGCACAAGGCTTCCCTCCTACCTGGCCTAGTGATAGTTCTGACCCACAGGCAGCTGCGAGGCCCAGCCTGAAACCTTTCATCCCACCTAAATCTCTCATTTTACGTACCAGAGGAGGACAAGAGACTCTCTGGGTCACACCGTGAATTCCTAGCAAGGCTAGAAAAATGCCCAGGTCCCCGGTCCAGCCAGTGCTTGGAGGCTACATCCTCAGACAATCTGGTTTCCAGTAGATGCCGTACAGGACCTCATTCAGGGGGAAAAGGTATTAGAAAGAAAGCTTGAAATGTTACTTTCAGCTTAACTTTTAGCTGAAACTCAGTCTTCATACTCTGTTTTGCTGTCCTGACCAAGATTTTAGAAAGTGGTAAATCAACAGTTCTGCTCTAGAATTTTACTTCTAGAGGTAAATTTTACTAAAGTTTACCTCAAAACTTTCTTCCGCCAAGACACCTTTAAATAAAATTAGGTTTTCTGCCTCGAAACCACTAACTTCCAAACTCATATTGCACATGTGAATTTTTTACAAATAACTCAACACAAGCGCACTGTCCTATCAGATGTGCATCTCCAAGCTTGCCTGCAAGGTGGCCCTCATCAGGGAAAGTGTCCCCACAGTCCCCCTGCCCTGTACTTCAGGCCCTGCCCTCTCCTTCATGCCTCAGAATGGATAATAAACCCACGGGGGAACAGGCAGCCCATCACAGCACGGTCGGGGACCCACAATGAAGCCTAGCATAAAAATATGATCTGGTCCACTTCTGAGAAACGTGAACCAAAATACAAAGCACAGCCAGCCAGTAGTCATCGAAGGCTACCAGGAGGAAGAGCTGGGGCCATGGCAAGCAGAATGGTCCAAGAGCAGACTCTATGGGTAAGGTGGGCCAGGCCAGAAGAGGGAGGGGCTCAGGGAAGCTGCCCCACAGCAAGAAGGACCTACAGGACAGGCAGGGTGCCCGTGCGTGGCAATTCTTATCTTAAATTAAGCTGAGCGGAGCAACTTTCTGTTTCATGCAATCTAAAGATCCCTAAATACAACAGAGAGTGGGGGAAGGAGGGAAGGATCAAGGTGAGGAAGAGGCACTGACGTGGTAGCACTTAGAGCACTCGACTTCCATCTGGGAAACACGACCAAAGGCAGCCCACCTGAGACTGAAGCCTAACAGAAACAATTATTCTCCTAAACCGGCAGCACAAAAGCTCCCAGCCCTCAGAGTGAGGGCTGAAAAGTAGCCTGGGCTCCTCTAGCCAAGCCCTGCTCTAAGCAGGAGCTCTCCAAGTGCTGCACCCATGGGGTAATTTGCACACCTTCTTCTAAATGGCACACAGCCTTACATCTAGATGTGGGAAGGTTTATTTCCTGTGTCACCATGGTATTTCAGCGATGAAGGGGAGAAAAGAGTTTCAATTATTCCAGTCACGAGAGAGGGCTGGAAGGCCCCTTAGTGCTGTGTGATACACCAAAGGACTGTGTGGTGACCCCTGCAAGAAGGAATAACAGGAGGTGACCAAGAGTATTACTGTTCTTCCCCAGTACATGAAATACTTAGGAAAAGTTTAAAATGTACTGAGAAAAAACATAGAGATTTCGTTTATTCTGATACCTCCTAAGCATATCATCAAAGTTGTTTAAAAGAGATTTACAGAGATGCTTCTTCAGCTCAGAATGACCCTCTCAACTTAATAAAATGCCTTAAGAAATCCAGATGACCAAATCCACGATGGTTCCCAGAATGTACTACCTTCTTACAAATGGAAGATCTGAACACACTGAATCCAATCCTGCAGGCAGAAATAAGGCTAAGGTGATTTATCCAAGGGAGCACAGACCCAGACTGGTCCCAGGCCGAGCAGATGGCAACCAGAGACTCCAAACACTCAGTGCTGCCTAAACGCCCAGAACTAATTCTGAAGAACTCCTGGGCTATTTCGTGGAAGAGGGTCACAAATACAGAAGATATTCCAAAGTGAACATTAGAAGTCATGCTTTAAGTTTCTGTTGCTTAAATATTAGTTGTGAAAACCTTCAGATGTATGTGAATTATCCAGCATCTGACTCTAAGAGTACGGCTCCACTTTCAAGGGCATCTGAATGAGATGAAATCAAATTATGACAATACACCAGTCCTAAAATTTCAAGGATGAATGTATGAATCCCAAGACCATCCAGAAACTTGTCATCTTTAACTTCTTTCATCAGTGCCTTATAGTTTTTGAAGTACAGGTCTTTTGCCTCCTTAGGTAGGTTTATTCCTAGGTATTTTAGGATACCTTTTTGATGTGATTGCTTCCTTAATTTCTCTTTCTGATCTTTCGTTATTAGTGTATAGAAATGCAAGCGATTGCTGTGTATTAACTTTTTTTTTTTAATAGGAACTTTTTTGTTTTTTGGCTACATTGGGTCTTTGTTGCTGGGCAACGACTTTCTCTCGTTGAGGTGAGCAGGGGCTACTCTTCGTTGTGATGCACGAGCTTCTCAATGCAGTGGCTTCTCTTGTTGCGGAGCATGGGCTCTAGGTGCACGGGCTTCAGTTCAGTAGTTGCTGCACGTGGGCTCAGTAGTTGCGGCACATGGGCCCTAGAGCGCGTGAGCTTCAGTAGTTGCAGTGTGTGGGCTCAGTAGTTGTGGCTCACAGGCTCTAGAGTACAGGCTCAGTATTTGTGGTGCACGGGCTTAGCTGCTCTGCAGCATGTGGGATCTTCCCAGACCAGGGATCACACCCATGTCCCCTGCAATGGCAGGTGAATTCTTAACCACTGAGCCACCAGGGAAGTCCCTGTGTATAAACTTTGTATCCTGCCACTTTACCAAATTCATTAATGAACTCTAGTAGTTTTCTGGTAGTGTCTTTAGGATTTTCTATGTATAGCATCATGTCATCTGCAAACAGTGACAGTTTTACTTCTTTTCCAATTTGGATTCCTTTAATTTATTTTTCTTCTCTGATTGCCGTGGCCAGGATTTCCAAAGCTACATTGAATAAAAGTGACAAGAGTGGACATCCTGGTCTTGTTCCAGATCTTAGAGGCAATGCTTTCAGCTTTTCACCCTTGAGTATGACGTTAGCTGTGGGTTTGTCATACGTGGCCTTTATTATGTTGAGGTAGATTCCCTCTATGCCCACTTTCTGGAGATTTTTTTTTTTTTTTTTTTTTTTTTGCGGTACGCGGGCCTCTCACCGCTGTGGCCTCTCCTGCTGCAGGGCACAGGCTCCAGATGCACAGGCCCAGTGGCCATGGCTCACGGGCCCAGCCGCTCCGCGGCATGTGGGATCTTCCCAGACTGGGACACGAACCCGTGTCCCCTGCATCGGCAGGCGGACTCTCAACCACTGCACCACCAGGGAAGCCCTGGAGAGCTTTTTTTTTTATCATAAATGGATAAAATACCTAGGAATAAATCTACCTAAGGATGCAAAAGACCTGTACTCCGAAAACTATAAGACGCTGATGAAAGAAAATGAAGATGACACAAACAGATGGAAAGATATACCATGTTCTTGGATTGCAAAAATCATTACTGTCAATACTGACCCAAGGCAGTCTACAGATTCAATGTGATCCCTATCAACTTACCAATGGCAGTTTTCACAGAACTAGAACAAAAAGATTTTAAACTTGTATTTTTATGGAAACACAAAAGACAATGATAGCCAAAGCAATCTTGAGAAAGAAAAATGGAGCTGAAGGGATCAGGCTCCCTGACTTCAAACTATACTACAAAGCTACAGTAATCAAAACAGTATGCTACTGGCACAAGAACAGAAATATAGATCAATGGAATAGGTAAGAAAATCTAGAAATAAACCCACGCACCTAAGGTCACCTAATCTATGACAAAGGAGGCAAGAATGTACAAAGGAGAAAAGACAGTCTCTTCAATAAGTGGTGCTGTGAACACTGGGCACCTACAGGTAAAAGAATGGAATTAGAACATTCTCTAACACCACACATAAAATATAAAAATAATCTCAAAATGGATTAAAGACCTAAACGTAAGATACTACAAAACTCCTAGAGGAAAACACAGGCAGAACACTCTTTGACATAAATCACAGCAATATATTTTTGGATCTGTCTCCTACAGTACTAGGAAAAAACCAAAAATAAACAAATGGGACTTAATTATACTTAAAAGCTTTTGCACAGCAAAGGAAACCATAAACAAAATGAAAACGCAACCTACAGAATGGGAGAAAATATTTCCGAATGATGTGACCGACAAGGCACTGATCTACAAAATATACAAACAGCTCTTACAGCTCAATATCAAAAAAGCAAACAACCCAATTAAAAAATGGGCAGAAGATCTAAATAGATATTTCT
This sequence comes from Leucopleurus acutus, assembly GCF_964270905.1. NCBI lineage: Eukaryota > Metazoa > Chordata > Mammalia > Artiodactyla > Delphinidae > Leucopleurus > Leucopleurus acutus. The sequence goes on along the minus strand of NC_139146.1, from coordinate 1,688,289 downwards.
CCAAAGAAGACATACAGATGGCCAACAGGCACATGAAAAGATGCTCAACATCACTAATTAATAGAGAAATGCAAATCAAAACTACAATGAGGTATCACCTCACACCAGTCACAATGGCCATCATCAAAAAGTCTACAAGGACTTCCCTGGTAGCACAGTGGTTAAGAATCCACCTGCCAAAGCAGGGGACGCGGGTTTGAGCCCTGGTCTGGGAAGATCCCACATGCCGTGGAGCAACTAAGCCCACACGCCACAACTACTGAGCCTGCACTCTAGAGCCCGTGAGTCACAACTACTGAGCCTGCGCACCGCAACTACTGAAGCACACGTGCCTAGAGCCCATACCCCACAAGGAGAAGCCACTGCAATGAGAAGCCCATTCACCACAACGAAGAGTAACCCCGCTCACCACAACTAGAGAAAGCCCGTGCACAGCAACGAAGACCCAACACAGCCAAAAATAAATAAATACATTTATAAAAACCAAAAATCTGTAAATAATAAATGCTGGAGAGGGTTTGGAGAAAACGGAAACACTGTTGGTGGGACTATGTATTAGTACAGCCACTATGGAGAGCAGTAGGGGGATTCCTTAAAAAACTAAAACAGAGCTATTATATGATCCTACAATCTCACTCCTGGGCATCTATCCAGAGAAAACCATAATTTGAAAAAATACATGCACCTCTATGTTCACTGCAGCACCATTTACAATAGCCAAGATATGGAAGCAACCTAAATGCCCATTGGCAGATGAATGGATGAAGAAGATATGGTGTCTTTATGCAATGGACTATTACTCAGCCATAAAAAAGAATGAAATAATGCCATTTGCAGCAACATGAGTGGACCTAGAGATTATCATACTAAATGAAGTAAGCCAGACATAGAAAGACACAAATATCACAAAATGTCGCTTATATAAAGAATCTTAAAAAAAAAGGATACAAATGAATTTATATACAAAACAGACCCACAGACATAGAAAACAAACTTATGGTTATCAAAGGTGAAGGGGAGAGATACAGTAGAAGTTTGGGATTAACATATATACACTGTTAATATAAAACAGATAACCAACAAGGACCTATTGTATAGCACAGGGAACGATACTCAATATTTGGTAACCTATAAAGCAAAAGCATCTGAAAAAAAATAGATATATATGTATGTATAACTGAATCACTTTGCTGTACATCTGAAACTAACACAACATTCTAAATCAACTACACTTCAATTAAAAAAAAAATTAGTGGGACTTCCCTGGTGGTCCAGTGGTTAAGACTCTGCACTTCCACTGCAGTGGGCTTGGGTTTGATCCTTGGTTGGGGAACTAAGATCCCACATGCCACGTGGTGCAGCCAAACAAACAAACAAACAAAAATTTGTGATTCTGTGAGCAGATAATATTTGAGTCTAACTGATTATGAAAGCATATTCATTTTAATTTTAATGGAATTAGCTAAAATAAAAATTGGGAGTCACAGGGCCTTGATTGACACTTGCTGTTCCCTCGGCCTCTTACCCAGATGTCTGCACAGCTTTGCTCTCTCACCGTCGTTGGGTGTCTGCTCATTGTTACCTTCTCAGGGGGGCCTTCGCTGACCCTGCCCCCCACCACTTAACACTGCAGGCATCACGCGCACATGCCCCACCCCATCACCCACCACCCCACCCCACCCTACCCTAACTTACTGTCTCTTCCCATGCAAGGGGGCAGGGGGATCTTCAACTGCTTCGTCCACTAATGTATTCTCAGTGTGAAGAACAATCCCTGACACATAACAGATGCTATAAATATACGATGAATGAACCAGTGAGTCAATGACGCTAGATCTCAGGTGTGCCTCTCAAGCTCCCAAGAGTATTTCAGGATGGTAAACACCAAAATTTGCACTATTAACACTGACAAAGAGCAGTAACCTCACACCTGCACAGTCATGTTTAAATATGATGGAATAAACTACCTCTGGACTGGTTTTGTTTTACTGTTAAATAAAACCTAGTTTTTAGAAAATTATGTTCCACCACTCGTAGCAACAGAATTTCCATTACAATTTCTCAAGCCCACACATGGATTTCTAATCAACCTGGCTTTTTACAAGAGTCTGGATGAGTAAGTCCATGAGTGTTTCAATAAATAACTAGGATGATATTGAAACAAACTGTGTTTAACTTCCTGAACAAGCTAAAGACTTAATCCTACCAATCATGAGCTTCCATGCAACAGGAAAGGGAAGAAAATGATCTTAAGATTCTCCTATATTCCAGAATCAGAATTAACTAAATCTGGAATCAACTTTGCACACAAGGAAACATATTCGAGGCATTATCTCCTAAGACCTAAGTTCTAACTCTCCAAATAACCAACCCCCCCCCCTTTTTATTCCCCCCTCCTGTTTTGCCCCTTACCCTGTAGTCGATATACCTGGTAGTAACACACACTCCTTACTGCAGGAAACGCTGGCCTAGAATGCTTTCCTGTATCTTTCTCTTTAGCACTTTTGAACGTCTGGACTAAATTGGCTATACTGTCTAAACTCACATCATGGAAAATTTCTGCACTTCAAATGTGATACTGAAATTTTCAGATATCTTTCTAAAAATTCCTAATTCTACATTTCATTTGATCCGTTCAACAAACACCTATTGGGGGGGCGGAGTCAAGATGGCGTACTAGGAGGACGTGTAATTCGCATCTCCTCACAACTAGGGCATCTACCAGGCACTGGTGGGGGACCACAGACACTTAAGGGGCCGGGAGGAACCCCCAGCGACAGGCTTGCGGGATCATGGTTCCCAGGCTGGAGGTCAAGCCCGAGCTCTGAGTGGGAGCTCCAAGTACAAACCGCTGTACTAATAGAGAACCTCAGACCCCAGGGAATATCAATCGGAGTGAAGTTTGAACAGGTCCTCATCTCAGCGCCAAGACCCAGCTCTATCCAACTTCCTGAAAATGCCAGTGCTGGACGTCTCAGGACAAACAACCACTAAGACAAGAATACAGCACCACCCGTCAAAAAAAAAAAAAAAAAAAAAAAAAATGAAACGACAAAAAAAAAATGTTACAGATGAAGGAGCAAGGTAAAAACCCACAAGACCAAATAAATGAAGACGAAATAGGCAACCTAACTGAAAAAGAATTCAGAGTAATGATAAGAAAGATGATCCAAAATCTCAGAAACAGAATGGAGAAAATACAAGAAACATTTAACATGGATCTAGAAGAACTAAAGAGCAAACAATGATGAACAACACAATAACTGAAGTTAAAAATACTCCAGAAGCAATCAATAACAGAATAACTGAGTCAGAAAAACAGGTAAGTGAGCTGAAAGATAAAATGGTGGAAATAACTGCCAAGGAACAGAATAAAGAAAAAAGAATGAAAAGATTTGAGGACAGGGCTTCCCTGGAGGCGCAGTGGTTGAGAGTCCGCCTGCCGATGCAGGGGACACGGGTTCGTGCCCCGGTCCGGGAGGATCCCACATGCCGCGGAGCGGCTGGGCCCGTGGGCCATGGCCGCTGAGCCTGCGCGTCCGGAGCCTGTGCTCCGCAACAGCAGAGGCCACAACAGTGAGAGGCCCGCGTACCTCAAAAAAATATATATATATAAAAAAAACACAAACAAACAGAAATGAACAATACAATAACTGAAATGAAAAATACACTAGAAGGAATCAACAGCAGAATAAATGATGCAGGAAAATGGGTAAGTGACCTGGAAGACAGAATGTGGTGGAATTCACTGCTGCGGAACAGAATAAAGAAAAAAGAATGAAAAGAAATGAAGACGGCCTAAGAGACCTCTGGGACAACATTAAACAGAACAACATTCACATTACAGGGGTTCCAGAGGGAGAAGAGAGAGAGAAAGGACCCGAGAAAATACTTCAAGAGATTATAGCTGCAAACTTCCCTAACATGGGAAAGGAAGTAGCCACCCCAATCCAGGAAGCACAGAGAGTCCCATACAGGATAAACCCAAGGAGAAACACGCCAAGACACACAGTAATGAAATTGGCAAAAATTAAAGGCAAAGAAAAATTATTGAAAGCAGGAAGGAAAAAACGACAAATAACATACAAGAGAACTCCCATAAGGTTAACAGCCGATTTCTCAGCAGAAACTCTACAAGCCAGAAGGGAGGGGCATGACATATTTAAAGTGATGAAAGGGAAGAACCTACAACCAAGATTACTCTACCCGGCAAGGATCTCATTCAGATTCGATGGAGAAATCAAAAGCTTTACAGACAAGCAAAAGCTAAGAGAATTCAGCACCACCAAACCAGCTCTACAACAAATGCTAAAGGAACTTCTCTAACTGGGAAACACAAAACAAGGAAAGGACCTACAAAAAGAAATGCAAAACAATTAAGAAAATGGTAATAGGAACATACATATAGATAATTACCTTAAACGTGAATGGATCACATGCTCCAACCAAAAGACACAGGCTCACTGAAAGGATACAAAAACAAGACCCAAATATATGCTGTCTACAAGAGACCCACTTCAGACCTAGGGACACAGACAGACTGAAAGCGAGGGAATGGAAAAAGATATTCCATGCAAATGGAAATCAAAACGAAGCTGGAGTAACAAAACTCTTATCAGATAAAATAGACTTTAAAGTAAAGATTATTACAGGAAACAAGATATGACACTACATAAGGATCACGGGGTCAATTCAAGAAGAAGATATAACAATTATAAATATATATACACCCAACACAGGAGCACCTCAATACATAAGGCAACTGCTAACAGCTATAAAAGAGGAAATCAACAGCAACACAAAAATACTGGGGGACTTTTAACACCTCACTTACACCAATGGACAGATCATCCAAACAGAAAATTGATAAGGAAACACAAGCTTTAAATGACACAACAGACCAGACAGATTTAATTGATATTTATCAGACGTTCCATCCCAAAACAGCAGATTACACTTTCTTCTCAAGTGCGCACAGAACATTCTCCAGGATAGATCACATCTTGGGTCGCAAATCAAGCCTCAGTAAATTTAAGAAAATTTAAACCATACCAAGCATCTTTTCTGACCCCAATGCTATGAGATTAGAAATCAATTACAGGGAAAAAAAACATAAAAAACACACATACATGGAAGCTAAACAATACGTTACTAAATAACCAAAAGATCACTGAGGAAATCAAAGGGGAAATAAAAAAATACCTAGAGACAAATGACAATGAAAACACGATGATCCAAAACCTACAGGATGCAGCAAAAGCAGTTCTAAGAAGTAAGGTTATATATAGCAATACAAGCCTACCTCAAGAAACAAGCAAAATCTCAAATAAACAATCTAACCTTACACCTAAAGGAACAAGAGAAAGAAGAACAAACAAAACTCAAAGTTAGCAGAATGAAAGAAATCATAAGGATCAGAGCAGAAAAAAATGAAATTGAAACAAAGAAAACAATAGCAACGATCAACAAAAATAAAAGCTGGTTCTTTGAGAAGATAAACAAAACTGATAAACTATTAGCCAGACTCATCAGGAAAAAGAGGAAGAGGACTCAAATCAATAAAAGTAGAAATGAAAAAGGAGAAGTTACAACAGACACTGCAAAAATACAAAGCATCCTAAGAGACTCCTACAAACAACTCTATGCCAATAAAATGGACAACCTGGAAGAAATGGACAAATTCTTAGAAAGATATAACCTTCCAAGACTGAACCAGGAAGAAACAGAAAATATGAACAGACCAACCAATCACAAGTAATAAAATTGAAACTGTGATTAAAAATCTTCCAACAAAGAAAAGCCCAGGACCAGATGGCTTCACAGCTGAATTCTATCAAACATTTAAGAGCTAACACCCATCCTTCTCAAACTCTTCCAAAAAATTGCAGAGGAAGGAACACTCCCAAACTCATCCTATGAGGCCACGATCACCCTGATACCAAAACCAGACAAAGATACTACAAAAAAAGGAAATTACAGAGCAACATCACTGATAAACATAGATGCAAAAACCCTCAACAAAATACTAGCAAACAAAATCCAACAAAACATTAAAAGGATCATACACCATGATCAAGTGGGATTTATTCGAGGGATGAGAGGATTCTTCAATATACACAAATCAATATGATACACCATATTATTAAACTGAAGAATAAAAACCATATGATCATCTCAATAGATGCAGGAAAAGCTTTTGACAAATTTCAACACTCATTTATGATAAAAAGTCTCCAGAAAGTGGGTATAGAGGGAAACTACCTCAATATAATAAAAACCACATACTACAAACCCACAGCAAACATCATTCTCAATGGTGAAAAACTGAAAGCATTTCCTCTACGATCAGGAACAAGACAAGGATGTCCACTCTCACCACTATTATGCAACATAGTTTTGGAAGTCCTAGCCACGGCAATCAGAGAACAAAAAAATAAAAGGAATCCAAATTGGAAAAGAAGTAAAACCGTCACTGTTTGCAGATGACATGATACTATATACATAGAGAATCCTAAAGTTGCCACCAGAAAACTACTAGAACTAATCAATGAATTTGGTAAAGTTTCAGGATACAAAATTAATGCAGAGAAACCTCTTGCATTCCTAAATACTAATGATGAAAAATTTGAAAGAGAAATTAAGGAAACACTCCCATTTACCATTGCAACAAAAAGAATAAAATACCTAGGAATAAACGTACCTAAGGAGACAAAAGACCTATATGCAAAAAACTATAAGACACTGATGAGAGAAATTAAAGATGATACAAAGAGAAATACACCACGTTCTTGGATTGGAAGAATCAATATTGTGAAAATGACTATACTACACAAAGCAATCTACAGATTCAGTGCAATCCCTATCAAATTACCAATGGCATTTTTCACAGAACTAGAACAAAAAATCTTAAAATTCGTATGGAGACACAAAAGACCCCAAATAGCCAAAGCAGTCTTGAGGGAAAAAAACGGAGCTGGAGGAATCAGACTCCCTGACGTCAGACTATAGTACAAAGCCACAGTAATCAAGATAATATGGTACTGGCACAAAAACATAAATATAGATCAATGGAACAGGAGACAAAGCCCAGAGATAAAACCACATGGTCAACTAATCTATGACAAAGGTGGCAAGGATATACAATAGAGAAAAGACAATCTTTTCAGTAAATGGTGCTGGGAAAACTGGAGACCTACATGTAAAAGAATGAAATTAGAATACTCCCTAACACTATCCACAAAAATAAACTCAAAATGGATTAGAGACCTAAATATAAGGCCAGACACTATAAAATTCTTAGAGGAAAACATAGGAAGAACACTCTTTGACATAAATCACAGCAAGATCTTTTTTGATCCACCTCCTAGAGTAATGGAAATAAAAACAAAATAAAACAAATCAGACCTATGAAACTTAAAATCTTGTGCAAAGCAAAGGAAACTACAAACAAGACGAAAAGACAACCCTCAGAATGAGAGAAAATATTTGCAAATGAATCAATGGACAAAGGATTAATCTCCAAAATATATAAACAGCTCATGCAGTTCAATATTGAAAACACAAACAACCCAATCCAAAAATGGGCAGAAGACCTAAATAGACATTTCTCTAAAGAAGACATATAGATGGCCAACAAGCACATGGAAAGCTGCTCAAAATCACTAATTATTACAGAAACGCAAATCAAAACTACAATGAGGTATCACCTCACACCAGTTAGAATGGTATCATCAGAAAATCACAAACAACAAATGCTGGAAAGGGTGTGGAGAAAAGGCAACCCTCTTGCACTGTTGGTGGGAATGTAAATTGATACAGCCACTATGGACAACAGTATGGAGGTTCCTTAAAAAACTAAAAATAGAATTACCATATGACCCAGCAATCCCACTACTGGGCATATACCCAGAGAAAACCATAATTCAAAAAGACATATGCACCCCAATGTTCACTGCAGCACTCTTTACAATAGCCAGGTCATGGAAGCAACTTAAATGCCCATCGACAGACAAATGGATAAAGATGTGGTACACACATACAATGTAATATTACTCAACCATAAATAGGAATGAAACTGGGTCATTTGTAGAGACGTGAATGAATCCAGAGACTGTCAGAGTGAAGTCAAAAAGAGAAAAACAAATATTGTATGTTAACAAATATATGTGGAACCAAAAAAAGTGGTGCAGATGAACCGGTTTGCAGGGCAGAAATTGAGACACAGATGTAGAGAACAAACATATGGACACCAAGGGGGGAAAGCAGTGGAGGGGTGGGGTGGGGTGGGGTGGGGTCATGAACTGGGAAATTGGGATTGACATATATACCATATGTATAAAATGGATAACTAATAAGAATCTGTTGTATAAAAAATTAAATAAAATAAAGCTCAAAAATTCAAAATAAAATTAAATACAAAGAGAAAATTTTAAAAGCAGCAAAGGAAAAGCAACAAATAACATAGAAAGGAACTGCCATAACGTTAACAGCTTATTTTTCAGCAGAAACTGCAAGCCAGAAGGCACTGGCAGGACGTGTTTAAAGTGATGAAACGGGAAAACCTACAACCAAGATTACTGTACCCAGCAAGGATCTCATTCAGATTCGATGGAGAAACCAAAACCTTTACAGATAAGCAAAAATTAAAAGAATTCAGCACCACCAAATCACCTTTACAGCAAATGCTAAAGGAACTTCTCTAGGCAGGAAACACAAGAGAAGGAAAAGACCCACAAAAACAAAGCCGAAACAGTTAAGAAAATGGTAATAGGAACATACATATCGATAATTACCTTAATTGTGAATGGATTAAATGCTCCAACCAAAAGACACAGGCTGGCTGAATGGATACAAAAACAAGATCCATATATATGCTGTCTACAAGAGACCCACTTCAGACCTAGGGACACATACAGACTGAAAGCGAGGGGATGGAAAAAGATATTCCATGCAAATGGAAACCAAAAGAAAGCTGGCACAGCATTTCTCATATCAGACAAAACAGACTTTAAAATAAAGACTATTACAAGAAAGAAAGAAGGACACTATAAAATGATCAAGGGATCAATCCAAGAAAAAGATATAACAATTGTAAATATTTATGCACCCAACATAGGAGCATCTCAACACATAAGGCAAATACTAACAGCCATTAAAGGGGAAATGAACAGTAACACAGTAATAGTAGGGAACTTTAACACCCCACTTTCACCAATGGTGAAATCATCCAAAATGAAAATAAATGAGGAAACACAAGCTTTAAGTGACACAGTAAACAAGGTAGACTTAATTGATATTCATAGGACATTCCATCCAAAAACAACAGAATACACTTTCTTCTCAAGTGCTCATGGAACATTCTCCAGGATAGACCGTATCTTGGGTCACAACTCAAGCCTTGGTAAATTTAAGAAAACTGAAATCGTTATCAAGTATCTTTTCCGACTACAACGCTATGGGACTAGACATCAATTACAGAAAAAAAACTGTATAAATACAAACACATGGAGGCTAAACAATACACTACTAAATAACCAAGAGATCACTGAAGAAATCAAAGAGAAAATAAAAAAATACCTAGAAACAAATGACAATGAAAACACGATGACCCAAAACCTACGGGAGGCAGCAAAAGCCATTCTAAGAAGAAAATTTATAGCAATCCAATCCTACCTTAAGAAACAAGAAAAATCCAAATAAACAACCTAACCTTTCACCTAAGGCAATTAGATAAAAAAAGAACAAAAAGACCCCGAAGTTAGCATAAGGAAATAAATCATAAAGATAAGATCAGAAATAAATGAAAAAGAAATTTAGGAAACAAGAATAAAGATAAATAAAACTAAAAGCTGGTTCTTTCAGAACATAAACAAAATTGGTAAACCATTAGCCAAACTCATCAAGAAAAAAAGGGAGAAGACTCAAATCAACAGAATTAGAAATAAAAAGAAGGAACAACTGACACTGCAGAAATACAAAGGATTATGAGAGATTACTACATGCAACTATATGCCGATAAAATGGACAACCTGGAAGAAATGGACAAATTCTTAGAAAAGCACAACCTTGCAAAACTGAACCAGGAAGAAACAGAAAATATAAACAGACCAATCACAAGCACTGAAATTGAAACTGTGAATAAAAATCTTCCAACAAGGACTTCCCTGGTGGCGCAGTGGTTTAGAGTCCGTCTGCCAATGCAGGGGACACAGGTTTGCGCCCTGGTCTGGGAGGATCCCACATGCCGCGGAGCGGCTGGGCCCGTGAGCCATGGCCGCTGAGCCTGCACGTCCGGAGCCTGTGCTCCACAACAGGAGAGGCCACAGCAGTGAGAGGCCCGCGTACTGCAGGGAAAAAAAAAAAATCTTCCAACAAAGAAAAGCCCAGGACAAGACGGATTCACAGGCGAATTCTATCAAACATTTACAGAAGAGCTAATAACACCTACCCTTTTCAAACTCTTCCAAAAAATAGCAGAGGGAGGAACACTGACCAACTTGTTCAACAAGGCCACCATCACCCCGGTACCAAAACCAGACAAAGAGATCACACATACACGCAAAACCACAGGCCAATATCTCTGATGAACATAGATGCAAAAATCCTCAACAAAATAGTAGCAAACAGAATCCAACAGCACACTAAAAGTGTCATACACCATGATCGAGTGGGGTTCATCCAAGGAATGCAAGGATTCTTCAATATACACAAGACAATCCATGGGATACACCACATTAACAAATTGAAGAATAAAAACCATATGATAATCTCAATAGATACAGAAAAAGCTTTTGACAAAATTCAACACCCATTTATGATAAAAACTCTCCAGAACGTAGGCATAGAGGGAACCTACCTCAACATAATAAACGCCATATATGACAAACCACAGTTAACATTGTTCTCAATGGTGAAAAGCTGAAAGCATTTCTTCTAAGATCGCGAACAAGACAAGGTTGCACACTCTCACCACTATTATTCAACAGTTTGGAAGTTTTAGCCACAGCAATCAGAGAAGAAAAAGAAAAGTAATCCAAATCAGAAAACAAAAAGTAAAACTGTCACTGTTTGCAGATGACATGATACCATACATAGAGAATCCTAAAGATGCTACCAAAAAACTACTAGAACTAATCAATGAATTTGGTAAAGTAGATACAAAATTAATGCACAGAAATATCTTGCATTCCTATACACTAATGGTGAAAAATCTGAAAGAGAAATTAAGGAAACATTCCCACTGACCACTGTAACAAAAAGAATAAAATACCTAAGAATAAACCTACCTAAGGAAACAAAAGACCTGTATGCAAAAAACTATAAGACACTGATGAAAAAAATTAAAGATGATACAAACAGATAGAAAGATACACTATGTTCTTGGCTTGCAAGAATCAACACTCTGAAAATGACTATACTAACCAAAGCAATCTACAGATTCAGTGCAATCCCTATCAAACTCCCAATGGCATTTTTCACAGAAGTAGAACAAAAAAATTGCACAATTTGTATGGAAACACAAAAGACCCTGAATAGCCAAAGCAATCTTGAGAAAGAGAAACGGAGCTGGAGGAAGCAGGCTCCTGGACTTCAGACTATACCACAAAGCCACAGTAATCAAGACAGTATGGTACTGGCACAAAAACAGAAATATAGATCAATGGAACAGGATAGAAAGCCCAGAGATAAACCCATGCACATAAAGTCACCTTATCTTTGATAAAGAAGGCAAGGAAATACAATGGAGAAAAGACAGCCTCTTCAATAAGTGGTGCTGGGAAAACTGGACAGCTACATGTAAAAGAATGAAATTAGAACACTCCCTAATACCATACACAAAAATAAACTCCAAATGGATTAAAGACCTAAATGTAAAGCCAGACACTATAAAACTCTTAGAGGAAAACATAGGCAGAACACTCTATGACATAAATCACAGCAAGATCCTTTTTGACCCACCTCCTAGTGTAATGGAAATAAAAACAAAAGTAAACAAATGAGACCTAATGAAACTTTAAAGCTTTCACACAGCAAAGGAAACCATAAAAAACACGAAAAGACAACCCTCAGAATGGGAGAAAATATTTGCAAACGAAGCAACTGACAAAGGATTAATCTCCAAAATATACAAGCAGCTCATGCAGCTCAATATCAAAAATACAAACACCCAAACCAAAAATGGGCAGAAGACCTAAATAGACATTTCTCCAAAGAAGATATACAGACTGCCAACAAACACATGAAAGAATGCTCAACATTACTAATCATTAGAGAAATGCAAATCAAAACTACAATGAGGTATCACTTCACATCAGTCAGAATAGCCATTATCAAAAAATCTACTAACAATAAATGCTGAAGAGGGTGTGAAGAAAAGGGAACCCTCTTACAATGTTGGTGGGAATGTAAATTGATACAGCCACTATGGAGAACAGTATGGAGGTTCCTTAAAAAACCAGTATGACCCAGCAATCCCACTACTGGGCATATACCCTGAGAAAGTGATACTTCAAAAAGCGATACCCATATACTGTGCATATGCCCAGTATATACTCAGGGTATATACTGGGCATATACCCTGAGAGAGCGATACTTCAGAATATATATGCTCTAGGCAATCCCACTACTGGGCATATACCCTGCGAAAGCGATACTTCAGAAAGAGTCATGTACCACAGTGTTCACTGCAGCACTATTTACAATAGCCAGGACATGGAAGCAACCTAAGTGTCCATCGACAGAAGAATGGATAAAGAAGATGTGACAGGGCTTCCCTGGTGGCGCAGTGGTTGGGGGTCCACCTGCCGATGCAGGGGGCGCGGGTTCGTGCCCCGGTCCGGGAAGATCCCACATGCCGCGGAGCGGCTGGTCCCGTGAGCCATGGCCGCTGAGCCTGCGCGTCCGGAGCCTGTGCTCCGCAACGGGAGAGGCCACAACAGTGAGAGGCCCACGTACCGCAAAAAAAAAAAGAAGATGTGACACATACATAGAATGGAATATCACTCGGCCATAAAAAGAGACGAAATTGAGTTATTTGTAGTCAGGTGGATGGACCTAGAGTCTGTCATACAGAGTGAGGTAAGTCAGAAAGAGAAAAACAAACACCGTATGCTAACACATATATATGGAATTTAAAAAAAAAAAGGTTCTGAAGAACCTAGGGGCAGGACAGGAATACAGACATAGACGTAGAGAAGGGACTTGAGGACACGGGGAGGGGGGAAGGGTAAGCTGGGATGAAGTGAGAGTGGCATGGACGTATACACACTACCAAATGTAAAATAGATAGCTAGTGGGAAGCAGCCACTTAGCACAGGACATCAGCTCGGTGCTCTGCGACCACTTAGAGGGGTGGGATAGGGAGGGTGGGAGGGAGACACAAGAGGGAGGGGATATGGGGATACACGTATGCATAAAGCTGATTCACTTTGTTATACAGCAGAAACTAACCATCACTGTAAAGCAATTATACTCCCATGAAGATGTTAAAAAAAACAAAACAAAACACTTATTGGTCTATGAACAAGGTTACAATGCCCTTAAAACTTTTCTGCATTTAATAAACTTCCAATCTAGTAAAAGACAATAAATGTGCAGGTACATACAAATGTGTTACATGTCATAGAGCTAACGGCTGTAGCTGAGAGAGGATCAGGGTACGCAGAATGGAGAAGGAAGCATCAGGTTCACCCTGAAGGACTATAGGAGTCTTCGGAGGCAGAACTGGAAGGAAGGGTGAGGGTGAGAAAAGAGAGGAAGTGAAAGAAAAGCTTTCCTGGAGAGCAAAAGTGGGGAGCCAAGATCCAAATGAGGTGTGAGAAAGCACAGGATGATGGGAGAAAGGAAGAAGGGACCCAGCTGGCGAAAGGTCCTGCCTGGTCACCAGCACGTGGCACTCCTGTGGAAGGAGTCCAGTCAGGAAGACCTGAGCAGCCACATAACAGACTGTATGTCCAGGAAGGGCACAGGGTATGGCTTTGAGGTCATCCTGCATCTATTACCAGAAGCAAAGAAGGCACTCAGACTCAGTTGATGAATGTAATTTACATGTAATAAAAAATACACTCAAACCTACAAAGATACAATAACATAAAAACAAAATTGTATTTTTGCAAATTTGTCTTTCTTATTAATACTGAAAACATTTTATATCACAAAAACTCATGAGAAAAAATTTTAAGAAAACCAGTGTGACTGAATGTACTTTATTATTTTTTAAAATCTTGGTATGTTTGTGTTAAAACCAGATTTCTGGAGCACTATAAATTCAATTATTTAGAAAGCTAGCTTTACTGCCAGTCTTCACTGAAAACGGTGCTTCTCCTTTATTGACACACAGATCTAAAGGGAAGAAATACACTGCTGGCTGTATTTACTAAATCATGTTAGTCAATTTTCAATCCTATCAATCAATTGCACAAGGATTTTTGTTGAAATTCAGCTAGTCAATTTCCATCTTAATCATTGGAGTTCTTTGTTCTTAGAATCAGGAAGCAAAACATTCTTGTATTTTTAAAAAATAAGGTTAAAATTAAGTGTTCACAGGAAATTTTAAAACAGGCTAAAAGTTCATTTCCAAGTTTGAGGGTGCAGTAAAATGACTATTTACGTTATTCTTAGCAAAACAAAACAAATAACGAAGACAACTCTATATATCCAATTTCAAAATGCTCTCTAAAGCAAGAGTTTCTTTCAAAAAGCAATTTTCTACTCATTGTTAAAATGTCACCTTTACTTTGAGAAAGCAGATTAAGTATTTATTTTCTCAAAAATACTAAATTTGCTAGGTAGCTTTCTACTGACAGCCGCTCATTACAGAAGAGGTCCGCAAATCTGGACCACTTGTCCTTAAGTAAAAGAAAAACACTCAGTTCACCTCAGAATAGGCAATGCTTTCAATTTTGCCACAAGATAACCAGCAAAGCTCTGTGTCTTGCCAAGTATTTTCATAGTTACTCCCCATCTCATCATAAACATTGTAAAGATTTACTACTTTGTAAAGGTCTCAGGCTGATCCCGTCTGTGCTTCTGGCTTCAATTCGTTGCTTTAAGAACTTCTCTATGCATCATGCGCTGAATAACTTTCACGTGTGCTGTTCTTGCTGCAGTCCTACCCTATCCAAGAATTTTTTTTAAATTACAGTGGCTGCTCCATCACTGGTTATAGCTAGTTTTCGCACAAAACCCTGTTTATTAAAGAAGTCGTTTCAGAATATATATGCTCTAGGCTATTCAGCAGCTCACACACACACAAAAGTACTCAATCTGAATCTACCAAAAAGCATAAGCTGAAAACTGTTAAGAAACAACGGTGTTTGCATCATCCCAGGGCAAACCCTCCACACATCATTTATTCTAATAATTTACTTCTTGCAAATCTTCTGCAATATATTCTGTGAATACCCCAAAAGTATTTGCTATCAAAGGAATGTGTTTATTTTGTTGCCATTTTGCTTCCCGGGAATTTTTCAACCCTTCTGCCTACTTCCTCACTCCCAGCTAGAAGAGCTGGATTTCCCAGTGCGTGCCTGTGGCCCTTTTGTCTGTTAGTATTAGACAAGTACAGAAGATGCTGTGGATTAGCTTGACCAGCTCCATGGCTGAGTAAGGTACTTTTGTTCTGCAAATCATTCTCAGCAGCGCAGCCTAGAGACCCTGTCCCACCAGCCCTTTCCAAAATGTTGTATGTTCCTGATTCTCCGTATTAAATGCCTGTCTGTGCAAAACTGGCTGCAGTTGCTCCTGCAACTGAACCTTATAGAAATGTAAGTTGCCTCAGAAGGAGTTTATCCTTAAGCTTAATGAAATTTTATAAAGTACTCGATGGAACATTATATGACTTTAAACACTGCTGCAAAATGCATAGGTGCTGTTTCTCTTCCGGATGCTTAGTCTGTACATATTCTGCTGACTGTGAAGGCTATATACTTTCCTTCTCTAAATCTCAAGACAAGATAACCACTTTGGGGCTTCCCTGGTGGCGCAGTGGTTAAGAACCCGCCTGCCAATGCGGGGGACACGGGTTCGAGCCCTGGTCCGGGAAGATCCCACATGCCGCGGAGCAACTAAGCCCGTGCGCCACAACCACTGAGCCTGCGCTCTAGAGCCTGCGAGCCACAACTACTGAAGCCCGCGCGCCTAGAGCCCATGCTCCGCAACAAGAGAAGCCACCGCAATGAGAAGCCCGCGCACCACGACAAAGAGTAGCCCCCGCTCACCGCAACTAGAGGAAGCCAATGCGCAGCAGCAATGAAGACCCAACGCAGCAAAAAATAAATGAAATAAATAAATTTTTAAAAAAGATAACCACTTTGGACATGATTAGTCATTAATAAAAGTGGATATAGGGCTTCCCTGGTGGCGCAGTGGTTGAGAGTCCGCCTGCTGATGCAGGGGACACAGGTTCATGCCCCGGTCCGGGAAGATCCCACATGCCGCGGAGCGGCTGGGCCCGTGAGCCATGGCCGCTGGGCCTGTGCATCCGGATTCTGTGCTCCGCAGCAGGAGAGGCCACGGTGGTGAGAGGCTCGCATACCGCAAAAAAAAAAAAAAAAAAAAAAAGTGGATATAACTCCACACTTCTAATAATCTTTGAGAGTCAATTATCAGTTCTGCTGAGATCATTTTCTCAACCTCATTACATGGTTAATAGTTTGTGCAGGAAGTAGTAGCGGTGGCTCTGCCATCAATTTCCTTGTTGTTTCATATGCTTTCGTTATGGGCAGTATCTCCAATCCAGGGTTTCTTTTAAGACTGCCTGTTTTGTGAGGACCAGTTTAATTAAAACTAGACAGCAGAAGTCATGAACGTACTTAATGAACACTCATTAACTGCCATGGGCGGCAACACTCTGTTAAGTGAACAAACATCCTCTATTGACTCAAGGTACCTCAGAAACCACACAAGACTCATGATTCTGAAGTACAGATCAAGTGAGGGTGTCAGTCTCGACCCACATACTACATATCTGTGAAGTGTAATGTCTTACTTGAAAACATAAGGACTAATATGCTCTTCCTGCAGCACCAAGGAGCACCTTACTTACTCCGCGTGGGCCTCTGACGTATACCACACGTTAGAGACCCTTGCAGGGGGCAATGCGTGGTCTCTCAAAGCGTGTGACCAAAGGAGTGACAACCAGAGAATCATAAAGTTGTAAAGAACGTCAAGATTATCTAGCACAATCTTCTTACCTGAGAGATGTGTCCAATGTACAACCACATACAACTGGCCTGAGATCTTTAGAAAAAAGCTTCTCTTGATAAACTTTCTAGCAAACAAACCAGTAATACCTAACCACTACTTTGTAATGTGGAAAGAAGAGTTTAGTCTAAACGTGGACAAGCTGAGTTCACTTGGCACAGACGAGGGGAACACAGGCCTCCGCCATCATTCTAGTGAGCACAACCATAGTGGCAGACTTAATCAACCGTGTGAGTTTCTAACTATGATCAGAAATCTCTACCAACACATGGTAAAAATATCAAGTATAAGTCTGAACTTGAGAGGAAGAATGGGACATAGACTCACCTGTAACAAGGTGAGTGCTGTTAAGTGTGGGGGGAGAAGAACCAGGACACGGCCATACAAAGAAAGGCAAAAGAGAGTTCCAGAAAGGCATGTATGATCAAGGTCAGATGCAACAAGCTCAAAGGGTATCAGAATTTAAAAACAACTACAGGATTTTTTAAGTATGATCACTTAATGACCTCTGGGAAGGCTGATTAAAGTGGTAGATGAAAGAGCTAGATCAGGGAGGAAAACAGGAGTTGAGGGTGAAGGAAGTAGAAGCAGTGTTAACCAGTATCATTATCCATTATTTCAAGTGATTTGACAGCAATGGGTAGGACAACGCCAGACAGAAATGTGCCTAAAATGGTTAAGCAAGGTCAAGAGACAGACTGAGGGGAAAGGGAAGATGGTAAACTCAAAATCTGAATGGAAAACAACCCAGTAGAGGAGGAAAGATTCAAGACCCAGGAGAGAAAGGACAAAGAGCTTTGGAAAAGACCCTCAAGTAACATATTCACACACAAATTTTGCCCTGAGTTCCCATGGGTTAATAGACTCACTCAAATCTATCAGTTAAGAACCTCTGGAGTATAGGATTAACTTTGAAAAAAAGGACAAATGCTTTCTTCCAAATTAGAAGACAAGGACAACACATTTCAGAAAAAAGGGAAAGAGGGAGAAATCACAGGAGCTCACATCAGCTGGCCTGGATCCCAGAGCAGCGTTTTCTGAGTATGTACTATATACCGAGTAAGCCACAGAGCACGGTTTACAGAAAACATTCCAATAACCCAGGGAGTGCAATCCAGCCTAACCCAGGGCTGTGGCCAAGCTAAGGACAGGTACCAAGGGAACCCAGAGGGAGGCAACAGCCTGGCCTAGGGTGCTGAAGGCAACACTTCCCACACGGACGGACGGCACATGACCTCCTCCTGGAGAGACGGCAGTTAACTGGGCAGTGAAGGCAGAGAAACACTGCGCAGAAGCAGCACCGGGAAAGGCACAGCGGACACGGCCCGTTCATGCTATGCAGGCCACACCATACAGGCAGAGCAACATGGCTACTGTGGTGCCAGACAAAGGTGGTGGCAGCAGCGGAACAACAAGGCAGAAGGAAGCTAGCTAAGAGCAAGAAGGATGAGAACCTGTCCGTCAGCCAGTCTGGCAGACAAGGTGCCGTAGGAAGAACAAGTGAAGGTGTCATCAAAGAAAAGTGAAGGCTTCCAGCTACTCAGGCCAGCGGCAGGTTTATGTGTAGAAAAGGTGAAGAAAGTAGTAGCAAAGCCTGACTTAGAGACAGACAAGACGTACAGGCTGGGATGAGAATAAGCAAGACTAGAATAACAGGAGGATTTTATATCTTGGGTGACTACTGATAAGTAATGAACGCCACCAGGAGCTGAAAGGTACAAGAGAGGACCCTTGCTAGAACAATTAAAAGAAGTTTTCAAAGTCAACTCTTTGGGCCTCACCTTCCTCAGCTAGCAAATACTGTCTCAGCAATAAATGTGTGTTCTGCTGTTGTCCCGCCCAGTTCTAAAGTTCTATGAGTCTATGATTTGCCAATCCCAGCATTCCAACTGGAACACTGGTACGGGCATCAGTAAATGTGCAAACGCATAAAGGAGTATCAAATCATGGTTTGCAGAGAGGCATGTAATTGGAATGACTGGTTGACAGATCCAACCTTGCTATTTTTCTTTTTAAAAGTGAGATACAATTGTTCTTTTAAAGGAAAGGAGTATATTGGGGAGTTCTCTGGTGGTCTAGCAGTTAGGATTCGGCACTTTCCCTGCTGTGGCCCGGGTTCAGCCCCTGGTCGGGGAACTGAGATCCTGCAAGCCACCCAGCGCAGCCAAACGAAAAAAAATAACAACAGAGAATATTGACAGTAACTACAATTTAAACCACTTAATGAGTAATGCTGCTTTTTATGCTTTTAAAAACAGAAACCAACAACAATATTATAAAGAAAGTCAAGAATTCACTTATGGAATGTCTTTATCCAAGGCAACCAAACAGCTTTGGCAAAGGGCTAGTAACTCCCTTCTCTAAGCTGTCCTGAGCATCAGCTAGGGGTGTACCTGCACTGACAGGGCACCCCCTTCAGTAATCTCTAAAGAGGGGGCTGAGCTCTCAGCAGGAACTTGTAGACAGTGTTTCCCTTGCTGGGCTACTTTCACCACAGTGGAGTAACAGCCAAGCACCTCTAGAGAAAAAAATTAGCTTGTCGCAAACTATTAAATAGTTAACGATCTCACTGAATTTTAAAATAAATATATAGGGACTTCCCTGGTGGCACAGTGGTTAAGAATCCGCCTGCCAATGCAGGGGACAGGGGTTCGAGCCCTGGTCTGGGAAGATCCCACATGCCATGGAGCAACTAAGACCGTGCACCACAACCACTGAGCCTGCGTTCTAGAGCCCGCAAACCACAACTACGGAGCCCATGCACCTAGAGCCCGTGCTCCACAACAAAGAGAAGCCACCGTAATGAGAAGTCCGCACACCACAATGAGGAGTAGCCCCCGCTCACTGCAACTAGAGAAAGCCCGCGTGCAGCAACCAAGACCCAATGGAGCCAAAAATAAATACAATTTAAAAATAAATAAAATTAATATAATATTACTACTATATTTTAAACATAAGTACTAATTAGCTTTTGTAGAACATTCTTGAGGAAAATAAAAATCAATATTCCCATTTATAGATGAGGCAGCTAAAAATAATTAAAATTCTAAATCACTAAATGCAATGTGGTGTCCTGAATTCAATCCAGGAACAGAAATAGGTAATTTGTGGAAAAATCAGTGAAACCCAAATAAAGCCTGTAGTTAACAATATTGTACCAATTTTAATTCCTTAGTTTTGACAAATATACAAAGGTTAAGGGAGACGTCAACATTAGGGAAAGTTGGTTGAAGGGGCTATGAGAACTCTCTATACTAACTTGGAAACTTTTCTGTAAGTCTAAAATTACTCCAAAATAAAAAGGTTGTTAAAAAAATCCTGGGTCATCGGAAGTTAAATTCCTTAACTTCTCATTCAGTTTCAAGATGTAACTAATAATGTACTCAAATCAAGAGAAAAATGTTCTCTGTGTTCTATGAATGAGAAAAAGTTAATTTCCACAGGAGGTGTGATAGATAATTCAATGCCACAAATATTACTGGAATTACTCTAAGATAACCTAGAAACTAACATTGATTTGAACTGTTAAAAAAAAAAAGTCTCACAGGCTCATGAAATACAAATTATTCAATTTCAGCTCATTCTGGTTATATGGTCTCTAAAAATAAAGTCACCTTGTGTCTCCATCTGTATTCAGAAAGCCTATAGAGTCAAAAAAAGTCCAACAGAGAGTCATACAATGCAGAGAAGCACCCCACACTAGCACCAAATAGATATTCAATTAGTAATCAAGCCAGGAAAAAAGGCCTCAAGTTAATAAACATATTCCAAGTAAATGAAATACAAGTAAAGGTGAAAATATGAATATGAATGATTAATGAAAATCAAGCAGCTGTCTATAAGAAACCCACTTCAAATAAAAGTATATAGGTAGGTAAAAAGGAAAAGAAGAACATATACCATGCAAATACCAATTAAAAGAAAGCTGGAATGGCTATGCTAGTATCAGACAAAGCAGTCTTCAGAGCCAAGAAAACTACCAGGGACAAGAGGAACATAAATGAAAAATAGGGTCAAGTCACCAAGAAGACACAACAAACATAAATGTATATGCACCAAACATGAGATCTTCAAAGTACATGAAGCAAAAACTAAACAAACTGTAAGGAGAAATGAAGACATCCACAATTTTAGCCAGACTTCAACACTCCTCTCTCAGCAATTGACAGAACTAGTAAACAAAAAATCATCAAGAATATATAATTAATGTATAACTGATCACTCTGCTGTACACCTGAAATTAACACAACATTGTAAATCAACTATACACCAATACAAATTTTTAAAAGGAAGGAATATAGCATTAAACAAAAAAATCTAGCTGACATTTGAGAGATCACTCCACTCAATAATAGCAGAATAGGGACTTCCCTGATGGTGCAGTGGTTAAGAATCCACCTTCCAATTCAGGGTACACAGGTTCGAGCCCTGGTCCAGGAAGATCCCACATGCTGTAGAGAAACTAAGCCCGTGTGCCACAACTACTAAGCCTGCGAGCTGCAACTGCTGAGCCTGCGTGTCACAATTACTGAAGCCCGTGCTCCGCAACAAGAGAAGCCACCACAATGAGACGTCTGCGCACAACGAAGAGTAGCCCCCACTCACCGCGACCACGGAAAGCCCACGTGCAGCAATGAAGACCCAATGTAGACAAAAATAAATAAATAAATAATTTAAAATAATAATAGCAGAATACACATGTTTTAAGTGCATAAGTAATACCAAGATAGACCATAAAAACCTTAAAATTCTTCAAATAATTAAAATCATAAAAGCATGTTCTCTGGCCATACTGGAATTAGACTAGAACACAGAAACATGATAACAGGAAATTCAAGAACATACTTTTAAATAACCCGTGAAACAGAAAGATTCAAGGGAAATTAGAAAATGTTTTAAACTGAATGAAAATGAAAGTACAACATACCAAAATTTATGGGATGAAGCTAAATTATGGCTAAGAGGGAAATTTATAGCATGTGTATATATACATATATATATATATGTATACACACACACACATATATATATAAAGATATGTATATTGAGAATATGTATATTAGGAAAGAAAAATAGCTTCAAATCAATAATCTAAGCTTCTACTTTAAGGAATTAGAAAAGAAAAATCAAAATAAACCCAAAGAAAGAAATAAGGCAAAGAATAAAATATAAAATTAAAATTAAAAAAAAATTTTTTTTTAATAGTGAAATCAGGGCTTCCCAGGTGGCGCAGTGGTTGAGAGTCCACCTGCTGATGCAGGGGACACGGGTTCGTGCCCCGGTCTGGGAGGATCCCACATGCCGCGCAGCAGCCAGGCCTGTGAGCCATGGTTGCTGAGCCTGCGCGTCTGGAGCCTGTGCTCCGCAGCGGGCGAGGCCACAACGGTGAGAGGCCCGCATACCGCAAAAAAAAAAAGAAATCAAAAAAGAAAGATAATAGAAAAAAATCAACAAAACTAAAAGTTGGTTCTTTAAAAAGATTATAAACTTGAGGAACTTCTACAAGACTGGCAGAAAAGAGAGAAGACAAATTGCCAATATCAGGAATCAAAGAGAGGACACAGACCTCCACAGACATTAAAAGGATAAAAGGAACACTACCGACAATTCTGCACACATAAACTCAGCAACTAAGTTGAAATGGACCAATTCGTTGAAAAGCACAAACTACTAAAATAGAAGGGAACGATTCTTAATTTGCTTTATGAGGCCAGCATTATACTAACACCAAAGCCAGGCAAGGACAATATAAGGAAACTACTTACGTATATCTTATAAAAAATAGATACAACAAAGCACAACAAAATATTAGTAAAGTGAATCCAGCAATTAATTTAAAACGAGTAATATACCACACTCAAGCAGGGTTTATTCCAGGAATGCAAAGCTGGCTCAATATCCAATAATCAAAAATGTGATCTACCACATTAACAGACTAAAAAAGAAAAAACACACGGTTATATCAACAGATTCAAAAACCACCTGGCAAATTTTAACACCTATTGAGAAAATTCTCAGCAAACTAGAAATAGAAACTTCCTCAACATAATAATGGGCATCTACAAAAAAACTACAATAGACATCACACTTTATTGTGAAAGACTGAATGCTTTCCCCCTAAAGTCAGAAACAAGGAAATTGTACTAAAAGCCCTATCCAGTGCAATAAAGAAAGAAAAAGAAATAAAAGGCATTCAGAATAGGAAACAAAAAAATTCACTATTCACAGACACAATTACCTACACAGAAAACCTAAACAAATCCACAAAAAAACTCTCAGAATACATGATTTTAGCAAGATCAACAGACAGAAGTTGAACACAAAAATTAATCACATCTTTATATACCAGCAATGAATAAAAAGAAACTGAAATTCTTAAAAACACCATTTACAAAAGTTGAAAAAAAAAATGAAATAATTTATGAATCTAAAAGACATGTACAGGATATGTATGCTGAAAACTATGAAACACTGATGAAAGAAATCAAAGATGTGCTATACATAAATTCTATCTCAATTTAAAAAAGAATCAAAGATAATCAAATAAATAGAAACACACACAATGTTCACAGACTGGAAGATTCAACACTGTTAACATGTCAATTCTCCATCAAATTGATCTACAGATTTAAGGCTACTCCTATCAAAGCCCAGCAGAATTATTTGTAGACCCAGACAAGCTGATTCTAAAATACATACAAAAGCAAAATGACTAAATAGCAAAAACAGGTTTTTTTTAAGTTGGAGGAATCACCTTGTTAATTTTTTAAGGCTCACAGTAATTAAGACAATGTGACACAGGCAATGGGATAAACCCACAGATCAAAGGAACAGAATACAGTCCAGAAATAACCCACACAAATAAGGTTAACTGATTTCTGACACAAGTGAAAAGTCAATTCTATGGACAAAGGGTATCCTTTCAACAAATGGGTTTGGAACAAACCTGACAACTATATGGGGGGAGAAAAAAAAGAACCCCTACCCAAATCTGATACCTTATACAAAATTAACTCAAAATAAATAATAGATCTAAATGTACAACTATGGCATTTTTAGAATATAGGAATAAAATCTTTATGAGGTTTTATAAAAGAAAGAGTTCTTAGATGTGATACCAAAAAGTATGACCCAAAAAAATAACTAGGAAGCCGAACTTCATCAAAATTTAATTTTTTTTCTTTGCAAAAAAAACAAACAAACCCAAAAAACAGTTAATAAAGTATAAAAACTAGCTACAGGGACTTCCCTAGTGGCCCAGTGGTTGGAACTCTCTGCTCCCAATGCAGGGGGCCTGGATTGTATCCCTGGTCGGGGAACTAGATCCCACATGCATGCCGCAACTAAGACCTGGTGCAGCCAAATAAATAATACATATTAAAAAAAAAAAAAAGACTAGCTACAGACTGAAAGGAAATGTTTGCAAATCACAAATCTGACATAGGACTCATAACCAGAATTATAAAGAACTCTCAAAACTCAAAACTAAGAAAATAAAACAACTCAATTAAAAATAAGCAAAGTCCTAAAATAAATAAATAAAAATAAGCAAAGTCTTAAACACTTCACCCAAGAGTATACAAGAATGGCAAATAAACAAGTGAAAAGTGTTCAATAACGGTAGTCACTAGGGAGGGACTTCCCTGGTGGTGCAGTAGTTAAGAATCCACCTGCCAATGCAGGGGACATGGTTCGATCCCTGGTCCAGGAAAATCCCACATGCTGCGGAGCAACTAAGCCCATGCGCCACAACTTCTTAGCCTGCACTCTAGAGCACGAGAGCCACAACTACTGAGCCTGCGCACCTAGAGCCTGTGCTCCGCAACGAGAAGCCACCGCAATGAGAAGCTCACTCACCACAACAAAGAGCAGTCCCCGCTTGCCGCAACTAGAGAAAGCCCGCGCAAAGCAATGAAGACCCAACGCAGCCAAAAATTAATTTTTTAAAAATAAATGGCACTAGGGAAATGTAAATTAAAACCACAACACCACTACACACCTATTTATTAATGGTTAAAATAATATCTACTGACAATAACAAGTGCTAGCACGGATGCAGAGCAACTGAACTCTCATCATTGCTGGTGGGAAGTCGAAATGGTGCAGCCACTCTGGAAAACAGTCTGGCAGTTTCTCACAATGTTACCACATGACCCTGCTCCCACTCCTTGGTATCTACCCTAGAGAAATGAAAATTTACTGTCACACAAAAACCTGTACACATATGTTTTACAGCAGCTCTATTTATTATCATCAAAAACTAACAGAAGCCCAATGTCCACCAATAGGAGAATGGATAACTGTGGTACATCCATACAACAGAATACTACTTGACAGTAAAAAGGAACAAACTACTCATACCTGCAACAACCTGGATGAATCTCAAAGTGACTAAGCTTAGTGAAAGGAACCAGCCTCAGGAAGTTACATACTAGGGACTTCCCTGGTGGTCCAGTGGTTAAGACTTCGGGTGGGGGTTGATCCCTGGTCGGGGACCTAAGATCCCACATGACTTGCGGCCAAAAAACCAAAACATAAAACAGAAGCAATACTGTAACAAATTCAATAAAGACTTTAAAAATGGTCCACATCAAAAAAAAAAAAAAACTTTAAAAAAAAGTTACATACTGTATGATTCCATTTATATGACCTCCCCAGAAGACAAAAGCACAGTAAGTGGCTGTCCAGAGTTTAGGGGTGGGGGAAGAGTGTGACTGCACAGGAACAGCAGGAGGGAGCCTTTCTGGGTAATGAAATTGCTCTGTATCCTGACAGTGGTACATGAATCCACGTGTGTTAAAGTCCAAACAACTGCACATCAAAAAATATAAATTCGGGAGAGTTCCCTGGTGGCCAAGTGGTTAGGATTCCAGGCTTTCACTACTGTGGCCCAGGTTCAATCCCTGGTCAGGGAACTGAGATCCCACATGCCACAAGCCCAATATACATACATACAAAATATATTTTACTACACGTTAATTTTTTTGATTAGCGTACAGTAAAACCCCTTAGAAAACCTCTCTCGCAGTATCTACTAGAGTCAAACCACATGTATACCTAGCAAATCCACTTAGGGCATATGCTCAACAAAAAGGAACACTCTTATCCACCAAAAACATGTACAGGAATGTGCATATCAGCTTGATTCATATCAGCCATAAAATAAAATAAGCCAAACGTCCATCAACATCAGAATGGATAAATTGTGGAATATTCACGCAACGGAAAACTGCACGCCACGGAAGAGAATGACGACTTGCTACATCAACAACACGGATGCATCTCAAATATAATGTTCAGCCAAACAGCACCAGCACAGAGTACCTTTAAGTGAAATTCAAAAACAGGCAAAACACGTGAGAAAGTGGTAGGGATGACGAGGAAGAGAACAAGGGCACATTCTAGCATACTGGGAATATTCTTTATCTATATTCTGTATGTTGAAATATTGGTCCCATGTGTGTACACATACATAGAATATTGTATCACAGAGATGCTCTCTGCAGCTTTACCCACTGTCAAACTTAGCTAAATCACATAAGGTTCTAGATCTTTACTTCCTCAGGTCACTAAGGCAAATGTGCACTAGATAGTAATGACTAAACCTCATTTAGTCACGGCAGCTATTTCTACAACACAGGGAAGGCCTCTAAGTGCATCCCAGTATACCCCAAGATATATAATCATACCATCTGACCACAGGATACACTGTATGGTGGCCTTTAAACATTAATAACATTATCTCCTTCTTGCCACCTTTTCAGCAATGAAAGAGGATTTACGTTATTACAAATGCTCCCTACACTACATGTTTCTCTGACTTTAAAACTGTAATATCACTGTTCGAAATGTACTTTGATCCCTACCCCAAACAGTTTCCTTTTATAAACCTCTAACAGCGTTACAAAAATAGCCCTAAATTCCCATTTGAGCTCTCCAAAAGTGTAAATTTTATGTAATTTGATATCCCAGCAGCTAATAACACGGATCAATTTCCACAATACAAAAATTTTGGTAAATAATATGTGTATGACTTAATTTTGCACACCGATTCAACTACAGAATTCAGATGGTATAGATATTTTTATTGTGTGTAAATTCCTAAATGTTTAACTGTTAAAGAGTGGGAAAAGCCAAAATCAGTTTTATTTGAAAAAGCAAAATTATTGGTAATATAAGGTTGTAAAAGTATCATTCACCTTTTTGTCCATAAGTAATATTCATTGTAGAAAAGTCTTAAAGCTTGAGGCATGTGCCAAAAGGAAAAAAGAAAGCCATCAGAACTTCCACCACAAAATATTTTGATGTGTATACCCTATCAGACCTTCCTATGCAAATATATATACACACAGACACTTTACAAAAATGGCCATGCCATGCCGCCTGCAGGATTCAGTTTTCTTTTTTTTTTTTTGGCCATGCCATGCGGCTTGCAGGATTTAGTTCCCGGACCAGAGATTGAACCTGGGCCCTCAGCAGTGAAAGCGTGGATTCCTAACCACTGGACCCCCAGGAAATTCCCACAAACACTGTTTTCTATTTTGTAAGCTTTTCTCTTTCTTAATACATCATGAACACTATGCAAATTACATTTTAAAACAGAAATGCAAAAAAGTAAGATATTTTCATGATATCCTTCACCTACCAAGTTTTTACTCAGGGCTAACCCTTTATTGTCACATTAGAGCAGACCAGCACACTAGGCTGTTAAGAGCGGGACTTGTCCAAGACGCATGTCATCATTTTTACATCATCATTTCACAAGTGGGAACGCTTCATCAATAACACCCTGCAGCAGAGCCCTATAAAGCAAGCCAGGCCAGCCTCCTGAAAACAGCCATCAAGCACATGCACAGCACTGTGTGCCACTAGGCACTGTGTAAGCACCTTCCAGCCTCCACGCGTTTAATTCTTCCAACAACCCTAGGAGCCGGAAGCCACACCACCTAGAAAACACGGCCTGTGAGGCTCTGCCTGAGGGCACAGAACCTAACAAGTTTGTGTCCCCTGAGCTTTGTACACCAGAGTTTTGTTGTGGGCCAAGAACTCTATAAGCTAAGTTATGTTTTCCTACTTATCCTACAGCCCTCATTTCTTTGTAGAAGCCACCTACATGCAAAAATGCCCTCTTTGCCTCAGAAGCCGCCTCTGATGAAGGTGGTCCTGGGTCTAACGCTCAGTGCTGTCCCCAGCACACTGGGCAGTGGGCCTAAGACCCCTCCTGAGAATCAAGACAGTCCTTACACTCTTACTTCTCTTAGACACCTTCTGCCCCGGTGACCCAATATGAAATGGAAACATGCACCCCAAGAATCATAAGCCTCTCTGGGAAACGCAGGGCCAGTACCCATTCACCATTACTTGTTGACAAACGCTGTCTTGGGTGCCTGTTCTGCCCTAGATAAGGTGTCCCAAAAAGCTCACCATCTGTAGGGAAACAATTCAGAGGTTTCAGAATTACATGAAGAATGTTTGTGATTGGCATCACCCTGTTACCATAAAAAGTATCTTTGATGCACTATTATTAAAACACTTGTGAAGAAATTTTAAAACTAAAGACATAGCTTTAAAACTTTAAAATATAGTAAAAGAGAATGTTTTTAAAGGTTCAGGTCACAACTCAACAGTACATAAGTAAAATAATATTAATAATTCATTAATAAAATACAACCAGCATTTTATTAATGAAATTGAACGAAAAAGAAAAGATCAAAAAGTATCAGAGTATTGTTTTGTAAAACCTGCTGTGTGAGTGTGTGTGTGGTATATTTTATTGCTGATAGTGGGTCATGGTCAAAACTCTGGATTCATAAGTTTAATAGAAAACAGTCTTGTCAAACAAAAATAATACTAGGTGTATGGTTGTGTGAGTTCAAAAGTGTGATTAGAATAATAACTGAGGGCTTCCCTGGTGGCGCAGTGGTTGAGAATCCGCCTGCCAATGCAGGGGACACGGGTTCGAGCCCTGGTCCGGGAAGATCTCACATACCATGGAGCAACTCAACCCGTGCACCACAACTACTGAGCCTGCACTCTGGAGCCCGTGAGCCACAACTACTGAGCCTGTGCTCTAGAGCCCATGAGTCACAACTACTGAGCCCGTGTGCCGCAACTACTGAAGCCGCGCACCTAGAGCCCGTGCTCCACAACGAGAGAAGCCACCGCAGTGAGAAGCCCGCGCGCTGCAACGAAGAGTAGCCCCCGCTCTCAGCAACTAGAGAAAGCCCGCACACGGAAACGAAGACCCAACACAGCCAAAAATAAATAAATAAAAGGAATTATGGAAAAAAATTAGAAAAAAGAATAACTGAACGGTTATTTTAGCCAAATATTGCAAAGTAATGGAGAATTATTAAACCTGAAATAATGGTATGAAAGGCTAGCATAAGAATTTTTACTAAATCAATAAAAATGGGTGTATTTTACACCCAACTACAGCCAATATTATAAACACTTTTGTAAAGCATTTGTTTGGGCAGACCTCCCAGCCTCCCCTCCCCAGCAGCAACAAACACTGCCCTTAATTTACACTCCATCGATGCAAATGCATAAGCCTCACCCTGGATCCCAAGAACTACACCTGTTTCACTCTCCAGTGTACTGGAAAATGGCAACCTCCAGGGCTACAACCCAGCACCCAAAACAAATCTGACAACATAATCTAAAGGAAGCTCCAACTGCAGAGAACACTGTGTGTTCGTATAATAGTATAAGCATCAGAGAACCATGCCATATGCAATGATTTCTTATCTGCTCTCACTACATATCTTTTCCAACACAACATTTAGAATCCCGCATAAAACAATTTCTGTCTCGGAATTTGGTACACAAATAAATACTCCTGATGAGGCTTTTGTTGTTACTGTTGCAAATGTCTTTAAAACAACTTAATTTAACAGTCCTAACAACATAACTTTTGAAAAAACCCATTATCTTTCAGGAGACAACGGAATGAGTGGAAATGACTGCCAACTGCATACCCACGTACCAGTACCGTGTCTTGTAAAGTGTTGTGACCAAGAGCGGAATAAAAGTGGCAACAATCCACAACTGGCAGAGGCAGTGTGTGCTAGCTGCCTTCAAAAGCAAAACAGAAAAAATTACTACTCAAATTCCTTAAGTTCAAACCCTAAATATATACCTGGGTAACCAGACCACCAATTACCTCTAAAAACTTTTTAAAAGCAGAGGTGAAGAGCCAGGGCCGCCACCTCCGAAGACTGTCAGGTATCTTTCAAATGACCGTTTTGGAGAAGAACAAGAAAACTTCTAGGAGGCACTTCCCGATGATCATTCGCCAGGCGTGGAGGAGGTGGGCACCGCAAGGGAAGCCCCGCTCGTCACCTGACTCACAATTATTCTGGAATTGCACCCGAGTAACCTCAAGGACGACCTCAGCGCGGGGCGACACAGCACCAGCCCGGATCCGTGACAGCGCCGTGCAGGTGGGCAGGCGGCGCCGCGCTCCCGGGAGATGCGGCACCTGGCGCGCTGCAGCCTGGCCCGAGGCTCGGGGCGCGGGTCGGCGGCGCCTCCCACCCCGGCCCGCGGTCCCCGCCGGCCCCGCAGGAGGCTGTCAGGGCGCCACCCGCCCGTGGCCCCCGCCCCCGCCCCACCGCCGCTTACCTCGAAGTAGCCTCCGGGGGCGGCGCCGCCCGCGCCCGCGCCGAGGGGCCCGTTGGCCGCCGCCGCGCCGCCCGGGGCTGCCAGGCCCGTGGCCTGGGAGCCGCGCAGCGCCGCCGCCGGGCCGGCCTTGCCGCCGCCCGCGCCGCCGTTGCCACCGCCCGAGCCGCCGCCGCCGCCCCGCTTGTTCTTCCGGCGCTTGGCCCCGCGCTTGGCGTCGGCCGGGCTCATGGCGGGCGGGCTGGCGGGCGGGGAGGGCG
This sequence comes from Leucopleurus acutus, assembly GCF_964270905.1. NCBI lineage: Eukaryota > Metazoa > Chordata > Mammalia > Artiodactyla > Delphinidae > Leucopleurus > Leucopleurus acutus. The sequence goes on along the minus strand of NC_139146.1, from coordinate 1,657,204 downwards.
CGGAGCGGGCGCGGGGCCGCGGGCGGCGGCGGAGGGCGGGGAAGGCGGGGAGGCTGAGGCAGCGGCGGGGCGCTCCGGCCGGCCGCGGGCGGGGGGCGCTGCGCGGGGTCGCCTCCGGGCGGGGAGGGCCGGGCGGATGGGAATTGCGGGGCGGCCGCTGGGCGGGAGCAACGGCGAGTCCACCGGGCCCGGCGCCGCCGCTGACCAGAGTTAGAGTCCAATATGGCGGACACAAGGGGAAAGGGATCCCAGTTTACGTCGGGGGAGGGGGAAGGAGCGGCGGGGAGGGGGAGGGGTGTGGGCGCCCTCCCCCCCCGCCTTACTCCGCCCTCCCGAGCGCCGCTCCCCCTCTGCCGCGCCCTCCCCTCCCGCCGTTAACTTGCGCCGGCACGCAGGCACGCCGGGAGCTGGAGTCCGCGCGCCCGCTCTGCTGCTGGGGGCGTCCGGCGCGGGGACCACGATTCCCGTCAGGACGCGCGCGACCGAGCGCCCGGACGCCGCGAGGGGCTGCGGCAGGGGAGCTGGATGCGGCGGTGACGTCACCCCGCGCTCGCGCCGCTCGGCCCCACCCGAGCCGCGCGGCCTTCTGGGACCTGTAGTTGGGCGGAGTGGTCTGGCCAGCTCAGGGCCGCGTCGCCCGCGGTGGATGAACTACAAGGCTGGCGGCGAGGAGTTCCGCCTCTTTGACAGCCTCCCAGACGCCCCAGAGCCCCGCGTCCCCGCCACCGGGTCTGCAGGCCGGTCCTGTCCCTGGGATGCGCCGGGCGGGCAGCTTCGGCTCTGGCCCGCCAGGAAAGGCCCGGTGACCTTGGCCCTGATCTGGGTTCGAATCCGCCTCCTCCACTGGCTGGCTCTGTGATCTTGGGCCGGGCCCCTCGCCCGTGTCCAGGTGACTCATTGGGACGAGAATGACCCTCCTCGTGGGTTAGGCTGTTCCGGAGGGCGCCTGGAAAGCGCTGGCCCGGGCCGCCTTCGGGTCGGGGACCGCCCTGGGCGCTGGGGCTGCCGCGAACCGGCAGACCTTGCCGTTAGCTTAGAACCCCTGGCCCGGAGGCACCCTTCTGAGCTCGCCCTCTCCCTGAGGTCCCGTGCAGCCGTCGCCCGGCCTCCCGGTGCCTTGCGACCCTGCACGGTCCCAGGGTGGTCCAGCCATGTCTCACGATCTCGCAATCACCCCACCGCAGAGGCCACGAACCCCGTCAGACCCTCCCGGGCCTCCCAGTGGGGCCGCTCCGTCTGGACCCTCCTCCTCCCCGGGCCCCTTGCCCGTCATCAGCAAGCCCCAGGTACAGTTTTGCCCTTAGACCCGGACCACAGGAGTCCCTCGCCTGGGTCCCACCCATCGCAAACACCGAGACACAAAAACATGTATGTGTTCCCCTCTTTGGTTCCATGGCTGGTTACGGGACCGAGATGCAGAGAAACTTGGTGCTAGAATGTGTAGTACGAGGGCCTCCATTTGCACTGTTTCCTGGGCCCGGCACCGTTAGCTCTGGGCCTGCCAGGTGCCACTGCCTGGCCGTTACCCTTGCCCCAGCTGCAGCCGCGGCCTTCTAATCTCCTGACCCATTCGTTCCACAACCGGAATGAGTCAGTGTGATCAAATTAATCCTCTCTTTAAAGCCTTTCAGAGATTCCATGTTATGTAGGCAGAATAAGACCCCTCACCCCTCCTGGAGTGTCTTGAATGACCCTGCTGCTGAAGGTAGAGTTTGAGAAGGTGGGTGGGGTGCCTGCCTTAGCACCCCACTGGGTGGGCAGTGTTTTGGGCTGCCCCCTTCCCCATACAGGCTGCGTCAGACACTCCCCACTCGCACAGCCCCTGTGACTTCGCCTGTCAGAGCACATTGCGCTGGATTGGGGTTCTTGGTGCTCACCAGTATCCCCAGAGAAGTCAAGTCTTGGGCCGGGGGGAGCATGGGAGTGTCTGCATCCTGCGCCTCTGAACCCCAGCTCCTGCCAGGCAAGGGCTGGGCACACATCAATCCAGTATTTGCTGGATGAATGAATGACATAATAATGACCATCTGTCAAGCAATTATGCACCAGCCACTCTGCCTCCTGCTATATCATCTCATCTAATCCACACAACCGTTCTCGAGATAGGCACCATTAGCCCTATATTATGGATGAGAAACTGAAGTTCAAGGATGCTGAGGGATTTGCCCAAAGTCACCCAGATAGTCAGAGGCAGGGCCCAGATTCCAATTCAGATGTGGCTCAGGCGTGACTTCTGTGTTCCAGCAGAGCACAGGGTGATACAGTGAAGAGTCCTTCTGGCGCCTGGGGACAGGAGCAGCCTCTCTGAGGAGGTGAGCTGAACCAGAGCCAAGCACCGTCAGAGGAAAGAACTTTGAGCAGTGCGAGACTCAAGCAGGGGGGAAGCTCAGCATGTCCCAGGAACCAACAAAAGCAAGGTTGGGTTTTATTCTAAGTACAGCTGAGAGCCATGCAGCGTTTTGAGCAGGGACTGTCATGGTAGGATGTATGTTTCTGAGAAAGCTCTGGCTGTTACGTTGAGAATGGATGTCAGGGTAGCAAGATTGGAGGCTGGCGCAGCAGGTGGAGGGGGTGCTCCTGGCGGACAGAAGTTACGAAGCAAAGGCATAAAGCAGCGGTTCTCAACCTTTGTTTTTCATTATCTCCCCCCTAAGGAAAAATTAAGATACTAAGGAGAAAATACTAAGGAATAAGATTTTGTCTGGTAGAGTTGAGCTTTGGGAGGGCCACAAACCACTGTAATATCTACGATTTGTTTCTCCTCTTAAGAATCAGTTTTCACCCCCTTGAGAACCAATAGGAGATATATATATATACACATACATATATACATACATATATATACACACACATAAATACATACATATATATACACACATATACATATACATACATATATACACATATATACATACATACATACATATATTTATATACACATATATATACACACATATATAATATACTATATATAAATGTATAAATATATATATATATATATATATTTAAAATAAGGAATTGGCTCACACAGTGATGGAGGCTGACAAGTCCCAAGACCTTCAGTCAGCAAGCTGGAAGCCCAGGAGACCCAATCGTGTAGTCCAAGTCCAAGTTCAAACGCCTGAGAGCCAGGAGGGCCAATGGAGTTGTTCTAGTCCAAAACCCAGCAGGTCTGAGACCCAAGAAGAGCTGATGTTTCAGTTTGAGTCCAAAAGGTAGGGGAAAAAGTGATCCAGCTCGGAGGCACTCAGGCACCAGGAGCTGGCTTTTTGTTCTATCCAGGCCTTCAGCTGATGGTATGAGTCCCACCCACAGGTTTGTTTTTGTTTTTGTTTTTTTTAATTTATTTACTTTTGGCTGTGTTGGGTCTTTGTTGCTGCGCGTGGGCTTTCTCTAGTTGCAGCGAGTGGAGGCTACTCTTCCTTGTGGTGGATTCTCTTGTTGCAGAGCACAGGCTCCAGGCGTGGCCTTCAGTAGTTGCAGCACGTGGGCTCAGTAGTTGCAGCACACGGGCTTTGTTGCTCCTCAGCATGTGGGATCCTCCCGGACTAGGGCTTGAACCCTTGTCCCCTGCACTGGCAGGCAGATTCTTAACCACTGCACCACCAGGGAAGTCCCCACAGTTTTTTTCTGTTGTTGCTGGTTTTTGTGGGGTTTTTTGGCCACCTGGCATGTGGGATCTTAGCTCCCCAACCAGGGTTTGAACCCTTGCCCCCTGCATTGGAAGCATGGCATCTTAACCTCTGGACCACCAGGGAAGTCCCCCACCCACATTGAGAAGGGCAATCTGCTTTACTCAGTCTACCAATGCAAATGTTAATCTCATCGAGAAACACTCTCAACAGACACATCCAGAATTATGTTTAACCAAATGTCTGGGCACCCTAAGGCCCAGTCATGTTGACCTAAACTAACCATCACAAGGGAGAATGCAGGACATAGGGCCAGAAAGGTCTATGTATACTGTTAAAAATAAAAGCAGCTCAGTCTGGCAGGAGCACAAGTGGTCACGGACTTGTGGGCAGTGACCTTGGAGAGGATTTAGGCATGGAGATGGCCACTCAAAGCACCCTCATGCTCTGGAAGGCTCTTAGAACCACTTACAGGAAAAGGCAGCATGTGTTGGATATTTTTGTAAAAGTCAAGTTTTATGACTTTCATGTGCAGTAAATATTAACCAAGATATGAATATGTACTAGTAACACAAAACAATTTTATAAGAAAAATTAGATATGTTCATTATCTCACAATTTATAACCAGGGAGCATTACATAGTAATGAATCATTACCTAGAAAGCCTTTTCTAATTTCTGGCTTTATTAAGTCTGCAGAAAGAACAGTTGAACACCTCTGCTCAAGCCATTTCCTTGCCCCAGGCAGAACTACGGCAGCAGGCTTCCACCCCCAAGCAGAGCACAGGGAATTCTCTGTAGAAACTATACGATGCAAGAGCAGCAATGGGCGTATTAATGTTTGGGGATCCCAAAGAATCAGGCAGTCCTTGATGCTCACCCAGAATTGAAGCCCACAGGTCAAAAGCTCTGCCCACCTGGAGCTTCTAATCAGCTTTTAAAACATGTCACTTGTAAACATGAAGGGACAGTGAAAGATCACCAGTCATTTAAGAAATGGCTCAAGTGTGGATAGAAAAAATGTGTGTGCGGGGGGGCAGGCAAAGAAATGGTTAATGGAAGGAATCAAAAACTTTTTCAAAAACTGCTAATAGCCTCACAGATGTTTAAGAAAGGAGGCTTGAAAATTAAAAATACAGCCAAAATTGTAAAAGAAATTCAATAGAAGGGCTGCAAGATAAAGGAAATTATTCAGAAAGCAGAACAAAAGACACAGAAAATCAGAGAGAAATGAGACTTAAAATCTCAATCCAGGCGGTCCAGCAACTTTCCAATAAGAATTCTAGGGGAAAAAATGGAGGTAAATAACTTTTGAAAGAAATAATACAGGGACTTCCTTGGTGGCTCAGAGGTTAAGAATCCGCCTGTCAATGCAGGGGACACGGGTTCGAGCCCTGGTCTGGGAGGATCCCATGTGCCGTGGAGCGGCTGGGCCCGTGAGCCATGGCCGATGAGCCTGCACGTCCGGAGCCTGTGCTCCGCAGCGGGAGAGGCCACGGCAGTGAGAGGCCCACGTACCGCCAAAAAAACAAAACTAACAAACAAAAACAAACAGAAAAAAAGAAATACTAAAGGAAATTCTATGGGCAGTAGGAAAATTATTCCAGATTGAAATGGAGGAATAAAGACCAAAGACATACAAATGGGGTGTGTGTGTGTGTGTGTGTGTGTGTGTGTGTGTGTGTGTATATATATATATGCATATATATGACTTTATATATAGATATATGAATGATAATAGTATGCTAGTATTTTTTTCATTTAAAAAACTTTGGTAAAATAATACAAAATTTACCATTGTAATCCTTTTCAAGTGTACAATTCAGTGGCATACCTACATTCACAATGCTGTACAACCATCACCTTTATCCACTTCCAGAATGTTCCACCATCCCAAGCAGAAACTCTGTACCCATTAAATAACAACCCCAGGCCCCGGTAACCTCTACTCTACTGTCTCTATGAATCTGCCTATTCTAGATACATCATGTAAGTAGAATCATACAGTATTTGTACTTTTGTGTCTAGCTTATTTCACTTAGCATGATGTTATCATGGTTCATCCATGTTGTAAGTATGTATCAGAATTTCATTCTTCAGGCTGAGTAATATTCCATTGTATGGATATAGCACACTTTATCCATTCATCTGTTGATGGATATTTGGGTTGTTTCTACCTTTTGGCTGTTGTGAATAATGTTGCTATGAACATTGGTATACAAGTACCTGAGTCCCAAGTATGTGAGTCAATTCTTTTGGGTATCTATCTGGGAGAGAAATTGTTGGAACACATGGTAATCCTATGTTTAACTTTTTGAGGAGCCACCAAACTGTTTTCTAGATCAGCTTCATCATTTTATATTTCTACCAGTAATGCACAAGGATTCTAATTTCTGCACATCCTCACCAACACTTATTTCTGTGTTTCTGATAATAGCCGGTGGGTGTAAAGTGGTATCTGTGGTTTTAATATACATTTCACTCATGACTAATGATGCCGAGTTCCTTTCATGTGCTTATTGGTTATTTGTATGTCTTCTTTGGAGAAATATCTATTTCGGTCCTTTGCCAATTTTTAAATTGGGCTGATTTTTTGTGCTTGCTGAGTTGGAGAAGCACTTTATATATTCTGGTTATTAGGCCCTTATTAAATAGATGACTTGCAAATATTTTCTCCCATTCTGTGAGTTGTCTTTTCACTCTCCTGATAGTATCCTTTGATGCACAAAAGTTTTTAATTTTAATGAAGTCAAATTAATTTTTCCTTTTGTTGCCTGTGTTTTTGGTGTCATATATAAGAAAACTTTGCCAAATCCAAAGTCATGAATATTTGCCTTCATGTTTTTTTCTAAGAATTTTATAGTTTTAGCTTTTAAATCTAGGTCTGTGATCCATTTCTTCATTAATTTTTATATACTGTTTAAAGACCCAACTTAATTTTTTTAAATTAATTTATTTTTATATTTATTTTTGGCTGTGTTGGGTCTCCGTTTCTGTGCGAGGGCTCTCTCTAGTTGCGGCAAGCGGGGGCCACCCTTCATCGTGGTGTGCGGGCCTCTATCGCGGCCTCTCTTGTTGGCGGAGCACAGGCTCCAGCTGCGCAGGCTCAGTAGTTGCGGCTCACGGGCCTAGTTGCTCTGCGGCATGTGGGATCTTCCCGGACCAGGGCTCGAACCCATGTCCCCTGCATTGTCAGGCAGATTCTCAACCACTGCGCCACCAGGGAAGCTCCACCAACTTAATTCTTATGCACGTGAATATCCAGTTTTCCAAGCACCATTTGTTGGAGAGACCTTTCTTCATTGAATGGTCTTGAAACCCTTGGGAAAATCATTTGGCCATGGAAGTGAGGATTCATTTCTGTGCTCTCAATCATACTCCATTGGTCTGTATGTCTGTCCCTAAGTCAGCACCACATTGTTTTGATTCCTGTACCTCTATAATGTTCTCAGATTGGGAAGTGAGTCTCCCAACTTCTTTTTCAAGATTGTTTTAGCTATCCTGGGTCCTTTAAAATTCCATACAAATTTCTATTAAAATTGCCATTGGGCTTTGGTAGGGACTGCATTGATTCTATACTATATTGCTTTGGGTACTATTGCGATCTTAATACTGTCTTCCAACCCACAAGCATGGGATGCCTATTTATTTACGTTTGCTTCCTTCAGCAGTGTTTTGTAGGGATGTATATGTCTCAGTGTACAAATTATGCACCTACTTGGTTAAATTTACTCCTTTTATTTTTTTTGACGCTATTGAAAATGGAATTTTCTTTATTTCCCTTTCAGATCGTTGACAGTGTATAGAAATACAACTGATTTGTGAATTTATACCCCAGAACTTTGCTGAATTTGTACTGTAACTGTGCGCTAACTTTGGGTTTAGTTTGTTTTTTTTTCAGTTCCTTAAGGCATACAGTTATTGATTTGATCTTCTAATGTAGACATTTATAGCTATGACCATCCCCCTGAGCACTGGTTTCACTGCATCCCATGTTTTGGTATGCTGTGTTCTCATTTTCATTCTTCTCAACGTATTTTCTAATTTCCCTTGTGATTTCTTCTTTGAACCATTGGTCATTTAAAAGTGTGTTGTTTAATGTCCACGTATTTGTGGGTTCTCCTAAATGTTCATTCCCTATAACCCAGTAATTTCACACTTAAGTATATGTCCAACAGGTATGTGAGCAAAACTGCACCAAAAGATATACAGAATGTTCACATTTGGCTACTAATAGCAAAAAACATAAATTAATGACAGAATGGATAAACTGAAGCATATTCATCTAATGAAATACTATACAGTACGGAAAATGAACAAACTACACAACATGAATCTCACAAATATAATATTGAGCAACAGAAGCCACCCCCCTCCTCCACAAAATACACATTGAGTGATTCCATCTATTTACTTTTTAGTTTGGCCATGCCGTGCTGTATGCAGGATCTCAGTTCCCTGCCCAGGGATTAAACCTTTGCCCCCTGCAGTGGAAGCACAGAGTCTTAACCACTGGACCGCCAGGAAGTCCCCAATTCCATCTGTTTAAAGTGCAAAGAAAAGGCAAAAGTAAGGTACGTGAGTAGGATTGGGTTTTGGTAATTAAACTATAATTATAGTTAAAGGAGTGATTTTCATAAAAGTCAGAATAGCGATTACCTTGGAGGAAAAGGCAGACTGTACTGACCAGGAGGGAGGACAAGAAGGGGCTTCTAAGGTGTTGGTAATAGTTTCTTGTTGCAGTTGGTTGTTTCACAGGCTTTTGCTTTATGGTAATTCACTGAACTGTACTTTTGAAGTAATTCAGTGAGGTATGCTTTTTGTGTGGTATATTTCACAGTATAAAAGATAAATAAATACAGTGGCCTTGAGTTCGTAACTAAGCCTTAAACACCTCATAAAAGCAAGGGTAAAAAATTAAAAAGCAAGGGTAAATACTTTCTGGAGGAACCCACCTTCAATTCAGGTCTCAAAGAATTTTCAGATAGTTACCAAGTTACCTGGGTTCAAAGTAAGGGAGAAAAAAGTTTACAAAACACACAAAGAAGGAAGTCATCATTAGTGAGAGCCAGCCGGAATAAAAGGCCTCAGAATTAGACCCACAAAGACTTTGGGTACTGGAATTAACAGAAATAGAATATGAAACAGACAAATCTCTAAAACTGATTAAAACAGAAAGCATAAATTAGTATTAATGATAAAAAGATGCTGCAGAGACTAATTAGCTTACAAGAGAATATTTTGAACTTTATACCAAAGACTTGTAACGAGATGAAATACACAAATTCCCAGAAACCTGTAACTTAACTGACTTAAATGTGAATAATTTGCAAACATTAAAAAATCAAATCAGTATTTTAAAATCTTTCCTTAATAAAAATAATAGCCCAGAAATTTTATTGCTGAGTTCTACTAAACATTCAGGGAACAAATAATTCGAATCCAGGGTATAGAGACAATTCTCCTTAGTCTCACTGTAGGGAACTTACTTTGAAACCAAAACCTGACAAAGACAGTGTAAGAAAATGATAGGTCAATATAACTCATGAACATGGATATTTAGAAACCCTAAACCAAATATTGGCAAAACAAAGTAAGAAATGTGTAAGATAAAACATCATGAACAAAGTAGATTTACCCATGAAATATGCTGGTGAGCACTGAAAAAAAATCACTGTGATACACTACATTAACTGATCCAAAGGGGGAACATCCTATGTCTCAGTAGAAGTAGAAAAAGAACCAATAAGGTGATACATCCCTTGTGACAAAATAAAACAGAAATAAAATACAAACTCCTATCTCGTGGTTGGAAAAGGAACCTCTGTTACCTGTTATCTAACAAGTTCATAAAGAAAAAGAAAGTTCCAAGAATTAGAACATTCCATTGCAGATGATATAGTTGTGAACGTACAAAATTTTAACAGAATCCAGATTCTTAATTAGAATGAGACTTTGGCAAGAATGCTTACACAATTTACAAAACCAATTAAATTTCCATATGGCAACAACCAAAAAAGGTAGTTAAGATGCCACTTAAGTTTCAAAACTAAGAAACCTAGAAACAAGCCCCTTCTGTAGCCAGCTTTGGGGGACATCCTCTGCTAGTACACACCTGTGGTACACACTCCCCGCCCTTTCATGGGACTCTGCTCTCCTCCCTGGGCTTGCCGAGGGTGGAGGCCTCACCTGGCTCCTGGCTTCAGACACTGCTGCTCTAGGGGGGCCACCAAGGGAGTGTCTGGTCAATCACACCCTCAGGTCTCGGGAGGCCTGTACACTGGGAGGGCGCCAGGCCTGGGATCTGCACTCAAGGACCCTTTCCTCTTCTCTTTACCTAGACAAGTTTCAGACCTTGAGGAGCACAGCTGAGCATCTCTTCCTGTTCTCTTGGACTCCCGTACCTCACCTTTGCCAGTTTTATTTTCCATTGGCCTGGGGAACTGTCTCCCTCGATGATGTACGGCCTAGCAGGGCATGGGAGTTGGGTTTCTCAACACCCACCAGGCCAAGTGTGGTACCAGGAGCATGGCAAATGTGCAACAAGCATTTGAATAACTGTGTTTTTTGTCTCTGGTGGTCTCCAACGGAAGGCAGGCAGGCGTCTGAAGTTTAGCACCTCTGTGCCCCCAAGCACCCAGCACATTAGCCTGTTCTGTCTCTGGGGACCACTTGACAGGAATGGAGAACAGCAGGCAGGCAAAGGCCAACTCTGCCATCACTTACTCTCTGGGAAGTAAGCCAAGCCCATGCTGTCTTTTCAGCTTTCCCCGCACAGCTTGCTTGGGGCTCTAACGGGCCCACCATGCACTCCTGGGCCCCCATTCCCACGCGGAGGGCAAACTGTATACAGTGGTTGGGGCAGGTGCGCTGCACTGCCAGGACCCCAGGTCAGTCCGAGTCCACACTGCTCGGAGCTCCTCTCCTGAGCTGGCACTGGCCAGACTGAGCAGACAGCCCACAGCCAACCTTGCTTCTTCAGGCCTGAGGTTTAAGATTCTGCTCGTTTAGGGATTCCAGGGCCTGGACTTGGGGTTCTGCTCCAAGGATGACCTCTTACTTGCTGACTTCTGGGTCAGCACATGACCAAGCAACTTTCTTGCACACATACTGTCACAAAATACACCAAACACGAGGCAGACAGGATCACACACCTTGGGCAAGGGTGGGGGGTGATACTGATCCAAAAGAGCAAATGAATGCACACACGAGATACCTGGTTCAAACTGGTTTATTTCCGCCTGTAACACTAGCAGAGGAGAGTCCAAAACAGACTGACATACATGGATATAGTTTAAGTGTAACAAAGAAGATCTGAACTATGTACACGGAGGGAGGGAAAGGATTTTTCTTATCAACCTTTTCCTGTTTTGCAACTTCTGAACAGTAGAAACTAAACATTTTTTCCCAACTTAAGTTAGTATGAAGGAATACAACTTTTACGATCAACCATTTGTCCTTAAGCATAAAACGTGAGAAATTTTGGCTGCGGCTGTCTTGGCTCCTGAAGTCCGGGTATTGTCAGAACATAAGAAAAGAGATTCCATGAAGCCCAGAAGGAACTTAATGGCAACGATGTCCAGTCGAAGGGCAGACGCGCTGCACACCACGCAGATGACAACTGATGTCGGCCCTCCTCGACTCCAAGTAGAAAGCAGTACTTTCATCAAACGAACCGGAAGTGAGCCAAACAGTTAAAAAGTCAGAATGAAGAATGAAACAATTCTTTTCACATAGAGGAGGGATACTCCTTCAGCCCCATTTAAAGTGAATTCTGTGCTGAGTCCCTGCTCCTCCAGAAGGAGAAACTGAAGGTCAGTTATTGCTAGCAAAGCCAGAGGTGGCCCCTTTTCCACCTCGAAGATGTTTCACACGAAAAGGCTGTTGGTTTGGCTTGAAGGCCTCGGAGGAAGGAGGGGTACAGAGGTGGAGGCAAGCCCTGTGCAGCGGGGGGCAGTTCAGGTCAGCTCGGGCCACCTTCTGCCTCCTTGAGACCAGAGGCTTTTACCCACGTGGAGTCGAGCAGAGGGTGCTATCTGGGCCCCTGGGGAGGAGAGGCCACCGTACTTTGCCAACCAGAACCTAAGGAGCAATCAAAGCCCGAAGGATCAAAGCCCAGTGGCCAGAAGAGCAGCTTCGGAGATGAACGTCAGTTGCGGGGTTGGGGGTGCCCAGCTCAAGTCTGGAGAGCCGAGGTCTTTGAAACGCAGGTCAGCTGTGACTTGGGCAACAGCATGGACACGGGCGGCTAATAAGGCCACAATTACTGCCACCACCGCCCAGGGTCTATGCTTGAGTAGATATGAGGCAGTGGGAACTGAGGACCGGAGGGCACGTGGTAAACAAAGGATGGATTTTTATCAGAAAAGAGAGGATACTCGACGACGTGCCTGCCCCACTGACCTTGCACAGCCTGCACCAGGTGAACTCGGGCATGCGTAAGGTTCCTGAGAACAGGTGGTGAACCAGACGGGGCGAGACAGGCACTGCTCTGTAGGCAACATGAGGCCTCTGAAGGACACTAATAGTGCTACATCTCCTGGGCTGCTGAAAAGTAGGCAAAGAACAGGCTTTATTGCACATTTCGTTCTTAGAAAACTGGGGATTGCCCTGCAGAGGTCCTTGTGATCTGCAGGAACCCGACATCAATGCAGATGGAATCACGGGTGACCTCTGAAACTCAAGGGAAGAGAAAAAAGTCCAGTGGTTGGTCTTTCCGGGGCCATGCTTGCACCTGGGATCCTCAGGCCAGATGGACCCTTGTCTGGCTTGGTCACTGTGGTGGGCAGATGCCTGGGAGGAGGTAGCGTGCCCAGGAGAGCTGGGTGGACCTGTCTGCTCTCCGACCGGGGCCAGCCCTCGACACACTGCCAGCAGGAAGCTGGGGCAAACTTTCCAAATGGGGAAAACTTCTTGGCAACGTGCAGGTTCCGGAAAGAGGCTGGAACCACGATTCTCAATTCCAACGGGCCTGACTCCCTCTCTCCTTGCCTGGAACCAGACCACCCAGAGGAGCAGATGTAGACCCTGGGCTGGGAGGGCCCTGGGCCCAGCTCCACAGCATCAGACTAGAGGTAACAGAAGGATCAAAGACGGGGTGGGAAACGAGAGCAGTTTACATTACAGATGCTGATTCTGAAATAGTCTTTCTGAGCTCAAGAAACTGGCGGCAGATAGCCCACGTAAGGCCGTAGAGAACCCTGCCAGGCTCTGTCTGTCCATCCGTCTCCCGAGCAGCCCAGCACTTCATATATAAATGGGGTGGTACCGCTTGTGGCTGATCTTTTTCCTGCAAGTTGGGCAAGTGTTAGCATTCTTAAGGGAATCACGGAGGCACTGGCTACAGAAGACGTGGCCACATTCTGTAGAAACAATGAGACGTCCATTCTGCACAATCTAGAAAACATAAAAAAGAACAGGCTTCATGTCTGGCCTTGTACCAGAGCAGCGGGAGCCCCCAGAGAATCCACTCCCGCCCGTCTTTGAGATGCCGAAATGAGAGGAGGGGGGCCAAGGGCTGCAGCAGGAAAAGCAGGGAGATGGTCTGAAGAACTAAAGATGCTGCTCTGTAGGCTCAGGCAAGTATGAGCGGTGTCTCTGAAGCCGAGAGCAGAGGCAGCAGCCAGTCTCTGGCAGCGACAGCCCAAGGGGGTTTGACGAACCTCCAGGCACCCAGTGGGGCAGTGCCCTAGGGCCTGGGGCCACAGTGAACACTGGCAGCTTCCAATTAGGCCAGGTAGGGAATACACAGGACTGATGCACAGGGCAGCCCAGAGTTCAAGACTGTAGGGCCCAAAAAGATGGTACCCTCCCCCTTCACAGAGGTGTGCCAAGCCATGTGCCAACCCAAGTGTGACTGCAAAACAGAGGCATCAAAAGCCCACCCAGCGAGGAGTGCTCTCTCATCTAATTCTTTCACTGAAGCAGTTTGAGAACCAGAAACAAATGCTTCAATTTTATTGTTTTAAGAGTTTAAAAGAATACAGAATAAGTTTGCTTACCTCCGAGTACCCGTCCATGCAGATGGGACAACTGACAGTACCAGAGGGCCTAAAATCACAGTGCTCATGTCAGTTCCTCAGCAAACGCAAACATCAATTACTCTTAAGTGGCTTCATGTAAGCAGCCCACATCCCCTTCACAAAAGCCTCCTCTGACCCTGCCTCAGCACAGGCACCCGGGACACTTACAAGACGGCCGGCTGCCCCGACGGGGGTGGGGGAGGCTATGAGAAAGGGGAGGAGAGAGATGGGGGCAAGAGAAGGCACAGGCAACTGGGGCCGCCCTGCCCCCGCCCCGCACCTCTGGCCTGTGCTCCCTCAGAGCCCCCTTCCAGCCTCCCTGTCTGGGGCAGGGGCTGCGCCTAGCACCCCCTTCCTCCAAGGAGTCCTGCTGCAGAAGGCCGGGGGCCGCTGGGTCTGTTCTCCACCCCAGGTGGCGGGGCTTTGCCTTCAGCCTGGAGCTATTCACACCCGCCCAGCCAGTGCCTGGCACGCCCTGGTCACAGTGCGAACAGCTGAGCCCAGCTCCAGATCCACCTGCCACCCAGATGCTACAACAAGCCCTTCTTGAGCCCAGGGCTGAAGGTCAGTGTCTCTAATACCCTGCTTCCTGCCCCAACCTCTCCACTGAAATATGGAGAGGAAGGAAGAGGATCCTCACTCCAGGGACGATGGGGTCCCACAGATCCAGAAGCTTCCCGGCAGAGAGCCTGTCCCCAGCACGGCAGCAGCAGAGCAGCGGGCACGCTGGTACCTGAGTCCGGTAGCGGCCTCCTCCCGGGCATTTCTGGGGGTGTGGGTGGTCACATACACGTCCTTGTCCCTGGGCAGCTCCTCGTCATCACTGCTCAGCACACAGCTGTCGGCGTGTTCCTGGCGCAGCCTCCTGCCGTTCCTCCTTGGCCGCCTCCTTTCTGAGATGTGAGCCCACGTTCAGAGCAGGGCCTCCCAGTCCTACCACCCTCACCACCCACCCTCCTTTCTGACTGGGAAAAGGCCAGTCCCAGCTGCACGGAGACCACCCTCCCATCTTCCCAAGAGAAGAAGCCCCCACCCCTGCTGCGTGCAGATGCCCAGGGGGACGTCTCCTCAGCAGGAAGGGGACTGACTGCAGGCGTGAGCAGCAGCATCCCGGGAGTGTTCCCACACCTACAGAGCTGGCAAGGCCCGAGGCCCTGCCACCGCACCCTCGTCAGTCCTCTACCCAAACCCAAGGAAGGAGAGGAAACCACTCACCTTCAACAATCTTTGAAAAAGGAGAAAAACAAAAGAGAAATACACAATTAATTTGACATAAAATATTCTGTATTCTTTTAAACTCTTAAAACAATAAAATTGAAGCATTTGTTTCAAATGCAAAATCCTCGGGAGCAGCAAAGCCTCCCAGCAGCTGACACACTGTGCCCCAGCCTGCAGGTGTTTAGTGAGTCTCTGGGAGCTGCGTGACCTGGGGAAGTTCCATACCCTCAGGAACTGCCAACTTCCTCTTCTGAAAAACAGCGCCCCCTCGCTGCTGTGAGAACTAAGTGAGATCACAACGATGCCACAGGGCACCAGTGGCCTGAAGCTCCCAACCAGCTCCACCCGTTCTCCTTGTCTTCACTCCACGTGGGCTACTGCCGGAGACGGAGCCTTTACTGGCAGAAGGGTTTGCAGTGCTTAATACTTTATTAAAAATAATTAAACAGCTGAAGTAGGCCATGCAGGGACTACGGAGAGTAGCATACACCAAGGACTGAGATCAATCCAATCCTGTGTTCGAGGCCTACAGAAAGAGCTAGTGAGAACCTGACAAGCCCATCGCCTGACTACAGGCACACCTGTGCTTTGCTTTACTGCGCTTCACAGATACCGCGTTTCGTACAAATTAAAGGTTTGTGGCAACCCTGTGTCAATCAAGTCTATTGGTACCATTTTTCCAACATCATTTGCTCACCTCGTGTCTGTGTCACTTTTCAGTAATTCTCACAATATGTCAAACTTGTTCATCATTATTATATTCGCTATGGCTATATGTGATCGGTGATTTCTGATGTTACTACTGTAATTGTTTTGGGCACCGTGAACCTCACCCATACAAGACGATGAATTTAATTGATAAATGTGTGTTCTGACTGCTCCACAGAACAACTCTTTCATGACTCCCTCCCTCTTTTTGAGCCTCCCTACTCCCTACACACAACAATATTGAAATTAGGCCAATTAATAATCCTACAATAGGGACTTCCCTGGTGGTCTAGTGGTTGGGACTCTGCCCTCCCAAAGCAGGGGGCCCGGGTTCGATCCCTGGTCAGGGAACTAAAGCCTGCATGCTGCAACTAAAACAGCCCGCGTGCCGCAACTAAGACCCAGCACAGCCAAATAAATAAATGAATAAATAAATATTAAAAAATATATATCCTACAATAACCTCTAAGTCTTCAAATGAAAGGAAGAGCTGCACATGTCTCACTTTAAATCAAAACCTAGAAATGATTAAGGTTACTGAGGAAGGCATGTCAAGCTGAGACAGGCCTAGAGCCAGGCCTCTTGCGCCAGTTAGCCCAGTCGTGAATGCAAAGGAAAAGCTCTTGAAGGAAATTAAAGTGCTACTCCAGTGAACACACAATGATAAGAAAGTGGAACAGCCTTATTGCTGATGTGTAGAAAGTTCGAGTGGTCTGGATAGAAGATCAAACCAGCCACAACATTCTCTTAAGTTGAAGCCTAATCAGAGAAAGGCCCTAACTCTCTTCAATTCTATGAAGGCTGAGAGAGGTGAGGAAGCTGCAGAAGAAACGTCTGAAGCCAGCAGAGGTTGGCTCATGAGGCTGAAGGAAAAAAACCGTCTCCATAACACCATATTGCAAAGGTAAGGCAGCAAGTGCTGGTGTAGAAGCTGCAGCAAGTTATCCAAAATATCCAGCTAAGATCATTAACGAAGGTGGCTACACTGAACAACAGATTTTCAATGTAGACAACAGCCGCTATTGGAAGAAGATACCATCTAGGACCTTCATAGCTAGAGAGGAGAAGTCAGTGCCTGGCTTCAAAGCTTCAAAGGACAGGCTGACTCTCTCCTTAGCTGGTGACTTTAAGCTGAGGCCTTTTAAGTGCTCATTTACCATTCCAAAAGTCCTAGAGCCCTTAAGAATGGTGCTAAATCTACTCTGCCTGTGCTCTACAAATGAAACAACAAAGCCTGAATGACAGCACATCTGTTTACAAAATCGTTTACTGAATATTTTAAACTACTGAGACATACTGCTCAGAAAAAAAGATTTCTTTCACAATATTACTGCTCGCTGACAGTGCACCTGGTCAGCCAAGAGCTCTGATGGAGACGGACAATGAGATCAGTGATGTTTCCAGGCCTGCTAACACAGCATCCATCCTGCAGCCCACGGATCAAGGAGTCATTTCAACTTTCAAGTCTTATAATTTAAGAAATATATTTTGTAAGGATAGCTGCCATAGACAGTAATTTCTCTCATGGATCCAGGCAAAGTAAACTAAAAACCTTCTGGAAGGGGTTCACCATTCTAGATGCCATTAAGAACACTTGTGATTTCACGGGTGAGGAATTTGGAAGAAGTTGATTCCAACCCTATCAGATGACTTTGAGGGGTTCGAGACTGCAGGGGAGGAAGAAGCTGCATCTGTGGTGGAAAAAGCAAGAGAACTAGAGTTGGGAGTGGGGCCTGCAGACGGGGCTGAGCTGCTGTAATCTCCAAGTGAAACGTGAACAGGTGACGACTTGCTCCGTGCGGATGAGAAAGTGGTTTCTTGAGATGGAAGCTACTCCTGGTGAAGATGCTGTGAAGATTGTTGAAATAACAGGGAAGAATTAGAATACCACATAAACTTAGTTGGTAAAGCAGCAGCAGGGTTTGAAAGAAATTCTGCTATGGGTAAAATGCTGTCAAACAGCATTGCTGCTACAGAGAAACTGTTCATGAAAGGAAGAGTTGATTAATACAGCAACTTCATCGCTGTCTTCTTTGAAGAAATTCTCACAGGGCCCCCAGCCTTCAGCAGCCACCGCCCTGATCAGGCAGCAGCATCAACATCGAGGCCAGACCCTCCACCTGTAAAGAGATTACAACCTGCTGAAGGCTCAGATGATGGTTAGCACTTAGCAATAAAGTACTTTTAAATTAAGGAAGGCAAGGGCTTCCCCGCTGGCACAGTGGTTGGGAGTCCGCCTGCCGATGCGGAGGACGCGGGTTCGTGCCCTGGTCTGGGAGGATCCCACATGCTGCGGAGCGGCTGGGCCCGTGAGCCACAGCTGCTGAGCCTCTGCTCCGCGATGGGAGAGGCCACAGCAGTGAGAGGCCCGCGTACCGCAAAAAAAAAAAAAAAAAAAGAAAAAAGAAAGAAAATTAAGGAAGGCAAATTGTCATAATGTGCGATTGCGCACTTAATAGACTGCAGTATAGCACAAACAACTTTTTTACATGCACTGAGAAACGTACTCACTGTACTACGGTGGTCTGGAACTGAGCCCACCATCTCCAAGGTGTGCCTGTACTCAGAACTTGTTAAGATTCTTTTCTGCAACAGTTTCAAACCTGTCAAGTCAGCTCTCTCACTGAGCTACTACCTGTCTGTCTACACCATCACCAGTAGCACCCCTTTTCCCTCTCGCTTGTGTGTGTGATCAGCTACTTCAGGAGAGCTCTCAGGATTGCTGTTGAAAGCCCTGCTGCCACCTCTCCTTGGCTGCCCCCGTGTTCAGGGGCACAGAGGCTGACCCTTTCTGGCATGCCATCCTGCCCCGCAGAGATGGGAAGCTCAACTCTATTCCAACTCCCTTGCAGTGGGGATTCTAGACACGAACTAAATTCCCTCAGTGAGATACACTCATGCTATTTGGAGGGCAGAAGGGTAGAGGACAATTTCAGCTGCTGTAGGTGGACACAGATGCGGGGATCAAGAGGCAGTCGTGGCCGAGGCTGCAATGTCCAAAGCCCAGGTCTGTCCTCCCAAGCAAGAAAACACAGTAGCATTTCCTTGAGCCCAAAGAGATTAGTACAGGTGGTAGCTGCCCCCTCCCATCCTTCTGCTTGGAGCGGAGGTAGCAGATCCCATGGTGCGTCAAGGCTGAGATGTCCGGAGTTATTCCTAGACACCTGCTCCTCCCGCCTTTACAACACCATGAAGCAATTCCTCCCGTGTATTTTTTTTAATTAATAAATTAATTTATTTATTTTTGGCCGTGTTGGGTCTTCATTGCTGTGTGCGGGCTTTCTCCAGTTGCGGCGAGCAGGGGCTACTCTCCGTTGCCGTGCGCGGGCTTCTCATTGCGGCGGCTTCTCTTGTCGCGGAACACGGGCTCTAGGCACGCAGGCTTCAGTAGTTGTGGCACACAGTCTCAGTTGTGGCTCACGGGCTCAGCAGTTGTGGCTCGCGGGCTCTACAGCGCAGGATCAGAAGTTGTGGCGCACGGGCTTAGTTGTTCCCGCGGCATGTGGCATTCTTTGCGGACCAGGGATCAAACCCGTGTCCCTTGCACTGGCAGGTGGATTTTTAACCACTGCCCACTGCCACCAGGGAAGTCCCCCTCCCATGTATTAAAATCCATTTCTGCTCCAGAATAAGTAGAGCGGATTTCGGTTTCTCCAGCCTCAACCCTGCCAAATACAAATGGCCATCACAGGAAGGAAGAAGGTCTGAGCATAAAGATCTTCATTTTGCAGATGAGAAGCCACTGAAGACACTTCCCCTTCCCCCCAGAAGAAGCTGGAAAGTGTGACTATGAAACTGGCGACAGTCAACTTCATCACCAGGACCATGAACTGGAAGACAAGCTTGGGCTGGCAGAAGGTGCTGTTCATATGAAGCCTATAAGGGGAGCTCTGAAGTTAGCCAAGAGCAGAAGGAAATTCTGCTGTGGGCAGGGAAGACCCCAGTTTTCCTCCACTCCAACACTGCTTTTACTGCCCTTTGCCAAGAAGGACCACTGACCAGGTGTGGATGCACCTGGAAGGAATGTGACGCCCCTGGGTCCCAGGCCACCAGAATGTGGCAACCAGGTCTCCACAGGCTCTTGTGAGCCAGACCCAGCTCGCCTCTTGGCAGTGCCAAGCTGAGGCCGGACCTGAACACTGAGCCCCCAGGAAAGTCCCAAGGCCCAGGATGCTGCTGGCACAACGGCAGGTGCTCCATACTTAACTACTAGGTAAATGAATACACGGTGGCCAGAGAGCCTCCTTCACTGGTGATGACTCTGTCCCCATCCATGTTCAATGGAAGAACAGCTCAGAGATGAGGCTTCTTGCCCAAAGGGCAGAAAAGAATGGCACCACAGCCTGGCCTCCAAGCTCCATGACTTCCGGTGACCCGGAGCCACCTCCTAGCTGATGGAGGTGAGATACTATCACTGGTATTCCCTCCACCCAGCAGCCAAGTCACAACAAATCGAGAACTCTGGACTTCCCTGGTGGCGCAGTGGTTAAGAATCCACCTGCCAATGCAGGGGACACGGGTTTGAGCCCTGGTCCAGGAAGATCCCACATGCCACAGAGCAACTAAGCACGTGTGCCACACTACTGAGCCTGCGCTCTAGAGCCCGCAAGCCACAACTACTGAGCCCACGTGCTCTAGAGCCCGCAGGCCCAACTACTGAAGCTTGCGCGCCTCAAGCCCGTACTCTCCAACAAAAGAAGCCACTGCAATGAGAAGCCCGCACACTGCAACAAAGAGTAGCCCCTGCTCGCCGCAACTAGAGAAAGCCCGTGCACAGCAGCGAAGACCCAACACAGCCAAAACAAAAACAAACAAACAAACAAAAAAATCAAGAACTCTGCAGGTGTTCTGGAATGTCCCTTCCCCGTGGTCATAGCTCTGCAGGTAACAAAGTGCTTACCTAGCACAAGAGACAGAGGTGGGGAGAAGCACTGGGGCTTCAGAAATGTTGACTCCAGGAGTAAACAGATGCAAATAGGAATAATACCAGCTCTTGGACCTCTCATCTGGCTGAGAGGCCTTTCAAAGAAACAAAATACCAAAGGGAAACAATTCCCCAGTCCCCTAGTATGTACAGCCAAATCAACACTGTGAAAAACTGGCTCAAGCTCAGACCACACATTCCACCCCACCTTCAGCCTGGCTTCTCCTTCCTGACTCTAGAATAAACTACAGGCAGTGTGTCAGAGACAAACACGTGGAGACATGTGGAGCATGAACAACCCACAGCAGCACCGGCGCCGCCTGCCTCCACACCCGGGCACACTGACTCCATGTCAGGCACCCAGAACCCCGGTGGGCTTCTGAAGCACAAGTGAGCCTCAGAACCCCTGCAAACAGTGACACCTGTGTCACAGACTCCTGGTCAGTGGGGCAGGATAAGCCTTTCTTCTTCTACTAGTGGACAAAACGCTTGGCATTCTTAGGGCTACAGCAACATGCTGGGGTTAAACAACAGAATGGAACCAAGTAGCAGGGTCCCTGGGGTCCTCTGCAGGCAAGCTGACCTCTGGCATTCCCAAGAAAGCTCACCCAGCTGGGAGCTCAGAGAGCCGCTTGCTCTAAGTGACCTTCCTAGGCAGCACGGCACATCATTCCACTGGAAGGAACAGCCACACGCAACCACCGTGCCCACGAAGGATACGCCTCACATCCAACAGGTGCTCGCATCACACAATTACAGAGTACTTTTACTGTAGCACCGCCACGAGCACCAGGAAGACTGTGCTGACGTGAACATCCCAGTCGAGTGAGCAATCATGTCGGATTCCACGGACAACTGTTTCACTTCCCCAATTCTGGGATACGATGTCTGGGCTCTTCTTCCTTCATATATAATTACACTGGTTCATTCACTCATTCTAGCAGTCACTGTGTACCTCTCATGCCCTTTACTACTCCCAGCCAGAGACGGACCAGGCTCTGTCCCTGCCCGTAAGGCTTCACCAAGCAGACCCTTTCAACAGTCTCATAAATCATAAACCAGGTGAGGTACAGAGTATAACACAAATAGCTCTATACATTAGTACACTATGGGAACAGAACAAAAAAAGATTCCAGGAAAACCAACCTGACTTTAAAAGAAACAATCTTTTGAAATTCGATGAAGGAAAATAGTCCAAGCAAGTCCCATTTTTAATAACTTTCCCCTGGAAGACTCAGTTTCTTAACGAGAGGAGTGAGTCTCTTTTCCATCACTGCATGACTTCCAGCTGGAACAGAGACTGGCGTACTGCAAATGCTCATGAAAAGTGGTCTGAAAATTTTAATTCATCTATCAAACCAGATAAGAAAGCAGAAGGATGGGACTTCCCTGGTGGCACAGTGGTTAAGAATCCGCCTGCTAATGCAGGGGACACGGGTTCGAGCCCTGGTCCGGGAAGATCCCACATGCCGCGGAGCAACTAAGCCCGTGTGCCACAAATACTGAGGCCACGTGCTGGAACTACTGAAGCCTGCACACCTATAGCCTGTGCTCTGCAACAAGAGAAGCCACCATAATAAGAAGCCCATGCACCGCAAAAAAGAGTAGCCCCCGCTCGCCACAACTAGAGAATGCCCATGCACAGCAACGAAGACCCAACACAGCCAAAATTAAATAAATAAATTAATTAAAATAATGAAAAAAGAAAGAGAGCAGAAGGATGGAAAACAAGCAGAGACTTCCAATAAATGGCAGGCTGGTATTTCCATCCATTTTTCCACTGAAAACAACCAAAAACAAGATAAAACATACATATTTTTAAATAAAGAGGTATCAAAAAAAGAGAAGAATTCGGTCAACAGTATAGGGAATACAGTAACCCAGAGGGAAAAAAAGCACAGAGAATTCTTAAAAAATTGAAGCCTACTTTTGAAAGCCCCACAGAGAAACCAAAGCCCAGGCAGGAACCATGGGGGCAGGTTATCTAGTGAAGGCCAGCCATCGGGGGCAAGCCAGGCTTAAAGCAAGACCCAGTAAGTATCAAAGAACTGACATACAGAATGTTATTTTCTGACCAATACTGCAAGCAATCAATAACAAAAAGAAAGTACCCATATATTTGGAAGTTAAAAAATATAAATTTGATAAATATGTTGAATTAAACATAAAGTACCAGTAACATAATTTGTAAGATATAGCTAAAGACAGTATAATCTTTAATGCATTTATTGGAAAAGAAATGATGAAAATTAGAAAAACAGCAAAATAAACTCAAACAAAGAAAGGAATAATCAATGAATGAAAAACTTACAAGAGAAAGGATCCACAAAGCTAAAAGTTGGTTCTTTGAAAGATCTAATAAAGCTCTGGTGATACTAATCTAAAAAAATAGAAAACACAAATAACCAGTATCAGAAATGAAAAAGGAGACATCACTATAGATTCCACAGAACACAAGACATTATGAACAAATTTATGCAAATAAAAGTGAAAACTTTAGATGACATCAACAAATTCCTAAAAAATGTAATTACCAAACCCTATTAAAACTCTAGGTTATGTACTTCACTGTCAAGTTCTAACAAACATTCATGGAAGAAATAGTCCAATCTTACAAAATCTTCTGTGGAACGGAAAAAAAGGTGTCCAACTCACTTTGTAAAGATACCAATATGCTGATACCAGAACTCTATAAGGAAAAATTACAGACCACCAATCTTACTCATAAAAACAGAGGCAAAATTATATATGAAACATTACCAAACCAAATCTAGCAACATAAAAAGATAATGCCATGACCACAATGCTTAAGTGGTTTAACACTAGAAGCAGGGGAAAAAGCAACATTAGATGAAATTGTTAAATTTCGACATTGATTCAAGATGAAACTTATAGCCAAACAGGAAATAGAGAAACTTTTCCACTCTGGTAAAGGATATAAACAAATCGAAAAAACTTAGAGCAGAAGTCTTATTTAATGGTGGAACTCTGAAAAGACTCTTTCAGATTTAGAATGAAACAAGAATGTCAATGACTGTCACCATTTTTATTCAGCCAGTGTTGAATTTTCTAGCCAGTGTGTTAAGGCCAAGGAAAAAAAAAAAGGAAAATAGAGAAGAACCAAAACTTGTTCTGTGTACACAGAAATTCAAAGATTTACATATTAAAGGCTTCCCTGGTGGCACAGCAGTTAAAAATCCACCTGCCAGTGCAGGAGACATGGGTTCGAGCCCTGGTCTGGGAAGATCCCACATGCTGCGGAGCAACTAAGCCCGTGTGCCACAACTACTGAGCCTGCACTCTAGAGGCCGCAAGCCACAACTACTGAGCCCGTGGGCCACAACTACTGAAGCCTGCACACCTATAGCCTGTGCTCTGCAACAAGAGAAGCCGCCTCAATGAGAAGCCAGCGCACCGCAACAAAAGAGTAGCCCCCGCTCACCGCAGAGAAAGCCCGCACACAGCAACAAAGACCCAATGCAGCCAAAAATAAATAAATTAAAATAAATTAAAAAAAAAGATTTACAGATTAAGAACTGTTGTACTAAAAAAAAGAAAAACCAATTGCATTTCTTTATATTAGCTAATAATAAAAACAAAAAAGTGAAAATTTTAAACACCATTTTTTTATAGCATCCTAAAATACTATGTACCTAGAAATAAATCTCTAACAAAAGACTTGCAAAATCACTCCAGGGAATATTATAAATCCATACACAAAGGGCTTTCCTGGTGGCGCAGTGGTTAAGAATCCGCCTGCCAATGCAGGGGACACGGGTTCCAGCCCTGGTCTGGGAAGATCCCACATGCCGCAGAGCAACTAAGCCCACGTGCCACGACTACTGAGCCTGCGCTCTAGAGCCCGCGAGCCACAACTACTGAAGCCCGCGTGCCTACAGCCCGTGCTCTGCAACAAGAGAAGTCACTGCAATGAGAAGCCCGCGCACCGCAACGAAGATCCAATGCAGCCAAAAATAAATAAAAATAATTAAAAAAAAAAACATACACAAAACTCATATAGATTATAGACCTAAATGTGAAATGCAAAACAGTAAAACTTTTGGAGTAGAGGAACATATTTTTATGGTATGGGATTTTCATCAACAAATTGATAAGTTGAACTGTATTAAAATTAAGAACCTCTGTACATAAACCAAAAAGAGAAAAGACAAGCCTCTGAGTAGCAGATTCAAAACACAACTAATGGCAGGCTCATATTTAGAACTTATAAAGAATTCCTAAAAAATGAGACAAGGTCGACAATCACACAGAAAAATGAGTAGAAAAAAAGACTCAAGTGTTTTAAAAAAAAGATTGCAACAGGCAATTCGCCAAAGAGGAAAATGAAACACCACTAAACATGAAAAGATGTTCAACCCCACCACTGATGGGAAAACACACATTAAAACCATGTGGGGTACTCTAGACAACACCAGACTGGCTAAAGGTTACAGTGGCAGTGAGATGTGGAAGAACCTCCAGCACTGGTAGGAGCATCAACTGGTACATCCTCTCTGGAGAACAGCTTGTCACTATCTAGTGACAATCAAAGATATACATACCCTAGGACCCAGCAGTGACGGCCTTTTTTGGGTACGCAATGCCAAAAATAAGTTAAATTTTGAGGGAAAATATTAAAGCAGAGATGTACAAGGTCTCATTGCACCTTACAGCTTTTAAGGCTTCTCCTAATTCATCAGGGGTTTAGGATTCCTTAGAGTTAGAATAACACAGCCTGTGTAGTTTCTCATCCAGTCTTAAGAGGGTTCACAAGAGTTCTAACGTTGTCCCTGGATCCTGGGATGTAAAAGATGCAGAGCTACTCCCAGGTGATATTCAGGTGGTACACTTAAGCCTGTCCCCCTGCATTCTGGCCGAACTGGTACGATTACCCCAATTTGGGAAACGATATATTTATTCATTTCATACTCTCCTGTAGGCGGGGCCTGAGGTAACCCTAAACTTGTAATTCCTCTAATAGATGCTCCTTGATAAGCTAATAATACTATTAGGTTTTCCAAGTAGATCTGCTTTAGAGAGTGAGAATTTCAGTCTCAGGTATACTTCTCACTGTAAATTTTAAAACTGGCATTTGGATTTATTAAACACCAATAAAGAATGAAGGATGATTAGAATAAGGGGTGCTATTAAGTCCAAAACAATTATTCCATGTCTGGGGCCACTGAGGCCATGGGAAGGTAAGTCCTCCGACCAAACTGGCCAGTGCCTCTGGGACAAGAAGCGAGGACTCCTTCTCAAGTTAGCCTCCCCTTCACCTATCCACCTGCCCCTGGCTATCCACCCACTCCCAGGGCAGCTCCCCCAACTCTAGCATTCCCATCCTGTTGTCTCTCAATGACTCTCCACACCCAGAGAAACAGGAAGAAGGCTGGAAAGCTCAGAAAAGAAGCCCATGTAGGGAGGGCAGACTGGCCATCAAAACAAAACCAAGGCGTAAAAGGGGACATGATGACATGGGTCTGGCACCCAACAGAAGCCAATCCTTGTCTCCTTGAGGGCAGAAAATGCAGTCTTGTGAGCAGAATCCCGGCCATCTCCCAGGGCCTGGCACACTGCAGGTGGACACTGAATACTGGAGAAATTAAGGACTAGCAGCACTTTGAAGTGTTAATCAGCAACTGGGCTGAGGCTCCAGCCACGGTACCAAATCAAGCTACCTTTCCAGAACCTGCGGGAGCCCGCAGGGAGCAGCAGCAAAGCTGTATGTGTGGGCTTGGCTAAAAAGTTCATTCGGGTACTTTCCCATTAGATGTCACGGAAAATCCGGAACGAACTTTTCAGCCAACCCAATATGTGTGTACCTTAGAACAGCGGTCCCAGCCTTTTTGGAACCAGGGACCGGTTTTGTGGAAGACAATTTTTCTGCGCACCAGTGGCGGGGTGGCAGGTGGAGGTTCAGGCGGTGATGCGAGCGATGGGGAGCCCCAGATGAAGCTTTGCTCACTGGCTGCTCACCTCCAGCTCTGCGGTCTGGTTCCTAACAGGCTGCGGCCCAGGGGTTGGGGACCCCTGCCCTAGCAATCACACTAATCAGGCCCTAAACCTGCTCAGGCTTATCTCAGAAAGTTCCGACTGGTCTCCAGGGAAATTACTGCCTCCTGTTTGGGGGCCACGGTCTCCCCTGAGCATTCATCCAAAATCTGCTGGGGACGGTCTGATGACGCAGCAAGGGCAGCTGCCTCGCCTTTGGGATGGGGGGAGGGGAGGAATGAGAGGGAAGGACACACCACAGGACAGCCCAGCAGTTTCAGACTGACCAGAGTCTAAATCTCTTAATTTGTCAAGACGTTCCCTGTCCTCGCTCTTTTCTCCTTTTAAAGTCTTGAAGCTTCTCAGTGCAACCCTAGTCTACGGTTCTAAGCACAGCCAGGACAGCCCCAAGGCCAAGGGGAAGACTCAGCTCCTAGCAACCCCACTCGCCCCACCAAACCGCAGCCCTCAGCAGCACCTGCCCCCTACTGGCCCAAGACCATCCAGGGTGTCACCACCTCCACTCCACACAACTGCACACTGCATCAAAAGGCACTGCAGAAGCATCCCAAGAGGCCAGTATGTCCTCAGGATGTGGGTCTGTGGGCTGACCAGACTCCCAGACCCACACACAGCTATGCGCCCCTGACCTGTGGAGCCAGGCTGCCAGAACCACTTCTCCACATGTCCCCTGACCAGACCAGGTCTCCTTCCTGAGGGCCGCACAGGGGCAGGCATGCTCCCTGTGGGAGGGGGCACAAGCAGCCTCCCAGGTGCCACCCTCCCTGGAGGCACGACACAACCAAGGCATCAGGTGGCAATGCAGGGGGCCTGCATCCTCCAAGGCAGCTGCTTCTGGGACTCGAGAGATTTCCCACTGGCAGTGCTGAGCAAATATCCCCATTCCCACCAGCCGCGAGGGTGTAAACTCACATTTACTCAGCTTTACTGGGCACCACGTTAGGTGCCAGGCACTCACATACAGGATCTCTTTTAATCCTCACAACACTCTATTGACATGGATGGCATTATCCCCATCTTATGGACAAAGTGAATGAGGCTAAGTAACTTGCCCAAGGTCACACAGCTGGTGTTAAGCGTAGAATCGGGGACCAAAGAGAGATCGGGCCTCAGAGTTCTCCCCAAAAGCCTTTATGGCCAGCTATGTAAAGGACAGGATCGCACAGATTTACTAATGTGATTAATTTAAGCAATAATGTCGCAACAAATGACTTTCCTGAAACATTTTCCATCTTGAGCACCAGTCACTGAAAGCATGCCTTCTTTAGCCCAAGCTGTAGCCTGTGACCAAGGCCTTCAGACGTGCAGGCCAGGGGCCCACAGCCAAGAAAGGGCAATCCTCACGCTCCAGCACTTACCACGACAGAGTCGCTGTGAGTCAGGTCGACGACCACAGGCTCTAAAGATTCACAGGTGAGGTCCACTATTTCATCTCCAGCTTCAAAATAAAGCATTTGAACAAGCTTTAGGAGGAAAGTAAAGGACTACTGCTCTAAGTTTCATTATTAATATGATTACAAACAGAGCACAGTCTTATACCAAACTAAAGTCCCTGAAGTACAGAAGTAACGGGGTGACAGGCAATGAATACTCTTCCAGAATTCTACTGTGAGTAACAGGGTATGGGCTTTACAAATACACCATCCTGTGTGTGTCTGTGCACACGCACACCTCTCCCCGTGTCCTCACACTGCCACACAGCTAGGCCTCCGTGCCCCGCACCTGCTCAGCTCATTCACAGGGGAGAGGCAGCAACTTACCTGAGGTGGGATGGGGGGTGCACATCTGGGGAAGGGACCAAGCATGCTCAGCTTGGGCTTTGGGATGGATCTGTCTGAAACCTCTGCTCCCCTCAGACCTCCGGTCATGCTTAGCTCTGCACCTTCATCAGTTACGTTTTAAACTCCATTTGGCTCTAAAGTGCTTCCCACTTGGGTGGACAACAAGCGTTTATTACTGGTCCCCTAGAACCCCAACCCACGCAGATGGGTTGAGCCTGTTCTGCAACTTGCCTTTGAGCCCTAGAGGACAGCGCACTGTCTACCTGAGCACAAGACAAGGGGGGGAAAGGCACGTGCCAAACGGTCACCAGCGCTTACATCCAGCAGGCAGAAAAGAGGGGCGGAGTACAACTTCCATTTATATAAACTGAAACAAGACTTACAACCATGTTTGTTTCTATTATTATTAACATTAAAAAGTAAGAGGGAAGAACTCTTAGAAATAATGTTTGTTTAATACTCAGGGAAAGTGACTTGTAATACATTTAACATATTCAAACTTGTTTTGTTCTCATGTATTAAAAAGTTTCACAGGAATAAAAACCACAATACATCAAAGCCGTCCAACGTAATTTATACAAAATGACTTCATTCTTTTTAAAGAATAGTCCATATATGGACATACCATAATTTACAGAACCGCTCTCTTTCTGATGGACACAATTTTTGGCTCCTACAAATAAAAACGGTATTCCAACGGGCAGCTTGTGCATACAGCCCTGCACATGGGTGTAAGACTGACTGAGGACGAGCAGTGCTGCAGTGGAAAGCAGTGGATCTTGGCCAGGTTGGAGATTCCACTTGTGGGTTCAGGGTCCCAAATGAGGAGCCTCCTGCACCTGCCTCTCCTGCAGGGTGGAAGAATTCAGACACCAGGGCATCAGCTTTGGGGTGGAGGGGAGGACGGCCCAGGGCTGTGAATTTATGTTAGAAGTGAAGCTCAGAGACCACAGAGACAATACAGAGAACTTCACTCCCCTGAAGGGCCCATGAAATCTACAGACAAGCTAACCTGCTTGCTTCTCTTCTAATGTCAGTTTTCAGGCATCGTAATTATAAAAACAACCTTACTACCTGCAGAGCTGAGGCACTTGATTCAGGCCATCTGCCACTCCCGAGGCAGGAAGAAGGGGGAAAAGCCAATCTGGCCTCTGCCTGCACCAAACTCCCAACACACCCAGCTCTGCCAACAAGTCTGCCTGCTGGGGCAATTTTTTGTCTTAAGGAAGGAGAGAGGAAGAAAGCTGAGTACTTCCCGAGGCCAAGTAAGTTGAGGCACAGTTTCAAAGAGAAAAGGTGGACCCACGGCAGTCTCCACTCCATGCTGCACACCCCTGAAAGGCTGGACGGTGAGCCCAGCTGAGTGGCCGTTTCTAAACCTGTGGAGTCTCAGGGCAACCAAGGAGGCAGCTCTTGCTCACCTTAGCTTTTTTAAGTTGCGAACGGTAGGCGAGTCTGAGACTGTAGGTCTTATAAATACACTGATATAAGCTAAACCTCGTATAGTGTTACGTGACAAGCACTGTTCTACGTGTCCTGTGTCATTGACTCATTTCAGTGCTATGATAACTCTACACAGCAGCTACTGCATATATATGCACAGCATTATCCCCCGTTTCAGATGAGGAAACTTAAGCCTGAGTTACAGGTTGTGTAACTTGCACAAGGCCCGTGGCTGGTAGGTGGCATGTTGGGCATATGTGCTCACTCATGCCCAGTGTCACTGGCAATCTTACCGCTTTCCACAAGTTCTATGGGTTCTGCCTCCAGGGCCATCTCAGGGGGGGAGGATGCTTCTCGAGTTCGCTTCTGGGCTTGTCTAGAATTTACTGTTCCTCCACGACGCTTTCTCTGAGGGTATCGGGGGAAAAAGAAACAGTTACATAAGCTCCTGACCAGTAAGATTTCAGCCAAAAGAATAAAAAGATCAACTCATTAAGAAGAACAGGGGCTTCCCTGGTGGCGCAGTGGCTGAGAGTCCGCCTGCCGATGCAGGGGACACGGGTTCATGCCCCGGTCCGGGAAGATCCCACGTGCCGCGGAACGGCTGAGCCTGCGCGTCTGGAGCCTGTGCTCCGCAACGGAAGAGGCCACGACAGTGAGAGGCCCGCGTACCGCAAAAAAAAATTAAAAAAATTAAAAAAAGAAGAAGAAGAATAGGAGGCCAGTGAGCAGACCTGAGGTCAGGGTCCTTTCAAAACTTGAGATTCTAGAACACTGAATGTTTATAGAGAGAAATCATCCAGAACATAGTGAATACAAATTCTATAAAGTAAAATTTCTGTTATAAAGACTATTGGTCTGTCTAAAGTACATGACACATAACTCTATGGAAGCCTCTGGTCCAGGTTGGGATTTGGCCAGAAACCCCTTCTTTTAACCAAAAGTTACAGACCTATTTTCCTTGGATTTGTATTTGGCCTTACTGAGCCCCTTCTGTTTTTCAGCCCAAAGCCCTTCAGTTTCCCAAGTTTCTATTCACTGTGAAAAGTGGGTCTTTCTTTGGGAAAGGTTTCTGGCCTCTAACCTTTTAGGATGCTATCAAGTTGTAGTTTACACCCTAATAATCACCCGCCACAGCTCCAAGAACCAAAGTTTTATTTTTTTTTCTTGTGATGAGAACTTTTAAAAAAATTTTTTCATTGTAGTTGATTTACAATGTTGTGCAGTTTCTGCTATACAGCAAAGTGAATTAGTTACACATATACACATATCCATAAAGACCATTACCAAGTGCTGAGTAGAGTTCCCTGTGCTGTACAGTAGGTACTCTAAGAACCAAAGTCTTTAAAAGGCTGTTCCTGGGGGCTGCCCGAGAAACATGCCTCTGGAAGGTCTGAGCTGTTAACCAGCCTATCTGCAGCCCAGACCCCCTGACCAGCCTTTCTTCCACGTCCTTGAGCTGGTTTACCAATACGCTCCAGCATTTCTGGCCTGGCTGGGGCCTGGCTGGTCCTGAAAGACAAGTTGAGAACCCGCCCCCTGCCATCTTCCTCAAGAGACAGAACCTCCCAAGTGACCCGCAGCCTCATCACTCCCACCCTGTACGGCCCCACCCAAACCTAGCTCCCTGTGTTTCGGTGCTTCTTCTCTCCCCTGGCCTGTCCCACTCCTCACTGACACCGGGCCTGCTCTGCTTCACACTGGGCGATGTGGGGCAGTTACTTCACTACTAAGTCTGAACTTCCTCACCAGTACCAGACTCGCAGAGCTCTCCTAAGGACGAGGCGACATACCATATGTACAGTACTGAGTGCTGTTAGAAGATAGCATTACTACCCTAGTTCCTTATACGCCTTACTAGGCATCATATCCCTGGAAATGCTGAAGGACAGGCAAGTGTCCATGAGATGTGCACAAGACTCGGGAACATCCATCACCCAGCCCAACTCTCTGGCAACAGACAGAAGCCTGATTCCGTTTGTGTTCTGACTCTCTTATCAAATGGCAGCTTGAGAAGTTTCGGAAATGTAGCTGGGTTGAGCAACTCCCACGGATCTAAGAAACAGGGAAGCACCCCCAGGAAGTCCCAGAGGCAAGCGACAGCAGCTGCTCCAAACGGCCCAGTGAGGAGCTGCTCTGTCCCTCCGGGGAGCTGGCATGAGTCCATTACCTGGTGTTTGTGTGAGTTTCCCCAGCAGCTGCCAGGTTACTTAGGGCTCCTTAACTTTTACCCCATTCTCTTTGAAGTTGCCCTTGTATCTTCCATCCTCTGAAAAGGACCAAATCTGTCTTAGCAGACACTGCTAAACAGAACCCTTCATGCCCCAACCTGTGCAGCTTTTCCAATGAGGGAGGTTAAGAAGTAGTCACAGGTCCTGGCCAAAGTCCAGGTGCTGAAGCCTAAAAGCCCCGTCGTGGTCACTGTAGTAATGTGTCCTGCCAGCACTCACCCCTGCCCCCACCAACAGCAGTCCTTTCCTGGCTGCTCTTTCAGCCGCTCCCTGCCCTTCACCTGGCACCCTTCCCAGCCTGGATGACCCATCCCTTCCCTTCTTCACTCAGCCAGTTCTTACACAGCTTTCAGGAACCTACTCACTGTGAGCTCCACCATGAGGACGTTCCTCATGCCCTCCGGCTGACCATCTCATGACCCCCCACCCCAAGCCTCCAGAACCCCCACTCCACCTCCTCTTCCACCTGCACTCCCCGAGGGCAGGGAGGAGGTGGCTGTTAGCACAGGGCCAGGCTCAAGAAACCCTAGAATATGGGAAAAGACTTCGCCCCCTCTGCCTTCCTATTACTCTTGTCACGCTCTCCTGCTTTTTAATAGCAGAGCCCTCACAGCTTCCAGTTAAAACCGACCATCCAATCACCACCACACAAGTTATTCACACCACTCTGAGGAAATTTTAACCAAATTCTTCACACACTCTTATAAGAGGCTACACTGCTCAGTCTGTTCAGGTCCTGCCTGGGCAGAGCGTGGGCTTCAGAGGTGAGGTGCCCAGGCTTAGGAGGTTTCCCTAAGGTGAACTGTGGTGGCAACCTTCAGATACGGGACCAAGATGGGAGGTCACCTGCCCTTTAAAAAGATAGCTCCAGCGAAACAAAGGCCCTTTTGTGTATGAAGGTCAACAGTGGGTCTGGAACACAGTGGGGGCCAGGAGTGGTCAGAAGGGATGGGCCAAGGGGAGGGGGTGGGGGTCGGTGAACAGAGTCTACAGGATTTCTACCACTGTTTCTATCACCCTGGGAACCGTTTTTTCAGCCTTATCCTGCACCCCCCCACCCAACACCATTCACAGCACTTCTGGAACCTGGAAAAAGAGTATGGGTTTCACATCTGGTCCACCTGATGTGAATGCACTATCTCAGAAAACAGCTGTTTTGAGTTTAGATCATATGAGCAGCCCTGTTAGTAGGGAGTAAAGTGGGGAGGGGGACCTTCAGGCACTCTCTGGACTCAAGGGGCTCCAGGTGACATCTGGGTTACACCAAACCAGAGCTGCCCCTGCAGTCTGATAAAAGCTCTAAACAGGAGTTACAATGACTTACCAACTTTGGTCACTGACCCTAAGAAAACTCACCAAGGATTATTACCACTACCGATGCTCACATCGGACCAAGAACTACACAGGGAAAAGAAATAGAAGGAAAAACGGAAGATTGGGCTGTAAATAATTAAATAAACCAGAGCCCTAATATTTCTGGGACACTGACAGCTGCTCTGGAGGTATAAAACGTCAAAACCCTCAACCATCCTCAGCCTTCTGTCTTTAGGGCACCACCCAAAACACTGGACTCTGACCTAAGACAAGCAGGTTGGTGTAACTACCAGAAGGTCCTGTACACACTCCTGTAAGAACTAGGGTTACTTAGAAACACCTTTATGGTACTCTCATTAGGGTACACAAGGGATGAAGTAATTGTTTAGCCTGAAAAAATAAAATTCATGAACTTACAAAACTCACCGTACTCATTGTGCTCTGTGGTTCCAACCTATAGAGGAGAAGGTGATCTATACCAGGATTTGCAGAGAAGCTGAATGCCTCAACCTCTCATGCCTGCTCATTACTCATCCTCTGGCTAGCATAGGAATTTGTAGCCAAACAGACTTCCAGTATCTTCAAGCCCTGAAAAACAAAGATTATCAAGTTGATAAATGCTGCCCCCTGCATCATCGACAGCAAAGCTCAGTTCAATCATTTACTGGTCTTTTCTGTCAGCTGCGTGCTTTGCTGAACACTTAATGCAATTTATGTCCTTAATCCATGTTCTTCTTAGGAAGTAAGCATTCTTGTAAAATACAGGACTACCTGACCCCAAAGCCTGCAGTTGGAAACATTATGCCACCTCTTGCCCTCCTTTCTGGCCGTTGAAACCCCCACAGATTCTCCTCAGCCCTTGGCACCCTCCCTGCCTGTCTGGACCTGCCCCTGTGAGGCCCAGTTGAAAGATAGGCTCTGGCCTTTGTCCAAGCTTGTGCCCACCCCCGCCCCACCAGGCTGTGCTAGGAGACAGTGCAAATGGCAGGGCCCCAGCCAGCTGCTGGTCATTGCATGATTCGCTCTGGTTAAACCCAGGCAGCCAGCATGGTGATGTTCTGTGACCCGCTGAGGGAGCAGGCAGAGGGGACAGAGCCCTGGTGTCTCAGTTAGAAAGGAGAAATCCTGAGCCCTCTCGCGCAATCTGCGCAGATGCGGCTTGCCTCACTCAGGCTTAGCAAAGCAGCTACTGTGCCATTACTTTGACCGTGCGAGGCTAGGGACCCAGAGCTCACAGCCTTCAGTTCCTAGCTTCCCAGGATACAGTGACCGTGCCTCACTGCACATGCTCTGAGGATCCCTGCGGACTGGGAGGGTGGGTGATGCTGAAGCCCCCTCCCATCTTGAATCCTCTCTGGAGTAATGAGGAGATCAATAAACAAATGGAAACCCCTCCACCCCACAAAACAAACAAAACCAAAACAAAAAAACACCCTCCTGCACAGTCCTGTACTAGCTTCTGGGAAAAGACAAGAGAATCAGAACTGCTTACACGTGACCTCACCAACACCTAGCAACCAGGAAGGAACAGAGCTTCCTAGGCCAGTCCAGAGCCCAGAGCCTCGGCCTCTTCCCAATGACCGGGAACTGTTGCTCTCTGGAGGAGCTGATAATTTAGGGGAGCAGATGAGAGCCACCAACCCTGATCCACCCTGTGTGCCCAGCTGAGACTTCTGTCACTGGCAACACGAGTAGACAAAAACCTAGAAACTGTGAATTGGGAAGCCAAGCAGGTTCCAGGAAGAGCAGAGAAGGCAGCAGATGCGGAGGCTCCTGGAGAATGAGAGGCCCTTGCATTCACTCAGGGCCCACTGGAAGGTGACAACTAACCACGATATATCAGTGTTCAGGGATGTAGTGGATAAAGCAGCAAATGAGAAGCAAAAACGTGAAGCCAGGAGTCAGGGTGTAACCCGTGTAGAAGGGCTTCTAGTGGGGGAGGGCCTGAGCTCAGGGCAAGGCTGAGGGACCAGAGCAGAGTCAAAGCAAGGAGAAGGCTCTGGTCACCTGGTCCTGGGTGATAGTGGCTTGGACGTCAGGCTCATCTGGAGGGCTTGTTAAACTAGATTCTGATTCAGCAGGTCTGGGATGGGGCTCAAAACTCTGCACTCCTAGGCAATTCTGACGGTTCTGCTCCAGAGGCTACAACATGGGAACCCAATGGCCTAGGACAATGGCCTCGGAGCTGGGGAGAACTAGTCGTATCTGAGCGAAATTAATGCAGGACCACTCTCAAACCCATCTTTCTTCTCATCTCCAGTGCCGCTACCTCCTCCAAACGACTGCCCATCTCCTGGTATCCTTCTACCCTACTGCCAACGCGTCACTCTAAAACATACAGCCGACCCCCACAGCCTTTCCCTGGTTCCCCATCACGTCCTAACTCCTAAGCATTGCCTGTGGAGGCAAGCTGGCCTTACAGTTAGAGCACTTCTCCAGAGCCAGACAGCTTGGACAGGGGTCAGGCTTCCATAACCCCTACTTGTGACCTCGGGCGAAACACTGAACTTCTCTGTGCCTTACTTCCTTATCTATAGAACAAGATAGCACCCACCTCAATGGTTGTGTGAGGATTACAGGAGTTAATGTAAAGAGCACTTGGACCAGTGTGCACAGTTTTAAAGGCTCAAGGACTGTGGGTGGGTATCACTGACTTGTTCTGCCAGCACCAGCCTTGCAGTCTCTCCAAATGTACCGCCCACTGAACAGCTCCACCCCTTTGCTCAAGCCCTAAAGTGCTGTGCAACACTGCACCCAATCCAGCTTTAAAAAAGAACCCAGGACTGCACATCTCCCCACCTCATTCACTTATCAGTATGGCTCCTTCCCCGGAATACAGCGATGAATAAATCCAGCCACCAGCTCCTATCTGGGGGTGGCTGCTGGCAGGCAGCTCAGCTGTGGTAACTGGGGCATATGAGCCAGGTGCAAAAGAAACCAGGAGGACAAGGAGAGGCCAGAGGAGGTTTGCCAGGAGAAGACACATTAATGGGACTGCCCAGATAGCCTCATCCAGCAGAGAGCAGACATCAGAAGCAACAAAAACTATAATCCTGCAGCCTGTGGAACAAAAACCTCATTCACAGGAAGACAGACAAGATGAAAAGGCAGAGGGCTATGTACCAGATTAAGGAACAAGATAAAACCCCACAAAAACAACTAAATGAAGTGGAGATACGCAATCTTCCAGAAAAAGAATTCAGTATAATGATAGTGAAAATGATCCAGGATCTCAGAAAAAGCATGGAGGCAAAGATCGAGAAGATGCAAGAAATGTTTAACAAAGACCTATAAGAATTAAAGACCAAACAAACAAGAGATGGACAATACAATAACTAAAATGAAAAATACACTACAAGGAATCAATCACAGAATAACTGAGGCAGAAGAACGGATAAGTGACCTGGAAAACAGAATGGTGGAATTCACTGCTGTGGAACAGTATAAAGAAAAGAGAATGAAAAGAAATCAAGACAGCCTGAGAGACCTCTGGGACAACATTAAACACAACAACATTCGCAGTATAGGGGTCCCAGAAGGAGAAGAGAGAGAAAGGACCTGAGAAAATATTTGAAGAGATTATAGTTGAAAACTTCCCTGACATGGGAAAGGAAGTAGCCACCCAAGTCCAGGAAGCTCAGAGAGTCCCAGGCAGGATAAACCCAAGGAAAAACATGCCGAGACACATAGCAATCAAACTGACAAAAATTAAAGACAAAGAAAAATTACTGAAAGCAACAAAGCAAAAACAACAAGTAACATACAAGGGAACTCCCATAAGGTTAAGAGCTGATTTCTCAGCAGAAACTCTACAAGCCAGAAGGGAGGGGCATGACATATTTAAAGTGATAAAAGGGAAGAATCTACAACCAAGATTACTCTACCAGGCAAGGATCTCATTCAGATTCGATGGAGAAATCAAAGCTTTACAGACAAGTAAAAGCTAAGAGAGGGCTTCCCTGGTGGTGCAGTGGTTAAGAATCCGCCTGCCAATGCAGGGGACACGGGGTTCGTGCCCTGGTCCGGGAAGATCCCACATGCCACGGAGCGGCTAGGCCCGTGAGCCATGGCCGCTGAGCCTGCGTGTCCGGAGCCTGTGCTCCGCAACGGGAGAGGCCACAACAGTGAGAGGCCCGTGTACCGCAAAAAAAAAAAAAAAAAGCTAAGAGAATTCAGTACCACCAAACCAGCTCTACAACAAATGCTAAAGGAACTTCTCTAACTGGGAAACACAAGAGAAGAAAAGGACCTACACAAGCAAAGCCATAACAATTAAGAAAATGGTAACAGGAACATACCTAGCAATAATTACCCTAAACGTGAATGGATTAAATGCTCCAACCAAAAGACACAGGCTCGCTGAATGGATACAAAAACAAGACCCAAATATATGCTGTCTACAAGAGAACCACTTCAGACCTAGGGACACAGACAGACTGAAAGTTGAGGGGATGGAAAAAGATACTCCATGCAAATGGAAATCACAACAAAGCTGGAATAGCAATACTCATATCAGATAAAACAGACTTTAAAATAAAAAATGTTACAAGAAACAAGGAAAGACACTACATAATGATGAAGGAATCAATCCAAGAAGACATATCAATTATAAACACATATGCACCCAACACGGGAGCACCTCAATACATAAGGCAACTGCTAACAGCCATAAAAGAGGAAATTGACAGTAACACAATAATAGTGGGGGACTTCAACACCTCACTTACACCAATGGACAGATCATCCAAACAGAAAATTAATAAGGAAACACAAGCTTTAAATGACACAACAGACCAGATAGATTTAATTGATATTTACAGCACATTCCATCTGAAAATAGCAGATTACACTTTCTTCTCAAGTGCGCACGGAACAATCTCCAGGATAGATCACGTCTTGGGTCACAAATCAAGTCTCAGTAAAGAAAACTGAAATCATATCAAGCATCTTTTCTGACCACACCATGAGATTAGAAATCAATTACAGGGAAAAAAATGTAAAAAACACAAACACATGAAGGCTAAACAGTACGTTACTAAATAACCAAGAGATCACTGAAGAAATCAAAGAGGAAATCAAAAAATACCTAGAGACAAATGACAACGAAAATACAATGATCCAAAACCTATGGGATGCAGCAAAAGCAGTTCTAAGAGGTAAGTTTATACCAATACAAGCCTACCTGAGGAAACAAGAAAAATCTCAAATAAACAATCTAACTTTACACCTAAAGAAACTAAATAAAGAACAAACAAAACCCGAAGTTAGTAGAAGGAAAAAAATCATAAAGATCAGAGCAGAAATAAATGAAATAGAAACAAAGAAAACAACAGCAAAGTTCAATAAAACTAAAAAAGCTGATTCTTTGAGAAGATAAACAAAACTGATAAACCATTAGCCAGACTCATCAAGAAAAAGAGAGAGAGGACTCAAATCAATAAAGTTAGAAATGAAAAAGGAGAAGTTACAACAGACACCACAGAAATACAAAGCATCCTAAGAGACTACTACAAGTAACTCTATGCCAATAAGATGGACAACCTGGAAGAAAGGGACAAATTCTTAGAAAGGTATAAACGTTCAAGATCGAACCAGGGGGCTTCCCTGTTGGCGCAGTGGTTGAGAGTCCGCCTGCCGATGCAGGGGACTCGGGTTCGTGCCCCGGTCCAGGAAGATCCCACATGCTGCGGAGCGGTTAGGCCCGTGAACCATGGCCACTGAGCCTGCGCGTCTGGAGCCTGTGCTCCGCAACAGGAGAGGCCACAACAGTGAGAGGCCCGCGTACCACAAAAAAAAAAAAAAAAAAAAAAAAAGGTTGAAACAGGAAGAATTAGAAAATATGAACAGACTAATCACAACTAATGAAATTGAAACTGTGATTAAAAATCTTCCAACAAACAAAAGTCCAGGACCAGATGGCTTCACAGGTGAATTCTATCAAACATTTAGAGAAGAGCTAACACCCATCCTTCTCAAACTCTTCCAAAAAATTGCAGAGGAAGGAACACTCCCAAACTCATTCTATGAGGCCACCATCACCCTGATACCAAAACCAGACAAAGACGCTACAAAAAAAGGAAATTACAGACCAATATCACTGACAAATATACATGCAAAAATCCTCAACAAAATACTAGCAAACAGAATCCAACAACACATTAAAAGGATCATACACCATGATCAAGTGGGATTTATCCCAAGGATGCAAGGATTCTTCAATATATGCAAATCCATCAATGGGATACACCATATTAACAAATTGAAGGGTAAAAACCATATGATCATCTCAGTAGATGCAGAAAAAGCTTTTGACAAAATTCAACACCCATTTATGATAAAAACTCTCCAGAAAGTGGGCATAAAGGGAACCTACCTCAACATAGTAAAGGCCATATATGACAAACCCAGAGCAAACATCATTCTCAATGGTGAAAAACAGAAAGCATTTCCTCTAAGATCAGGAACAAGAGAAGGAAGTCCACTCTCACCACTGTTATGCAACATAGTTTTGGAAGTCCAAACCACGGCAATCACAGAAGAAAAAGAAATAAAAGGAATACAAATTGGAAAAGAAAAAGTAAAACTGTCACTGTATGCAGATGACATGATACTATACATAAAGAATCCTAAAGATGCCACCAGAAAACTACTAGAGCTAATCAACGAATTTGGTAAGGTTGCAGGATACAAAATTAATGCACAGAAATCTCCTGCATTCCTATACACTAATGATGAAAAATCTGAAAGAGAAATTAAGAAAACACCCCCACTTACCACTGCAACAAAAAGAATAAAACACCTAGGAATAAACCTACCTAGGGAGAAAAAAGACCTGTATGCAGAAAAGTATAAGACAATGATGAAAGAAATCAAAGATGATACAAACAGATGGAGAAATATACCATGTTCTTGGATTGGAAGAATCAATACTGTGAAAATGACTATACTACACAAAGCAATTTACAGATTCAATGCCATCCCTAACAAATTACCAATGGCATTTTTTACAGAATTAGAACAAAAAGTCTTAAAATTTGTATGGAGACATAAAAGACCCCGAATAGCCAAAGCAGTCTTGAGGGGAAAAAATGGAGCTGGAGGAATCAGACTCCCTAACTTCAGACTATACTACAAAGCTACAGTAATCAAGACAGTATGGTACTGGCACAAAAACAGAAATATAGATCAATGGAACAGGAGAGAAAGCCCAGAGATAAACCCACACACATATGGTCACCTTATCTTTGATAAAGGAGGCAAGAATATACAATGGAGAAAAGGCGACCTCTTCAATAAGTGGTTTCCTTCAATAAGGAAAACTGGACAGCTAAATGTAAAAGAATGAAATTAGAACACTCCCTAATACCATACACACACGAAAAACTCAAAATGGATTAAAGACCTAAATGTAAGGCCAGACACCATAAAACTCTTAGAGGAAAACATAGGAAGAATACTCTGACATAAATCACAGCAAGATGTTTTTTGATCCACCTCCTCGAGTAATGGAAATAAAAACAAAAATAAACAAATGGGACCTAATGAAACTTAAAACCTTTTGCAAAGCAAAGGAAACTACAAACAAGAAGAAAAGACAACCTCAGAATGGGAGAAAATATTTGCAAATGAATCAACGGACAAAGGAATAATCTCCAAAATATATAAACAGCTCAAGCAGCTCATTATCAAAAAAACAAACAACCCAATCCAAAAATGGGCAGAAGGCCTAAATAGACATTTATCCAAAGAGGACATACAGATGATCAAGAAGCACATGAAAAGCTACTCAACATCACTAATTATTAGAGAAATGCAAATCAAAACTACACCTCACACCGGTTAGAATGGGCATCATCACAAAATCCACAAAAAAATGCTGGAGGGGGTGTGGAGAAAAGGGAACCCTCTTGCACTGTTGGTGGGAATGTAAATTGATACAGCCACTAGGAGGTTCCTTAAAAAACTAAAAACAGAATTACCATATGACCCAGCAATCCCACTACTGGGCATATACCCAGAGAAAACCATAATTTAGAAAGACACATACACCCCAATGTTCACTGCAGCACTATTTACAATAGCCAGGTCATGGAAGCAAACTAAATGCCCACTGACAGACAAATTGATAAAGATGTGGTACATATATACGATGGAATATTACTCAGCCATAAAAAGGAATGAAATTGGGTCATTTGTAGAGACATGGATGAACCCAGAGACTGTCAAACAGAGTGGAGTAAGTCAGAAAGAGAAAAACAAATACCGTATATTAATGCATATATGTGGAACCTAGAAAACTGGTACAGATCCAGTTTGCAGGGCAGAAATTGAGTCACAGAAGTAGAGAAAAAACGTATCAACACCAAGGGGGAAAAGTGGCGGCGGGGGTGGTGGTAGCGTCATGAATTGTGAGATTAGGATTGACATATACACACTAATACGTATAAAATGGATAATAAGAATCTGCTATATAAAAAAATAGATTAAATAAAATTCGAAAAAGATTAAAAAAATAAAGATAAAAGGACTGCCCAGCCAGCTGAGCCTCTTTCTCCAGCACATGGTGGTCTGCATCTGTGCATGCCCCCCATCTCCCATTATCCACTCAGTGGTTTAAAGAGTTATCTCTTCACCGTGTCACTCTCTCCAGGGAGACTCGCGGGTGGCCTACAGCACAACATCTCCTGACAGCCCTCAGGCTGGCCCACAGGTGCTCTCACTCGAGAATGGCACAAATGCTTCCCAATGCAACACCACCCGAGATGAGGACAGGACACCTGGCTTGAACAGAAGGTGTTCAAGCCAGGTGTTCTGAACACCTCAACAGTCACTTAGGACTCACAAGACCAGATCACACATAGTCCCAGATCCGCCGTACTTCCTGTTGCTAACCACAAGAAGTATCTTATGTTTGAGTATACAGCCATGATGCAGCTTTTGGGGGAAACCTTATCTATCTCAGCGGTGTCTCTTAGAATTGAGAAAAATCTGATAAAAATGTCACTGACAGAGGAGGGAGAGATAGGTCCGCTGAGCAAAGGGAAATAATTTAATGCACATACCTTGGTTGCTCCATAAGCCTCTTGCCTTCTACTTGTTTGATTTTTAGGTTTTCAAATATGGTCATTAAAGACATGTCTTGCAACCATCTGGAGGGGCCCCCATTCCTCAGCTTGCACACCCTCCCTGCTCTCTGAAACCAGCCTCCTGAGCCCCAGCGGCTGCTTCCCAGAGCTTCCTCATTCTACAGATTCTGCCACGCCCTCCCATGCCCAACGCCAACTAGCAATTTGTTCCATATCTGTGTTTTTCTTTAGGGGATAATAAAGGTCAGTGGTCAGACGACATAAAAAGTTGGAAGGCTGGCCGCCTTAGGGAAATCTGCCAAGGGGCTGGATTTCACCAGAGAACGGAGGTGGGAAGATAGGAAGATGCGGGGGGGGGGGGGGGGGGGGGTTTGGGGGGGGGTGGGCGCGGCATTCCCAGCAGACCAGTTTGGGGACATGGAAGTGCAGTGTGTGAACAGAGAGGCTAGGGGTCATGGGAAAAGTGGCTCTCGCCAACTGCAAAGGGTTCTGGATCATGCAGGTTAATAGAGGTCATCAGAACAATAAAACTAACGATAGCTAAAACTCAGAGGCCACTTCTACGTTCAAGACACTAAGCACTTTCCAAGCACCATCTCCTGTAATCCTCCTCTCACCAAACAAGGAGGCACGTACTGTTATGATCACCATTTCACACACAAGGGAGCTAAGGATGACCAGGGGTTAAGTAACTTGCCCGAAGTCCACACCGAGTAAACACCAGAGCCTAGATTTAAACCAGGGCAGTCTGATGCCAGAAGCCCCCCAGCCTTAAACAAAGTTAAGCCAGAGTCTGATGTATTAATTCCAGAAACAATATGGAACACAGATGTTTTCCAGGTTCCTCAAATTTAGTGTGTCCAGAAAGAAACTCCTTCTAACATGCCAGCACTCCATCTTGGCAAATGGCCCCACCACCCCTTGGTTTCCAAAGCAAACTGCAGTCATTCAGCAAGATCTCACTTTTTTTTTCTTTTAATTTATTTTTGGCTGCATTGGGTCTCCGTTCCTGCACGCGGGCTTTCTCTAGTTCCAGCAAGCGGGGGCTACTCTTTGTTGCAGTGTGTGGCTTCTCACTGTGGTGGCTTCCCTGTGTGGAGCACGGGCTCTAGGCGCGCAGGCTTCAGTAGTTGTGGCTTCAGGGCTCTAGAGCACAGGCTCAGCAGTTGTGGTGCACGGGCTTAGTTGCTCCACAGCATGTGGGATCTTCTGGGAGCAAGGATCGAAGCTGTGTCCCCTGCCCTGGCAGGTGGATTCTTAACCACTGCGCCACCAGGGAAGCCCCAGCATGCCCTCACTTGATGGAAGTGCCACAGAGGATACTTTGTACCTAGCTCACCTCTTGCCCAAAGCAGATGCTCATGTTTACTGAAGGCTTGTAGGTGAGAGAGGAGTGGTAAATGTTGTCCCTGCCACTAAGAAAAGACCTGGGGTAGAGCTTGGCACTGGGAATGGTCAAGAAGGCCAGATGTCAGGAATCCCGAAAGCTCTGACAGGAGGGTGAGGGGAGACCAACCCATGCCAAGGTGTCTAACTGGTTATTCCATGGTAGTAATGCCATGAAACCGGGCTAGAGAAGGGATAAAAAGAAACAGGTGTCAAGGGTAGCCAGCTTTAGTTTTAGAAATGCTGCATGTGGGGTATCCAAGTAGAAAGGTCCAAAG
This sequence comes from Leucopleurus acutus, assembly GCF_964270905.1. Classification (NCBI taxonomy): domain Eukaryota; kingdom Metazoa; phylum Chordata; class Mammalia; order Artiodactyla; family Delphinidae; genus Leucopleurus; species Leucopleurus acutus. Next base: position 1,613,169 of record NC_139146.1, on the reverse strand, counting down.
GTAGCTGAAAAACTCAGAGGAGATAACTAGGGTAGAGGTAGAGGTTTTAGAATCTGTGTTAAAATCTGGGGAGTCAGGTAGAGAAAAAAGAAGCCTGTAAAGAGAATAAAAAGCCAGAAACAAAGCTTGGAGAACTTGGAGGTATCGGTTAGACAAAAGCTGGCATTTCAACGAGAAAGCAGCAGTAAACAGGCAGGGGAACCAGAACGAGGCCAGTGAGCCGGCCACAGGGAGCTGGACACTGTCGACCAAGCAAGCGGAGGCCCAAACTGTTACTGAGGGCCAAGCTGGGCTGCGCGGAGGAAGTGACACTGAAGATGAGGCCAGAAAGTGACCGGACTTATTTAACAAACAAATCGGGTGGGCAGCAGGGCATCGAAGGGGAGAGGAATTATCTGCCCTAGACAAGTAGTGTGTCAGCAGTGAGAACTGAGGGCCACACAGTGGCGTGACGCAACCCCACAGGCCTCCTAACCCACACCCCAGGGGCAGGGCCATCAAGGGTTTCAGACAGAGTTGCATCTGGAGACTGCGGCACCTGGGCGCTGAGGACCAAAGGGAAACTGGACATGTCAGAATGCAGACCTGCGTGGAGACTTAGAGGAACCCAAGCAAGAAGAAAGCCGTGTGGCTTGGAGGTAGTGGAAAGACGTGAGGCCCCTGACTAGATGGGAGGGGGGTTGGTGAGGTTAGTACCTTCAGTGTTCTTACAGATTTAATGGTCTACTCAATTGTGACGTTACTGTTAGAGGTTGATTTTTCTTCCCAGGAAGCTATTATGGACACTAAAGATGATACCCCCCAACTCTAGTTAGGAGTGTGACACACGTAATCATATATATGTGACGCCTATGTGGATGTGATTATATGTGTACGTCTACACACATGATGGTTAGAAACAGACTGGCAGTGTTAGACTAGAGCTGGATTCTGTCACCGTATCTCCCACCAGTTTTCCCACAAGCCAAGAAAGGAAGAGTCAGCAGAAAAGTGGAGGGGAGGGGTTCACCAGAGACAGAAGGAAGCAGCAACTATGCAGCGAGGCCAAGGGAGATATCTGGGTGAGCAGCTCTGTCCAGCCCAGCCCACGGCAGGCACACAGAGCCCTCACACAAGCCAGGGCAGCCAAGGCTGATATAATCACTCACTGAAAATCTGAGACCAAACTCCCCAGCACTGCTTCCACAAGTCCCAGGCAATCTGGATTCTAAGGTGGCTCCTTGTGCGTTTTCCTTCCGGGAGAGGATACTCAGACACACTGGGTCACTCACTCATTCTGTGGGGCAACTGTAAAGCAGATCTCACTGTAAACTCATAAATGGCCATTCTGAGACACAAGCAGAGTGAGTCCGACTGAAGTGGCCGGGGCAACCCCTTCATGTTGGCATGGTAAAGGCAGAGAAAAGCCTAAATCCTACAGAATCTCATCAGGGTGATGCCAATTTACCAGCAACTGATTAGGCACTGGCTAGTACCAACAGTCTAGGTCACGTCTCTCCTTTTTATTATTTTGGCTGCACCTCGCGGCTTGTGGGATCTTAGTTCTCCAACCAGGGATCGAACCCGAGCCCTAGGCAGTGAAAGTGCGGAGTTCTAACAACTGGACTGCCAGGGAATTCCCTTCAAAGCTTCTTAAATGAACTTTGATGCCACTGTCACATCAACATCCAGACCTTAGTACTTAAGAAAAATATGAACGTCTTGCTTGTTATACAGAGGAGGGTGCATGGTATAGAGAGCAATGATGAGACTGGCCAAATGAGCTCCAGAGCCCTGCACAAATACTTGATCTCCATGTCTCAGTTTTATCATCTTCAATGTCAGAAAAATATCCCTTACCTTGCAGCCGTGATGATGAATCAAAGGGCCCAGTAGGTTCCCAGCACCCTGGAGGCACCCTATCATCTGAGTAATTCAGCAACTATGTACAGGTGCCTACTCTGGTCAGACACTACTTCAGGGGCTAGAAATATAATGGCGAACAAGAGACATTCCTGGGGCTTCCCTGGTGACGCAGTGGTTAAGAATTGGCCTGCCAATGGAGGGGACACGGGTTCAAGCCCTGGTCCAGGAAGATCTCACATGCTGCGGAGCAACTAAGCCCGTGAGCCACAACTACTGAGCCCACGTGTCACAACTACTGAGGCCCGTGCGCCTAGAGCCCATGCTCCACAAGAGAAGCCACTGCAATGAGAAGCCCGCGCACCGCAATGAAGAGTAGCCCCCACTCACTGCAACTAGAGAAAGCCCGTGCGTAGCAACAAAGACCCAACACAGCCAAATATATAAATAAATAAATAAATCTATTTATTTATTTATTTTTTAAAAGAGAGAGACACTCCTGGAGCATATACTCTAAGTGGAAAGACAATCAATAAATCAAGTAATAAATATGGATTACATTAGAAAAGCCAGAAACCATAGCTCTTCTTACAAGTGTGAGTGCTACTAGATGAGAGCAAAGCAAACTTTCAGCCCCAGGAAGAAGTGGAACAAATGTTTCCGGCTCTCAGCAAGGCTTAATTCATTTCCAGAAAAGACTTGGCAGGATGTGGCTAATCACTCCTGCTTAGGCTTAAAGGAAGTTGACGAGCCAGCACAGAGGCAGTGGGGCAACCCTCTCCCAGTTATTTATTCCTAAAGCAGGCTCAGCAGCCTCGACCACCGATCTCCCGAGGTTTTTGCAGGGACTAGACTAGATCTGGCAAAAACAGAAAGCAGCTAACTGAGAGACAGTAACTGGGTCTTTCACACATTAACCTTATGACCCTGATGAAGCAGTCAGTCTCAGAAGCCTGAAAGGGGCACCAGAGCCAAGGAGACTTCACACCTGCTCAGTGATTTGTCACTCAGGGAAGTTCTTTCCTTTTCTCCAAACAAAGGACCCATCAAGGATTGCCTTTTGCTTCTACTAGAGAAAAAGAACAGCTCTTTGGGCATAGCGATGTTCTACTTTTGTTTGCGATTCAGGTCTGGAGGTACAAGGCTCCAGAATTAAGAATGAACCTCAGCTTTTTTAAAATGATGAGGAAAAAAAATCCACAGTAAAAAGAATATTATTCAGCCTTAAAAAGAAAATTCTGATACCTGCTGCAACATGGATGAACCCTGAAGACATTATGCTCAGTGAAATAAGAAACAAAAGGGCAAACATTGCATAATTCCTCTTATGTGAGGTCCCAAGACATCAAATTCAGAGAGAGAAGTAGAATGGTGATTGCCAGGGACTAGGGGAAGGGCGAACAGGGAGTTATCCTTTAATGAATACAGAGTTTCTGTCTGGGAAGATGAAAAAAGTTCTGGAGATAGATGGTGATGGTTGCACAACAATGTGAATTTACTTAATGCCACTGAACACCTAAAAGTGGTTATAAATCGTCTATTTTACGTTATGTATATTTTACCACAACAAAAAAATTAAAAAATAAACTTCACCTAATGCTTTTTTCCTAGATAGTTTAAATAGGATTTAGTCGAGTATTCAGAAACACTCTGCAGTAGGTACAGCCCCAGAAACACCTGTAAAGAGCTCACCTGTATTGGGACCCTCAGTCTCCCCCATGTCCTGGGATCTGCAGGACACACCTACGACTCTAACACAGCCAAAGAGGACCTTGGCTCATTCTCTACTCAGTGACACTGTTCTTAGAAATTTCTCCACAGCTTCACATGCAGGTTTATGATCAATTTCCCCCAAATACTAGGTTGACCCTTTTGTCAATGAAACCCCTGGAGCCTGGGGGCGGGGGTGTGGAGGGGTGCAGGCGGGAAGGGCACCTTACTTCTCTCACGGCCACGTCTGATGAGGCTGTATCAGTGATTGATTTGGAGGATTTTCACAACTGGGAGGGATATTAATAGACACCAAATTCAACCAACTAATTTTGGCAGCTCAGAAGCTGCCTACTTGGTCCTATAACTACTCCTTTGCAGAAGGGTTTCTCTGGCATAGCACAGAAGCAAAGCCGAGTGGCCTCTCCACCTCTCTGACCCCTAACTTCTGATTTTCTTTCAGTCACAGTGGTCTGGGCTCTGGAGCAGGCCAGTGATACAAACAAGGCAATTGCTGGGGGCCAGAAGCAAGGGTAATATAATGAAGGAAACCTAAGCTTTCCACCAGAGGTTGAAAAGATACCAGAGGCCAAGGGGACAAACTGACCTCAGGTGCTGAGGCCATTAACAACCTCCAACTCTAGAACTCACAGGAGGCAGGCATGCTGGGCCTGTGTGGATGGCACCCAAGCACAAAGCTAGGAATCTTAGCTGCTTCTACTGAATCATGAACCTGGGCTGGGCTGGGGTGGGGTGTATGTGTGTGGAGTAAACCAAGAGCCACTAAACAGAGCCGACGTGCAGACTGTAGTGGCGGTGGCAGCGGGGAGGCAGAAGCTTATAAATGCTGGTATACCTACAGCAAAGGGCAGCCCAGCAGCGCCCCACAGAGGGAATTCCCTCATCTGCATAAGAGGGGAGCTGGTCTCAAATAGCACTGCCCCCAGAGCTCCGTAGCACAAGGCACAGCCTTCCATTCAGGCAGTTGCACAAGCGCGCTGGCTAATGAATGGATGCATGCAGTCACCAAATGGCTAGCCAAACCCAATTCTCTAAAGACATTAATCTTGGCAGTGAAATCCAGATCCTCTTCTCTTCAACTCTCTCCCTAGAAAGTAAAATATTAAGTCAATGGTCTTTGGCTCCCAGGACAGCAAGCACCTATTATAAAGGGAATGTTGGGAATGTTCTAAGAGAAAAAGCAGGAAAGCCGTAGGAAGAACATTAAGTGGGCCAGAGGAAGTTAAAAGCTTCACGTGGTAGCTCAAAAAAATCGGCCAGACTCCAAGAGGCCCAAGAATATTGCAAATGTTCCAAAATGATCGAACCCATTGCCTTCACGTGTATAGCCAACAACTCACCGGTCCGGCCTCATTTGTAGTTATAGACGTATGTTTTCCTAAAAATCACCATATGACACAAAAAGTCCACAGGGTTTATGGGAAAAAGTGGAATTAAGGGTATAACACCCAAAAACTTAAGATGGTAAACTTACACACACACGGTAAGAAGCTAACAAAAACCTAACAAAAATGACAGCACAGTTTGACAAATTAAATGGTTAAGAAATGCATACATACTACAACTATGGCACTTAACCAGGTCTGCAGCTCATGAGTTATTGGGAAATAGGGTGAGTGTTGTAACAAGAGATGTGCACAGGGTGTGGCTCATGGCACACACAGTCGACTGAGATAGCTGGTGGATGTCTGAAGTGTATATAGTCTACATGGCTTGGTTCAGCTGAGTTCAATTTTCTGTTTACCTATTACCAATGATGAAATTATGCACACTAAACTCAATATTCCCGTTATATTCAACTTGTTTCCTAAAGTATCAATCCCACTGGAACAAATCCATATTTCCAAACAAGTGTTTAAAGCAGAACTGACTGTACCTTACTTTTCAGGTACCCTGGATGTCAGTATCAACTCCATGCTCTTTCCTATCACAGCACCATAATTTGATACATGCTGTTGCCTTGCCTGCAAAGGTTCCCCTACCCCCATTCCACTTTGGGGAACTCCTCATTGTTCAAGGCCTACCTCAAAGAAATGTTACTTACATTTCTCTCACTCCTGACCCTAAATTTCTTCTACTGTACAAGTATGCTAAACATAACTCTATGTCAAATACTGATCAGGGCATGCCCTCTTCTTTGCACACCACTTGGCACAAACAGGGTGAAAAATAATGATTTTTCCCATTGAAATTAAATTACCAAGCTCATTAGATGCTTGAAAGAGATAGCAGATACTTAGAAAAGATAGCATAAAGTGTTTTTGAGAGGGGGGAAAAAAGGATGACTTTCAGAGATGAGAAAACTGGAGCCTGACATTGCAAGTAAAAATATAGTCACCTTGGGCTTCCCTGGTGGCGCAGTGGTTGAGAGTCCACCTGCCGATGTAAGGGACACGGGTTCGTGCCCCGGTCCGGGAAGATCCCACATGCCACGGATAGGCTGGGCCCGTGAGCCATGGCCGCTGAGCCTGCATGTCCGGAGCCTGTGCTCCGCAACGGGAGAGGCCACAACGGTGAGAGGCCCGCGTACCGCAAAAAAAAAAAAAAAAAAAATATATATATATAGATAGATATAGATAGATAGATAGAGAGAGAGAGAGAGAGAGAGAGAGAGAGAGAGAGAGAGAGAGAGAGAGAGAGGGAGTGTCACCATAAGGAAACAAAGGAAGACTTCAAAACAGATGATCATCATGGCATTTGCAACTTGGAAAAAGAGGCCAGAGCAAAAAGTTCTTAAATATTAGTTAAGAACTGAAAAATAGCAAGAAGGTGCTTAGAAAGAAAGCAAATTTTATACCGGTCTGCTATAGCAAGCAGGAGAATTTAGCAACAGTTTGGCTGAAGTAAGAAGGGAGGTGCAGCAGACAGACAAATGTCCGGGTCCTAAGACCACCTCCTTGGGTTGGGGGTTGGGGGGACTCACGAAAAATAACTAGAGTCCTCAGGAATACAATGCAGTCACTGAAAATTCAGCTTCTTGAGAATATTTATAATCAGACCCTTCCTGGGTAAACGTTACTTGAAAAAGAAACATAAAAATAAAGACAATATCCCCCACTTTTAAGTTTTATTTTCACTATTTAAAGCTACTAGAAACACCAGCCCTGTGCTTTCCCACCACAGAAAAATGTGAATGACATAACAAAGTCCAGCAAAAGGAACAAAGGCAACGGAACGTGAGGTCCAGATGCTAGGTCTCTTCTTACTGTGTGACCCTGGGCAAGTGACTCTGCCCTTCCTGTGCTTCAGGACACACAAAATGGAACTAACCACAACTACCTGGCAGGGTGGATTTGTAAGTGGTAGAGACTACTAAACAGTAGACGTGGTATCACAAACCTAGAGTAACCCTTACAGACATCTGAGTCGCATTCCTAAAACCAGAAATTATGATTCCAAAACAAAAAGGCATTAGCAGATAATAATGCCATTTAGCAGACATTCTTTCATTTTAAATTTGTGTATGCCCGGTAAATCTAAATATATATAGCAAGCTAATTTACTCAGCTATCTGGAGGTACATTCTACAGTTAATGTACCCTACAGGATACACCAGGAAGGCATGATGGTCACAATTTCTCTTTTGCACCGGCAGGCTACTGATAATACTCATTTTGAAATGTTTCCGGGCCTCTCCTACTCTGCATGATGTGGTATTCAATAAACCTGCCAATTCTTATTTATGCCGGGGGAAAAAAAATGCTTCCAAAGTAGATTCCATAACCCTATAGTGGCACCCTCCAACTTAACCTCATATGTTTTTCTCACACTGGAACTGTGACCTCAGAGTAAGTCGGTATCTGTGCTCTGGGCCTTCCTCCTCAGAGAGGAAACCTCGAAATGCCTGGCTCTAAAATTCCCAAAGTCCTGCTGGGAAACAAGCTATTTAGAAAGACAAGTTAGAAGAGCGCATACGTGAATTATATCTCATAACAGAGTCAGCCCTGTAATATGCTACAGGGGCCACCTCATCCCTCAAAAATGCCTGATTTGGGGACGGTGAGAGATGCACGTAAATCATTCCAAAATGAGACGTGGATAACATATACACAAGAACATACAAAGCCATTTTTATACAGCATACAAACCAATTACCTTGTGCACATATTTTCATTGAGTAGCACCCAAAACGTTTCCAAAAATTGGCAGGGGTATAAACTACCGGACATGGACCTTGCTAAGAGCTTTTAAGTAAACAGCCAGTGAAGAACTGCCATGACTGGCAATCGCCATTACCAAGTTCAGTGACTAGTCACTACCCTGGTCCAGGCTATCCTTTTCTCTCTTCCTAACTGGTCCTGAAGCCACTAGTTTTGTCCACCTTTCTAACCATCCTTCTCATAGCACAGTGATTTTTCTAAAACGCAAACTTAACCCTGTTAACTTCCCCGCTTAGAACTCAATTTAGTGATTTCCCACCTGGCCTTAAGATAATTTCTGAACTCCTTATTGTGGAGGAATACCGGAGACCTTTTGTGATCTAGTTCCTGCTTACCTCTCCAGTCCCACCTTTCTACTATTTATATTTCAACCTCAGGGAATGTCTCTCACTCTCTCCACTCTGGCTCCTGGGCCTGTACCATGCCTATTTTTGTGCAAGCAGAAAGCTTGACATGCAGAAGACCTCAAAATATGATGACTTAAAAAATTAACGTACGCATTCTCAAAGGGGGAGAAAAAAAGCCCCCTCTTTTTATGTACAAAGCATAAACATGCATATAGCAAATAAAAAGGGCATACAGTGTGAAAGCAGCATTAAAATTTCCGGGAGTGGGCAATCAAGAAAACAACGTGTAAAAAAGCTCGGGTGTGCGGGGGCGGGGAGCGCGGAGTCGTCGTTGTAATAAGGTTTATAAATACTGGATTACGGCAAGATGTGAGTCAAAGTTGGAAACTCAAGTTCACGCAATACAGAAGCCAGCTACACATCTTTCTACTTGAATATTCCCATTTCACCTCAAACTCATACACAAAACTACCCAATGTGTCCCCCACATCCATCAAAAAACAAACCACCAGAAAGACAGCAAAACGATTCCCTTCAACGTTTCTGCCTCTCGTTAGCAAACTCCTGGTCACTGAATTCAAAGGGCTACCTAGCTCCGCAGTCAGGGAACCGAGGCTGTGACCTTGGGGAGACCACCTCGGTCTCCCCGGCCACTCAGGCAGCCTCAGCGAATGCAGGACCGCAGAGCTGAGACCCCAGGTCTGGCTCCGAGAACGTGGCGCAGAAGCACAAGGAAGGTATGGCCGTGACCGTCGATGGGAAGGGACTGGAGTTACACAAAAGCCAAAACCTCACAAAAACCCCTACCAAGGATCTGAACTCTCCCCTTCTCCCTCGACGGGTCAAAGGGTGCAAAGTGGCGTCCACTGAGTTCTGTGCCTCAGGCACCTGTCTCCAGGCGCCCGCGGGGGTCTCGGCCGCAGGCCTCGGCGGCCACGCGCCCGGCCAACGCCCGGAAGCTGAGGACCTGCTGAGATCTGCCCCCGGCGGGCGCCCCAGCCCCGTCCTAGCCCGGAGGAGACTCCGCCCGGCCGCCCGAGGCGACTCGCAGGCCCGCGATGGCGGAGCGGCTGCGCGAGCACACAAAGGCGGCGGTCTCGGTGGGGACCAAACCGTCGCCCGGTGTTCCCGAACGCCGGCGCAGGCCCGCGCCCCGCGTCCCGCCCGGCCCTCCGAGTGACCTTGGGCGCGTCCCTCCCCGCCCAGCCTCAGTTTCCCCGGCGACGCTAAGACGAGGCGCCGTGGCCTGCCAGGGCGGCCGGCACCCGCGGCGGGGCCTCCCCACTTCCGTCCCCGCGCCGAGCTAGGCTTGCGCGGAGAGCGGGGCGGGCGGGCAGGCGAACAGGCCCGCGGGCCCGGGGAGGCCCGGTCGGAGGTCGGGGCCCGAGCGTGGTCGGCCGCGCCACGGCGGCTCCTTGGGCCGCGGCGCCGAGGCCTCCGCAGGCCGCGAAGCCGCCCGAACCCCGAATCCGCCCGGCCCTGCCTTGCCGCCCACTCCCCGCAAAGTCTGGCCCTGCCTGGCGCTGGTGAGGCTCGGCAGGCGCGGCGGTCGACGCACCGAAGCGAGGAAGGACCTTTGGAAGCCGCTGAGAAGCCCTCAACAAGACACCGCCGCCTCAACGGAGACCCACTTCCGCTCCGGAGACCTCGGCTCCGCCCTCCGCGCGTCCCTATTGGCCACCGCTGTCCCTACTCCCGTGGTCGGCCGGTTGAGGAGGTATATTTTCAATCTTATTGGATAAGAAACCATCTATTACCACTTTGAAATGGGCCTCCTTCCGGCTCCGCCCACGCTCGTGAGCTCAAGCTTTCGCCTTCCCGCGAGAGAGCGGTAGGCGCCCCTCGGCCCGCAAGGCCTCCCGGGAGTCGTGGTCTGGGCTCCGGCTGCCCGGCTCGCGGCGCGGAGCCCGACGCGCCTCTCCCAGCCAGTTTCCTGGGGTCTCTACTATCGGCCTGGATCTGCAGGTCCTCCGGGCGCCCGCGCCCCACGACGTGCCAGGCCCTGGGCCTGCGCCTGGTCCCTGCGATCCCGGGCTCTGCCAGGCTGTTGGTGGAGACGCGAGGGAAGTACAGCCCGGCCCATCTTCGGGATCCCGGAGGAGGCACTCAACCAGGACGTCTGGGAGGGCTCCCCGGAGGAAACGACCTGCGAACTGAAAGGACTAGAATGGAGGAGAGAGTTCCAGGAAGAGGGAGCCTGGATGGGGAAAGGTGGGCTAGCATGTCCAGAAAACTGGAGGCTGCCCAGTGCGCCACGGGTTCAGAGGTTGGGAGAGGTTGGGGTCGGGGAAGGCACGAGTCAGACCTTGGAGGGCCCACATGCCAAGCTAAGAGTTTGGATTATCCCGAAGACAATAGGTGTCGGGAAGGGAAGGACTGAACCCGTGGAGTACTCTTCTCACCCAGGTCCGGTCCAGCCCCGTCCTGGGAAAGGGGCCATGGCCCAGGCAAAAGCCTGGAGGTCTCTGGGGCATCTGGTGCAACTCCCAGAATCAAGAAGAGAGTGTGGGCCCTGGATCCCTCCTGCCTGAGATTGAATCCCAGCTCCATGGTTCAGGCAAGTCTCACGTTTCCCTGGCCTGTAGCATGGGGAGATGATAGCAGTACTTATCTCGGGGAAGGTGGGAGTCGGGAGGACTCAACGCTGTGAACACAGGTGCATGCCAGCCCTGGGTGGGGCTGCATATCAGAATTGGGATTAGAGAATCTGGTGGTAGGTTCCTTGAGTTCAGCTCCCAGAACTGGACTTGGACATGAATTTGGCAACCAGAAAAGAGAGCCCAGCTTGTCTCTCTTGTTCTGAGAATAACCAGGTCATCCCAGCAAGGCCACCCTGGACATGCCCACACTGCGGCCAGGTAGAGAACAAGAGGGACCTCCAAGGCCACCTAGGTCCAGGCTCTAAACTGGTGCACAGCCAGCCCTGTTGAACCTTATTGGCCAAAGCAAGTCAGCCCAGATTCAAGGACTGGGGGAAACAGACTCTGCCTATTTCCTACTCTGTTCCTTGCCTTGGCAGGGGTCACAAGGCAAGGAGCATGGATACCGGGAGACATTGTTGCCATCAGTTTACCACACAAGGCTGGCCCTCAGCCCATAAACTCGGGGGATGGCCCAAGACCTGACCCTACGGGGGTTTGTATGGAGCCGAAGCCCCAGGTGCTCTCAAGGCAGCTCTGAGCAGCTGCCCAGTCCAGGAGGGCAGGTGGGGACCCTGTGGATTGCCAACCAGCATTACTCCTAATAGCACCCTGAGTCTGTTGGGCCACCACCTCTCCCCTCTGCTCCAGAGGCCAGTCTGATAGGTGAAGGGTAATTCTCTTCCTCTGCCACAGTGCTTGCTTCGGCCCCCATGTGCTGCAAGAGCCCCCATGCAGACCTTCTCCCACTACAGGAACTGGTTCAGCAGAGCATGTTCAATCCAGGCCAGTGAGACTGGAGCACAAGGCTTGGAGGACAGAGAGGTTTCCCTCCTATGAGAACTACCAGGGAGAGATGGTCCTTCTTCCTCCAGACATGTGAGGTTGGAACTGCTACCAGCTTGGAGACAGAGCTCCTGGGTCAGGCATGTCCTGAAGTCTACCCTATTTTGGATTGCCAGTTATAGAAGCTAATAATTCCCCTTTTGAAGCCCTCAGAGCTCCTGAGAGCCTCTCTTGGGACAGGTCATCATCAACGTATTCCCTCGATGTCAAATGAAATGGGTTTGAATAACAACACAGGATGTAAGAAATGCCATGTTTATTTTTTTTAATGAAATTTAATCTGCTCCCAGCTCTAATTTGTCGGGGGTGGGAAATTCCTCTTTCTACCAACCTCAGTTGTGGGGAAGTCCTGGGGTTCTGACACAGTTCAGAGTATTGGGGGAGAACGCTGGTCTTTGGTCTGTTCTCGTCGCTTTGAGATGTCCACCCTCTTAGTCTGAATGTGCCCTGGGGTGCAGCCTCCCCCCTCTGCAGACCCAAGGAGGATGTAGGGTGTGGAGGCTCTCTCCTACACATCTGTCCGCCTGGCAGTTTCCAGCCCCTCTCTTACTGCCTTGCACCCCATGGGCTTGCTCATTCTCTCTCCTGAGAGCTGCAGCATACTGTGCTTTATTCACCAGCAGGCCTTCACTCAGCCAGGCTGTCCTCACAGCCACGCACCTCCAGTCCAGTGATGGGTCTGAGGACCCAGGGGAATCACTCCATTCCTGTCCAGGCCCTGGGCCAGCTCCTGCCCAGTGGCTCTAACCTTGTTCCTTCAGTGATGCTGGAGAAGGCTGGGCAGTGCTCTAAAGGCATCCAGGCTTAGCTTTGGGTCCAGCTCTCCCAGCAGGTCACTTCACCTCTCAGCACCCGTGGCCTCATCAGCAGACGGGGAGTGGGAGACAGATCCTACATCCCCCGCCAGCTCCCCCCCATCGCTGTGAGGTTTGGGAGATAAAGCCGAGAAGGGCCAGTTCCCAGCGGCTCAACTACTAATCGCACAAGAACAATCACATTCTCAGTCTTGGGGGTTCCCGGATTAAGCCACCCGACTCCGGGCAGAGAATGGGGATTCCAGCTTTCCACAAGTAGAGCAGGCTCTGGGAACTCCGATGGGGGGGCATGGGCAGGAATGCCTAGCACAAGGCCGTAGGAAGGGCTAGAATCTGGGCTAGGGTGGCCATGTTTAGCACATAAGATACAAGACGCCCAAATAAATTTGAATTCCAGCGGATCCTTCTGTTAGCATTAGCTTGTCCCACGCAATAACTGGCATTTTATTTGGCAACCCTGCTCTGGGCGGGAGGAGACTGGGGCGGAGTGGGGCGGGGGGCGCGGCCAAGGAAGGGGAGGTGCACACCGCCGCCCAGGCTTTATTCGGGCGGGGATCTCGGGGTCCCCGGGCGGGACCCCGCCCAGCTCAGACGGCCCCCAGGCAGCGAGCGGGCCCGCGTGCTGAGCCTCCCCGCTGCAGCGCCCGCAGCCTGCGCTCCCGGCTCTGCTCCAGCTCCAGCTCCAGCTCCAGCCTGCGCTGCGCCTCCAGCTGCGCCTGCGGGCGGGCGGTGGAGGTCGACGCGGGGCGGGGCCGTCCCCCACCGCGGCTTCCCCGTCCCCCCACACCGCGCCCGGACCCCGGCTACCTCCAACGCCTGCGCTGCGCACCCTCGCGCCCGCCCCCGGGGCTCACCTGCTGCTTGGGGCGAGCTGCCCGCGGCGCCGACACGTGCAGCAGTGCCTCCTGCCCGCGGCGCTCGGCCGCCTTCTCCCGGAGCCTGCGCTGCAGCTCCAGCACCCGCTCGTCCCGGGAGGGCGCTCCCGCGGCCGCCGACTGCGCCTTCTTCTCCTCCCACCTGGGCGGGCGGCGGGGCTGGCTTAGGAGAACCCCACCGCGGGTTGACTCAAGGGATTTAGGTGCAGGTGGAGACGCCCCACGAGGACCGCTCGGGGCGGGGTTCCCCCCAGCGCCTCTTCCTTTTTGCTCCTTGTATTTCACAGTTTAAAAAGTATTCCATAGGTATTAACTATCTTGGTATTGGGGATAAAATGCGAACGCCCTTTCATCTTGCCCTCCCCTTGCCACTCTTGCCTAGAGATAGCCGCGGCTAATATTCTGCTATCTTTGCAGATCTCTTCCATACTTGGCCACAAGGGGCCGGAAAAGTCACCACAGTGTTCCTAACAAAGAGGGGTGCGTGTGTCCACGTGCTTTCCGTTAAAAGAGAGGAGAGATGTTTGACAACCAAATTTGATGTGTGAACCCCAACTAAGTCCTGGTTTAAAAGGGGAAAAAAAGGGACTTCCCTGGTGGCACAGTGGTTAAGAATCTGCCTGCCAATGCAGGGCACACGGGTTCGAGCCCTGGTCCCGGAAGATCCCACATGCCACGGAGCAACTAAGCCTGTGCGCCACAACTACTGAGCCTACACTCTAGAGCCTGCGAGCCACAACGACTGAGCCCGCGAGCCACAACTACTGAAGCCCGTGCGCCTAGAGCCCGTGCTCCGCAACAAGAGAAGCTCCCGCACCACAGTGAAGAGTAGCCCCCGTTTGCCGCAACTAGAGAAAGCCCGCGTGCAGTGACAAAGACCCAACGCAGCCAGAAGTAAATAAACAAATAAATAAATGTTTTGTTTTTTTTTTTAAAGAAAATAGTTGGGGGCAAGTGATTGCAAGGGAACTGCCTGGGCGGGAGGGTGGTGGGTTGCTGCGAGGAGAAGCCACCCAGGAGGGTGCAAAAGCAGGCTCCCTGCTCCTTGCCCACCCAAGGCGTCCGCCCTGGGCCACGGGCACTAACCTTAAGGCTGCAGACCTCCCCATGGCTGCGCGGCACAGCGAGATCTGCTCCACCGTGTTCTGCAGCGCCCGGCTCTTGGCGCGCTTGCCCTGGATGATCTGGTCTCGCTTCTCCTCCTCCTTGCACCTCTGGGTCTCCTTGAGCAGGGCCAGCCGCTCACGCAGCTCCACGACCGACATCTCCCCTTCCAGGCCATAGCCAGGGACCTGCAGGGTGGGCAGGGGACGCCCCAGGCTGGGAACCAGGCCCAGGCCCAGCCTGCCTGGCCATCTCCAGGGCGCTGGCACCAGTACCAGCAGCCCTCTTGAGTGCCGTAGGCCTGGCCTGGTGCCCAGGAGACCTCCTCCTGTCTACTCAGTGGTGCCTGTGTGACGTGTCCACCATCCGGCTTCTCCAGCCTGGGCCTGCTCTGCAGCCCTCGACCTCTGTGGGGACATCTCAGCTGGGTGCCCTGCAGGCCCCTCCGCTGTGGCAGGGCCCAAATGGAGCTCAGCACTGTCTCCCCAGCCAGGACCTGGGGGCCTGGGTAGACAGCCCTTTGGACTCTGCCCACCCCCCAGGACCAGGCCTTCCCGCACGTCACCGCGTGCCAGCCTGGCCTCTCGTGGTGTTTCTCACACAGGCTTCCAGGCTCGGCTGCCCTTCTTTTAGCCTCCTGCTTGCCCAGCCTTGGGTCTTCATGCACCTGTGCTCTCCCTGCACTGCCCTTTCCACCCAGGCCTAGTGAATTCCGGGAGCTCCCTCAACGCGCAGCTCCACAAAGCCTACCTTGCCCACCCCCAGGGGTGATGGAGGCCTCCCTGGCAGGACTGAGCATCTGGACCAGACCCAGGCCTCCAGCATGGCGGGCACGAGGGAGCTGGGCATGAGCGGATAGGTGGATTTCGGCCTGGGTCCAGACTGCCTTTGGCCTTGGTGGGAATTCTGCACACATCCTTCATGGCAATGCCAGGCCCAGTAAGACCTGGGGAAGCTCCCCGAGGTCGTCACATGGGCATGGGATCCGGGGGCCACGTCCTCACCTGGGTCAGGTCCACCAGCTTGCCCTTGCGCGTGGGCTGAGTCTCCAGGGCTCGCAACTGGGAGATGAGCTCACAGCGCCGCCTCTGCTCCTCCTTGGCCGCCTCTGCACTGCGCTGTAGCAGCTCCCGGCTCTCCTCTATCACCTCCTGAACTAAGGGCCAACCAGGGGGTGCTGAGGGGGTCAGAGAGCAGCAGGGCCGGCGCTGGGCCCAGGTAGCTCCCATGGGAGGGTACCGAGTGCCCCCCCCCCCCCCGCCTGCTGTACCCATCTGCTGTCGGCCCTTCAGGAGTTTTGTCTGCGCCACCTTGACGTTCTTCTGCGTCTCCATCACCTGCTCCACCAGCTCCTTCATGGACCTTTCCTCTTGGAGGCGCCTCTCGGCACGTTGCTGCATCAGCTCAGCTGTCTGGACAACCGGCCGGCCACAGTCAGAGCCGCTGCCTGCGACCCTAGGCCTGCCCCAGCCCCGGGAGCAGCCTGAGGTCTGGACGGCGGACCCAGTCCCTGACCCTGAATCACCCTGGAACCTGGGTCTAAGCTCATCAGCGTCTGGAGGTGGGGCCTGCTGGGGAAGTCCCGCCTCACGTCCTCCCTTCCTCCACTGTGGTCCTGGGGGTGTGAGCCCAGAACCACGCAGCCACCCCCCCCAGATCTGACAATAAGCTGAGGAGTGCAGCCAACAGTGTCCTGGGGAAACCAAGTCAGAGCCACTGGGTTTGCCCTGAAGCCCACCCACCGCTGACTCCACTCCAGAGAGCAGGGCACTGCTTACTTGGCAGCCACGTGGAGCTGGCTGCCCAGATCCTGCCCAGGCCTGTGCATAGGACACGCCAGCCCCCGGGAAGCCCCAGGCTCCCCATCACATGCGCCCCCGGGCACGCCCTGACGGTCACCCCACACCCTTCTTTCTGGGAGGAGCCTGAGAAATTGCGCAGCTCTAAACCGCGGGGCGTGGTGTTGCCACTTTGAACCGCGCACAAACAGGACTCGCCCCGTGTCCTGGCTGTGGCTTCCCTCTTCTGCTCAGTATCTGGGGGTACTATCCTCATCCACGTTTTCACCAGGATTGCAGTTGGCTTATTCTCGTGGCTGTTTCGGGGAATATATAGCAACTCTTTGATACATTCTACCATTGACAGACATTCAGGTTGTTTCCAGGGTGGAGCTACTGTGAACAATTCAGAATATTATTTTCAGTCTTCAAAGGACAGGGTGGGATGTATACCTCCTGTCACTGCCCAGCGCTGCCAGGGAGCCCCTGGACTCCCAGTCCTGGAGGTCTTGGCACCTGGGGGCTCATCTCCGACTGCATGGCACGTGCAGGGTCCATGTGTGGCAGCGTGGATGGCAGGCACGCTGGGCAGGAAGGAAGCCTTTCTTAAAGCACTTTGCCAGCACATATAAAAATGGCTTTTGACCATCCCTTTCTGTGCAAGTTCATTCCAGGTTCTAAGAAAAAGAACCACGGTTCTTGGAGAAATGGCCATTTGAGGTCTGGGGCAGGGAAGATACAAGATGAGCCTGGAGCATTTTATGGCATCATAAAGTAAGGAAGTACTCAAAAAACAAAAGGATGGTGGGAGGCATGGGGGCAGGTCGAAGGGACACAGGAGCCAGCCTGAAAGGGGTCCCAGTGGCCAAAGCTGGCAACAAAATACATCACGTCGTATTGGATTATAACACAAAGTATAAAATAAATATGCATGAGTCCACACTGATATAAATGAGTGGACTGATATATATGGATATATAAGTGAGTAAATGGGGGAGAAGAGACAAGCCTTCTGTGCTGAAGAATCCACATAACCTACCCACCTCCTTCAGCGTGGGCCCCACTTAGAGACCCCTTCCAAGGAGTGCAACATGGAAAGGGGGAATGACCGCAGTGAGAAGCCAGGTGATCAAGTCCAAGCTCCTCAGTGATAAGTTTGCTGACGGCGGGCACCCTTGAAGGGATGGGATGAAAAGGCACGTGGCCCCTGTGGTCTTCCTCCTACACCGAGTCTGAGCATCTCAACAGGCAGACATTCTACAGGACACCTGACCAGCATGCCTCACCACTGCCAAGGGCGCCAAGGACAAGGAAAGCCTGAGACAATGTCATGGCCAAGACGAGTCTGGGACATCCCTGGATGGGATCTTGGACAGGAAAAGGACATAAGTAGGAAAAAAAATGCTGAAATCGAAATAGAGTGTGGAGTTTAGTTAAGTTACGTGCCCATATTGGTTTCTTGATTGTGACAAATATACCCTGGTGTAGTGGGTTTGTGTCCCCCCAGAATTCATGTCCACCTGGAACCTCAGAATGTGATCTTATTTCCAACTAGTTAAGGATCCAATAAGTAATGAGTTAAGGATCTTGGGATGAAACCATCCTGGATTTAGGGTGGGTCCTAAATCCAATGACAAGTGTCAACATAAGAAGAGGAGAAGACCCAGAGAAACATGGAGAAGATGGCCACGTGAAGGTGGAGACAGAGATAGGGTGAGGCTGCCACAGACCAAGGAATTCCTGGGGTCACCAGGAGCCAGAAGAGGCTTAGAGCAAGCATGGCCCACCCAACACCTTGACCTCGGACTTCCGGCCTCCAGAACGGCAGCTAAAGCCCTCCAGTTTTCCATGCTTTGTTGTGACAGTGCAAGAAACCCCACAGGCACGTCCTGATGTAAGATGTGACCCGCAGGGGAGGCTGGGTGACAACAGGGGAGCCCTCCGTACTAGTTGCAACTTTTCTGTCACTGCTTTAAAAAAGTCCCAAAGTAAAACTTTTTTTTTTTTTTTTTTTGTGGTACGCGGGCCTCTCACTGTTGTGGCCTCTCCCGTTGTGGGAGCACAGGCTCCAGACGCGCAGGCTCAGCGGCCATGGCTCACGGGCCCAGCCGCTCCGCGGCATGTGGGATCTTCCCGGACTGGGGCATGAACCCGCGTCCCCTGCATCGGCAGGCGGACTCTCAACCACTGCGCCACCAGGGAAGCCCTAAAATGTTTATTTTAAAAAGTACTTTCGAAAACGTTGTAATAAGTTCGAGAAATGCTTGTGTGGAAATATGAGGTGCGAAAAAGTAGGCTACCGAAACTTGGAGGAGTCATACCCCAAGTAAGTAAATTACGTGCAAGGAAAGACACCTGGGTTCGGAGGAGAGGCAGCTGAGCCGAGTCCCCGGACCCCCGGCTGGTTGTGGAGGCACAGAGACAGCTGGCAGCCTGGTCCGGGGAGTGAGGAAGGGGGGCGACAGACATCTCCTGGCTCGGAGCGAACCCTGCGGAGCCCAGGAGACGGCGCAGGCCGTGGAGGAGGCCCCAGGATTCTAGCTCTGCCTCCGCCCTGACCAGCTGTGTAACCTCGGGCAAACCACCCCCTTCCTGGCTCCAGTGTGTCTGCTGGTGAGTGGGGACGGCGGTGCCACCTCCCAAGTCATGCCCGCACGGTGTCCCCGTCAGGCGTGGCATCGGTGTCAGCACAGCATCAGGATTTGGCGGAGAGGAGGACGGAGCACTCAGAGACTGAAAGGAGGTGATAGAGCTGAATCTGTGAGCAGGCAGAGGTGTTGGCGAGCTAGCGGTGTGGTCCCCTGGAGAGGCCACCAGGGTGGTGAGCGGCTCGCGGGGCAGCTGGCCGGCTGGAGTTCTGGGCTGACTCTTGGTTCTGTCTGCTCTGACATAAACCTCGGACCCGTGGTCCGGCCCAGGGTCCACTCAGGGGCCAGGCTGGCCTAATGCATCCTTGGGCCCTACGTTGGAAGCCCAGCTGGGTTTTCCGCACATCTCTCCACCCCTCCCGCAACTAACACCACCCGAACGAGGGCTGCTGGCTGACCTCGCCCCAAGCAAGGGCTTTCAGCTACCAGCACGGGGACACCTTTAAAGTCAAGTGAACACAGAACACACCAGACAGCATTGATGTAACAAAGCCAAATAGACAAATGCTCCAAGGGCCTCCAAACTAAATCCATCGAATACTTCGGTAAAATATACTCTAAGAATGGTCACTCATGACAACCGGAGTGTGAAATGTTACTCACCCAGGGGATTTTGTGCTAATGTTGGTACTGCTACTCCGGATTAACTTCACTGTAATGATGGATTAAAAAAAAAACAAAACAGCAGGCTTCCCTGGCGGCAGTGGTTGAGAGTCCGCCTGCCGATGCAGGGGACTCGGGTTCGTGCCCCGGTCCGGGAAGATCCCACATGCCGCGGAGCGGCTGGGCCCGTGAGCCATGGCCGCTGAGCCTGCGCGTCCGGAGCCTGTGCTCCGCAGCTGGAGAGGCCCCAACAGTGAGAGGCCCGCGGACCGCAAAAAAAAAAAAAAAAAGCAAGAATTATGTGAACTTTACCCTTTTTTTTTCCCAATATAGCTACTTATTTCTATGGTTCATCAAATTATTTTAAAAGGGGGATAAAATTGGGAATTCCCTGGGGGTCCAGTGGTTAGGACTCGGCGCTTTCACGGCTGAGGGCCCAGGTTCAATCCCTGGTTGAGGAACTGAGATCCAGCAAGCCACGCAGCACAGCCAAAAAAATAAATAAATAAAGGGAGATAAAATTAAGTGAAGAAAATATATTCACACTGTTTATGAGGAAACAATGTCAGAGCTACACTCATGACTTTACAAATATATCCTTTTCAGCCCTGTTGCTAGAGCACCTTAATACTGGCCACCACGGAAGAACCAGGAAAGCTTCCCCTACCCAGCCCTCAGCTATGGAAATCAACACTGGGTTCTGTGGTGAGGGCCAGGGCCTCGGGGTGGGGGGGCGGGGGAATTACTGAATCTACGTCTCAAGAAGAGAAAATTCAGGTGGGCCCAAAACATCCTACCTCTCAGAAGAAAGGATGCCTCCTCGGGCTTCCTTGGTGGCGCAGTGGTTGAGAGTCCGCCTGGCGATGCAGGGGACACGGGTTCGCACCCTGGTCTGGGAAGATCCCACATGCCGCAGAGCGGCTGGGCCCGTGAGCCATGGCCGCTGAGCCTGCGCATCCGGAGCCTGTGCTCCGCGACAGGAGAGGCCGCAACAGTGAGAGGCCCGTGTACTGGTAAAAAAAAAAAAAAAAAAAAAGAAAGGATGCCTCCAGGCTCTAGAGGGATGCTGAGAGCACAGAGGCGAGGAAGGGGCTCCCTCCATGGGCCAGGCTGTGGCAACGGAACCTCCCATGGAGACAAAGTCCCATTAAGACACGGAGGCTGGGGACTTCCCTGGTGGTCCAGTGGCTAAGACTCCACGCTCCCAGAGCAGGGGCCCCGGGTTCAATCCCTGGTCTGGGAACTAGGTCCCACATGCACGCCACCACAACTAAAGATCCTGCATGCCGCAAGGAAGACCTGGCGCAGCTAAATAAATTAATACTAAAAACAAAAAAAACGACACGGAGGCTGTGAAAGTCACCAGTCCAGCATGAATGGCGCACGAAAACAATACAATTCCTTTTGTCTTCAAATGTTTAGCGCCGTCTACTCAGGTTACTTTGTTCATAAAACACGCTCATCATCTACATGCGTGTACCTGGACGTTCCAGGTCAGCAAGAGAAGCCTCTGGACCTATGCCGGATGGTCCAGCCAGAGTCGGCCGGGCTTTGGGGAACACGGCTCGGGGCTCGGGGAGCTGCCCTAATTATGACGCGAGGCCGAGGGTGCCTGGGTGTCGTGGCTGGGCCGCCAGCCCCCACAGGGTGCCCTCTCCCAAGCTGTTCCCCGGAGGCCCACGACTCCTGTGCTTCTGACTGGAGGCCTCTGGCTCACGAGACCCCCGGGGTTGTGAGGGACGGAGCTGGACCTCACCAAGCCACCATCAAGCCATGGGAGGGGGTGCCGGCCTGTGCGGGCTGGAGCCCCTCCTGCTGACCTGGCGTCAGGACAGGCCGATGAGGGGAGGGGCCGTGGGGGCAGGCTGTTCTGTCCTTGCTGTCACAAGAACAGCCCCATGCCAGGAATACTGAGAGAGCCCCAAGGAGTAGAAGGTAGCGGCTCCAAACGCCTTCCTGCTCCCCCGGGGCAAAGCCTGCGGGAGGGGCCTCCCTCCCTCCCAGCAGCTCTCCTCCCTGGTGGAGCTGCTGCTTCTGCACCGCGGGCGGGTCGCCTGAACACAGTCCCTCTGCCCAGCAAGCCCGCTTGTCAGGCCGCAGCTTCTAGTCCAAGCCCTGGCTTCCAGCACCCACCCCTCTGATGGGGTCTTTGCCCCTCCAGGTGGACCTCTGAAGGTGACTCCGGGTGGCTTCTTCCGGGATCCTCTCAGGGTCTCTGGTCAAGGGAAGTGCACGGCTGCTCGCGACTACAGCCCACCTTTGCTCTCCACCCACTGCCTCCTGCCTCTGGACTTTTCCATGTGAGTCCCAGGACTTTCAAATTCCAGGGAAGCCGCACGGGATTTGTCGCAGGAAGGCAAGGAGGGGTCAACATTAAGAAATCATTAATAGGAATGTTAGCCATAAAAAGAAACAAAATTGAGTTATTTGTAGTGAGGTGGATGGACCTAGAGTCTGTCATACAGAGTGAAGTAAGTCAGAAGGAGAAAAACAAATACCGTATGCCAACACATATATATGGAATCTAAGGAAAAAAAAAAGGTCATGAAGAACCTAGGGGTAAGACGGGAATAAAGACACAGACGTAGAGAATGGACTTGAGGACACGGGGAGGGGGAAGGGTAAGGTGGGATGAAGTGAGAGAGTGGCGTGGACATATATACACTACCAAATGTAAAACAGACAGCTAGTGGGAAGCAGCTGCATAACACAGGGAGATCAGCTCTTTGTGACCACCTAGAGGGGTGGGATAGGGAGGGTGGGAGGGAGACGCAAGAGGGAGGGGATATGGGGATATATGTATATGTATAGCTGATTCACTTTGTTATAAAGCAGAACCTAACACACCATTGTAAAGCAATTATACTCCAATAAAGATGTTTAAAAAAAAGAAATCATTAATATAATTCACCGTATTAACAGAGTTAAGGAGAAAAATAATATGATTATCTCCACAGATGCTGCAAAAGCCTTTATCAGAATCGACACCTGGGACTTCCACTTCTGGGAAGATGAGTAGGGGTGCTTTTCCCTATTCCTCCCACCAGGCACAACTAAAACCCCTGAATATAAATTACTAAACACACAGGAGGCTATGAAAGGCGGAGGGAAGAAGGCTGGCTGGCTGGGACCGTGGGACTTGAAGGATGGCATGGGGGGGTGGTCCCTGGGTCTTCCTTTACCTCATGTGTCCCAGGCTGGGTGCTGGAGGACCCAGAAATGCCATAGGTGCAGACAAAAAAGCCCAACCAAAGCCTCCCAAGGGACCAGGAAAGGAGCCGCCTACAGACACAGAAAACTGTGTGACACCACCTGTGCTCCAACCAGACATCACAGGCAAAACTTGAGCAAAGGCTGAGTGAGCGCAAGACTTCTGCCCTCCCCAGATCACGGGGAGGTGGCACAGAGGAGCCTGAGCTGGGACCTGCCCCCGGCTGTCAGTGGTGTCAGAGGAGAGCTCGTGGCAACCTGGTGTCCACCCCCACCCGCGGGAACAAGGGTCCCTCCCCATCCCCACTAAGGTGGTGTCAGAGGAGGCTTAGTGCAGAGTGAGGACTCTCACCTCCATGCTTGCCACGTGACAGTGGAGGCCATGTGGGGGGCAGTTATAAGGTACTCCTCCCTCTCCCAGTCAGGGGGGGTATTTATTGATGGAGGTCTAGCTGGAGCCCTTACCCACAAATCATCAGGGGCCCCCTCTCAGGGGTCAACAGAGGCCATGTGGGGACGGTGGGTTGCTAAGCCCACCTGGCAGTAATGTGGCGGTGTCCCCCTTCCCCTGCCAGAGCGGTGTCAGAGAGAGGCTGCTCAGACAGAAGGCTTAAGTAACATCCACAGTCCTGTAACATAATACCTAGAATGTCCAGGTTTCAATCGAAAATCACTCAGCATACCGAAAGCCAGGATGATCTCCAACTGAAAGAAGACACAATCAGTAGAGCACTGAGCTCTGATCTTAGCACTGAGATCACAGATGCTAGATTTGACAATGATTTGTAAAGAAGCCCTCATAAAAATGCAACAAGCAATTACAAAAAAATCTCAACAAATTTAAAATAAATAGAGCAGAGTATGTTCAACAACCACAATGGAATCAACTAGAAATCAATGATCAAAGATAATAGGAAAACCTCCAAATGCTTGGAAACTAAACAACATACTTCTAAATAATCCATGGGTCAAAGAGAAAATCTCAAGTGAAATGAAAAAGTACATTGAACTGTGTGAAAATGAAATACAACATGTCAAAATTTGTGGACACAGCTAAAGCAACAAATAAGGGGAAATGTGTAACACTGAGTGTTTACAATAGAAAAGCAGAAACATCTCATGTCAGTAATCTAAATCCCATCTCAAGAACCTAGAAAAAGAAGAACAAAATAAACTCAAAGCAAGCAGAAGGGAGGAAATAATAAAGAGCAGAAGTCAGTAACATTGAAAAACAGTAGAGAAAAATCAATGAAACAAGAAGCTGGTTTTTTGAAAAGATCAATGAAATTGACAAATCTCTAGCAATTCTAATAGAAAAAAATGAAAAAACATAAATCACCAATATTCAAGAATGAAACACTTTAGACCCTACAGACACAAAAAAGGATGGTAGGGCTTCCCTGGTGGTGCAGTGGTTAAGAATCCGCCTGCCAATGCACGGTACACAGGTTCGAGCCCTGGTCCGGGAAGATTCCACATGCTGTGTTGCAACTAAGCCCACGAGCCACAACTACTGAAGCCTGCGCGCCTAGAGCCCGTGATCCGCAACAAGAGAAGCCACCACAATGAGAAACCCGTGCACCGCAACGAAGAGTAGCCCCCGCTCATCACAACTAGAGAAAACCCACATGCAGCAACTAAGGCCCAACGCAGATAAAAATAAATAAAAAATAAATGATTAATTTTTAAAAATTAAAAAAATTAAAAAGGATGGTAATAGAATATTACAAACAACTCTACATACATGAATTTGGAAACTTAGTGAAATGGACCAATTCCTCAAAAAATACAAACTACAACTTACCCAATATGAAACAGATCATTTGAATAACCCTATAACTTGTAAGGAAGTTGAATTTCTAATTTAGAAAAGTCAGAAAAGAAACCTCCAAGCCTAGATGATTTCACTAGAGAATCCTACCAAATGTTCAAAGAATTAATACCAATTCTACACAATCTTTCCTAGAAAATAAGAGGAGGAAATGTTTCCAAATTCATTTTATGAAGCTAGAATTACCTGATACCAAAACCAGACAAAAGACATTACAAAAAACAAAACTACGGACTAACACCCCTTATGAAACTATGTGCAAGAACAACTTTAAGAAAATCAAAATAGTAGCAAATAGAATTCAACATATATAAAAAGAATTATACACCGTAATCAAGTGGGGTTTATTCTAGGGATGCAAAGCTGATTCAGTGTGTGAAATTCAGTCAGTGTAATCCACCATATTAACAGGCTAAAGAAGAAAAATCACATGACCGTATCAGCTGATGCAGAGAAGCATCTGGCAGAATTTCCTGATAAAAACTTTCAGAATAATAGGAATGGGGGGAACTTCACCAACTTAATAAAGAGCACATCTACAGAAAAACCTACATCTAACATTACACTTAATGGTGAAAGGCTGATTTCCACCAAGATGGTGAACCAGGCACAAATGTTCTAGCCAGTGCAATAGGCAGAAGAGGAAATAAATAGGCAGATCAGAAAGGAAGAGATAAAACTGTTCTTATTTACAGATTACATGATTGTCTACGGAGAAAACCCCAAGGAATCTACAACTAAATTCCTTGTTTGTCCTAGAAAACTAATAAGGGAGTTCAGCAAGGTCACAGGACACAAAAACAACACACAAAACCAATCGCATTTTTACCTACTAGGATTGAACACATGGCCACCAAAATTAAAAATACAGCACCATTTACAACCACTCGAAAACAATAAAAGAAATACTTCGGTGCAAGACTCACAAAACTTGTATAGGACTTATATACGGAAACCTAAATAACCAGATGAAGGAAATAAAAGATTTAAATAAATGGAGAGACGTAGCGCATTCATGGATTGGAAGACCCAACCGGCTGGCCATCTGAAAACGATAAAAGTGGATCCAGATCTCGCACCGTGTACAAGAATAAACTTCAAGTGGATAGAGATCCAGATGTAAAAATGAAACCACAGAAATACTAGAAGAAAACATGCATGAACTCTTGTATAACATGGGTATGGGAAAAACCTTCCTAATTATTCAAAATCCAGATACAATGAAAGAAAAGACTGATAAGTTTGATGACATGAAAATTACATTTACATGGCAAAAATACATCATTTAAGCACAGCCAAATGAGTACTTGGAACAAAATATCTGTAACAACATACTATAGTTAAAGGGTTACTTTCCTTAATATATAAAGAACTCTAAGCTCAACAGAAAATGGAGTTGATCAACTAATCTTTGACCAAGGCACCAAGAAAACTCAATGGGGAAAGGATAGTCTCTTCATTAAATGTTGTTGGAAGAGCCAGATATACAGACCCAAAAGAATGAAACTGAGCCCCTATCTTACACCACACACAAGAATCAACTCAAAATGGGTCAAAGGCTTAAATGTAAGACCTGAGACCGTAAGACTCCTAGAAGAAAACATAGGGGAAGAGCTTCTTGGCCTTGGTCTTGGCGATTATTTATTTACTTTTGATTTGATACCAAAAGCACAAGTGGGACTACACAAATGAAAAAGTTTCTGCATAGCAAAGGAAACAGTCAACAAAATAAAAAGGCGACCTACGGAATGGGAGAAAATATTTGTAAATCCCATATCCAATAAGGGGTTAATGTCCAAAATATATAAGGTACTCGCACAACTCGATAGCAAAATAAAATAAAATAACGTAACCTGATTTTAAAAATGGGCCAAGGACATGAACAAACATTTTTCCAAAGAAGACATACGAACAGCCAACAGGTATACGAAAAGATGCTCCACATCCCTCTTCATCAGGGAAATGCAAATCAAAGTGACAACGAGCTATCACCTCACACCTGTTAGGACGGCCAGCGTAAAACGTCAAAAGATAGCAAGTGTTGGCAAAGGTATGGAGAAAAGGGACCCTGTGCACTGTTGGTGGGAATGTAAGTTGGGGCAGCCACTATGGAAACCAGTATGGAGGTCCCTCAAAATATAAAAAATGGAACTTCCGTATGACCCAGTAATCCCACTTCTGGAGGTACATCTGAAGGAAATGAAATCACTATGCTGAAGAGACATCTGCATTCCTATGTTCACTGCCGTATTATTCATGGTAGCCAAGATACGGAAACAACCTAAGTGTCCATCGATAGATGAACGGATCAAGAAAATGTGCTATACGTACATAGTGGAATATTATTCCGCCTTCAAAAAGGAGGAAATCCTGCCATTTGTGGCAACACGTATGAACCCGGAGGACGTTATGCTGGGTGAAATAAGCCAGACGCAAAGCGACAAATACTGTCTCATCTCACTTCTGCAGGAATCTAAAAACGTTGAACTCATAGTAACAAAGAGTAGAATGGTAGTTACCAGGGGCTTGGGGGGTGAGGGGGATGGGGAGATGTTGGTCAAAAGGTCAAAACTTTTAGTTAGAAGATGAATAAGCTTTAGGGACCTAACGTACAGCATGGTGACTAGAGTTAACGATAATGTTTTGTACACTTTAAATTTGCTAAGACAGTAGATCTCAGTGTTCTCACCACATGCACAAAAAAGTAACTATGTGTTAATTAGCTTGATTGTGGCGATCACCCCACGATGTATCTGTATATCAAAATATCATATTATACACATTAAATATATACAAATTTTACTTGTCTATGATACCCCAATAAAACTGGGGAAAAAAAAGAAAAGAAAATGACAAAAGACATGAACAGACAGTTCACAGAAAAAGACACAGAAGTGGCTCTGATGTGGAAACATCCTCAAATTCACATTTCATAGATGCAATGCAAATCAGAGCTATACTGAGATATTATTTCTCACCTCTGAGACTGGCAAAAATTCCTGAACTCAGTACAGTAACCTCTGTGGGTGGGTCAGGGGGATTGGGCCCCTTCCCCCGGTGCTGGGGCCTTGAAGTTCCTGCCCAGGGAAGGTGATGTGGCATCTCTGGTAAGACCTCAAAACCCCCAACAAAAACAGCCACAAGAACAAGACAGAACCTCCACATCAGCTACTCTGACGGAGCAGTCCCTCCTCTAGCGGTGGACCTCGAAAAGCCACCTCCACAAAGGGGAAGAACTTGCACAACATTATTCATTGCCGGTAAAGCAGGCTGGGACAGTTTATGTTAAGAAAAGGAGAAACAAGAAGTGTGTATACTTGCTTGGAAGGAAAGACAGAAATTCATGAAAATAAGGACTTGGGGTGGAGGTGGAAATGGGCTGTAAGTTACAGACTTACAAGAAGTAAGACTTCTCTGAGGCTACGTGTCATATTGTTTTGACTTTGTATTTTTAAGAAGTGAGCTAAAAAGGAAGGGAAACCAACCCTAACACGAAGAGCAGATACAGACGCGTCTGCCGGGAGAAGTAATTCTCGGGGACCTGGGGCACATCTGCCGACGGGCGGCCCTCAGTGGCACATGGCTAAGGAGAGGGGGCTACGGCTGGGCCTCTGGGCCCTGCAGGCTCCTGCCTCATCTGGGCCGCCGCCAGGCCCACTGGAAGGGACACAGGCAGGGAGGCCCCGGCCAGGACGTCCGTCCTAGGAGGAGGAAGGGCAGGACTGACGTCCAGAGCATCCGAAGTGGAAACGTGGGTGTCCACAGACCCTCTCGCATCTTATGCAAACATGCAGGCCTTCTGGAAGTTTCTGCCAGACCTCAGGTCCTCCCTCACACGTGGATGTGCGGACCAACTGACCGTGCTAGTGGGGGCGGGGGGGCAGTCTGGACCAGAAGTGCTGGCCAGACAGTCCACGCAGGCCAGCTGACCCCAGATGCTTCCAGAAGCCCCACCTGGTGAGATGGGGCCAGAGGAAGCACCTCGACTCTGTGGGTTTTAGGAGGAAATGCCTGGGGGCGGCAACCACAGGAACAGCCGGCCCAGGCCCCAGCCACCCCGGCTCGCCCGTCACCTCCTCCTTCTTCTGGTCGGCCTTCTGCTTCTTCTCCTGCACCACCTGCTGCCGTGCCAGGACGGCCTCCTCGTGGCTGAGCTTCCCCTGCAGCCGCCGGCACTCGCCTGCGGCCAGCTGTTCCTCCAGGTCCTTCGCCTGTATCTTCCTCTGCCACTTGAGGAACTCGGAGAGGTCCCCGGCCCCGTCCATGAGCTTATCCACCCTGGGGAGAGAAGGCGAGAGGCGGGGCTGGGGGTCTCCTGTGGTGGGGCTGCATGGGCCACCAGGAGGCCACAGTTCCCCTGGGGGCAGTGGCCTTCACAGGCGTGGGCCACCCTCTACCAACACCAGCCACCCGCTCCACGCACTGTCCACCCGTCCCGGTCCTGTGCATCCGCCCTCCAGCCACATCTCCAGCCCCCATCCACTCATGTGTGACCCACCTGTCTGTCCATCCGCCACCCCTGCCCACCTGTCCGTCCATCCGCCACCCTCTTGTCCACCTGTGCATCTGTCCATCCTCTCATCCATCTGGTCAGCCACCCAAGCTCCCACCCGCAGCCCAACTCTTGGGGTAAGTGCAGGGGTCTGCAGCCCTGCTGGTAGGGGAGGGAGCATCAGAAAGGGATCCCAGGAGAAGGTGACCCCTCAGGGGGCTTGGGGTGGGCCAGGCTTCTGCTAAGCCTCCTCCTATCCAGTCCATCTCCCTCACTGAGTGCAGATTGTCTTCCTACGATGCAGCTGTGACCCTGACACTGGCCTGCTTGGGTGCCCCCCACCCAAAGCCGCCTCTGCAGGACTGCAGCTGCCAGGCGCCGGCCCCTCTTGCACTCCCGGAGGGGAGGGGAGGCCAAGGAGCTGCCACCCCACCTCTGCAGCTCTCTCTCCACCTGCCGCTGGTATAAGGCCCCTTCTCGCAGGATGGCAGCAGTGTTCAGCTTGACCGGGGAGTCATCGTTGGGCTGCAGGAGAGAGTAGGGGCCGGCTGTGATGGGGGAGGGGAGCCTCGAAGCAGCAAGTGCCCCTCTGCCCTCCCGCCCCCTCCCCAGCGCTTCCTTCTGCCTCAAGGGCGGGGCTGTCCTCAGGGGAACAGGCCCGGAGGTGGGCCCCAGGGGGCGGGGCGGGGCCTGGAGCCAAGGCCCCGAGCCGACAGTCAGGGGCACCGCTCACCCTGTAGAAGGTCAGTTTCGGAGCCTTGAGGATTCGAGGTGGAAATCGGAGCCGCAGCTTCTTCTTGGAGTCCTATGGGGGTCAGGACTTGGCACCTGTGCCCACAAGGTGCCCCCAAACACACCCCGGCTGAGCGGGGGGCCCTGCAGCCCTGGGAGGCCTGGCCCACTCCCCTCTGTCCTAACTCCAGCCGCGTTCCAGCCCAGCCCGCCCCCTGCACTGGGTCCCCCGCAGCACCTTTGTCCTCCAAGGCCGTCCAGCCACCCAGGCAGGGGCAGGGAAGGTGCAGAGCCTGCCGGGCTGGGGACCGCAGCTCCTAGTCGGGGGGCTGGAGCCTCTGGGCTCAGGGGTTTCTCCTCCACTGCCCCCGGCGCTGGCCCCCAGTACCTTCCCTGGGCTGCTCCCTGCCCAGGCCGCTGCTGCTCTGCAGACACCCTCAGGGTGGGCACCACATCCACGGTGGGCGAGCAGCGGGTAGAGCTCCCCACCGCAGCACCTCAGCCATCACACCCTGGGGCCTGCTGCTCCTATGTGGGGTGCCCACTCTCCTGGGCTGCCCCAACTGCTTGGAGGGCTCACCTCGCCCCGTCCGCCACCGCCCAGATGGGGCCAGGGCGGGGAGGTGGGTCCAGGGCGGGGGGGGGGCGGGGTCAGGCGGCTCCTCCTGCGTGAGCCTCGCTCAGCATCCACCCGGAATGGGCCCTCCCTATCCTGCTCCCTGACTTTCCTTATTGACAAACACACCCTGCGGTTTTCCTCACAGAAACACTAAGTGCTCAGGATGGAAAATCTAGAGACACCCAGGGAAGGAGACGATGCACCTGCCCGCTCGGCCGCACTCAGCCTGGCGGCGCTGGGCCCCGCCCCTCCGTGGCCCTCGAAGTGTGGCCGCGGCCGTGGCACGGGGAGGGACGTGTCTATGATGTGAGAGGAGGCCGCCGGGAAGACCGGCCAGGCTGTGGGTGTGCTGGCGTTACCTCCACCGGGGGCTCCCCGCGGGGGCTGGGCCGCGCGCACCGCATTTCCTCGACGCTGGCCCGCAGAAGCAGCTCCTGCGCACAGAGACAGGCCGCTCCAGCCCGCCGGCCCCCGCGGGTGCCCCGGGCCGCAAAGGCACGGGCCGGGCCAGCCCCGCCCCCGCCCCTCACCTCCTCCCCAGCTGCCTTTCGCCCCTGACGCCCACACAGGGGTCTCCTCGTACAGGGGGCCCACCTCAGCCTTGCGGCGATTGTATCTCTTGGTCGTCTCCAGGAGCCGCTGCTCCTTGGGCGGCCGGTAGGTGCTCCTGGGGACCTGGCGGCGCGGTGGAAGGAAGAGCCCGTGGTGATCCGCGGCACTTTGGAGGGGTGAGTAGAAGTGCCCGCTAGATGTGGGTGAAGGAAGGTGCCAGGGCCAGGAGGGCGGACGGTGGTGCCCCCGCCAGGAGGGTGGACGGTGGTCACCCGCGGAGGAGAGGCGACGACGCCACGCCAGCAGCAGGAAGGAAGGTGGCCAAGCACAGGGCCCAGGCCCAGCAGACGCTGGAGGGACAGGTAGGGCTGGGAGAGTGTCACGGACCCCAGAAAAGTGAGCTGCTCGTGAGGGGGAGGGGCTGCAGCAGTAACACTGAGACAGCAGGGTGGCTCCTGGAGGGGAGCAGTGTCCACAGCGTGGGTGGGGCAGAGCCCGGCTGGAAATCCCTGAACTCCAGACTCCTAACTCCGTGTCCCCTCCCCTGCACGTCTAATGTTCGTAGGAAACTCATCATCTCCAAAGCTGAAACCCTCTCTGCCCCAAAACCCTCCCCTCCTCCAGCCTTGCTGACCCTGACTGCTGTCCATCCCTGGCCCACATCGAGGCCTTGGGGTCCTCCTCGGTGCCCTCCTCAACCCCTCTCGGTCTCTCACAGCCATGTCCACCTCAAAAACTGCCCACCTGCTTCAAGGCCACCCCTCACCTCCCTCCTTGGCCACCACAGCCAGAGGGACCCTGTGAGCCCATATCCTGTCTCTCTGCCCCCTGAACACCTCCCCTCCCATCCCCTCCTTCCCTTCCTGGCTGCCCCCTGACCCTTGGGGGAGGGATGGCACTGCCCCAGGGCCTTTGCACAGGCTTTGCTCTGTCTGATATGTTCTTCCCCCAGACAAATCCATGACTCATTTGCTCACTTCTCGTTCTTTACCCCACGGTGCTTCTCAGGAGGGCTTTCCTGGCCGTGCCGTCCAGAACTCCATGCAGCCCCTCCAACACTTCTCATCTCCTTTCCCTGAAGTATTTTTTCTCCTCGGCATTTTTCACCAGCTAACACACCTTACATTTTACTTATCCTTTTTTTCACTGGAACACATGCTCCATGAAGGCACAGTGCCTGGCACATACTGGGCATCCAGACACGTTTGTTGAATGAGTGACCTGGAGTGAGCCCTCAACCCAGGAGGCGAAGAGGGTCCTGGGCATGGAGCAGGGCAGGGAGTATGGAGGGAATGAGCTTATGGTTCCAGCACAGCCATCTGTGGACCCCACGGAAGGAGACGGTCCACCAATATCTCACAGCTCGTGCAGCTAAGGAGCAGGGCAGGGGATGGGAAGGGGCCAGGCAGAGAGGGAGAGAGATGCAGGGGGTAAAATGACATGAGGTAAACACGCTTAGACCAGAGGACCTGGGGTCAGAAACGCTGAGGCTCCCACAGATTGGGTAACTGTGGGGTTGCTCAGCAACAAGGCCCATCCGTCATCCTTCTGTCCATCTGCCCATCCGTCCATCCATGTGATCACCCATCCACTCACCTACCCACCATCCCTCCATCATCCACCCACCTACTCACCCAACCACCCACCCATCCACCGTCCATCCATAAACCCATCTACACACCCATCTATTCATCCATCCATCATCCACTCATCCATCCATTTGTCCACCCACCCACTCATCCATTCTCCCACCTACCCACACATCCACACATCCATCCATCCATCCATCCGACAGATATTTTCCAAGGGTCTGCTCTGAGCCAGGACTGTGCTAGGCACTGGGGATATGGGAAAAATAAGATGGATGAGGTCTGATAAAAGAGACAGATAATAAATAGACCCACAAATTACTAAACAACTCTAAAATCTAATTGATGCCGTGAAGAAAAGGATCTGGGTCAGTGAGAAGGAAATTAAGAGATACCTGATAGGCGAGGGGTTCACGGAAGGCCTCTCTGGGCAGAGACTGTAACGAGACCTGACAGGTGGTGGGAGTGGTCTGGGACCTTGGCACCTCCCAGCACTATCCCCTTACCCTCCATGTAGTGCTTAGTTCTTTTGGGGAACCAGATTGGTTCTGGGAAGCCGAGTCCATCACAGATGTTCAGCGTAGAGCCCACGGCCGGTCAGAACGTTACACTCCCAGTCACGGTGAGGAGTTCAAGGGTAGACATGCAACCTAAGTTGGTCTAATCACACTTTCACAGGATTCTGGGCCCTAGATGTCCTCTCATGCCCTGGTTGATGTAGTGTGGGTGTGAGGTCTGGATGTTTTGCTACAATGAGGGAAGTTAGCCCAAAGATAAAGTTGACCCTTGGAGGGGACTAGGCGAAGAGAGTCACAGAGAAGCAGCTCTGGAACCCTGATCAAACTATGCCTGAAGCCTATCCTACTTCAGCCCTGAGAGTCAGCTGGTTCTCTGTTGTCTAAGCCAGACTGAGCTGCTTTTTTCTGTTACTTGTAATACAAAGCATTCTGACCAATAGAAGTCAGCGAGGCAGGGGAGGGAGAGGTAGAGGAAGAGGCCCTAGGCAGATGGGATAGACAGGCAGAGGCCCTGAGGCGCGGATAAGGTCACCCCCGCAGCCAGAGGAGCAGAGACCGCGACCTACACACGCACATACACAGTGGGGAGGGAGCGGTACACTGCCACAGGGTTAAAAGCGGGCTCCGAGTGCCAAGTGCAGACGGGCCTGCGCCCCGCAGCCAACAGCTCCACTCCACGCCTACTGACCAGACCTCAATAGGTGGGGTGCAGGAACCCACTCCACTGGGCAGGCTCTGGGTCAGCTGGGCTTCCCTCTCTGTGGGGTGAGATGGGGCTGGGGAGGGTGATCAAATGCTCCTGCTCTGGTCCGGGCACCCTCAGCCCTGGAAAAGCCCAGCCCCACTGGCCCACACGATCCACTCTCCCTGCCTGGACACCCTGAGCCCACTGCGATCAGCCACACTTACTGGTCTGGTCTTGGCCACCACGGGGACTGGCTCAGGCACTGGGATGGCGCAGGGCCTGGGGGCAGTCAGGTTGAACTCCTTGGGCTCTGTGACCTTGGCCTTGGTCTTTGGAAGAGGGGGCTGATTGGTCAACGCCCCCTGCAGCTGGTTGAGCAGCTCCTGGACCTCCGGCTGCCACCTTGAAGGCAAAGGTGGGAGCAGCCATGTAGGGTGACTTCCTAAGCACGCCAACAAGGGAACAGCCCCTCGGGACCTGAAGGACCCCCAGGAGCTTGGGTCTGCCTGGGGGCGGGTAGCGGTGGGACCAACAGCCGCCCTTCACTCACAGGTGCCGGCTCCCCACACCCCAGAGCCACACGCACCAGCGCTCCCCTAGCACGGAGGAGGAGACTGAGGCCCAGCGGCATCCTCATCCTGGGGGGGGGGCGGGAGGATATGGACAGGGTGGGTCCCCGCTGCAGGAATCCGGGGGCTCCGAGGACCCATGGAGCTAATCTGGTCCCCAGCAGGTGGCACAGGGGGAGGAAGCCAGGAGCAGGGAGCAGGCTGGTGATTCAAAAGGAAGGTCCGTGGAGCTGTGTCAGCGACAGGGGGAGCTGGGCTTCGAGAGGGGGTCGGGGCGGGGGGACAGTCTCAGAGTCTCGAGGTGGGGGGCCCCGGGGCAGGGGCTTCAGAAGGGCCTACTGGGCTGCCCCAAAGTCTGGGCCCCCTCCGTGCCTCCACGCCAGCCCACCACTGCCCACCTGGCCGGTGACCCTCCTGCAGGGCTCCCCTGGGGAGACAGCTTGGTTTGAACTGCTCCTGCCCCAGCCTGAGGACCAAGGTCACCAGAGGGAGGAAGGGCATGTCTGAGGGCCAACAGGGAGTGGGGTCTCGGGAGGGGCAGTGGGGGAAGGGACAGGTCTGTGATGGGGCTGGTCACAGAGCGAGCGGGGAAGGCTGCCTACGGGGTGGTGGACAGGGACGCAGGGCCCCGCAGGCCCAGCCCTGCGGACGGGCAGCAAGTCCAGCCTGGCGGGGACAAGGACGTCCCCCTGGTGAAGGGGCAGCTTTGGGGGACACCCCGCTGCCCAGGGCCGGGGCCTCCTCTCCCACACGAGGGGCTCCCACCTTCCCGGGGCCCCAGGCCTCCCACACATAGCTGGTACCTCAGGGGTCTGCTTGTGCCAGAGCCCTCTGCCTGCCTGTCCCAGCGAGACAAGGTGGCTCCCCCGGCCCCGTCAGAAGGGAAACAGCTGGAGGGGGCAGCTGCACCCTGGCCCTAGCAGGCCTCTCCTCAGAGACCACTGAGCCGGCCCTCTGCCTGGGGGTCCTGGCCTGTACCAGCAAAACCAGCGTGGGCCGGAGCCTGCCATGGGAGAGGCAGGGCAAGGCAGAGGGCAGCTCTGGGGTGCCAGGCCCAGGAGTGGCACCCTGGGGGCAGCTGGGGAAGAGATGTGGGCCGGAGCCCATCAGAGGCTGTTGCTGCCTCAGCTCCCCGCCCCACGTCCGCCCCTGCATCCCCGGACCAGCAGGGTCCCTGCAGGGTCCCTGCAGCAAGGTGACACCGGCACAGCACCCTCCTCAGCCAGTGGGTTCCCGCCCAGGGCCAGCTCCCGCCCCCCCGATCCGGCTGGTCCTAAAGCCACTGGCCGTCAGGCCCTGCTGGCCTTTGGCTGGCTGCCCGCGTGGACGCCCCACACCCCTGCACCGGGTCGGGGCCCTGCACTGCCCACCTCATCAGGGGGTCGATCCATTGCTCCTTCACGTGGGTGGTCTCGTAGATGAGGCTCCACTCATCCTTGATCCACGAGCCCAGGTTCAAGGGGTTGAAGAGGAACCCCAGGAACTGAGGGAAGAGGGAGCCGTGGGGGTCAGGTGCCCCCACAGGGAGAGTCAGGGCCGAGGGGACAGGTGTGGCCATCGCCCCCCGAGGGGAGCGCAGCCCACAGCAGACAGGGGGCCCCACCCCGCTCGCCCCCTCCTGCTGGGCTGGGGGAGCTGCCCCTCACTCGCCAGGGCTCCCGCCTGAGCCAGTGGGTCCCTGCCTGCCGTGGGCCCCCGGGCTCCAACCCCTCGCACCCTCTGTGGACCTGGGCCGACTCCCGCTGGAGAAGCCTGTCCGGCCCTCTCTGGCTGAGTGGCTGCTGGGGCAGTAAAGGCCACACGTGGGGCCTGGTGGGCTGAGCAGGCGTCCCTGCAGCCGTGGTGAACTCAAGTGGCTGAGCCAGGGGTAGCGGTGGGCAAGGGCAGGGTCTCTGGTCCCCACGGCTGCCTCCCCAGGGGGGCCGCTGCCCCGCAGCCACATGCTCACCTCCCACCTCCCCTCAGGCCTCCCCGCCCTTCTTCCCGGAGCAGCAGCCAGGTGTCCTTCTAGAGTCTTCCACAGCTTCCCACCTGGCAGCCTGGCCCCTGCTCACCCCACCCCACCCCAGGGGCCTCTCCTCAGCTTCCCCGCCCTACCCCGCTCAGTGCCCCCACCTCTCTCCCACCCACTCTTTCAGCCCTGCTCCCCCTTCCTGTCAGAAGGAGGCAGTCAGCCCCAGTAGCTGGGCCCTGGGGTCTCTGCACTCCCCCTCCCAGCGCCCCCTGTAGCTGGGCCCTGGGGTCACTGCACGCCCCATCCCAGCCCCGGTATCTGGGCCCTGGGGTCTCTGCACTCCCCATCCCAGCACCCCCCGCCGCCCCGGTATCTGGGCGGGCCCTGGGGTCACTGCACTCCCCGTCCCAGCCCCCAGTAGCTGGGCCCTGGGGTCTCTGCACTCCCTGTCCCAGCCACCCCTCCATCCCCAAGCCCCCTCCTCCCACGCAGTGCAGCTGGTCTGTTGACCCCCACCTGGGGACATACTGCCCCCCGCCCTGGGGCTAGGGTCCTCCTAAAGGGGGCCTCCTTCTCTCTGGGGGTGCGGTGGAGGCAGCCCCCCCAGGGAACGGGCTGGAATGGGGGTGGGCTTCCGGGTGGGTTCCCTGCCGTCCAGAGGATTCCAGCATGTGAGTGTGAGCGTCCTTGGAGGGAACAGGATTGCCAGCACCCCTCCAGGTGCTGTCCCAGGGCCAGTCCCCCTAGAATGCCCACATACAGCACTGTCTCCCAAGGAGACCGCAGCCAAGGCTGCCCAAGCACCAGCTCATCTGACCACAGTGGTGACAGCATGTGTGTGTTGCCTGAGGGGTTCCCTGGGCAGCCGTCCTGTCCCTAACAGCTTGCTCCCTGTCTTCGAACCCGAGGCGGGCGGACCCTAATGGGACTGGCATTGTGGGGATTGGGGCATGAGGTGTGGGCCGAGGAAGGAGGGCCCTGGTGGGGTGCCGCACCACCTCCTGCAGCTCCCAGCTCCTTTGGGAGTGTGAATGGGCCGTTTCCATGAATCTTCTCCCAGAAACTCTCCAGGGAGATAAATGCCCAGGAACCTGCACTGGAGGCGCTGTGCTGGCCAAGAGCTGCTCTCCATGGGTTCTGCAGGCTCTGCAGGCCAAGGCAGGGCAGGGCTGGCTCCACCACTGCAAACTGACACGTGGGCCCCTTGCTCAACAGTTATTAAGAATTTCAAGACTCTGACAGCACAGCGTGAACCAAGTGCAGGCTGGGCCGGGAAGCTGGCCCTGGGCAGTCTCCAAAGATCTCTCAGAAAATGCTGTCATAAAATTAAAGCCCTTGGGACTTCCCTGGTGGTGCAGTGGTTAAGAATCCGCCTGCCAATTCAGGGGACATGGGTTCGAGCCCTGGCCCGGAAAGATCCCACATGCCACGGAGCAGCTAAGCCCATGCGCCACAACTACTGAGCCTGCGCTCTAGAGCCCACGTGCCACAACTATTGAGCCCAAGTGCCACAACTACTGAAGCCCGCACGCCTAGAGCCCGTGCTCCACAAAAAGAGAAGCCACCGCAGTGAGAAGCCCGCGCACCGCAACGAAGAGTAGCTCCCACTCGCAGCAACTAGAGAAAGCCTGCATGCAGCAAAGAAGACCCAAGGCAGCCAAAAATAAATAAATAAATACATACATAAATAAATTTATATAAAAAAAAGTAAAGCCCTTGCTTAAGATAACTATGCAAATATTTACCCACTGTGAGTTGCTTACATTTATATGTAGACAGAAAAACGAGTCATTAAAAATAACATGCTGCCTCAGGTTACCTGCTGGGGGAGGGTGCAGATCTCTGGGGCCTGTGGTCCTGGCAAGTGTCACTGCTCCAGGTCTCCCCTTCCCCAGGCGGGGGCAGTGGGAAGGCTCCTACCCCACCCTGCCTGAGCTGCCACTGCAGAGCTTGCAGCCTCCTTCCAGAGAGGCCCCAAAGCACTCCTGGGGCCTGAGCTCTCCCCGCTCTTCTCCAGGGAGTCCCTGTCCTGGTCTGGTGACTGTGTGTGTGTCCATCACCCCCCCGCCAAGACAAGTAAGGAGGAGCGAGCCAACGGTTGAAAGCCTGGTCCAAGAACTGGCTCTGCCACTCATGTGCTGTGTGACGTTGGGCAAGTTACCGAACCTCTCTGTGCCTCAGTTTCTTCAACTGTGGGATGAGTGCCCGTAGGAGTGACCTTACCCGGTCATTGTGAGGGTGAAGCAAGAGCTGCTTGCGGAGGAAGCCGGGCCCACAGCAAATGCCTTGTGGGAGTAGCCTGCAGAGGGCAGGACCCTCAGGTTCATTCGTGGTCCTGCTGGCCCCAAGGCCCAGGAGTCCCGGGCTTTCTGCACAGGAAACAGGCAGCCACAGGAGTGGTCCCGGGCAGGGCAGGGGGGTGGGCTCCTGCAGGCTGTCTCTCGAAGGGTACCAATCCTCAGACCCACTCAGAAATGCTCCCTCGGCCCCGCAAAGCCACACAGTCCCTCTTGGAGGAAGGAGAGGCTGCCCTGGGCCTGGAGCTTGGTCACGAGTCAGAGGAGCCCAAGAAGGTTCCAGAGGCCCGGACTGAACAGGCAAGGACTCCATGTCGTGACTAACAGCTAGCATCCAGCAGCTACCACCCACCGGACCATAAGGAACGGAAAACAAATTCCCCAAGCACAAAAAGAGCACGTTTGCAGCAAAGAGAGGGTATGGGTTCGTTTTAAACACAGAACAAACCCAGCAGTTTCTTTCATTAAAGTGAGCCAGAAAGGTAAGAGGTCAGTGCCAGATGGGGCAGACCTTTGACCTTGGGTTTAAGAATAGAACTTGGGGCAGGTGGGGCTCACCTTGCACATCTTGTGGACGGGTTGGGACTTCACGATGCTACAGAAGAGCTGAAAGCCGAGCTCCTCCAGCTGGAAAGTGGCCAGGTAGCAGATCACTAAGGAGAGAGGGTGCAAGAGTGGGGAGGAGGACATGGGGGTCCCCGCCCTGGGCCCCGGCATTTGACCCTGGGGGAGTCAGCCAGAGGCTAAGGGCCTGACAGGTGCACTGCAGGTGCAGCGAACTGAGCTGAAGGCGCCTGCCTCCAGCAGGGCGTGTGACCAGAGGCAAGCGCTCCATCTGGGCCCACGTGAAAATGATAACCTGATACAACAGTACAAATGACGTCGTCTCATACGGGGTGGGGGTGGGGGGCGCCATCGCTGTCGAGGGCCTGCGGCTGACGAGGAGGCCAGGGCCTGGCCCGCAGGGACCCATGGGCCCCACACCGTGCCTGGCCACAGGCACCTACCCTCAAAGAGGCTGTAATCGGTCCACAGGGAGAGCTGGCCGTCCCGCACATAGAAGGCGTCCACCACGATGGTCAGCAGCTTCCGGTACTCGAGGCACCCGGACAGAACTTCCATGACGAACGCCTGCTCCTGGGGGCTCAGGGTCTGGAGGAGAAACAGCTCGGGAGGGGGCCGCCGGCCAAGCCAGGGGAGAGGGCAGCCACCTCCCGATGTGGGGGTCCCCAGTGCCCCCCGGAGCAGTGGGCAGCACCCCAGCCTCCAGGAGCACTGACCCTCGGACCCTGCAGGTCCTCCCCCAGGAATCAGTCCCACCGGCTCTCCTGGGCAGTGACAGTGCGGTGGGGCAAAGACGGAAATAAACACGGAAAATGACCCCGAAGGAAAAGTCCTGTGTGACTCTGGTCATATGAGGCCCCTAGAGGATTCAAATTCCCAGGAGAGAAAG
Source organism: Leucopleurus acutus (assembly GCF_964270905.1). Taxonomy (NCBI): domain Eukaryota; kingdom Metazoa; phylum Chordata; class Mammalia; order Artiodactyla; family Delphinidae; genus Leucopleurus; species Leucopleurus acutus. The sequence goes on along the minus strand of NC_139146.1, from coordinate 1,573,280 downwards.
TAGAAGGGGGGGCGCGGGGGGTAGGGGGAGAGAGTGGGGAGCTGTTGTTTAATGTGGACAGAGTTTCAGTTTGTGAAGGTGAGAAGGTTCTGGAGACGGACAGTGGTGATGGTCACACGTGAATGTACTTAACGCCATTGAATTGTACACTTAAGAACAGTTAAGATGGTAAATTTTATGTCATGTGTATTTTACCACAATAAAAAAAAACCAAGCAAGGAAAATCTCTGGGGGAGGGAATTAGTGTTTGCGGAGACCGACTTTTTTCTACTTACTCTTTGGAATATTGTGGGGTTTGTGACCTGTGTGTGTCACATGTTACCTATTCAAAAAACCAGTTAAGTTTTTGACAATAAGAAAAAAAGAATGTCTAATGTTGCCAATGCAGCAACGAGAAGGGCTGGTGGGATGGTGCTGGTGAGTCTTTCTGGAAAGCAATCTGGAAATATGTTTTAAGAGCCTTGTATTTTCCATACACTTTAATCTAGTAACCACCCTTCTGGGAATCTAAGGAAACCAGACAAAAAGCAGAAAATATCCACGTACAAGCAGCTCAGGGCAACGGTACATGCAGTGGTTGAAAGTATTAACAGCATAAATGTCAACACAGGGAATCAGATACGATCTCTCCGTGTTGTGGGTGAGTAGGACACAGCCATTACAATGAAGTTTCTGGAAAACTTATAGTAAGATGACAAAATACTTAATACCATGTAAAACTGAAAATGTAGAACAGGATCTCAACAGATGTAAAACACATGAAAATAAACTCTTGCTAGCAGTATCATTCCCCTCCTCCCCCCAAATTTTTTTGGACAACCTATTAGATAAATTTTGGCATTCCCTTGCTTTATTTTGAATTTTTTATTATCAATGAAATTTTCATACATTTACTGGACATTTATTTGTATTTCTCTTCTGTGAATTATCAATTTATATCCTTGGCTAACCTTTTTTATTTGGATAATATTTTTAGGAGCTCTTTGCATATTGAGGGAATTAACATGGTCATTAGTGTGATAGTTATCTGTCGTAAGCTTGTAATTTTCCTTTTAACTTTGCATAAAACATTTTTTAGCATGTAGAGCGTAGAGGTTTTTACTTTGTTTTCTTTTTTTGGGGCTGCGCCATGTGGCATGTGGGATTTTAGTTCCCCAACCAGGGGTCAAACCTGTGCCCTCGGTATTGGGAGCACAGAGTCTTAACCAATGGACCACCAGGGAAGTCCCGTTTTTACTTTGTTTTGAGGTCAAATCTACCTTTTCCTCTGTGATTTCTTCCCTTGTCTTTACTCTAAGAAAACAACAGAGTAATGAGATCATCTGAGGGGTCTTGGACGAGCCCAGGACCTCGGAGAGCCCCGGATCCCACGCGTGTGAGCGGGGTGGCTGGATGCCGGCGGGCAGACGGCATCATTCTCACTCCATCCCAGTCTCTGCACCTCAGGGGCTGAAGGCCTGAGAGCCGCATTCTCCAGCCACTTCTGGGGGGGTTCTGGGCACAGTTGGGTTCTGCTGGTGAGACATACTTGCAGGAGTGACGGGAGGCGAGTGGGGTGACGTTCCTCTCCTCCCTCGGCAGGGGCCGGGCCCGACATTAACTCAGCTGCCCTTCCAGTGCCCTGAGTGGCTTCTGGGCTCCTGCGGGGACCCCATCTGATCCGGGGTAATGACGTCCTCTTCCGACCTGACCTCTGACCTCTGACCTCCGCTCCCGGGCTCCTCTTCCTCTCCTCCACTATCTGCACTTGTCCCCTGGGTGAACTCATCGGCTGCCAAGGCTGACACGTGCTGATTTCAAACGTGCGCCAGCGTGGGCGGCTCTCCCTGGAATTCGGGAAGCGCTCTCTGCCCCTGTTCTACCTCCCTGCTTGGGTGTCTGACCCCATGGGCTTTGCCCAGACCTGCCCTCCCCCGCCTGCCCGGCTCCGTAAACACAATGCCCTGCTCCACCGTTCAGACCAAGCCCTTGATGCCCACCCCACCGTCCCAGGCATCGGCTCCGGCTATGGGGTCCCAGCTGCTCTCCCGCTTCTCCTCCTCAGTGTATTTTCAACCCGCCAGCCGCCAAGCAATTCTTTGTAAAATGAAAGTCAGATCGTGTCTGTCCTTCCTGAGAACCCACCACAAAGGGTCCTTAAAAGGGCCGGCAATGGGCTTCCCTGGTGGCGCAGTGGTTGAGAGTCCGCCTGCCGATGCAGGGAACACGGGTTCGTGCCCCGGTGCGGGAGGATGCCACATGCCGCGGAACGGCTGGGCCCGTGAGCCATGGCCGCTGAGCCTGCGCGTCCGGAGCCTGTGCTCCGCAACGGGAGAGGCCACAACAGTGAGAGGCCCGCGTACCGCAAAAAAAAAAACAGCCGGCCAGGCCCAGCTCCCTCTGAGTCCCCCGCCCCCCCCCACCCCGGCCTCCGCCCCATCCTGGCTCCACTCCAGCCACACTGGCTGCCCTCTTTTTCTCCAATACGCGGGATGTGTCCTCAGGGCCTCGGCGCTGGCTGTTCCCTCTGCCTGCAGTGCTCTTCCCTGCACACTTGCTCCCCGACTCCCATCAGGTCTTTGCTCAGATGTCACCTGACCTGGGAGGCATCCCTAACCACCCCTCAGGGTCAGACACAGCCTGGCCCCCTCAGCGGGCAGCGCACACCGGGTTTATTGCCCCTTCCCTGCTGGAATGTCATCTGGGCGCTCAAGAGGGAGGGATTGGAGCATCCTGCCTCCGTGGGAGGCCGTGGGGACCCTGTGATGTCCCGGTGTAGGCGGGGCACAGAGTGGAGGCTCCTCCCTACGGAGCACAGCCAGGAGGGGAGGTGGGGGGCTCTTGCCTTGGGGTCAGCTCTGGTCTCAGCAACCAGGATCCTGCCTCCTGCCTCCTGCCTGAGAGGAGCCCCCTCAGGCTCCTCTAACCCCTGGGCTGTGCCCACACCAGAGGGCACGAGCCCCAGCTGGGCCCCAGTCCCCGCTTTTAACTTACTGCACTGGTCAGAGAAAGCCCGGGGGGCCCAGAACAGGCAGCTCGGAAAGCAGTGTGTCAGCAGGGCTGGCACGGAGGATGCCCTGAGTCAGCGCTGCCCGTGCTGAGGCTGCATGACACCGTGGGATGCCTGCCTACAGCCTCCCCGGCCTCCCAGGCTCAGACAACAGCAGCTCCACTTCTCGTTCACTTGAACGTCTGTGTTTGGGGGGGTGAATGTGTATTTTTAATAAGGCCAGAGCCTTGAGCCTGCGGCTACAGGATGCCACCTGCCTGCGGTGAGGGGGTCAGGCAGGGCTGCATCGGCCTAGGGGTCTGGGAAGGTGAGGAGCCAGGCAGGACCTGACACTCTGGCCCACATGCCAGGTCTTCTCCGCCGGGAAGGTCAGGCCAGCAGGTCACAGAGAGGAGACCGAGGCCCAGAGGTGACACACAGGTCAGAGGGCACCGAGCCCTAGACCAGGTCCTCCTGGCCAGGCTAGCACAGAAGGCAGGGTGAGGCCTGGACCCCACTGAGGAGGCCCCAGCACGGAGCCGACCCCGAGTCCTGGGCCAGCCTTAGTCACTGAGGCCAGAGGGCTACACCCAAGGGCATCTGAGCTCCTGATACACTCTTGGGCCTTGGTCAAGTTCAGCACTCCTGAGTCCGGGGACCAGGGCAGGTTCCGGGGAGAGTGGCAAGTGCTCCGACAAGGGTCTCATGGGCAGTCCTGGGGAGGGGCTGGGCTGTGGGCAGGGGAAGCAGAGGCCCACAGCCTGCCAGCTCTTCACGACCTGTAGTGCTTCCTACAAGAGATCCTCAGAGTTCACAGGCCCAGCTTGTCTGCTGGAGCCACAGGGAAAGGACAGAGCTAGACCAGGGGCCGGGGCCGGGACGCCGCTCTTACTGCAACCCAGGGTTTGAAATTCATGTCACCAATACACAGGGCCTCATGCTAATCAGTGACGCAAAGACCGAAGTCAGAAAAGTAGGCAGAGGAAATTGAGGCTGCTGGATGCCCACACTAGCCCCTCTCCCTTTCTTCCTGCCTAACAAGAGAAAGCTGTCTCGTTGGGAGAGGCAACGTGCCCAGCTAAAACTTTTCCAGGCCCCTAGTTGATGTGGCACATGGCTCCAATCAATGAGATCTGATGGCAAATTGCTAGGTGTGGCCTCCAAGAAAGCGCCTTGAAAGTTAGGGAGATTCAGCTGGTGCCTGCCTTATACTGTTTGTCCTTCTCCTCTTCTCTCTGGGATATGGACGCAATGCTGGAGTAGGGCAGCCATTTTGTGACTACAAGGCAAAGGGTACATTCTAAGGCTGGATAAGCAGACAGGAAGGAGAATGAGTTCCTAATGGCACCACAGAGCTGCTGAACCCACCCTGGACTGCCTATGTGCAGACTGCTTATGTGAGCAAAGATACCTCTAATTTCTTTAAGCCACTGCTTTCCTGGTGTTCTTATAGCCAAATACTGTTTCCTAACAGACACAGGTCCAAGCAATAGTTCAGAAAAAGAAATACTCATGAAAATATAACAGGAGAGGGACTACCCTCGTGGCGCAGTGGTTAAGAATCCGCCTGCCAATGCAGGGGACACGGATTCGAGCCCTGGTCCGGGAAGATCCCACGTGCCGTGGAGCAGCTAAGCCCATGCGCCACAACTACTGAGCCTGTGCCCTAGAGCCCGCGAGCCACGACTACTGAGCCCGCAAGCCACAGCTACTGAAGCCCACGCACCTAGAGCCCGTGCTCCGCGACAAGAGAAGCCACCGCAATGAGAAGCCCGTGCACTGCAACAAAGAGTAGCCCCCCGCTCGCCCCAACTAGAGAAAACCTGCATGCAGCAATGAAGACCCAACGCAGCCAAAAATAAATAAATAAACTGTAATAAAAGTATGGGTTTTGTCTTAAAAAAAAAAAATGTATTATAACTACACCAACTGCCTTTTCCCACCTATTTGGTTGGCAAAGATAACATTTGCTAGCACGCTACGTAAGCAAGCCATAGGGGAACAAGCACTCCCCACCTGCCAGGTAGAGTGTCAACGTGGAGGTCTCTGTGGAGGGTCAACTGGAAAGATCTTTTGAAATCATGAGGGCCAATGCTCTCGCACGTGTGTTTTCTGGGACTTGACCCTGGGCGCATCTGGCCAGGTGCAGTGGGACAAGTGGGCCAGTCAGTCCCACGGCGATTTGCTACAGTAAAGGACTGGAAACAGCCGTGATCCTGTCCATGGGGGATGGCTGCGACGGCTCTGGCACAGCCAGACAGAAGGATGCTTATGGCTTCACGATAAGAACATGGAACAGTCGCCGGGATATCTCATTAAGTGAAAAAAGCAAAGGCAGGACTGTGTTCCAATGCACTACCGTTTTGAAAAAGATTTTAAAAATACATATATAATTATATATAACTTTTAAACGTAAAATTGAGAGCTTAAACAAAATTTTTCCAGATCTATTATCTATGCAAGACAGGCCTGTACCGTCTCTGGAAGGAACCACAGGCCGCTGGTCTCCTGGGAGGGCCGGTGTGGGAGCGAGACCCCCGCTGGTACCATCTGGAACCTTTTGGGTTTTGGATCTTTGATGTCAACATATCAGGTATTTTAAAAAATATATTAAAATAAAAAATATTTCCTGAGTCCAGGTTTTCTCTGACACTACGGACTAGAAAGTGAAACAAGGCTTTCTGGGACTTGGCCGCTGCCACCCCGCCACCCTGCCACCCCGCCACCCTGCCACCCTGGGCCTTCCCGCAGGGACCTGGGCTGGTGTTTCCAGGCTCCACCCACTCCTGCTTTCCCCCAGCCTCTTGCACAAGCCCATTCCGGTTTCCCTGCCCACCCTCCCCCCACCCCTTTCACTCGGGCTGGGGAACCGGCCTTTCCCCACCCCTGCCTCACCCCCAGACTGTCTGACTGACCAGCTGCCGGGCACCTCTCCTGCCAGCCCAGGGCTGAGCCTTTCGTTCCCCTGCTCAGAGCTCACCTGCCCTCCTGCCCACTGTTTTCTGAGTGGCTGGATCTCCTTCTCTCCCCTCCTCCCACCCCCAGGGAATCTCTCTCAAAGCCAGACACTTCTGCAAGGGCTACTCAGACCTCATGGGCTTTCTGGGTACCCCAAGCTGCCTGCTGTGCCCATCACACCCCACCTCTGTCCTGCAGGCCCGGGCAGTTCTCTGGACGTTCCTACACCCAACCTGGTGGTCCTGGTGCCTGAGCCGTGGTGCTGGGTAGCCCGGAGGAGTGACGCCCTCAGGCTCCATCCCCCTTATAGGTGGTGAACTAATGAAATGACGCTTGTTCCAAAGAGATGTTAACCAGTGAGGGTGGGCAAAGCCTGGGGCAGGAGGGAGGCAGGGTGGGAAGCACCTCCTCCCTCCTGCTCCCCCCTGAGGGCCAGGCGCTGGCTGGCAGCAGTGCCTTGTCGCTGGTGCCGCCCCCTCCTGCCTTCCGTCCCTTCTCCAGCTCCAGGCCCCCAGCCGGGTCCTCAGTGCCGTTCCCAGACGTCAGGCCACTTCTGTTTCTACAACCACTCCGCAGACTGGCGTCTGGAGAGGCTGCTCCCCACACCTTAGCCCCCCTCGCGCACCGTGCTGCTGATGGAGAACTTTCTCTCAACGGTAAATGGATCCCTTTCTGATCTTAGACCAAATCCTCTCCCACTGACATATGTTCTCTGTGCAGAAATGCCATCGGGACCATGCCCGAGGGAACCCCTGTCAGAGGGCTGGGAGGCTGCTCTGTGTGTGTGTATGTGTGTGTGTGTGTGTGTGTGTGCGCGCGCGCGCGTGTGTGTGAGGCGAGGGGTTCCCAGGCTTCAGTCTAGAGAGGGACAGTCACCACACCCTGCCCCCAATCCGCAAATCCTTGGACTTTTCCCTATCTTGAGATTATTAATTATATCTGCAAAGATGGTATCTCAGAATAAAATCACATTCACAGGTAACTGGGGTGAGGACGTCAACATTTCTTTTTGGGGGACCCAGCTGAATCCACAGCCCCGCCCTTCCCCGGACTCTCTGCCAGTGGGTCTATGTGCTGTGTAATTCTCTGCCAGGTGGCAGTCTTGAGCCCCGGCCTAACGAGATCGGTGTACTGCACCAGTTTTCTGACAGCTGGAAGTAAAGGTACGTTGTCCAAACTGTGTCAGTTTCCAGTGTACCATTCCACTTGGACTTAGGATGGCTTTCTGAAGGGATGGAAAAGACAGGTGCATCTGTAAAAGAAGCTGCTTCTCCGTCCGTCCAGCACAGGCACATCTCAAAGACGCAGATGGCCCCGTTGGAAGACTCAGGGCGCCGCTGGGTTGGGGGCCGAGCTGGCATGGTGCCTCCCTCCCCACGGCCTTGCACATGTCTGTCATCATGCCATGGCTCACCAGTGACAGCTAGGGCTCATTTACTATTAATAATCCATCGGATGTGGGAAAAAAATCCCCAAACTACTTTGTTTTTTTTTTTGGCTGTGCCGCGCGGCTTGTGGGATCCTAGTTCTCTGACCAGGGATCAAACCTGTGCCCCCTGCAGTGGAATCTCAGCGTCCTAACCACTGGACCACCAGGGAATTCCCATCCCAAACTATTTGTTGTAACAAACCCACTTTCAGTGATTATTCTGGAGAAATAAGGACATTACCATTTTTGCTGAGCGGTAAGGGATGCCTGGCAGGGCCTGGGGGGCCGGGGTTGGGGACAGAGAGAAGGACACCAAGGAGTCCCGTTGGAAATGGAGGGTGAGAAACGTGGGTGACACAGGGAATTGGAGTAGAGAGGTCTTTTTTTTTAGTCTGAGGGAATGCATAGCAGCTATGGGTGATGGGAAAGACCCACTGAGGGGAGTGAGGCCGGACAGACAGAAGGAGTAGACAAAGGGGCCGGGCCTGCAGGTGGGGAGGGGCAGGCCTGCCGGGATGGGGCTGCGCTGAGCTGTGCAAGGCCAGCTCAGACTGGGAAAGAGGAGGATTGTGGATGGGCCTGGCCTTGGCTGTTTTCATCATTCCCCCGCAATGCTTAGGGTCTCAGGGGAGGGTTTGAGGAGGTGCAGCCCATGCCCCAGTCCATGCTGACTGCCAGGCTCCAGTTGGCAGAGACATCCTTTTCTGAATGACACAGGGGAGCAGGGATTGGGGCAGCGGTCCCAAGCTTTCTCTTGTGAGAGAGGCTTTGGTTTCCAGACTCCCCAGCTCTGCGTGCACTGCCGGGGCCCTACCCCCCATCCTCCCAAATAGGTTTTCCAGCTGCTGCACCACAAGCCGGCTGATGGAGAAAGGGAAGGTGGGTCTGTCTTCGGCACAGCAGAGGCCACACCCCTGCAGGTGTATGGGGGTGGGGCCAGGCCACAGTCACATCCCAGGGCCAGCAAAGCCGCTCACGGGCCTTGTTAAGCGGAGTAAGGGAAGGCTGCAGCTGTCGATTGACGGCGAACATCCCCTAAGACCCCATTTGCTCCTCCTTCCAGGGGGCGCAGGCGAGGGGGATGGGGGCAGCAGGCCGAGTGGCAATCCCTGAGCGCTTGCCTGGGTGGACTTAGTCTCCTCTGGATGCCCCGTCCAACGGAGTCCACGGCCCGGAGTCATGAAGGTGGCACCCCGGCCACGCGTACCCCTGTTCCTGGCACCTGTCCTCGATGGACGGACGGATGCGGGGTCAGGTCACAGGGAGGCCTCCGAGGTGCTAGAGCGAGGTCAGACCTGGGCCCAGAGGCTTCAGCCCAGGGTCTCTCTCCATGTGCTTGAAGTGGGGCGGGCTGTGGTAGGACAGGGACCCCTGGGGCACGGGAACAAGGGCTGAGTAGCTCTTCCAGGTGCGGCCCCTCTGCCCCACGCACATCCCTGCCCTGGGGGACGAAGACGTGCCCCAGTGGAGGGTGCTGGGCTGAGGTGCCTGTGAGGCTGACTCCCGTCCACCTTCGGCTGAGGGTGGGACGACCCCACAGACGCAACCCAAGTGACGGCGCCCATGTTCCCTTGTCACGAGAGCAGTCTGATGCACATTCTGGGAGGTAGGAATGCCTCCTGAAGCAAAGAGGGGGTCCCATCCCTGAAGGGCACCCGAGATTCAGAGTGAGAGCCGACGTACGCCTTTGGCTAGCTGGGAATCTCGCCTTGGGCCTCTCCTCGTGAAGGAAGGAAAGCGGCTGTTAGGAATGAAACTAAAAAGGTCCTGACAGGGCTCCCCTGGTGGTGCAGTGGTTAAGAAGCCTCCTGCCAATGCAGGGGACACGGGTTCGTGTCCTGGTCCGGGAAGATCCCACATGCCGCGGAGCAACTAAGCCCGTGCGCCACAACTACTGAGCCTGCGCTCTAGAGCCCGCGAGCCACAACTGCTGAGCCTGCGTGCCACGACTACTGAAGCCCGCGCGCCTAGAGCCCGTGCTCCACAACAAGAGAAGCCACTGCAGTGAGAAGCCCGCGCACAGCAACAAAGAGTAGCCCCTGCTCGCCGCAACTAGAGAAAGCCCGCGTGCAGCAGCAATGAAGACCCAACGCAGCCAAAAATAAATAAGTAAAATAAATAAATTAAAAAAAAAACAAAAAACCTGACAGGCGTCACTGCTACGGCCTCCCCGTGAGCCCTGAGCCACCACTCCGACCTTACCTGCAGGGAGCTGGCCGCAGCCTCCAGGAACTGCTCGGGACTGTCCTTCTCAGGTTTAAATTGGTCCAGTAGCTTAATCACAGTTTCAATGCATTTTCCATAGTAGGCCATCTTCCCAGGTGGGACCCTAAAAGCAAACCGTGACAGGTCACGCCCTCCATGCGCCCTGGGCTGTCAGCTCGGCAGGTGGCGAAGGACCTTCACCAAACTGACAGGAGGTCCACCAGGGAGCCTGGGACCTTGTGGGACAAGGAGTGTTGGAGGGAAGTGGGGACCCCGGCGGGGGAACCCCAGGCCCACTTCCTGGACTGTGTCCCTACAGGCCTTGGGGAGCCCGCCCCCAGGCTCCCACTCGCCCATAGCCCCAGCAGCCCTCTCTGCCGTGCCCCTGGAGGCTCCCTGGCCGCCTCACGTGCCCCCAAGCCCTCCAGCCGTGCACGGGGGGGGATGACCCCTGGGAGAGGCCAGGCCAGAGAGTGGAGGCATCTCGTGAGTCAGCCTGAGTGGCCCTCAGCCCAGCTGGGGTTTGGTGGTGGATGACTCAGCAGGCCCTGCTCGGAGGGAGAGGGGGAGCTCAACACAAAAGTTTGGGGCAAGAAGAATCCTCGGGTCACCACGTTCAATACCCCCATTTTAAAGGTGAGGTAAGCAGCACCCAGAGGGGATGCATAGCTGGTAAATGGCCAGGCCTGAGCACTCCAGAAACAGACAAGCTCCAGGAGACTGGCTTGCTCAGAGCCCTTCTTTGGCTGACCCTGGAGAAGCCGCTTGGGGTAGGAATGGGACCCCAGGAAGAGGTTCTAACAGGTGGCCCCCAAATTGTCCTCAGGGCAGGGTGGCCAAGCCCCCCAGGAGCTCCTCTCTCATCCCCCCGCCTTGTTCCACACTGATTGAGCAGCTTCCCTGGGTCACCACGCTGCTGGCTTCTTGCGTCCCAACTATTGGCAAAGCCAGGCTGCTAGCGCCCTGGGGACAGCAGGGGCACCTCTTCTCCACCCAACAAGCTGGAATGGCTCTGGATGGCAGCACCCAGACCGAGGCCCTCCAGGATGGAGACTGAGTGAAAAAACAAAAGCCACATACACTGACACTGGGGGTCACCAATGAGATGGCCAATCCCAGCCAATCACGGTCCACTGGGTGAGTCCCCCCCCACCATCACTTGAAAGAGAACGAAGGCCAAATGCCACCAGACACTGCAGAGAGCTTCTGACACCAAACATGGAAACAGAAACTAGCAAAAAAGGAAGTAGGAGAAAGCAGACAACATACACAGCAGGAAAAACCTGGAAACAAACAACTATACCACCTCTGAGAGACGGAGAAAGATACGGTATCCAAGAAACATCTGCAGGAAAAGAAAGAGTTCTTGGAAATTAAAATATGACAGCAGAAGTAAAGATATAAATAGAAGAGGCAGAAGATAAAGCTGAGGAAATCTCCCAGAGAGCAGAAAAAGATGAAGATGTAGGAAGTAGGAGAAACACACCAAGAAAATCGGGAACCACTCCAGAGATCTGAATTCCAATTAACAGGAGTTCCAGAAAATGCGAGAGACACAATGCAAGGGAATATCCCAGAATCGATGGACAGGGTTCCTGAGGCGCCCTGAAGCAGGTCGCGTAGGAAGGGACAGGAGGGGTGCAGGGTAGCCTCGGGCTCCCCAGTGGTAACTCTGGGCACCAGGGTTCAGGGAACCCATCTCCAACCAGGAAGAATGATGGCTCTGTGGATGGGTGGGCCCTGCACCCGGCCCGGGGAGGGAGCCCAGAAAGGGGCAGGCTTGGGACTGGGAAGCCGGAGATTTTCCAGGAAGGTGACAGCCGGTGGCAGGCCAAGGGCCCCAGAGCACAGGGTGGGGGTGGGGGGACGGCAGCCTTCCTGGCATCTAGGTATGCCAAGAAGTGGAAGAGTTTGAGACTTCCAGAAAGTCTCCTTGAAAGGGAGGAGCATATACTTCTTCTCTTTTCCACCCTGCTGCCTGGACTCCAGAGGTGATGGGAGGAACTTAGGCAGCAATTCTGGACCACAAGGAAACAAGCAAAGATGGCAGAAGAGCAAGCTAGAGGAGCCCAGATCCCTGATGACTTTTGGGGGTGTCATATCTCCCAAGATTGCCTCCCCATGGACCTATTTTATGGACACACCGATAATCTTGTTTGGGTCACTATGATGTTGAAATTTTTCGTTGCATAAAGTTGAATCTAATCCTAACTATACACCCATTTCCCTGAGGTCAGCCTCCATCCTGAGCACAATTTCAAACTGGGAAGCATAGGAAGGGAGGCTCTGAGCAGCAACGACAGTCCCAGACTTGGAGTAGGCCAAGGGCACACCCACAGAGAGTCTACCCAAGTTCTCAGACTGGAAACAGTGGCTGGGGGAAGAGCAGGATTTATGGGGGATGAATGGGAGTGCAGTTGGACACGTTTTGTTTGGGGGAATCTGGTAGACTTGTCAGCCTCCTGCCCAGCCCACCGTGTGCCTGAGCGACCCAAGACATCCAACTGGCAAAGAACAGGGAAAGGGGTCTAGAGTCCCGGGGCAAGGTTCAGGCTGGAGATGCAGGTTTGGGAAGGTCAGGAGAAAACGGTTGTTTATTGAACCATGTGACCGCAGGAAGTCATCCAGGGAGAGGGTGGATAGAGGGACTTCCAAGGACCGAGTCCCGGGGTTCTAGTGTCAGGATGTTGAGGAGCAAGGAGATGCCAGCCAAGGAGACTCAAGAGGAGCAGCCACAGGAGGAGAGGCAGAGAGTGAGATCTGTTCCAGCCAAGTAGGGACAGTGTGTCCAGGAGGGGGGTACTCAGCTGGGACACTTGTTCCTGGAAGAGGCGGGGCTGAGCTCTCATAGTTGGATTTAGCAACATGGAGGTCAAGTATGACTTAGTTAAAGAGCCTGGGAGGAGGGGCTGGGTGAAAATCTGATTGGAGCAGGCTCAGGAGAGAAAAGGTGGAAATGAATTGGAGATAAGAGGCAACTCCGGAGGGGTTTTGCTCTTTAGGGGAGCAGTGACTGGGTGGTAGCTGGAGGGGAGTGGGGAGGATCAATCAGGTACTCAAAAACGAACCCGGAGGACTGCCAACACTCAGGGAAATCTCAGACGGCTGCCGGTGCCTAGACTCACGTTGACTCTAATGGAATAGAGGGGCCAGGGAGTCCAGCCCAGCTGAGCACCTGGACGCTGGGCCAGTGATAACATGAGCAGCAGAGAATAAATTCTCTATCAAGAGAGAGTGCACCCTAAATCTGTGCACCCTCTTGTGCACCCTAAATCTGCACGTACCCGAAGTGCTGCTGGGTGGGGGCAGGGGAAAGCGCAAGGCGGTTGGGGGAGGGTCCCCTCCTGCAGCCAGAGCGCAGCAGCCTCTTTGTCCCTGATTCTTCAGGCACCAGAGGGAGTTTCAAGTGAGACCACACACTTGTTTTTAGCTTTCTGCTTAGCACTTAATAGATTCTCAGATTTTGTTGATTGTTTTTATGGGTCCAAATTAGGGCATGGCTAGGGGAACTAGTGAATACGGGAGAATATCTTTTTAAAAAGCATCGTTTATTGTGGCGATTAAAAAAAAAAAAAAAGCACCGTTAACTTTAGTCAAGGAGCTGGGAAGAAGACCAAAACGGTGGTGAGCGAAAGCAAGAAGATGGGAAACAAGAAAGACGAGAACTGGCCCGCAGAGCTAGGGAAGTTGCACGTGGGTGGTGCTGGTGCTGAGGGGACGCGCCTCGGCCCCCTTTCGGGTCTCGCCTGCTTCCCTTCCCCCCGTACCTGTCAGCGGGCTCCGCAGGCGCTCCGGAACCTCCCTTCTCGCCACCGCCCGCCGCACAGAAATTGCAGGGCTAGCGGGCGCGAGGGGATTGGGGAATAGCAGTGGATCTCCCCTTCCACTTCTGCTCGGCCGGAACCCCGGCAACCCTCAGGGCAGGGGCGGTGCTGGGGCGCAGTTTGGGCTTTGTCACCTAGCAACCAGTGTACGCTCCGGAGCCGTCCGAGGGGAGACTACAACCCCCAGAATGCACAGCGTCCGCAGCCCAGGAAGGTCGCCACATCCAGGGCCCCTTCTTCCCCGCAATGCCCATCGGGATTTGTAGTTCTCGGCCCCTCCGGGCGCGCCGGGTCGCCTGCGGGGGAGCGCGCCTCGGGCGGGGCGCGGCGCGGCGCAGCGACCGGATTGGGCAGCCTCGGTGGCTTGCGGCTGGCCTGGGGCTCGCGGCGCGTCGGCGCATGTGTGGCTCGGGCGGCGGTGGCCGGCCAAGGCACCTGGTGTCAGTGAGCCGCGAGGAGCCGGCGCCCCCGTGCCTGGTCAGTCAGCGCGTCCACCTGCCCACCGCGGTCTGCGGGTCAGTGCCGCGCGCAGCTCTCCGAGCATCTCCCGGCGGCGCACCTGCTCCGCGCACCTGACGCCGCCCGCCCGGCGCCCCGGGTCCGCGCGGGACCCCGGCCCGGCCCGGCCCTGCCCCGCGTCCGCCCGCCCCGCGCCGCAGCCGGGCCCAGGCGTAGCGCTGCGGAGGTGAGGGCCGCCGGGGCCGGGCCGGGCCGGCGCGGCGATGATGAACAGGTTCCGAAAGTGGCTGTACAAACCCAAGGTGAGCGGACCCGTCCCTCGTTGCCGAGGCAGACCCCCTTTCCCGGTCGGGACCGGCCTCTCCGTGGTGCCGCCGACATCCTACCCTCCACTCCGCGACTTGCTCACACCGTCGCCCTCCCCCTTACACGGGTCCCCCCACCCCGCCCGGTCCCAAACCTCCCCTGCTGCTCTTACCCTCGGGCCGGGGTGCACTCCCTCCCCACGCCTGCCCGCTGCCAGATGGGCCCCTCTCCCTTCTCATTCCGGTCCTGCGTGGTGCCCTGCTCACACCTCGTGGTCGCCCGAGCAGACCCCCTCCTACTTCTCCTGGGTCCCGGAAAAACCTTTCCATCCCCCCTCCTTACACCAGGGATGACTCTCCCGTTCCTCTTCTGCCTCCCCCCCCCCATTATCCTGGACCCGGAATGTACCTCTTAACCTCCCTCCGCAATCCGGAACAGACCCTCTCCCCACTTACCCCAGGTTCTGGAGGGGGGACCCCCATGTCCCTCTCCCGGGTCCCGGACGGACCCCTCCTTCCTTGTGTGCAGAGCGGGTCCCCATCCCACTGTCCCGGCCCTGCCTTCCCGACCCAGGACCGATCCGCGCCTCGGCCCAGTTCGCGTCCCCATCCTTGTCCCGTGCCCATTTTTTCCCGTGCCCACCCGCGTGCTGTCAAATGCAGGGCAGTCCCCTGCCCGGCGGTGGCGGGGTGAGTGCGCCCGGGGCCGCAGGCTCAGCGGGGTCGGAGGTGCGGTCCTCCCGGCGCTGCGCCCCTCCCCGGCCGTGGGGTCGGGGTCTGGGCAGCGCGCCCTGCTCCTCGGCAGCTGCGCCAGTCGCACTGCGGGCGCTGCGTCCCTGCCGCCTGCCCAGGGCTCGTGTCCGCTGCGGCCAGAGCTAGTCCTAGTCTGGGTGCGGCGGTGCCCAGGAGCCGGGCGCAGAGTCCTGGGGGCACCCTAGGCGTCCGGGGGTCGGACCCTGGCGGCTGGCACCGCGGTAGGGCTGGGGCGCTGGGGTCTTGGCTGGGGGGGCGTCTTGGCCGGGGTGGGGCCAGTCGTCACGTCTAGGCGCCTCGGACATCCACAGTGTGCCTGAGCGACCCAAGGAACACTGCCCCCGCTCCGCCCCCTGCCCAGGGCTGACCACTTCTCTGGGTCTGGCTTTTCTGCTCCCCTCCCCCACCGTGAGTGATCTCCCGGGGTGGGCTGGGGGGGGGGGAGGTGTTCCTGAAATCTCTGCTCTCCTGCAGCAGGTCCGTTGGAGGATGGGCACCCGAGGTGCTGGGGCGAGTTCAGGGACCGGAAGGGCTCGTACTTCATCGCCTTTGGGGTCGGAGAGTTCTCCCAGTGTTGGGTCGAGGGCTTAGGGTGCCTGGGACCGCCCCTTGCTCGGCCTTGGCCTGGCCCAGAGGGGATACGGGTTCCTACTTGCTCGGTGCAGCTGCGCAGCCCTGCTCCCCCTTCGCACCTCCCTGTCTTTGTAGCAGCTGCTTATTAGTGGTGTTTTGGTGTGACCCTGGTGCTTCCCGGAGCTGCCTGTGGTTTGGGGCCTCCCTGCCCTTGGCAGCCTCCTGCCCAGCCCTCTCCTTGCTGCAGTCCCCCCAGGCGGCTCTGATCCTACCTGCTGGTGCTGGGTAGGGTGCCAGGGGAGGGCGGCAGCCTGTGCACGCGATGTGTGTACGAGGAGTGGCTTTTTGTTTGTGTGACTTCTGTCACCAGTTAAAGACCAAGGGGACTTGTCAGAAGGCTGTTGTGAGGGTTATAGCAGCAGCAGCAGTTCTTCAGTGATAAACGGCAGGGCCAGCAGAGAAATGTATCATAGTAACGTTCTGGTGTCTCTGAAAACACATTTGCCAAGGGTACTAGGGCTCCGCATGCCTTTTTCCAGACGTGGCTGTGGAAGAGGACTGGCTTCTAGGATTGCCTAACTGTAATACGTTGTTGGAAGGGACGGAAAAGCAATGTGGAATCTGTTTCATCTGCAGCTGAATGATTTCAGTGGCCCTGCCTGTTTCAGTTTAGGGAAAAGTCTTTAAAAGTGGAAAATGATACTACCCATGAGACTGTGCCCCAGAATTGAGAGTCGTGTTCCTAATTTTCCCTCTCAGCAGGCAGTTGCCCTTCCAAAGCCAGCCCCCGGGCTGACCAGGGCAAGGTGGAGAGCTGGTGAGTCAGCCAATCCCAGCGACTCAGCCCAGAGCTGTGCGCCTTAGGAGAAGGGAGGGGATAGCGTTTCATCTGGTCCTCTCCTTTCCTTCACTGTGGTGTCTTGGCCTGCTGTCTGACCCCTGGACTCAAGACACATCTCTGTGTGTTTGCCCAGCGGTCAGTCTGAGCATGGTAGTTCCTTGTTGGACATCTATCTTTGGGGTTAAATGTCTTAATTACTTGAAGGGTTGGAGTGGGTTAGGTCACCCCAGTAGCTTTTCATTTTTCAAACCAGAGCTCATATATTGGCCTCAGGTTATAAATTGAATTTTATGCTTCCCCTTCCTGTCTGATTTAACACATTTTGGCACAAGTGAGAGCAGGAGTCAGTTCTGGGAGGTTTCCGGGCCTGGAAGAGTTGAAGTGTTAAATGTTAGCTGTGGGAGGATGTGTCTGAGGGAGATCGTTGCCTGTAGTTACGATGTTTTCCACTGTTGTATTTAGATGGATACACAATTCAACTGAATTCTTGATTTAATCCCTGCTTTGGTTTAAAACTGAACACTGAGCTTCTTGTTCATTACAGTGCAGTGGAAAACATTCTGAAACCAAAAATATTCATTGTTCTTGTAGTTCTAAAAAGCGTTTGGAAATGCTTTAAAACATTCTTATATGACACTTAGAATTTTTGATATCTGAATCATTAACAACTACTGAAGTTGAGTAACAAACAGACCAACCTGATGTGTGCAGTAATTATTTGCAGACTCTCGTATTTCCATTTATTTTCTTTAAGGCAGTCTTTTAAACAGTATTATGATTTTTTTCCATGGAAAGTGTTCAGGATTTCTAAGTGTCTTTGCTTTTGTTTAGGGAAAGGCTTTCCAAAAAAGAGTTAACGTTCAGAGGGGAAACATTTTGGAATACCGGGGTCTTCATTTGAAACAAAAGTCTCAATACCTGTGTTTCATGCTGGGTTATAATTTTCTCGTTGATCCCTGCTGACTGTGCTAAGGGGTGAAATGCTGGTGCGGGGGTTGGAGGACCCAGACCGGACCCCACCAGGTCTTCTTGGCCACCATCAAAGAGCATGTTAGTAATGGTACAGGATGAACTTGTGTTTTCCATCTTTGAGGAAGAATTGACTGGCGGGTAGGTGGCATTGTCCAGATGGATGGCGATTACCACGCTCATGGTAATTACCATGGTAATTACCACGCTTCATGTGCACCTCATGAAGAACTCTCTTGTCTGCACCCCCAAACCACTTCTGGGAGGTGGGTCATTGATCTTCCTTGTCCCCCTTCTTTGTGGGGAAGCATTCCTTGTAAGTACAGGGCTTTACCAAGTGATGTTTATCTGGAAACTTTGTCAGCATCCTGGGTTCCGATTAGGGATGAAATGACCTTCTCAGAGAGAAGCCGCGTAACCTGCTGCGTGTGTGCGCTTCTTGACCGAAGAGCCCTTTGATCTTTGCAGAGTTCGGTTCTGCCTGCTGTGGGCTGGGGGTGGGGGGATGTGTGTGGAGCTTCCCACGTGGCTGTTGACTTAACCCAGCCTCAGTCAGCAGCTGGGCATCCAGAGCCGTGCCCAGGGCCCCTCCCTCTCTCCAGAGTCCTGGTACACCCGGCCGTGGGCAGTGGGCATGGAGTTGCCCATTGGTGGCTGGCACTCTGCACGTTGACCACCGGGTGGAGGGGGCCATACCCTGGAAGTGCAGCGGCAGTTGGGAGCCCTTCAGGTGTTAAATGAGCGGCCCCCGGGGCTGGGGAAAGGCCTGGGCTTGTGTCTGCACGGCCCCCGGCACACACAGACGATGAACAGCCCACTTGTCCTTACAGGGCTCCCCCACGGGGGCCGAGGGTGAGCGGTGACGACACGGATGACGGGGACCCAGAGAAACTCAGCCACACGGTCAGCAGAGCCCCCGGTTCGGAGCATGGCGGCAGGGGTCGTGGTGGAGGCGAGTGAGACGGTGGTCTTCCCACGACCTGGTCCTGCTGCCCTGGGCTCTGCACGGGAGCCTGAGCGTGACCGTGACTGGGACGCGACAGCAGCAGCACGGGCCTCACTCTCCCCGCTCGCTCGAGCGGGAAACGAGCTGCTGTCCTCAGAGCACTGAGTGCAGCCCTCGCTGGGCACAGACACGGCTCCAGGGTCTCGGGATTTTAGTGTTAACTTCTAGCCAGGCTGCTAACTAGTTCTTTCTCGGCCGATAAATTCTGAGTTCCCAGCTGCGGCTGAGGCTGTCCTTGGAGCTGCACGTTTGTCTCCGAGGTGAGCTGCAGCAAAGCCAGTGGTGCGGACGCCTACTGCACAGGCTGTGCCAGCGCCGAGCTCCCTCTGCCAGCGGGTGCCTGGCCCAGAGCGGGGCTCGGAAGCCCCGGGAAGGATGCTCCGCTGTGCTGAGTCAGAGTGGGCTTGGCTGGCCTAGTGCACCTGTTTTTTGTCCCTGAATTCAGAAAGCGCTGGGCCCCGCTCCCTGCTGCCGGGTCTGGCCGCCCCACCTCCCCCAGAGAGCCTTCCTTACGACACACAAGCATCGTCAGGCCTGGGCAGATGGGAGGGCCCGAGAGTCCACTTTGCTAGACTCAGGGGCAGCTCTCGCCTCCTTTCCCAGGCTTTGCTGTACTTCTGTCTGGGGCTGCGGGAGCTCGTGGGGCTGCACACGCCCAGCCTGTGCTGCCGGCACTGGCCGGGAGGGGAGAGGCTGAGCTGCAGACAGGCTGCGAGCATCAATTTCTGTGCCAGCTCTGTGCCAACTCTGATGTCATCACTTAGGGGTCTGTGCTTTACCATCAGTGCATTGTATTTATGGGAAATGTATGATACGGTTTCTGTTAAATGGGTGAGTCATAGGCAGGGAGGCTTAAGCTTCGCCTAATTGGTATCTGGCCTTGGCGTCCAGCAGGCGGTGGCATGGCGGGGAAGGAACCCTCGGTGTACTGCCCCCCTCTGAACGGGAAGTGTGTTGGGCGACTTCATTTGACCCTTCATTCTGAGGTGGTGATGTCAGGAGACTTTAGTGCCTCTCCATAAGGCTGCCAGACATTCCCAGAACACCAGATACACTTGTTTTATAAGTGTGAAAATTCACATCTGAGAGCCCATAAGTGATTGAACGGTCATCTGCTGGTTTTGCAGGCAGAGTCTTGCTGGAGTTGACAGCATCGAGTAGCCACAGCCCTTAAGTGTGTGCCGTGTGCCCACACAAAGGTGGACAAAGAGGAGCTGATTCCAGTTCAAAGACAAATACATGTCTAGAATGTTGTGGGCTGTCAGCATTTCTCCCGTGTTTATTGCCCTAAGTCTTTGCGGCCCACATGGCTTATGTGTTTTGATGGTGTTGAAGCCACAGACAGGGCAGCAGGGCCTGGGTGGGAACCCTGACCGCCCCTCCCACAGCTCTGTCTGCCAGGCGGGGGTAAGGGGACCCATTGCCTGGAATTTGAGGGGACGATGTCTGTCAAAGGCTCACAGTGATGGCTCAAGAAATGCCCTCTGTCACTATCAGTGGAACTTGCAGGTGGGCCGGAGGTGTGGGGTTGAAACAGAACCGTGTGTGGAGGACTTTTTGAAGTCCCAGAGGCCATCGTGGCTGCCGGCTACTCCTACTGGGTCATTTTGAGAATGAAATGTCTCGACGGGTGCCCCCCCCCCGACTTCTTTTCATGCTCATTTGCTGGGAACAGACCCTGACTCAGGGCACTCCGGCGTCCCGGGGGTCCTTTTACCTGCGCCTTCCCCTGTGGCAGAGACACTGCCTACCATCTGGATACCCTCTCCCAAGTGAAAGTCCTGGGACTGAGTTTTAGCCAGTGTGGGCAACAGTGGGTTCCACCATGTCAGGCCCAACACCAGACCTCTTGAGCTGTCCTCCTGTGGATGTGGTCTGCGTCCCTGGTTCCTTGGCAGGAGGCTCCGGATCCAGTAGAGGACCCCAGGGCCATGGGGGAGTGAAGGAGCTGGGGAAGGGGCTGGGAGTGAGTGACAGCTTAGGAGAGATCTCTGTTGCTTAAGGCACTGAGGCTTTGGGGGTGCTTGTTAACATTTGGATTATCCGAATGCACCCTGTCTTACAAATGAGGTGAACTTGCTGGAGCCTTCACAGGCAGGGGGAGGCAGGACTGGGATTGAACTCAGGTCTGTCTGACCCCAGAGCTGGAATCCGTAAGGAGCCCGTCCTGAGCTGTGCACGTCCTGCGGGAATGAGCTGTCGCTGCTATCAGGTTTTACATGAGTTCCATTTGGTGAAACAATTACTTTTGTACTTTTTACAGTTGGATTGCAAAGAAACTTAGATATTGATGGGCAATTCAAGTGTTTGAAGGAGGAAGACAAAAATGAATGGATTTTTTCCCACTGATCTGAATAGATTAAGCAAAAGTAGAACAGAACATTTCATGTTATGGTAATTTATGTAGAGTAGTTGCTTAAGATGAATGGAATGTTTTTTTCCTTCTTACAGTAAGTATTTTGAAGCCCTTCCATTTTCTCATAGTTTTCGTGCTGGATGGGGACAGGGGAATGTTGGGGGCACTCCACATGGGGCTCCCTTCATGGCTGAGGGGGTCCTTTGAGCTCTGCATGAGGGGCTCTGTAAGTCTCTGCCGTGGTGGGGTTTACTCCAGCTAATGCCTTCCCCTTGACAAACCACCCTCCAACCACGGGGGTACACTGGCTGGGTTCTTGGGGAAGATGGGTTAGCATACCCATTGTAGGGGTGATGTCTTTAGAACAGTAATTCTTTTCTTGCATTTTCAATTTTTGAAAATGTTTCCAATTGTTTTTAGGGATATTGTAGTTATAAAAAAGTCTAAAAGCAGACTCAACCACCTAGATGTTAGATGCATTTAAGAATTGTACACCCATGCGCACAGTAACATGAATAGCCAGGTGAAAACAGCCCCGATGTCCATCAACAGTGAACAGGTAAATATCGATAAAATGGGGTATAGACACACAACGGAATACTATTCGGCCGCGAAAAGGAATGAAGTACCCAGTGCAACGTGGATGAACCTTGACAACCTGATGCTCCGTGTAAAGAAGCGAGACACAGAAGGACAAAGAGCGTGTGATTCCATTTATGTGAAATGTCCAGGAAAGGCGAATCCACAGGGACAGGAAGTGGATCAGTGGTTGCCGCGGGGGTGGGGGGTGGAATGAGGAACGATAGCAAAAACGTATGGGGTTTCTTTTGGCGAGGGCAATGAGAAAGTTTTAAAACTGGAGAGTGGACGACATTTCCAATGCACTAAACGGGACTGGATTGCACGCTTTAAAATGGTTACTTGTAGGTTATGTGAATTTCACTTCAATTGAAAAAAAAAGAATTTCAGCATTTTGGGAGAGATTTTTTTTTTGCGAATTGTAGTGTTTTTTTGAGATAAACAAGTGAAAAGATGCTCGGGGCCGCATCTCTTGAGGGACTTGGCGTTCAGAGGCCCAGCTGCTTCCTGGTCCCCACGGGGCCAGCGCCCCATCGGGGGAGGGGCTGCCAACTCTCCCTCCTGGTGGTGTAGGCGTGGGGATGCTGCAGCCTGGCGAGCGCTCCCCGAAGAGGGGTGAGTGGACAGAGGCCTGCTGGGTCAGACGTTGAGTGCCGGCTGGGTGGGTTGGAGGGATTCACACGTGGAGCCCCGCCCTCAGTGGCAGGGAGCTTGGGAAAGTCTCCCCACCCCCCCACCTTTGGTGCTAAGAGTCACCTGGGTGCCTGGCGGAATAAAATGCAAAACCACCCCAGAAGGGCACCCCCCCACCCCCAGGCAGCACCTCTGTGGTGGAATTCACAGTAAAAAGTTACAAAAGTCCCGAGAAAGTGGTTCTCCCTCAGCAAGAATCAGAAACATCAAAGGCTAAGGGGACTGCCGTTTACAACAGTCCGAGACGTGGGGGAAAGGAGACCACAAGGCAACACCCAGGCTCTTTTAAACAAAGGCCAAATGGAGCTCCCAGAATGAAAAAGACAGTCACTGGGTTTAAAAACTCAAAGCTGAAACCCAGCCCGAGGAATGGGTTAAACGTTGGAAGGGGTCGCTGACCTGGAAGGTGGTTGCAGAGATTACCCAGCAGGTGGCCAGGGTGGTGAAAGGCAACCTGAGGGGGGATGGGACACGGGGGACAAGATGAGGGGTTCAAGGTGCATCTGACAGGGCTTCCAGGATGAGAGGCCAGAGAGAAGGGGACGCTTTTGTCAGTTGTGTTGCTGGATGTTCAGGTTCAGTGAAGGCCAAGTCCTCAACGGAGTAAACGGGACTAAGTAGACAGGCACGTTGGATGCACGGCATGTGGGGACTTCGAGGGAGGACAGTGGGCCGGGCTGCGGCCTCCAGGCCTGGAGACTCTGGGGGCCGAGGGATCTTGCCGGGAGGAGGCACCTGGCTCCACGCAGAGTCCCCGGCGGGGCTGGGCTGCCATCTGCAGAGGAGAGTCAGATGAAGACAGTTTTACACGAAGACAAAAAAGTAACCGCCCCCAAATCCTTGCTGAAGGGAACTGGGGAATGTTCTCCAAAAGCCAAGTCAAAGTCAGGAGGAGGGAGTGGGAGGCGAGAAGCAGTCAGAAGTGAGCGTGGGGGCAGATCCCGGGAGCGGAGATGCTGGCGACAAGGAGCCTCAAGAGCCAGCCGGGATGGAAGCCCTGGACGGTAACGCCCGGAACGCCCTGGACGGTAATGCCTGTAACGCCCTGGACGGTAATGCCCGGAACGCCCGGGACACCCGGGACGGCCTCGCTGGTTCAGGATGAGGCCGGAGGTGTTGGCCGGCTTCAGACCCTGAGCTGAGAGTGTGAGTTAACTCAGGCGAACCCTAGGAAAATAGCTACAGAAGGGTGAGTTCCAGACCAGGAGAGGGAAAAAAGAATAAAGAAGATGTAACCAATGCAGTCGAAGCAGGAGAGGAGGGCGAGAAGGCAGCAAAGCCAAGCACAGTAGATAAAAAGCAAGGAATAAAGCTTTAGCAGTCGTGGCAAATGCACTGCTATTCTCAGATATGCAGGTGGAGCAAGCCTGCCAGCTGGTGCCTCGGGGCAGCTTGAAGGAGGGGCAACCCCAGGGAGGGGTCTCTATTCCCGCGCTGTAAGCTGGGCCAAGGTAACCCACCCATCCCACCGAGAGCCGGGAAGCACGCTCCAGGGGATTTGCCTGCAGGTGGGGTGTTGCGAGGCCTTTTGGGAGGGACGGGGTTGGGGCGGGTAGGAAGCTGGGCCTTGACGGGCTGGCCCTTCAGGGGGGCCTTCCCACCACTCTGGACGGGTAGTGGATGGGGCTGGCCGGGGAGGGCCCTCCTCAGCCAGGGGCCATCCTGGGGGCTGGGGGTGGGCCCCTCAGTCCTGGGGTGCGTCTGGGCCAGGGACGTAGCGTCCCCTCTCCTCACTTCCATCCCTTAGCTCTTCCGGGTCAGGCCGAGAGCCTCGTGCAGAAGGGCTGTGTCTGTTGGGTTGACTGGCCGGCACTGTGTAACTGGAGGTCCGTGCAGGGCCGTTTTCTCCCCGCATTTGAGGTCGTGCACAGGTGTCCCTGACTGTCAGAGGAGGAGGTGGTCACACGTGGTCCTGCGGCCGCTGCCCCCAGACAGGACCCTTGAACGTGGAGGACGTCTCAGCCCGGGACCTTCCACCCCTTTGGGTGTCTCTCGCGTCCTTGTGTGTCTTGCTGGTTTAGGCTCTTGTCTCCGTGTGGAGAGGGGTGATGAGTAGCCCGCGCCCCCTGCGCCAGGAGCCCGCAGGCTGCTAGGAGGTGTCTGTCCCCTGCCCCACACCCAGGCCCAGCGGTGGCTTTGCTCACAAGCCCAGGACGTGGGCTCAGGACCCCGGGTCAGCTCTGGTCTCCTCACCCGAGAGGGTGACAGATGTGCTCCCTGTGTTGACGGGCTCTGTTCTTCGGCCGAACGGGAGGCCCTCGGAAGCCCCCAGGGCTGGCTGCCCACCCCCGCGGCCCCGTGACCCGGCTCCCGGGGACCCGGTCGTGCGGGGCTGGCAGAGAGGACCCCGCCCGGACGCCCGCCGCTCATGTCGCTGATCAGGGACACTCGAGGTGCCGGACAAGGCGCTCATGGTGGGCCGTTTCCCCGCATCAGCCACGCCAGTGCCCCGGGCATCGTCCACCTGAGCGCCGGCAGCGCGCCCGTGTCTGGCCAGCACTGGGCCAGCTGGGCGAGCAGGCTGGGGCTCTCTGGGACCGTGAGCACACCTACCAGCCCTTCACAGTCGGGGACACCCAGAAGGGACGGTGCGGGGGCAGCCAAGTGTCCGAGGCCTCCCCGGCGCCCCGTCCCACCGCGCGGGCCCCATCACGGCGGAACCCTAGATCACTGGCAGCCTGTCTTGTGGGTATTTGGAAACTGCTTTGAGAGAACCAAGGGGCCCCCTTGAGTGACGGTGACTCGAATGCACGATGCTGGGCTCCATTGTCACATGGCGGCAACCGCCTGGTTGCCCCTCCTTACCCTCCCGGCACCGACGGCACTGGGACCACCCCCCTGCCCACCGGCACCTTCCCTCTGACCAAGACCACAGCCTCGGGCCTGGCCCGCTCCCCACCTCTGCCCCCAGGGCCCCACTATGAGCTGAGGGACGTGGTCGGCGTGCGGCCTCTGACGGGCGCTGGGGCCCTGGGGCGGTCTGACTGGTCTATGCAGACGTGCTCCAGAGTATTATAGAGTCAAGGACTGTTGAGTGGACGCCCTGCCTCCCCACGGGGACAAAACCGGAAAGGCAAATGGCAGTGCCACGTGTGACACGTCACCTGTTTTCCCTGTGCAGCATGGCCTGTGGGGGGCTGGGGAATCGTGGCTTCTGCTCCAAAGACTCAGACCCGGTGCGGGTGGACCGGTGCCCGTGCCCCGCTGTCTGGAGCTCCCCTCAGCGCTTTCCCAAGGATGTGCTTTGGGGCACACATCCGGCTTGTTGATGAGGCCTGTTGTCGCTTTCTGGTTTTTTGTTATATATCTTGTTTTTTAGAAGAACTAGGTGACATTCACGTGACACACAGTGAACCACGTCAGAGCGCGCATTCAGCGCAGTCTCCCCCGGTTTACAAACTTTTCCAGCAGCCGCAGAAGTGCCCTGTATCCCTGATGTAATCTCTCCCCGCTCTCCCCTCCCCTAGCCCCCGGTAACCTCCAGTCTGCTTTCTGTCTCTGTGGATTTGCCTCTCCCAGACGTTTTGTATAAAAGGAGCCCCACAGTATGGGGCCTTCTGTGTCTGACTTTCTTCACGTGTGTTTCATCCACGCTGTAGCACGTGTAGGACTTTCCTTTCTAAGGATGAGTCATATTCCACTGTACGGATAGGCCGCCCTTTATCTGTCCATTCATCCATCCACGGACATTCGGCTGTTTCCACCTTCTGGCCCTTGTGAGTAAGGCTGCTGTGAGCCTTCATGTACACGTTTTCGTGTAGACATATGTTTTCATTCTCCTGGGCAGGTACCCAGGAGCAGAGTCTGTGCCTAACATCGTGAGGAACTTCCAGACTCTTTCCCTGTTGTGGTTCTTGACAAATGCAGGGTGAGTGGTGGAGGAGGGGGGCAGGGCCTGTGAGAGCCACAAGGCGTCCAGACGGGGGACTGACGGCTGCCAGGCCTGTGTGCTCTGGCCTTTGGGCTGCCCCAACCCTGGTGAGCAGGTGTCCCGATGGGATCCCCACTTGAGATCGCAGGCCTGGCGGTCCTCCGAAATGGGCTGTGCCCTCTCCTCCGACACCCCCAGGCTCACGGGGAGCCGTGCCCATGCTCCAGGAGTCCTCCGAGGACTAGTGTAGCGTGTGCCAACACTCCTCTGCATGACTGGGCCTTTCTCACACGGCATCCCCACACCCCCCGCGGTCGCAGTGGCGAGGTCCCCTGGATGGAGGTGGTGGTGTTCTTTGTCTGTCTTGGGTCCCAGGAGCTGGTCGCAGCTGAGCAGAGAGTGGGGCTGCCCCTGAGCTGTTGCTGAGGGCAGTGGCTGTCTCTGGTGGTTCTCGGACACTGGGACACTTTGGGCCCTGGTGAGGGACAGAGTCCTCGCTCTGCATCTGGGTTCCAGCCAGAACGGACTGTCCACTCAGGCAGAGGCTTTGGCCCTGCAGCAGGTGCGGGTACCGGGGCTGCAGGTGGGTGACGTACCTCTTAGAAGAGAGCTCTGCGCCGTCACAAGCGCCCGTGCAAACCAGGTGTGGGGGTCTCTGAAGAGGAGCCAGACGTGGTGACGTGTCCTCAGGAGGGTGGAGAATGGGGCCACTGTCACTACTGCTCAAACACCTGTGCTCTAACAGCCAAGAGATTCGCTTTGTGTGCGCGCTTTATGTAAACGGAAGTCATCCCTTGTCATTTGATGTTGCCAGATGTTCTGTGATGAACCAACAACACATAAAAACACTAGCCACAAAAAAAACACTAGCCACAAGGCCCTTCACGTAGATGAATGAAGTGCAGTCAAGTTAAAAAAACACGTGTCCACCCTACCTGTGGTTGTCTGAGGCCTTTGGGAGGTTCTTGATGTCACTGAAACTCTGGAACCAGGGAGGGTCAGGGCTGTGTGCCCGTCCGGAGGAGCCGGCAAGCTTGTGTGGAGTGGCCGAAAAACCCAAAGGCTCCGGCCACCTCCGCGGGGAAGGGCCCTGTGTAGACAGCTAGCACGGAAGCGGAGCCCTGTGCGCTGCAGGGCGTGCCTGCCCAGCTGTGCGTGGCGAGCGTTTCCCTCGGGCTCTTTCTGGGGAGGATGTAGGTGATGGTGCGTCTCAGTGGGCGCAGGCCTGGCCTGCTTCCCTCCGTCCTGTGCTGAGGAAGCTTTGATATGCGTGATGGAGAACCCAGCTCCATGTGGCCCGGTGACTGTGGGCACCAGCTGGCGTGGCTCACGTCCAGCTGGGTTGGGCTCCAGACAACTGCCTGGCCCTGCTCTGAGATCTCCTCCGGGTAAGGGGACAGTGCCAGGGACGGGGGAGAGGACCCTACGCAGATGTGCACGTGGGGTGGAGTCTCGCTGTGGAGAGAGAGGGAAGGAGGGGGACGGTTTCCTTGTGGCTGTTCCCTGTAAGCCGTCTGGTGTGATGAAAGGAAGCCTTGAGCCCCTCCTACCCATCTCAGGACTGGCAGTTAAGGTAATCGTTTATTCATTCAACAGGCAGTGCTTGGGTAGGTACTTTGCTCCAGGCACTGGGCTGGGACTTTGGCAGAGACCAAGGCAGCAGAGGCCCTGGCCTCACATGGGACTTTCTCATGGGGGATAAAGCTGGGTGCCCGGAGCGAGTGGCCAAAGTAGCGGTTTCAGAGGGCAGCATGGTCACGGGTGTGGCGGGGGGAGAGTTGAGTGACCCGAAAGCCGCAGGGACACCTCCCTGTGAGCCTGCGGGATCCTGGCTTGCCCACACGATAGCTTCATCTCCCAGGAGGTTGGAAATCACCAAGAGCGTCCCCCAGGCATGTTCTCTGGCTCCCAGGCCTGCAGGACGCACAGAACAAGGCTGTCCAGTCTGGGAGATGGGCTTCCTGAAGCCGCCCCGCATTGGCTTGGGCTGAGGGCCTTCATGGAACAAATGGGTCTGCGTGTGGAACTTGGCGTGTCTGAGATGCCGGGACCTCTCGCCCCCTCTGCACGTGACCCTGTGCAGTCACCCTGCAGGTGTGACAGCCCAGGGTCTTTCTTCAGGGGACACTGACCCTGGGAAGCCGCCTCTCTGGACGGGATGCTGACCAGCAGGGGGTCTTGGGGGTGACAGTCATCGACACAGAAGGGACTAAGGGCACAGCAGATGGGAGCCAGCTGGAGTCTCCTCCATCCCGTGGGGCTGGAAAAGGGGCAGTGACTCAGGACCTGCGAGACGGAGCCTGCTCACCAAGTCCAGGTTTTTGAAAACTTTCTTTTTTTAAAAAAAACCCAGCCTTTTAAATGGCGTTATTGAGGCATAAAGCACTTAATGCCGATTAACTCTACTCCTAAGAAAGGTTAGGATGGTAAATTTTATGTTATGTGCCTCTTACCACAATTAGTTTTTTTTAAACGCCGGTGGGGTGATGGAGCAGTTCTGTGTCTTGGTTGTGGGTGTGGGTCCAGGGACCTGCCCGTGGGATACGGTTGCGCGGCACTCATCACACGCACAGCGCAGTGCGCGGAGCAGACGGGACGTTGGCTGAGGTGGGCAGCTCCTGTCGCTGTCAATGTCCCGGTTACGATACGGTCCTGCAGTTTTGCCAGATGTCACCGTCGAGGGGAACGAGTGGGCGAAGGTGCACGGGACCCCTCTGTGCTGTTTCTCACGACTGCGTGTAAATCTACAACTACCTAAAAGTAAAACATTTAATGAGAATAACCTTTAAACAAGTTCATTGAGGTATAATTGATGTACAGTAAACGGCACATATTTCAAGTGGACAGGTTAGGGTTTGACACCTGTGAAAGCGTCACCACAATGAAGACAGTGAGCATAAGTGTCCCCCCAGATGCGCCCTGGCCCCTCCGCATCCCCCCCGCATCCCCCCGCGTCCCCCCCGCGTCCCCCCCGCGTCCCCCCCGCGTCCCCCCGCGTCCCCCCCCGCATCCCCTCCGCATCCCCCCCGCATCCCCCCCGCCTCCACCCCCAGGCTAATGCTGGTCTGCTTGCCGTCATTATAGATCAGTTTATACTTTCTATAAAAAAAAAAGGATGTTTAACTAAGGACGACCACGAGGGCCCCTGACCCTGCCACGGGGGTTTGTGGGGACTTACAAAGCGGAACAAAACAAGCTTCTAGCAAGTCCGTTCAGCGGTGGGACCATGGTCGGGGGTGCCGTGGACTGAATGTGTCCCCCGAACTCACATGAAGCCCTGACCCCAGCGTAACTGTGTCTGGAGATTAGGAGGCAATGAAGGATAAATGTGGTCATAGGGAGGGGCCCTGATCCCGTCAGGCTACTGCCTGAGGAGCACCGTCTCTGCGCGAAGCACACGGTGACGGGGAGGCCTCGCGGGAACGGCCACCTGGGCACCTTGACCCTGGACGTCCAGCTTCCAGACTGTGAGAAATAAATGTCTGTATTTAAACCGCCAGGTCTGTGGTCTTCTCTCTTGGCTGGGGGGCGGGGGTTGACGTTACAGTTGTTGAGTGATTTCACTCCCCCCGTAAGGGAGGCAGGCTCATCTGGGGACGGTCTCCGAGTTCCCTGTGCTGGGACCGCCAGGCCTCTGTCTCCATGGGGCCACCCACCTTTCAGCACCGGCGCTGGGCTTCTGTCTACGGAGGGGCCAGTGGTCCAAGAGAGGGACATGGTGCAGGAGAGCCCTGAGTGCTCACAAGGAGCGCTGGCTGCGTTCCCTCAGCCTAGGCAGGTCATGGACCAGCCCAGGTCCAAGGAGAGAAAGAGACCCCACTTCAGTGGGAGGAGAGGCCTGGCCACAGGGGAGGTGGGGCTCCATGTGCATCTGTGTAGGCAGTCTGCCTCCCCCCCCACTGGATCTCACCGCCCCTTGTACACTGGATCTCACCCCCCCATACACTGGATCTCACCCCCCCATACATTAGATCTCTCTCCCCCC
The DNA here is from genome assembly GCF_964270905.1 of Leucopleurus acutus. NCBI lineage: Eukaryota > Metazoa > Chordata > Mammalia > Artiodactyla > Delphinidae > Leucopleurus > Leucopleurus acutus. The sequence continues at coordinate 1,543,506 of NC_139146.1, read as the reverse complement.
TTATACACTGGATCTCACGCCCACCCCTTGTACACTGATTCTCGCCCCCCCTTGTACACTGGATCTCACACCCTCCCTTATAGAGTGGATCTCACCCCTCCTTGTACACTGGATCTCACCCCCCCTTGTATTTGGATCTCACCCCCCTTGTACATTGGATCTCATCCCCCCTTGTACAATGGGTCTCACCCCACCTTGTACACTGGGTCTCACCCCCACATTGTACACTGGATCTTGCCCCCCCCCTTGTACACTGGATCTCACACCCTCCTTTGTACACTGGATCTCACCCCCCCTTGTACACTGGATCTCACCCCCCCCTTGTACACTGGATCTCACCCCCCCCTTGTACACTGGATCTCAACCCCCTTATACACTGGATCTCAACCCCCCTTGTACACTGGATCTCAACCCCCCTTGTACACTGGATCTCAACCCCCCCATACACTGGACCTCACCCCACTTTGTACACTGGATCTCAACCCCCCCCTTGTACAGTGGATCTCACACACCACCTTGTACAATGGGTCTCACCCCCACCTTGTACAGTGGATCTCACACACCCCTTGTACACTGGGTCTTACCTCACCCCCTGTACACTAGATCTCACCCCCACCTTGTACACTGGATCTCACACACACCCTTGTACACTGGATCTCACCCCCCCTTGTACACTGGATCTCACCCCACCTGTACATTGGATCTCACCCCCCCTTGTACAATGGATCTCACACACCCCCTTGTACAATGGGTCTCACCCGCGTTGTACACTGGGTCTCACCCCACCCCCTGTATACTAGATCTCACCCCCCCCTTGTACACTGATCTCATCCCACCTTGTACACTGGGTCTCACCCCCCATACGCTAGATCTCCCCCTTATACACTGGATCTCACGCCCTGCCCCGTACACTGGATCTCACCCCCCCTTGTACACTGGATCTCGCCCCCCCTTGTACACTGGATCTCACCCCCCCTGTACACTGGATCTCGCCCCCCCCTTGTACACTGGATCTCACCACCCCACCACTGGATCTCACCCGCACCTTGTGCACTGGATGGTCACCCCCTTTGCCTGTTCAGGGTTGTGGCCTGTCCTGTCCGGGTCTCCCCCAGTCTTCTAGGTCACCCCTTAGAGGTGACCCCTGCCGTGACCTCTCCTGTGTCTGAACACCAGTTGGGTCACCGCCCTTCCTGCATAATGTCCAGCAGAAGACCTGACTCCGAGTACTGAGAACCTGTAGACCGCTGCTGTCCTCACCTCCCCAGCACTTCTCCCCTGGCGTGTAGGACCCTGCTCTCTTGGTTTATGTCCTGTCTCACGGGCTGCTCCTCCCCTTGCGTGTCAGGCAACCCGTGAAGAGTCCAGCTGTGAGCCCTCGGTGCCCGACCTCACTCACACGTATATCTCCAGCCCTGATCTCTGCTGGGTGTTGGCCTCCCTGACTCTGCTGCCCACTCAGCACCTCCGTCGCACCTCCTGGAGATGAGGCTGCTCCCTGCCTGTCCGTCCTCCCCACATCCTTCCCATCTCTGCTCACACGGAGCTCAGGCCTGACCCTCCTGGTTTCTCGCCGTCTGTCCCCGCCAGCAGCAGACCCGGTAGGCACGCCCTGCAGCATTTCACAGCAGCGTTATTCCAAGTGGCCATCGCTGGACGGATGGATGGCAAGATGTGGTAGGTACACGTATGACTCAGCCTTAACCAGGAAGGGAATTCTGACACCAGCTACAGCATGGGTGAACCTCGAGGACGTTATGCTAAGTGACATCAGCCCAACACAAAAGGACAAATACTGTGTGATTCCACTTACGTGAGGTACAGAGAGCAGCCTAATTCCTTGAGACAGAAAGGAGAAGGGTGGTTGCCAGGGGTAGGGAGGAAAGGGGATGGAGACTTACTGTGTGATGGGGACAGAGTTGCAGTGTTGCAAGAAAAGAGTTCTGGAGATGGATGGTGGTGACGGCTGTATAAGATTGTGAATGTACTTGATGCCCCAGAACTGTACGCTTAAAAGTGGTTAAGGGCTTCCCTGGTGGCAGTGGCTGAGAGTCCGCCTGCCGATGCAGGGGACACGGGTTCGTGCCCCGGTCCGGGAAGATCCCACATGCCGCGGAGCGGCTGGGCCCGTGAGCCATGGCCTCTGAGCCTGCGCGTCCGGAGCCTGTGCTCCGCAATGGGAGAGGCCACAACAGTGAGAGGCCCGCGTACCGCAAAAAAAAAAAAAAAAGTGGTTAAAATGCAGATTTTATCTTATTGTGTACGTTACTGCAATTTAATTTTTTTTTTTCTTTTTGGCCATGCCGTGCAGCATGTGGGATCTTAATTCCCCAATCAGGGGTCGAACCTATGCCCCCTGTAGTGGAAGCGTGAAGTCTTAACCACTGGACTGCCGTGGAAGTCCCTGTTACTGCAGTTTAAAGTAATAAGTAATAAAAAAGCATTTCTGGGAGATGACCCTTTCTGATGCTTCCCACGTTCCCAGGCACCATCATCTCCCTGGGTTATTGCAGGAGCCCCCTAACTGGTCTCCCACCTTCTGCCCTTGCCCCGCACTCACCCCAGGCTGGTCTCAACACAGCAGCTGGAATCATCTTTTAAATTCTGATCTTGTCGCTCTGCCCAGAACCCCTGTGACCCCCACCCAGAGTCAGGCGCCCCCTCTGACCTCCGCCCTCCCCGCCCTGCTGCAGCCCCCCTGCGCTCTGTGCTGCTCCCTAGTCACGCCCCTCCTCGGGGTCCCCTCTGCCAGGACGGCCCCTCCCCATCAGGTTGCCCTTTCAATTCCACCTTATTGGAGATGCCTGTTTTCTGTCTAATCCGGTGGTTCTCAGCCGGGGGTGATTTTGACTCTTAGGGGACGTTTGGTGATGTTTGGAAACATGTCTGGTTGTCACATCTGGGAGGGGGACGTCCTGCTGGCTTCCAGTGGGTGGCAGCGGGGATGCCACTCAGCATCCTGCAGGCCCCAGAGGTGACTAGTTCATCACTTCATTGACTAGTGCCCGCACGCTGGCACCTCGGCTGATGTCAGAGCCGGGACACCCAATGTGTGACTGTCCCCATGACTGCAGATCCCATGTGCCACCGTCCAGACACCGGGCCCCTCTGCGTGTGGACCGCGGGCTGGAAAGACTCGCCTTTGTTAGAAAGACGGTGTTGGTACGTTGAGAACCCCAGGTGTACCAGCTGGAGCCCCCGTGACCTGCGCGCAGGTCTGACCTGCTCAGACGGTCAACCACTCTGTGAGGGGAAGCTCAGCACTGAGGGGTCCTGGGACCGTAAGTTACGTCCACAGCGAGATGCCACTCACCCCATTCAGCTGCCCCGTGAAGGCATCCTCCGCCCGGGGGGTTGGACAAGGTGGTCCTGGGATCTGAGACTCGGCTGCTGGGCGTGAATTGGGGCGACCCAGAAATGCCACAGAGAAAGCGGGGTCTCTAGAAACTGGAAAAGGCAAGGAGACATTCTCTCCTAGACCCTCCAGAAGGAACAGCCCTTCTGACCCCTTGATTTTAGCACCGGCGCTGGGCTTCTGTCTCCGCTTGGGCGCCACTGAGCCCCACGCTGGGATGCTGCCCTCCAGAATTATCGGTAAGATACTACGCTTTGTTGTTCTAAGCCACTGAGTTTGTGGACTGGTTAGAGCAGCTGCAGGACACCGATCCCTGTGTCCCGGGGCTGTGCCCACCCGGCCCGGGGCACTCTGCTTACCAAGCGGAACCCAGAGGAATCCGTGCGGCTGAGGACCCTGGGGGCAGACTCCACACGTGGGGCCGTGGTGGGACCGTCCACGGAAGGGCAGAGCGCACAGGATGTGACAAATCAAAAGCCAGTCCCCAAATATCACATACGCGTGACGTCCTTTTTATAGAGTTAAGAACAACCAAAAATACATTTTAGGACAACGTATGGCAACAACAAGCTGTGTTAAAGGGGCCCTGTGAGTCAGCAGCCGGGTGCAGGTAGCTTTGTGGGGAGGCAGGGCGATGGGGCTGCGGAACTGGCGGGGTTCTACCTGCGTGTCGGGCGTCGGGCTCCTGGGTGCCTCCTGCACGATTCAAAGTAACTACTGCACTGCTTACCTCTTGTGCGTGGTTGAGAAACAGCCCATCTCTGGGGCCTGTGTGGCCTGTGGCTTGCCTCCTTCTGGAGCATCCCAGCCCAGGAGTGTCACATAGCATTGCCAGTAGCATTCTGTGTGGGACAGCGCGGGCTTGGTCAGATGGTCTGTGCCAACGAGGGGAGGGTGTGTTCTGGGTGCAGAGGACAAGGTGAACCAGGGGCCCGTTTCTGCAGCAGGGCTATGAGACTTGAGTGCCCGCCCTCAGCCTCCGGAGCTGCGCGGTCTCCCCAGACTCTGTGAACGAGAACCCATCCACTCCTGTGGTCGGGAAGATGCCTTTGGTGGCGAGAAGGACACAGACTTTGGTCCTTGTAGTGCAAGCTTTGCAAGTTTGCTTCCTTCCAGGATAGGAGCAAAAGACCCCATCTGTTTTGCCTGGATCTGGAAAGGGATAAAGCCTTGTCTTTTCCGGGAACAGCAGGGTCGATTCTTTGCTGCGTTTCTGGAAATTCCTCACGGCTGAGGTGTGTGCCAGGCGGTTCTCATTACACTCATGGCCAAAGCCTTCTCCACGGTGTCGGCTCAGCGGCGGGTAGGGAGGAGGGGGTGGGAGGGTGACAGAGGAATTAGGAGAGCGTGATGTTCCCTTTGATAACGTTTGCTTTGAGTTACTGAGGAGTTAAGTGAAGGGAAGAAAGGCTATAAAGGATGCATTGTGTGCGGCAAAATGGAGTTGTATTTAAGTGACCCTGTAAGGCGAAGGGTCAGTATGACGCCCAGTGTGGTCCTCTTAGCAGCCCTAATTTACCTTCATTCACCGGAAGGGATAAGTCTATCCAGACTGGCTTGTAAACACTGGCTTTGAACAACCTCTTGCCCAAATTACACACACGATAAGCCTGATGAAGAAAAAAAATAATATGAACTTAATGCACTTTTTTTGAGAGTCCTGCCTATTTTATACATTTCAGCCATTTTTAACGGTCATTTGTTTCCAGTGTAGGAGATACTTAGGCATTAGATTCTAGGTCTGGCCAGAAAGCAGTCGCTGGGTCCCGGTTACTTAGGGGAGAAGCTAGAGGTCTGCAGCGTTCGAGTTGGCGCGTGCGGTGCCGGGCCAGCCTGGCTGCGGGAGAGGGCTTCTCCCAGGATGCACTGTGCCGAGGGGCTGCTTTTTTCCCTCAGGGTGGTCCTTTTTTTTTTTTTATAACTTAAGGTGAAATACAGGTAAAATCACCCATTTTAAAATAATTTTTTATTTTAAAAATATTTTTAAAATTTTAAAAATATTTAAATATTTTAAAATTAAACATTTTAAATATTTATTAATATTTATTAATTTTAAATATTTAAATATTAAATATTTTAAAATTTATTTTAAAAATATTTTAAAATATTTTTAAAATTTTAAAAATATTTAAATATTTTAAAATATTAAAAATTTAAAAAAAATTTTAAAAATATTTAAAAATATTATTTATTTTAAAAATAAAATCCCCCATTTTAAGGCAAACGCTCCAGTGGCACTTTGTTCCTTCACAGTGTCATGCAGCCACCACTGCTGTCTCATTCTGGAACCTTGCCGTCATCCCAAGGAGACCCTGTGCCCACCCCCCCTCCTGCACTCCTGCCCCCGCAGACGCCCGTCTGCTGGGGAGCTGCCATGGAAGGTGCACACGGAGCTGCTCTCAGTGATTCAATTCGGTTTTGTGATGACTCATCGCTAGCAGCATATTTAAGACAGTGAAGGTGCAGGGCGCTGGGCGCTGGGGCCTGCAGCATCACGTGCTGCTCTGTGACCTGGACCTGGCCTCTCTGTGCCTCAGCTTTCTGTCCTCCGGACGGTGCAGGCTGGCCTGGTGTTCAGGGCTGTGGAGAGAGGCGGGGGGATGGTGCTTGCGGAGCAGGATGGAGCCCTACCCACGGCAGTGGCAGGGAGCTCAGCGCGAGGACTGTGGCTGAGATGTGGATAAACCTACACTGTTAGGTGCCCAGCCCAGCAGCGTGAAGACTGAGAACCTGCAGCCAGGCCTCTTCTTGGCTGGAGAGCTGAGTCACAGGGGGTTGGTAGCCTGGTTCGAAGAATGGCCCCCTAAGCTTCCCGGTCCCAGACCCCCAGGATATGGTGGGTTTCACGGCCTCGATCGTGTGTATGGCTGTGAGTGTGGCTCACAGACCTCAAGGAGGGGGGTATCCGGGCAGGCCTGGGCTGGTCTCGGCAGCCCTCGAAGTAGGACTTTCTCTGGCTGGTGGCAGGACAAAAGCACTCAGATGGGGCTCCGCGCGCTGTTGCCGCCTCCGTGATGGAGGGGCCGGGGGCCACACGGCAAGGATGTGCGCGTCCAGGAGCAGGGAGGCAGGCAGCAAGGATACGGGGCCTGGATCTGCCAGACCCCGAGAAGCTGGGGCGCCTCTTCTTCCCAAGGCAGAGGCTTAGCCAGGCCGACGTCGGGGTTCCAGCCTGGAGAGGCCCTGGGTAGAGCGCCTTGCTGGGCTGGATGTCTGATCACACAGCTGGAGGCTGTGGTTCTGAGCTGCTAAGCTTGGGCTAACTTGTTTGCAGCCCGGAAGACTGACACTGGGGCCACAGGGGACCTGAGCTCTCTCTCCTAAGCTCCTGGGCGGCGGCAGCCTTCCTGGGCTCGTGGCTGCATCGCGCCAACCTCTGCCTCTGTCATCGCGTGGCCTCCTCTGCTGCCTCTCTCGGGACACTTGTCACTGGATTTAGCCCCCCCCCCCGGGGGGGGCCTGATAATGCAGGATCTCATCACTGGATCCTTAACCTAATTACATCTGCAAGGACCCTTTTGCCAATAAGGTCACATTTGTAGGTTCCGGGTGGACCCGTCCTGGGGGCCACCATTCAGCCCATTACAACACCACGGTGGGGCGGGGAGAGGGGAGTCTGCTGTGGACGGCAGGGTGCACATCTGAGGCTGGAGGGGCAGAGGGGCTGGGTGTCCCAGTGCATGGCCTGCAGTGCTCAATGCGGGTGTCTCAGTGCCACGTCTCCGTGAGGACTCCGGCTGCTTTGTCACTCTGGTTCAGTTGCTGGGGTCCTCTGCAGAACAGAGGTTTCCTGAGGGGGCTCCCAGCTGCAGCCACACCCTGAGAAGGATGGAGGATCCAGATGGGGAAGGTGTGTCTGCGCCAGGGCTGCCGGTGGCCAGCGTCCCCTGTGAGCGTTGCAGGGAGCCGCCTGCAGCTTCTTCTGGGTCGTGGGAGACCGTGGGAATCTCGCGGGCTGAGGCTCCCCGTGGGGCTGGACGCCGAGGCCAGGGAAAGGTCAGGCAGTGAGTCTGCAGGCACACAGCACAGGGAGCCTCAGGTGGGCTGGCCACACACTGCACGATGCTGCCCCCTGACCTGGCAGCCTGGCATGAGACCCAGTGGACCCTGGGTGCTCCAGAGCCGTGCAGGCCAGAACGCCCTCTGGTAGGCGTGTGGGCAGCCCCTGGCCCGATGGCCCGGCTGGGCGTGGATGAGAGTGGGGGCTGGCTCTGGCCACCGGGACTGTGGGGCACGGGAGCCATGCTCTGCGGGAGGGGACAGTGCTGGTGGCGGGAGATAATGGGGATCCCCAAGGAGGGATTCGTGGCCTCCCGGGTCCTCCCTGTAAGAGCGAGACTGTAGAAAGGGAAGCAGCACGGCTCCCCGAGGGGGCCTGGGGCCTGCCTGCCCCCACTCCTCGCTCTGTGGCCACTTCCTTTGTTCTCCGCGCATCTTTTCTCAGGATAAGTCCCTTTCCTAAGTTGCAAATTGAAAACCCTAAGCTCCCTGCTCCCACCGGGGTGAATCCTCTGGCCGGGCAGGGCCCCGGGAAGCCGAGCCCTGAGACCTCCACTGCAATGCGTCCGCATCCCGGCACATCTCAGCCGCAGCGGCACTTGGTTTCCTAAGTGCGTTCCTTCCTCCAAAGCTTTCCTCTCAATAAACTCCAGCGGTCCCGTGAGCAGAGGGCCAGCTCTGGCGTGACGCCTCCCGGGGATGCTCTGGGCTGTCCCTCCTGCCTCTTCTGTTCCGTGTGGCGACATGGCGGGGATTGGGAAGGAGGTTTCCAAGCATCCATGGGAGCTGCCCGTCGGCAGGCGAGTCTGTGGCTTTCCTTTGCCTCTAGGATTGATTCCTGTGGGGTGATTGCACTTGGGGTCGGTGTTACTAGGAGTGACCTTGAGAAGCGAATTGGGAAATGGACGTTTTGAAAGCCTTTAATTCGCCTCTCCCAGTGGGCTCCGTGTCTAATATGGTCGTAACTGCCAGTTTATATGTGTCTCGATGACTTAACTTTATGCTTGGGCTTTGGAGAGAATTTACGGGAGCAGCAGTTTCAGATAAATTGTGGGAGGCCTGCAGTGAGGACGGGGGCCCCCAGGCGGGTCGCTGGGTGCCGTGTCCTCTGGGGGTCCCATCCTTGCTGTGCCCGGGGCGGCCTCGCGGCCGTCAGCTCACACTGCAGCAGAGCTGCGTCCAGGCGGTGGGTGTCCAAGGGGCCTCTCTCCTGTGGGCACATTGGTTCTGCTGACGCCAACACCCCAGTTCTGTTCCTGGGCAGCTCTGAGGCCGAGGTGAGTGGGGAGCCAGGTGGCCCCGACATGACAGCCTGTCATGAGGGACACTCACAGAGCCGTTCCTATTGTAGCAGATGTGGGAACTGTCAGCCCAAGGGGGGGTCCTGGCCCCCGTGCTTTGCTGTGTGGGGTTCTTTGAGGACGGCCGGCCTACCCTGACCAAGACCCTGACGGGTGCTCCCACGATGCTAGCAGACCCCTCCCCAGTGGGCCTGGGGTAGACCCAGGGGGCAAGCAGAGGGGGGGCCAGAGAAGGGCTCATCCCAGGGGAAGTTGGACCCAAAGGGGGAGGGGGAAGGGGAGGGGGAGGGGGAATGACTCAGGGGGCAGAAGGGGGAAGAGCCATAGGGGACGGGACGAGGGGAGAGCAGAAGGGAGGCTGAGGGGCAGACTCGGAGGAGGCCAAGCCAGGAAGACCCGGGGAAAGAACTGGGGGCAGCCCTGGGGGTAGAGGGGGAGGGGAGGTGTATGCTGAGGTGGGGCACAGCGCTGTGGGGAGCCTTCAGAGAGGTGAGCCCCGCCCCCAGCAAGGATGTACAGATGCTGGGCTGCTGCTGCTTCATCCTGGCCTGGTTCTTCCTCTGCCCGGTTGCCAGTAGCTGTCCAGCCCTCCCGGCTCTGTGCCGCAGGTCCCAGGGGACGGCTGGTGGCCTCAGCTCTGCTGTGTCTGTTCCAAGACTCTGAAGCTCCCTCTGGCTCGTGGTCCCCACAGTTTCTGTTGAGACGAGACTGGACTCTGGGTGCTGCTTGGGAAGGTGAGATGGGTCCCTGCCAAGCTCCTTAAAGGAAAATAAATTCGAGGAAGGTTAAACATTTTACTGTATGAAAGAGACCATAAAGATGCGGAGTGTAGACAGATGTGTCTGTATCCTGCAGTAAGGAAGGCCTTGGAAGGTGTGGCATTAGGGGCAGGAGGCAGAGGCGGCTGCAGAAGTGAGATTCAGCAACTTAAGAACTAACACATTTCCCCGTGGAGAAGACTACCATCGAGTCAAAAGACAGGTGCCAAAGAGGGGAGTGTCGGTGATGATACGGCAGGCAGCTTGTTGGCTTTGGTAACATACAAAAGCTATCACAGCACCTCCCACCCACGGGGACGGCCGCCATCAAAAAACAAGACAACAAGTGTTGGCGAGGATGCAGAGAAAGTGGAGCCCTGTGCGCTGTGGGTGGGAACGTAAAATGGTGCAGCGTCTGTGGAAAACAGTAGGGAGGTTCCTTAGAAAACTAAAAATAGAGCTACCATATGATCCAGCAATTGGATTTCTGGCATATATTCTAAAGAATTGAAAGCAGGGTCTTAAAGAGACATTTGTAGATCCATGTTCACAGCAGCGAAGACGTGGAAGCAACCTGGGTGTCCCTGGATGGATGAATGTGGTCCATCCACGTGATGGAGTATTTTATTCAGACTTAAAAGGAAGGAAACTCTGACACCTGCTACAACGTGGATGAACTTTGAAGGTATTATTAGGCTGAGTGAAATGAGCCAGTCGTGAAAAGACAAATTCTGTATGATTCCACTCATATGAGGTACTTAGTTAAATTCACAGAGACAGAAAGCAGACTGGTGGTTGCAGGAGGCTGAGGGGAGGGGGAATGGGGAGTTAACTGTTTAATAGGTATAGAGTTTCCATTTTATAGGATGAAAAGAGTTATGGGGGTGGATGGATGGTGGCGATCACTGCATAAAACGTGAATGACTTCATACCACTGAACTGTACACTTAAAATGGTCAAGATGGTAAATTTTGTTGTATGTGTTTTAACACAATAAAATGTATACTGAATGATAAAACAAAACAAACAAAAACAAAATCTTACCACACATCACTTAGAGGAAGAGAATTGCTCCAGGGAAATATGGACAAGGGACACAGCACCCATTAGGGTTGGTGTGAGGGGCACACCACACTGGAATGTAACCCAGGGGCAGTCGGGCAGTGAGGCCCACGTGGTGGCCCGGCTCAGCCATCCTCAGTCTGTGGCTTACACTTCCTGAACCACGATGACTGCTGAGGGCCAGCCATCACATCTGCACTCCAGCCTACAGGGAGGAGGAGAGAGGAAGGCAGGCTTGCTCTCCCTGCTTATAACCCATTGGCCAGAGCCTACATCTCAAGGTGGGAAATGCTGTGTTTCTTCCAGGGCACCATGTGAGCCTCTGAAGATTGGAGGGCTTTGCTCCCACAGGAAGAAGTGTGGAAGAAAGGTTATGGGGCGAGTGTGGCCTCTGTCATAGACACAAACAGGCAGGTAGTACACGGTGACGACCGTCAACCTCACCAGCACGCGGGGGATCACAGAGGCACAGCAGCCTTTTCGCCTGTCGGTGACTGTGTGGGTCCCGGGCCGTGTCCTCTGACCCCTTCTCAGCCTGCCCCCTGCCCAGCTGTGCGTCTGGGTGGGGATGCTGACCACCCAGCATCAACTGTGTTTCTCAGGCTCCTGGGTTGGTGGGCTCCCACCCGGCTTCAGCCAGCAGGAGGCTCTGGCGGGACACGGGCTGGTGGGGAGGGTACGTGTGCCCCTGTCTGGGTTCCGCCTCTGGCCGAAGCTGCTGTGGTTCCTGCCACCGCTCCAGCCCCCATCCCCTCCTCCCGGCTTCCTCTAGTGACCGCCCCACCCCCACCCCCTGAGCTGTCCCTCCAGCCTGGCCAGTGGCCAGTCCCCACTGACTTCTCAGCTCTGTCACTCCCTCTAGTTCCCTGCACCAAAGCCCCTCTGTTCCAGGTCCTCACGGGACCCTGCCTGACACAAGCGCTAACACCAGGGCTACCTGCCCTGGGGAGATGGGCCCTGCTCAGTCCTGCAAACCCCACGTCTGGAAATTAAAATGCATCCCCTTTTGTCTCATAACTCTGTATCAGAACATACTCTTGTGCCCGAGTGGGAGGACACGTACCAGGTTGTTCAATGCAGTTTTGTTCACGAGGATGAAACACCGGCACAGCCTTCCCTTGGAAAGCCCGTTAGTGGTGAGGTTGGAAGCTCAATTCAGCTGCTTCCACTGCAGGGGGCCCGGGTTTGATCCCTAGTTGGGGAGCTAAGGTCCTGCAAGACACACGGCACAGGCAAAAAAAAAAAAAAAAGAAAAAAGAAAAAAAGAAATGCATTTCTAATAGAACTTTACCATGAAACGATCGTTCACCAGGCTTTGTCTCATGTTTATGTTGTTTTCTCAGTTGTATGCTAATACTTATCACAATGATGACTCCGTCTGGAAGAAACTTTTAACACTCAGAGCCTCTCAGGCACAGGAGATTCTTTAAAAAGTTTTAAATCCAATTCATATAATACCGAACAATTGAGATCAAATATTAAAATATTGATGGGTGGAGCTTCCCTGGTGGCTCAGTGGTTAAGAATCTGCCTGCCAACTCAGGGGACACGGGTTTGAGCCCTGGTCCGGGAAGATCCCACATGCCACAGAGCAACTAAGCCTGTGCGCTGCAACTACTGAGCCTGCGCTCTAGAGCCCGTGAGCCACAACTACTGAGCCCAAGTGCCACAGCTGCTGAAGCCCATGCACCTAGAGCCCGTGCTCTGCAACAAGAGAAGCCACCGCAATGAGAAGCCCGTGCACCACAACGAAGAGTAGCCCCTGCTCGCCGCAACTAGAGAAAGCCCGTGTGCAGCAACGAAGACCCAACGCAGCCAAAAATAAAATAAATTTTATAAATAAATAAATATTGATGGGTGATCAATAAAAGACTCTGAAGCATAAAAATATAGTCCCTGAGGATACATCACACGAGGAAGTGGCGTGGAAATGGGAACTCAGGAAGGCAGAGGAGCCGTTTCTTGTGCAGTGGTCTGTCTGTCTGCTGACCGGGGCAGTCAAGGCAGAGCTGTTTGGAGGCCACGAGTGATGGGCTCGTTTTATTGCTGAATGTCCACAGTTACACTGTGCTGGCAATCCCGACCTCTGGACTCCTGTAAACTGTAGCTGCAGTTTTAGCTGTCGGCTTGGTTTTTCCTGATTCTCTTGAGAGGAGAGATCTTCAAGTTTGAGGCCCTGGGATGGGGGGCACCTGCCCCTCATAGCTCCTCCTGTCTGGACAGAACCTGGGGTTCTGAGATTATCTTTATTTGGTAGGCGAGGAAACGATAGTCCCATTGTGGCTGTTCTATGATTTTGAGGGTCCTGCCTCTCCCTGGAATTCTCCCCCACCTGCACAGCTGCCCGCTCTCTGCGTAGATCTCCAGCGGGACTGTGCGTTTCTGGATCTCAGCCACCCTGAGGTGTTCTCTATCCATATGGCCAGCCCTCATCCAGCCCCTTGTCCTCGTGGGACAGCTCCGCAGCCTCCCGACATGGGCCAGATCCTGCCAAGCAAGTGGGGCAGGCGGGCAGGCCGTCTTGCCAGTGGCTCACCAGGACATCCCCTGCCCCCAGAGGAAAAGCCCTCTGCTCAGAGCACCCCTGCACCGGCTCCCTCCCTCGAGGGGCCCAGGATGGGGTGGGCAGGGGCAGGTGGGCCAGGCCATCTTGCCAGTGGCTCACCAGGACATCCCCTGCCCCCAGGAAAAGCCCTCTGCTCAGAGCACCCCTGCACCAGCTCCCTCCCTCGTGGGGGCCCGGGATGGGGTGGGCAGGGGCAGGTGGGCCAGGCAGTCGGACTTGATACAGCTTGTTGAACACTCGGGATTGATGGCGCTCTCGCGGGACTGAAAGGCTGGGCGTAGAGTCTGCGGCTCCAAAAGGCAATTGTCTGGCTGGTCCCAGGATGCAGGGCTGAGTGAAGGGACGGAGGAGGGGTGGGGAGGGGCTGAGGGAGCTTTGCCGGGCCTTGGCTGGACCTGCTCCTTCAGCAAACGTTTCCCGAGCTCCTGCCACGTGCCCAGCCCCGAGACAGGGCAGCCCGGCCTTCTTGGACCTTGCCATCAGCTGGGCAGAGACCCGTGCTGCAGTCAGCCCTGGGGAGAGCACAGAGGAACGCGGCGGCGGGGGGGCGCCTTCCTGAGGATGTACACGGGCCTGGGGTCGGCGGCCGCCCTAAGGTGGACATGGAGAGATGGAGCCTCGGGTGAACAGAGAGGCTCCAGGGAGTGTCTCAGAGGAATCGGGACAGGAAGGGGGACCACAGTCCTCAGACCTCAGTCCTAGACTGTGAGTTCCAGGTGGGATGAATAAAAATAGATCCAACTGAGATGTGTGGGAAAACTGCAGAACATCGAGGTAGAGAGGAAATCTTAGAAGTTAAAAGACAGTGTAGCTCCAGAGACAGGGAAAGTCGGGTGGACTCTCTCAACGACCCCAAGTGCCACAGGACATAGGGAGGAAGAGCCTCAGTGCAGAGACGGTGACTGCAGCCCGGCTTTCATGCTGATGAACTCCTGCGAAGGGTGGGTTTCACCTTCTGTGGACCCTCCTTATAAGACTTATCATCATCAGATGTGTGTCGGCAAGAGGAAAAGAGAACTCAGGGTTCTCCCTCAGCGGAAGGGACAGCAGAAGCGGCCACAAGGATGGAAACTGGCAACGTGTTGACAAGTGTCATCAGGTGTTCATGGTTTGAGAACATGTGTGTCTAAAGCAGAGGTGACAGTAAAGCTCTAGAAGCAGTGTGAGCTCCGGGCACGAGCACGTATGAATTGTAGATTTTCTAGTATCCACGTTAAAATAAACAGTAAAAAGAAACAGGAGAGGAGGACTTCGCCTTCCAGCGCAGGGGGTGTGGGTTTGATCCCTGGTGGGGGAGCTGGGATCCCGGGTTCCTCCCTGCCAAGAACCAAAACTTAAACAACAGAAGCAATACTGTTAACAACTTCAATAAAAACTTTAAAAATGGTCCACATGATAAAAAACTTTAAAGAAAACAGGTGAGATTAACTGCAATAATATATTGTATTTAATCAGCTAGATTTAAAATATTGTGCTTTCAGCATATAATCAACATGCAGACTACGGGACCCAGTACCTTCACGCCACAGGCTTTGATGTCAGAGTGTTTTCCGCGCTGAAACCTCTCAATTCCGACTGCCCCTTTGCAGAGGGGTCGCCAGCCCTTGGGGTGGTGGCTGCCGCTGTGGAAGGGGAGCCTGGACGGCAGGACCAGAGGGAGGGGTCCGGGCTGTCCGCGGGCTGCCGTTGAGCCTGGGGATGTGCTGGCCTCGGCCTGTGACAGCAGGTGATGGGGGCACAGGTGTTATTCATACCTCGTGGATTTCCAGGCAGAGCTGAAGGTCTAGTGTTGGGGCGGCCGCCGTGCCCCGCCTGGGGTGGCGCCTCAACCCACGGGGGGGGTTCATTCCACACGGCCTCCAAGCCGTGACCATCTGGGGCCCGGGGGTTGGGCATTGGCTCTCCAGCTCGGGGGAGAGTCGGGCGGGTCCCTTGGGAGGTGGCCCTGGGGTGCTCCCTCAAGGTCAGCCAGGGTGACCAGGCCTTGTGGGAACTTAACCCTCCGTTTGATGCCAAGTTGCTTGAAATGAGTAGGAACGACTTGATTCTAACATCTTCCTGTAAAATCAGTGCTTGGGGATGAGAAGAGAAAGCCGCCTTCCTGGAGGCTTTGGAAAAAGGCCGGGACAAACCCCTCCTCCTGCTTTGCCACCGCGGCAGCGAGGGCAGGGGCTGCGTGCCAGGGGCCTGGCGCGGACGGCAGTGCCAGGGAGAGGCCACCCGGCAGACAGCTCGGGACAGATGCGCTTTGTGGATGAATACTGGTCGTCTGAACTCATGTTCATGTCATTTGAATTAGCGTTTTCATAAGCAATAGAGAAAGACAAAGGTTCTCGAGGAGAATTCCGTTCTGGAAGCCCAGAATCTCCTGTGGGAAGAGTTGGGCCCCGTCCTCGGCCACCCTCCCACCTGAAGCCTGTCCGGCTCAGCAGACACTTCAGAGCCCCACGTGTTCGGTGCACGTGGCCGTCCGCTCCCGACTGTTCCCGAGACCCTTGACAGAAAGGGGGTCAAGTGCCTGCCGGGATGTGAGTACAGCCGCTGCGTCTGCCGTCTGGGTTTATGTGGGTATATTTAAATTTCAGGTCTGTGCATAGATACTTTGGCCGTCTTTCCTCCTGAGCATACAAAGAGTTACTTTAAAACATAGGTTTCTGACAGATGTCTGTTCCTGTCTTAGCAGCTCTCAGCTCCTAAAAAATTAGAAGGCTTTTCTTTTTTGACAGATCTTTGCATCAGTTCTGGCTCTTTCTGTGTAATTGCACTCCGGTTATCCCTGGGGCTTTTTCTAAACTGAAGGGACTGAACTACGAACAAGATGGGCTACGTGTGACTGCATATCTCGTAACTGTAGGGTGAAAACACTGCCTTCGCTCTGAAGACATAGCCCCTCGGGTTTGCTTAGGGAGGGGCAGCTGTGTGGGCACGAGAGGAGGTCACAGGGCAGTGGGCCTTCCTCTGCCAGTCCTGCTTCTTCTTTTTAATTGAAGTATAGTTGATGTACAATATTATATAAGTTACAGGGGCACAGCACAGTGATTCACATGTTTTCTAGGTTATCCTCCATTTACAGTTATTATAAAATATTGGCTGTATCCCCTGTGATGTACAATGTATCCTTGTAGTTTATTTGGTACATAATAGTTTGTGCCTCTTAATCCCCTACCCCTATCTTGCCCCTCCCCACTTCCCTCTCCTCCCTGGTGACCACTAGTTTGTTCTCTGTATCTGTGAGTCTGCTTCGTTTTTGTTATATTCACTAGTTTGTTTTTACTTTTTTGATTCTACCTATAAGCGATGTCATGCAGTATTTGTCTTTCTCTGTCTGACTTATTTCACTTAGCATAGTACCCTGCAAGTCCATCCATGTTGCTGCAAATGGCAAGATTTCATTCTTTTTTGTGGCTGAATAATATTCCATTTTATATCTATTTCACATCTTCTTTATCTATTCCTCTGTCAATGGTTGCTTCCAAATCTTGGCTATGGTAAATAATGCTGCTATGAACATTGGGGTGCATGTATCTTTTCAAATTAGTGTGTTTTCATTTTCTTTGGGTATATACCCAGGAGTGGAATTGCTGGATCGTAGGAGAGTTCTATTTTTAGTTTTTTGAGGACCTTCCATACTGTTTTCCACAGTGATTGTACCAATTTACACTCCCACCAACAGTGTACAAGGGTTCCCTTTTCTCCACACCCTCTCCAGCATTTGTTATTTGTGTTCTTTTTGGTGATGGTCATTCTGACAGGTGTGAGGTGATATTTCACTGTGGTTTTGATTTGCATTTCCCTGATGGTTAGTGATGTTGAGCATCTTTTCACGTGCCTCTTGGCCATCTGCATTTCCTCTTTGGAAAAATGTCTATTCAGGTCTTCGGCCCATTTTTTGATTGGGTTGTTTGTTTTTTGGGTGTTGAGTTGTATGAGCTGTTTATATATTTTGTATATTAACCGCTTATCTGTCATGTCATGTGCAAATATTTTCTCCCATTGAGTAGGTTGTCTTTTCATTGTGTTACGGCTTCCTTTGCTGTGCAACAGCTTTTAAGTTTAATTAGGTTCCAATTGTTTCCTGTTGCCTTCTGTCGGCTCCTGTTCTAACCAGACACACCACCAGGCTGTGCTTCCCAGTCTGAGATCGCTGTGCTTTGGAGAGCTCTTTTGTTTCCTCTTGGTCACGAGAACACACGACAGCAAATGAAACGGTCATGTCGTGTTCTGACAGGACACATGGCCTTTTTCCTGGGCTTCCTTCTCTGCATAGGCAGCGTCCCGCCAAGGACAGGCCTCACCTCAGAGCCTCCCCCCCGTCCTCCTTAGGCCCCCCAGGCTTCTGCTGCAGGTGACCAAAGGGTTGTGTGTGGTTTTGTACCCTGCTGTCCCCCTGCCCCAGTGGGCTAAGGGCTGGGGTCTGTGGTCGCTGGGTTCCCGTGCGGCTGCCCAGTCCTGGACAGCCTCCTGCTCTGGACCGTGCCAGGACATCCTCAGCTGCTGGCCCGGCAGCCCCACCTGTGGCCCTGTCACCAAGCAGGCCTGGCTCCTGGCTCCTCACCCTGGGGGACGGGCAGGGGCTGACAGCTGCTGGGTCGAGGACCAGCCTCCTGGCACGGCCTTCCCGAGTGACCGTCAGCAGCTCGAGGGCAGCCTCATCCCATTTCCCCGTGGGCCCTGAAAGGCGGTGACAGCTGCCTGTCTCCCTGCCCAGTGCTGCCCCCTGTGCCTTGGTGGTCAGCCCGTGGTGGGCTTGGGCCATGGCCAGGGACCTGCCAGTGCACCCCCAGGGGCGTTCCAGGCATAACTGCCACAGGGGTTGGCCCTCTTCCTCCCAGAGCTGGGGGCGTCCCCGGCAGAGGGCTGGCAAGAGCACGGGGGGAAGTGGGTGGGTGGCCTCTGGCCACATTGTCACGTCCGCTCCCTGGGCCTCCTGGGTTCACCCGACTCTGCCCCTGGGCATCCTCGCTGACCCCAGGCTGGACACCCAGCCCCTCCCTGAGATGGTGCCCTGGCCCGTCACCTCTGTCCCCAGGCAACCCCTGATCTGTATTCTGTCATTACGTACAGATTGCATTTTCCAGAATTGTGTATAAGTGGAATCAGTCTACCTGGGTCGGCTTCCAGTCACCCTACATGTTTTGAGGCTCACCCACGTTGGAGGGTGTCAGTAGCTCCCTCCCTTTTATTGCTGAGGTGGGTTCCGCCGTGTGGACGGACTGCAGCTTGTTTGTCCATCGCATGTAATGGACGTGTGGGTTGTTCCCAGGTTCTGACTGTTACAAATAAAGCGGCTCTGAACGTGCGTGCGCAAGTCTCTGTGTGGACGGCGGCTTTCACTTCTCTTGGGACAGCTGGGTGTAGAACGGCGGGTTCATACGGTCGGTGAATGTTTAACTTTTTGAGAAAACTGCCAAACCGTTTTCCAAAGGTTGGACCACTTAGCATCGGCACCAGCTGTACGAGGTTCTAGTCGCCCTGCACCCTTGCCAGCACTTGGTGTGCTCAGGTTCTAAACTTTAGCCATCCTGGCAGGTGTGAGGTGGTAGGTCACCGTGGCCTGAATTTGCACTTGCCTGATGACCACGTGTTGAGCATCTTTTCGTGTAGGTCTCCTTTTTTTTTTTAACATCTTTATTGGAGTATAATTGCTTTACGATGGTGTGTTAGTTTCTGCTTTACAACAAAATGAATCATTTATATATATACATATGTTCCCATATCTCTTCCCTCTTGCGTCTCCCTTCCTCCCACCTAGGTCTTCTTTAGTTGTGTCTGTTCAAATCTTTTGCCCATTTTAAAATCCAGTTGTCTTCTGACTGAGGTGTAACAGTTCTTCTGTATCTCAGGTGTAAGTCCTCTGAAATAGACATGTTTGACAAATATCGTCTCCAGGTCTGTGGCTTGACTTTTCATTTTCTTAGCAGAGCAAACTTCTGAATGTTGGTGGAGTCCAGTTTATTTATTTGTTTGTTTGACTAGTTCATGCTCTTTGTGAGCTATTTAAGAAAACGTTGCCAAGCCCAAGGTCACTAAGATTTTTCTGCTTGGGGGTTGACGGTTGTGTGTGTGATGAGCGAGGCTCCAGGATCATTTTTTTGCACATGGCTGTCCGATTTTTCCAGCACTTTTTGTGGAAAGGATTCTTCTTCTCCATCGCATTTCTGCGGTGTCTTGTCAAAAATCAGTTGGCCGTGTGTGTGTGGGTTTATTTCTGGACTCCATTCCGTGGCATCCCCAGGCACGGTAACAGCCAAGACCATCCCTCTCTATGCCCAAACGCCCGCTTGGCTGGGCACTGACTGTAGGCTGGTTCTAAACACGGGAGCCCAAAGTGCAGCATTCACACCATTGGGAGGATGTAACCAGGTAATGAGAAGAGGGAACACCGCCTTGTGACACTAAGTCTGTGCCCTTGAGGAAGAATATTCCAAGCATCCAAGGAGAAAAGGACTCTCCTTTGGGTAACCGTTCTGGTCTGGATGGCCCTGTTTGCCCTTCCTCCCCGACTTGGGCCACCTTCTCACCTGAGCCCTCAGGTGGCCCCCTTGTGGACACAGGCTGAGGGCTTGTCTCAGATGCTCTACCCTGCCTGCCTCCCAGATGGCCCAGCACTTAGGACCTGCCCTGCCCGGGCCCCCACTTCAGCCCAGACCTTCAGGAGGTGGCCGCTGACTGGCACGGGGGCCAGCCTGTTTGCAGGAGCTGCCCAGGCTCCCGCCTCTCCCCACCTCGAGGGAGTCGGGGTGGGCACACGGCGGGGGTGGGGCGTCCAGAGCGGGAGCCCACGGGCTGTTCAGCTTTTGCCACTGTTGCGGATTCACGTGAAAAGTTTTAATTATCTGTCCACTACTGCTGAAGGGAGTCTTTTTATTTTGTGTGGCGTGTGGTTTTGCCCTGACCTGAGAACCTGCATCTGAATTATTTCGCCGCAGACCCTGTCCTTGTTCTCTGAGCAGACACCCAGTTGTTTCTCTTCTGCTATATGTCAGAACATCCACCTGTAGTTTTTCCTCTAAAAATGCATAAAAACCAAATACAGGCTCTTGCTGGACTGTATTGCAGGTAACTTTTATCCTCTGGGGAAACGGCACATTGGTGAGAACAGGCGTTCTGTTGGGATGGCTGTCTTTAAATGGTGAGAGCTCATTGTCTCTGATCCGTGCTGTTAGTGACGAGCAACCTGTGAGTCAAGTGCTTCTAAGTTTTATTTGATAAACTCAGCAGCAAGTGTAATAAAAAGGAGAATTTGCCAAGGGAGCTTGGTGTGGGCCCCAGCGAATCTGCAAGCCGACTGGACGGCCTGGAACCGGCTGGGCCCACGGGTCCAAGGGCCCCTCTGCCCTCTCCCTGCCACCACCCCATTCCCCACTCCCTTCTCCCCACTCAACACCCCAGACCAGGCCCCTCCCCCTTCTCTCTGCTCCAAGTCGCCCCCCTGCTTCTCCCATAAGGAGCAGAATCCCAAACCTAACAGGTTTGAACACGAAGACCCAGACTCCAAATCCGTGTTGCGAACTCTTCCCCCCGTGTCGTGTTCCACGTCAAGACCCTGTCGCCTTTCCTGTGCAGCACTTTGGTGGAGTGGGCACCGTGTCCTCTTGTGGAACCATCTGGAACCCTCCGCATCACACAGAAAGGTCGGCAGTACTGACACCAGCCCTGCACGGACACAGGCCAGGGCGCGGCGCCCATCCTGCTTCCGTGGGGCCGTCAGAGGGAGGCCATCAGAGTCAAGGGCGGGGCAGGGGGACAGCCTCCAAGGGATGCGAGCTGGTGCCCTGGGCAGCACACCACGGGGGGCCCACGGCAGCACCTCTGTGACGAACAGAGGCAGGATCCGGATCGTGCCCTCCCTCTGGGCGAGCCGTTCACCAGGCCCCTCCCGCATCCCTCCGGACTCGGCCAGCAGCGTTCGG
This sequence comes from Leucopleurus acutus, assembly GCF_964270905.1. Taxonomy (NCBI): domain Eukaryota; kingdom Metazoa; phylum Chordata; class Mammalia; order Artiodactyla; family Delphinidae; genus Leucopleurus; species Leucopleurus acutus. The sequence continues at coordinate 1,522,552 of NC_139146.1, read as the reverse complement.
GTCCGGGACCGCCTCCGTCCTGCAGGTGTGTCCCCTGCATTGACGGAAGGCTTGTGGGAAGAGAGTGTCCAGAACACGGGGTGAGGCTTGTTCTCGGAAGCACAGGATGCGAGCGGGGAAACCCGCGGCCCCCTCGTGTGACCCAGGGCGCGTGAACCTGACTCCCTGTCTGCGGCCTGGGGCGTCCGGGCATGCTCTGGAGGACCCAGAATTGTGGGCATTTTCACCTCCGTGTGTCCGTAGGGCCTTGGGCGGAGCTGCTGCCCAGGGCAAGTTCACACAGTAAGTGGAAAGAAGCTGGAAAAAGACACGGTGGTCCCCTCTCCTGCCTGCTTGTGCTGTGGGGCACCTGGTCGTCAGGGTGGGGAGCAGGGAAGGTGCGTTCCTTTCTCGTGGCTCCTGTGACCACAGGTAGGTGGCTGAGAACAACAGGAATGTATTCTTTCACAGCTCAGGAGACCACGGTCTGAAAGCGAGGTGTTGGCAGGGCTGGTTTCTTCTGGAAGCTCTGAGAGAGAGTCTGGCCCTTGTCTCCTCCAGGTTCTGGGGGCTCCAGGCGTTCCTCGGCCTGTAGACGCGTCACTCGGATCTCTGCCTGTTTCTCCCGTGGCCTCTCCTCTGTGTGTATGTCCCCTTCCCTCGTAAGGACACTTGTCATAGGAGGTGGGGCCACCCGGGTAATCCAGGAGGGTCTCATGCCAAGACCCTTACCTTCCTTCCATTGGCAAAGACCCGTTTTCCAAAGAAGGTCACATTCACAGGTTCCACGTGGACTTTTGAGGGCCACCTATCCCACCTGCTACAGGTGAGTAGGGAACACCTCGGGGGTCCCAGCGCAGGTGATGGGGAGCCCCTTCGCCTTGTCCCAGGGAGTCTCTGTACAGCAAGTTGGGTCCTGATCCTGGCGATGCTGCCGCACTGCACAGTCCACACCTGCCCACGGCTTTGGTGAGGTCATATGGCGGTTGCAGAGCCGACCCTCACCGCTGCAGACAGAAGGCCCAGTGTAGACCGTGTGTCTGTCTACGGGGCTGTGGACGAGTAGATCTGGTCAGACCCGAGAGCGCCTCGGCAACTTCACGCGCGTGTGGAAAGATGGCGGGAGCAAAGGAGACTTACAGATAGACGAATGGCAGCACACGGAAGGATGCTCTACGGCCTCGGTCACCAGGGAAACGCAAGTCCAGATGACACAGCACTTCACGCCCACCGGGACGGCTAGAATCAGAAAGCCAGATGGCAACAAGTGGTGGGGAGGACATGGAGAAATTGGACCTTCAACACTGTTGTTACGTGATCAGTTTTATTGAGATGTAATTGACGTGCAGCGCTGCACGAGTTAACGTGTGCAGCATGAGGAACTGACTTACACACATCCCGAAATGGGCATCACAGTAAGTTTAGTGAACATCCATCTTCTCATATAGATACAACATTAAAGAAATAGACGACATTTTTTCCCTGTGATGAGAACTCCTAGGACTTTCTTAACTTTCACATATAACACACAGCAGTGTTAACTATATTTATCATGTTGTACATCACATCCCTAGTACTTCTTTATCTTACAACGGGAAGCTTGTACCTTTTGACCCCCTTCGTCCAGTTCCCCCTCCCCACACTGTCCCGCTTCTGTAACCACAAATCTGATCTTTTTTTCTATGGGTTTGTTTGTTTGTGAAGTATAATTGACCTACAACACTATGTTAGTTCCTGTTACACAACACAGTGATTTGATGTTTCAAAATGATCACCAGGATACGTCTAGTTATGATCTGTCAGCATACAAAGATATCACGTAGTTCTTGGCTGTATTCCCCACACTGTACATTTCATACCCATGGCTCATTTATTTTGCAGCTGAAAGTTTGTCCCTCTTAATCTCCCTCACCTATTTCTATCCTCCCCTCATCCCCCTTCCCTCTGGAAACCACCTGTTTGTTTTCTGTATCTATAACTCTGTTTCTGTTTTGTTATGTTAGTTCATTCTGTTTTTTTAGATCCCACATATAAGTGAAATCATACAGTATTTGTCTTTCTCTGTCTGACTTACTTCACAAAGCATTATACCCTCTAGGCCCATCCATGTTGTCTCAAAAGGCGACATTTCATTCTTTTTTCTGGCTGAGTAATATTCCATTGTGTATATGTACCACGTCTTCTTTATCATTCATCTGTGGATGGGCTCTTAGGTTGGTTCTATATCTTGGCTGTTGTAAATAATGGTGCAATGAACACGGAGGTGCAGATATCTTTTTAGATTAGTGTTTGCATATTCTTCAGATAAATACCTAGAGGTGGGATTACTGCATCATATGGTAGTTTTATTCTTAAGTTTTTGAGGAACCTCCATACTGTTCTCCACAGTGGCTGCACCAATTTACATTCCCACCAACAGGGCACAAAGGTTCCCTTTTCTCCACACCCTCGCCAACTCTTGTTATCTGTGTTCTTTTTGATGACGGCCATTCTGACAGGTGTGAGGTGATATCTCATTGAGGTTTTGATTTGCATTTCCCTGATGACTAGCGATGTTGAGCATCTTTTCATGTGCCTGTTGGCCATCTGCATGTCTTCTTTGGAAAAATGTCTATTCAGATCCTCTGCCCATTTTCTGAGTTGTTTGTTTTTTGATGTTGAGTGGTATGAGTCCTTTGTACACTTTGGATATTAACCCCTTATCAAATATATCGCTTGCAAATAACTTCCCTCATTCAGTAAGTAGCCTTTTCATTTTGTTAATAATTTCCTTCACTGTACAGACACATTTTAGTTTGAGGTAGTCCCATTTGTTTATATTTACTTTTCTTCCCCTTGCCTGAGGAGACGAATCCAAAAAACTATTACTATGACCAATGCCGAAGAGCATACTGCCTAGGTTTCCTTTTAGAAGTTTTATGGTTTCAGGTCTTACATTTAAGTCTTTAATCCATTTTGAATTTATTTCTGTAGATGGTATGAGAGAGTAGTCCAGTTTGACTCTTTTGCACGTTGCTATCCAGTTTTTCCCAACACCATTTATTGAAGAGGCTGTCTTTCCCCCACTGTATATTCTTGCCTCCCTTGTCGTAGATTTATTGCCCATATAAGTGTAGGTGCATTTCTGGGTTCTCTATTATGTTCCATTGAGCTGTGTGCCTGTTTTTGTGCCAATATCATACTTTTTTGATTACTGTAACTTTGCAGTATAGTTTGAAATCAGGGAGTGTGATACCTCCAGCTTTGTTCTTCTTCCTCAAGATTGTTTTGGTTCTTCAGGGTCTTTTGTGTTCACATACAAATTTTCGAATTATTTGTTCTAGTTCTGTGAAAAATACCATTGGTATTTTGATAGCGATTGCATTGAATCTGTAGATTGCCTTGGGTAGTATGGTCACTTTAACAGTATTATTTCTTTCAGTGTATGAACACGGTATATCTTTCCATCTGTTTGTGTCATCTTCAGTTTCTTTCATCAGCGTCTTATAGATTTCTAAGTACAGGTCTTTTACCTTCTTAGTTAAATTTATTCCAAGTTATTTTATTCTTTTTGATGTGATTGTAAATGGGATTGTTTTCTTAGTTTCTCTTTCTGATAGTTCCTTGTTAGTGTATAGAAATGCAATAGGCTTCTGTATATTAATTTTGTATATGGCAGCTTTGCTGTTATATGATTGTTAAGTGGTGCAGCCACTTTGGAACACAATCAGTTCCTCGAAAAGTTTAACGCAGTTACCACATGACCAGGAATTCCACTTCTAGGTTTATGCCCAAGAGAAAAAGCATATCCACACAAAAACCTGTTCATGGCAGCATTATTCATAATAACCAGGGTAGAAACAAATGCCCACCACCTGATGAACGGATCAACAAAATGCAGTCCATCCACATGGTGGAATATTATTCAGCTATAAAAAGGAGTAAAGTACTGACACATGCTACTGCATGGATTAACCTTGAAAACACGCTATGTGAAAGAAGCCAGACATGAAAGGTCACATCTTGTACGATTCCGTTTACTTGAAATACCCAAATTAGGCAAACCCGTAGAGACGGTAGATGAGGAGCTGGGGGAGGGACGACTGGAAATGGGTGTGAGGCTTCTTTTGGGGGCAATGGAAAGGCTCTAAAGTTAGATCCCGGTGACGGTGCAGACTCTGTGAATATACTAAACCCTCTGCACTGCATACTTTAACCGGGAGGGTCTTACGGGATGTAAGTCACATCTCAATAAAACTGTTTCTAGAAGCCAGGATTACACTCTTTGGAGACAGGGTGGCTGGGCTCATCCCAACCCGTTGGAGCCGCCTGTGCACAGGTCAGCACCACCCAGGTGGCCCCGGGTGAGCTGCTGTCAGAGGGTCTGGGCCCGAGGTGGCAGCAACCACACTGGGTTTCTAAGTCCTTGGGTCCCTCAGGGGTCTGGAACTATGCATCACCCCCTCCTGCTCACCAGGGGCCTCCCTCATGGTGGCTTCCGGTGACGTCCGATCTCTTAGGTCCTCCCAGCGGGACATCCCTCGGGATTCCATGTTCCTCCCCAACCAGCGTGTCCCTAGGACCCAGGAGTGGCCTCTGCCAGTCCACTTCATCCCAGCCCGGTGGGGTGATGTGCCCAGGAGTGGGGGGACCCTCATGGGCCCCAGGCTGGGTCGGCAAAGCAGAGATCAGGGTGACCACCTGCAGTGATCAACGTGGCCCGGAACCCGGGACCCCTGGTTGGGTCTTTTGATTGCTTCTCTGATTAAACAAATAAGTTCAGTTCACATGCGTTCTGATTAAGTCACTCAAATCCTTTCTGAAGGAGAGGAATAATTCACAATAAGCAATTTAAATTTCCACTTCCCACGAGCGGACTTCCATCCGTCCTCGAAGCTGAGAGGATTGCGACCTCCCCTGGGCTGTTTCCTGGGCTGCTGTCCGCCAGGCCGGGCCAAGCCCAGGACTTGTCCCCGCAACGGGGCATGGCCAGTGGCACCCCAAAGGCCCAGGGCCCCTGGGACAGTGTCCTGTGGCTGTTAGCAGAATGTGAACAGAATTGATTGGCATCCTAACAGGTTTACTATGTAATAGTCTTAAAAATAACATGCTTTTTAAAGAATCTTAAGCCTATTGAAATTCAAAGACAAGATCTCCTGCAGTGTGAAAGCCCAACTGTCAGATACCATTTGTTCCATTTGGTGCTGCGGTGACACTCCCCCTCGAGGTCTGTTGCCACCCTGGGCTCTTTTCCTCTGCAGTTACGGAAGAGCTTCTTTCTGACCCACGGCAGCTGCTGCGTTGAGTTTCTTGCAATCAGTGCTCTTGGCATGTCGTCACACAGCACTTGATTGAGAGTTTTATCTGAGAAGCCACTTTCCTTCTGAAAACCCTTCACTAGCTGCTCAGTTACCTCCAGGCATCGTGTCTGCAAATACTGCGGCCAAGGCAAGTGTGGTCACCTGGGATGTTGCAGGACCCCGAGCCCAGGTGCTCCCCTGGAAGGGGGGTGTCCAGCCCGATAGGGGATACCTCATCCTCACGGGGCCAGTCCAGCCTCCTCCCAGGGCTGGGGGCTTGATATTCCAGAGAACTTCCTCCCATGGTGGGGGTCCATCTCCAGATGAGACTACAGCAGAATTATAAAGGGGCCCCTCGCTGTGCCCCACGGGCAGGGACCCTCTGCAGTCAGAGGGTTTTCTCCTGAGCCATTGCTGGGCTGCTCTCCAGAGTGGCCGGCAGTGAGGAAGCTGCCCCCTCGGAGCTGGCTGTGGATTTCACTACAACTGAGACCAAGTCAGCTGGGAGGAGCACCGCTCGGTGAGACAGCAGGTGCAGGGAACTGACTTACTGGATGTCTAAACTGGTCCCAGAATCTAAAGCTTTGAGGGTACTAATTTAGCAGACCATCTGGGAAGCTGCAGAAGCCTGGGCTTGCCTCAGGGCAATCCACGGTCAGCTCTGCGTAACAAGGTTCTTATAAAACATCATTTTGGACAACACTGGTTATAGAGATAAAAGTATTTGAAACAAAAATTTGCTGAGGTTTAAAACTGTCTCAGGGCTTCCCTGGTGGCGCAGTGGTTGAGAATCCGCCTGCCAATGCAGGGGACACGGGTTCCAGCCCTGGTCCGGGAAGATCCCACATGCCGCGGAGCAACTAAGCCCGTGCGCCACAACTACTGAGCCTGCGCTCTAGAGCCGACGCACAACTACTGAGCCCACGAGCCACAACTACTGAAGCCCGCCCACCTAGAGCCCGTGCTCCGCAACAAGAGAAGCCACTGCAATGAGAAGCCTGCGCACCGCAACGAGGAGTATCCCCTGCTCGCTGCAACTAGAGAAAGCCCGCGGGCAGCAACGAACACCCAACACAACCAAACAAAAATAAAATTAATTAATTAAAATAAAATAAAACTCTGTCTCAGAATTCAGGTGAATCTCAGGTGTGGATAAGATTTCAGGACTAAAAAAAAAAAAAAAAAAAGATTTCAGGACTATTTTTTGCTGGGGTAACTGGACCCTAGGTGTAATTACATTTTGCATCTCCCCCGTCCCTCCAGATTTCTCTGGGATGTGGTGCCTTGTTTTTGGGTGTCCACTTTCAGCCCCAGGCTGTGTTGGGGGAGTGGCCTCGGGCACTGTCTGAGCTCACTGTGAGGTTGGGTTACGTCCACTCACCCGGGCTTCCTGAGTACCACTCGACTGGTGTGGTGTTTCAGTCCTTGCCTTGCTGTGCTAAGGAGGAGGTGCCCCTCCCACCAGAGAGGGACTTGCCCTCTCACAGGCACCCCTCCTGTGGAGTAGGGGGGAGCATTCCATTCTGTGTCTGGACCATGTGTGTCCACTTTTCCTCCCAGAATTCATTCCACAGCTGGCTCAGTGGAGGTTTTCTGGAGTGGAGGTGCCTCTCCAAGCCCCCTAACCCAGACTCCAGCCCAGGCCCCAAGCTGGAGGGCTTGGGGAGGGCCTCCCCTGGCCCACTGGGAACCAAGCCCATAGCCAGCGCTGCGCCATTTTTGAGCCTGAGTCTGGAGAAGTGCTTCCCACCAGCCAGGCCTGGCGCTGGCCACGTGTCCTCAGGTCGGGGCCAGGGGTCGGGGCTCTGAAGGGTCAGCGACTAGGGCTGGGCCTGCTCTGGGTGCTGGACTGTGGGCCAGGGCTGGCAGGCCGAGGGGCCAGGTCCACTTCTGCAGGCGGGCGGTTGAGCGGCCCAGACCCCCAAGTCCGCGCCGGCGCGCGCGCGCGCGCGCGCACACACACACACACACACACACACACAGACACACACACCCCGCAGGTGCACACACGGGCAGTGGGTGGTTCAGCGCCTCCTGGCGGGCCCTGGAGAGACGCCGGCGTCCTTACCCTCGTGCTCGCCTGCGTTTCTGGGGCTGCTGGTCCTCGGCCTAACACTGCGACCTCCCCACCTTCAGGGGCAGCGGCCCCGAGGCCCAGCCTCGCTGCGCCCTCCTGGCCGTCGCGACTTGGTCCTGCGCTGTGAGATGTGGGGGGCCCCGCGTTTGGGGCCCCAGTGTCTTCCTCCTTCCCCTCCGCACGCTCGCTCTTCCGGGCTCACCTGGACACCTGCGCCCCAGGGCCCCTCCGCGTGCCCTGCCCTCTTCCCCTTTCCGGTTCTCCGCACCCCGGCCCTTGCGCCCTTGCCCACCTCCCCGCCCTTCTCTGGGCGCCCCCTTCTGCCTGACTCGAAGGACCCAGGGGCCCGTGGGCAGCGGGCACGCGCGGTGGCTGCGCCTGTCCCCGACCTGGGACTCCGGGTGGAGGGGTTGCTCTCACCCTCGCTGTGGGTCACGCCTCCTCCTGGGGTTGAGGCCCCCGTGGGGCTCTGCCAGCAGGACGTCGGGGCGTGTTCAGCCGAGTTCCGGGACAGGGCGCTGGGGGTGGCAGCGATGCTCGCAGGAATGACGTGGTTCCTTAGCGTCTCATTTCTCACTTATCACGGTCAGTTGACTCCACCGCCGCGATGACTGCACCAGGTGCAGACCCCCCGGGCGCCGTGCGAGGTACCCCGTGTGCTTTAAGCCCACTTTGCAGGTGATAAACTGAGGCTGGGGTAAGGTCACGGCCGGTAAGGTACTGAGCAGGACTTGAACCTGGAGCCCACCCTGGACCCGTGTCCAGCACGCATCCTCTACATTCGGTGCCCACCTGGTTCCTCTTGCCACCTGAGCCTCAGACTCTGCTCCCATGCTCTGGAGGGCCCTTGATTCCTCTAACCGAAATGGCTTGTTTTGTTATTATTACCATAGGGGTAAAATAGTTATTGATGCAACTCGAACGTAAAGCCATCAGCCTTTCCTGGGCAAGCACTTGGCAGTGTTTTGCGGCAAAGGGCTGCGCCCTTGAGGCAGCAGGGTTCACAGCGGCCTGGCTGGCCTCCGCACAGCTAAGGACAGGCCACCTGTGGTGCCAGGTCGGGCTGTAGGCGCGTGTGGGGCCAGCTGACTGTCCGCTGGCACCTGCCCAGGGTGGGTGGGTCCTGGGGTTCGGCAGTGATCCAGTCTGCAGCCCAGGACAGGGCCAGCCTCCCGGGGGGAGGGATGCTCCCTGGGCATACAGACTTGACATGTGGTGTCTGTGCAGGCTGACCCCCTGTGGGCCCGCGAGCCTGGACCCTGAGCCACAGAGTCTGAGGCCTGCTGGGACCTGCTGGCTCACCCTCCGGGCCACATGGTGCCAGCCGGGATGATGGCTCTGTGCTCTCTTGTCCCCATCACCCAGCAGGAGCCAGTAGGGAAACTGAGTCACGGGAAAAGGCCTTCCTCTGTCGGGGGGCCAAGTGACAGGTGAGACTGCTTACTGGGTGTGGGATACTGGGTGGATTTGTGGATCTCGCTCTCTGAGCCTGAGTTTTTCCTTCTGTAAATTGTTGGATTAGGGGAGTTAGATGACACACATTCAGCGCTGGGTGGTTATCTTTGTGATTAAACTGCACGCAAACCCTGCCCACCCATTCCTACAACCACCAGGGATGGGCCCCCCTCTAGTCTTGGTAGGAAGCCGCTGGCTGCCCCAGGGGCTCCCTGATGGGGGGGTGCTCAGGGGCAGCCTGAGCGAACCACGGGCATGGTGATGTGCCTCTGGTCGGTCCCGTACCTAGGCCTGAAGGCCACAGGGAGGGCAGGTACCCGAGTCCTGAGAGAGAGCAGGGGCCGGAGGGGCACCCACTGGGAGCCCTGGTGGAGAAGCCTGGAGGGGGGAGGGGGCAGTTGAGTGGGGGTGGGGCGGGAGTCACCAGCCACCCGCCATCCACGGGCCAGATGGCAGGGCTGCCACCATGTGACCACAGGAGTGTGTGCCTATCTGGGGCGCCAGATCCGCTGATGGTGGCTGGTGGTGCCGCCAGGTCAGCGCGGTGTACCGACGCACTTCTGTGGACAAGGCCGACCTTGGGGATATGGGTCATGGCCAGCCGGGCCCTGCAGAACTCAGAGGGGACAGAAGCGTGGTGGAGAGTCGCAGGAGGATCTGGGTGAGTGTTTGGAGGAAGTGAGGGCTCCCAGCCCTGGTGACCAGTGGTCAGTGGGTTTCCTTGGCAGTCCAGTGTGGCCTGGTCAGCTTCTCCCGCGCCCAGGGCCTGAGGATCAGCGGGTGGTCGGACGCACAGCATGGGGAGCAGCCAGGTTCAGAGTGTGTGACCTGAGGCTTTTCGCTGGTTTCTCTGCGATGCTCTTGGATTTGGGTGTGGAGTGGGGAGTCTGAGGCTTTACTGGAAAACTGGTCCAAGCGAGGCCCAGGGCCTGGGCTGGGCTCTTAGGCACCCAGCCCTCACGCCTGCGCTCCCTGCGCTCTGTCCAGCTGAAAGGCCCACCTGGGGGTCCAGCGAGATCCGCAGGGCTCTCTTTTGCTGAGTGTCAGGGTGGTGGGGGTCCCGTGGGGTATTACGTCTCGGGAACCAGCGTTCGGAGCCCAGGTCGTGTCCTGGGACAGCTGCTGGGGGGCTGCTGGCGGGGCAGGGGGCTGGGACTCTGCACAACCGGGGCTGCACTCCATTGCTGAGCTTGCGAGGCGGGTGTGAGGGGGCTGGTCCTTTCTGACCTGGCCGTGCTGCCTGTCCTGCCATCTGTCCCGCCCACCTGTCCCACCATCTGCCTTCTCTTCTTGTTCCCTTCCTGGAGCTTGGCTGTGACTGCGCTGCTGCCCTGCAGTGACAAGGCATCCTTCTAAGGTTCTTCCACTGCAGTGTTTACTTCCTATTTGGGAAGCAAGAGGCGCGAGAGGGATCCTGCCCTGGTCACTCTCACCTCCTCCTCTCTCCCACATGGGCTCCTGAGTATCCTTAGAGTGAGACCTGGGCTGGCTGCCAGCCCTGCCGTGTCCACTGATGTGACCTTGGCCATTAGTCTTCTTCATCTGGGTCAACACTGGGCCACCTCACAGAGGGGTCTGGCTGGTACCCCCTGAGGCACAAGCAGTGCTCCGCACCGGGCTAGGGACACTCGCGGTTCATGCCACATTCTGCCGCAGCCCAGCTGGCCAGCCTCACAAAGGCTGGGTCCCTCCAGCATTGTCACACGCCTGGCTCAGACGGGCTCCTGAGGGCGGGGCCTGAGCTCACACCCACCTGCATCCTGTATCCCACATCTGCATTCACATCTGCATCCCGCATCCCCATCCTGCATCGCAGGACAGGTGTTTGAATGAATGGATAATTTCATCAGCTTAACAGAATTAGTTCTGAGTTAGTCAGCCTTTGCACTTTGGACTGATTCAGTACTGCTGTGTTTTGGGGTGTTTGAGGCTTCTTTGGGGCTGCTTGTTCACTACTCTTCTAACCTCCTAAGCTAAATGCTACCTTCATTAATTTTATTTTTGTCTTGTAACACTGGAATCTGTCATTGCTATGAATTTATTGTGAGAAAATATTGACGTCGTTTGCCAAAAAAGACATTCCTACTGGGCTCTATTTTATTCTCTTATAGTTTTTATTTCAAAATTGGGTGAGTACTTCTTCGTATTTATATCAATTGATTTTCTTTGCTGTGGACATTTTACTTAGGGACATTTAAAAGTCTAATTTAGGGGCTTCCCTGGTGGTCCAGTGGTTAAGACTCTGCGCTCCCAGTGCAGGGGGCCCGGGTTTGATCCCTGGTCAGGGAACTAGATCCCACATGCCGCAACTAAGAGCCCACACATCGCCACGAAGATCCTGCATGCCGCAGCTAAGACCTGGTGCTGCCAAATAAATAAATAAATAAAAGTCTAATTTATAATTTGATTTTAAATGTTGTTGAACGAGGCTTCCTGATTCAAACCAAAGAGAGAGAGTTCCTGTTCCGAATCTTTACCTTCCTCCAGTCGGCAGGCCTTCGAGTTGGCCTGAGGGTGACCCTGCCCTGCTGGACCGATTTAGTCCTGAGTGATGAGCCGGCTGGAGACTGCTGTGTTTGCTTCATTCTCTGCATACTTAGAAATGGAAATGTAGCACCAAAATTTTCTTTTGGATTCTGTTAATCAGCACAGATTGAGTTTTGTAAGTTGTGTTCATTCATTTCCTGGACTTCTGCCCGGAGGTTCTGTCTCCCTAGCGTCTGGGGTGTCCGGGTGAGTATGGCGGCCGCACTCGGTTAAGATTCTCCTGCTGCTCCTTGGCATCCCCGGGAGACACAGGGAACTTTGGATTCTTCTTTGGAAATGCCAGTCCTGAGGGGGCTGGAAAGCTGTCTCAGAATATCACTTAAAATTTAAAAATCAAAAAAAAAAAATCAAAAAAAATTTAAAAATCACACAGATCTTTTGTGTCTCAACAAAATAAAGATAATTGTTAGGTTAAAAAAAATTTTTTTTATTCTCTAGCTTCTGCTGTGTGTGTGTGTGTGTGTGCTCAGCTCTCTTTTTGCTAATGGTCGACACATTCGTAGGTGTGCTCTTAAGGTCTTTGATTTACTGAAAACAAAGCAAGGTGAGCCCAAAGGGTTTGTCTCTGTGCATCGATTCCAAGGTGGCAGATTCCACCACGCCCACCCCGTGCCCTTCGCAGGGAGAGCGGGAGGCTGTTCGTGGTCACGGAGACGTTTAGCCCACGCAAGGCTTGTGGGGGTTGGCTGGGGTCCTCCAGGACTGGGTGCTGTTGTTTTCTTCCCTGGCCTCTCCCCGGGCAGGCAGGCCCTTTCCAGTTCTCCACAAGCCCCACTGCTCCCTTTTGTCTTCTCCCCCATGTAGGTGTCTGCCAGGCCCTGAAGACACGAGATTGAACCCTGATTGGGGGGTCAGAGGGCAAGGGTGTCGCTCCTTCCTCCCAGCTTCTGAAACTAAGAGGAGGCTCCAGGGTGGGAAGTGGGTCCAGATGGGCCTTAATGGAGGGATGTGGGTCGGGGTGGGGGGAGCTTGACTCAGGGTGGCAGGGACAGTGGGTGAGAGCACCATTCAGAGAGTCAGCCGGCTCCCCACCTCCCAGACCCTCTCCTTCCGTCTTTCCTTCCGGTCAGCACAACAGGAAAGGGGCAAAAATGTACTGCCAGCCCCTGACCCCAACCTGATTCCTGTCTCATCACAGAAGGGTCACTGGTGGCCCTCCTGGGCGTGAGTCAGCTGAGCCCGTGGCGGGGGCCAGGGTCTGGACCTGCCCCATTCCTGGCCATGTCCCCAGCCCTGCATCCTTGGCAGTGGGTGTGCAGGTGCCTTTGCTGGGTGTGTGCAAGGATCGGTGAATCCCCGCCACTCTCCTGTGGAAAAGTCCCAGGGAGGTCTCCCATTGGCCCTGCCTGGGTCACATGTCCGCCTCCTGGGCCAATCACTGAAGCCCCCCTCCCCCCTGCCTGAGGTCGGCTCAGCCTACCTGAGGGGCTTACTCACCACCCCAGGGGTTTGGGCCAGCATCCCGAGTGACCCAGAGTCAGGCACTGATGAATGACCAAGTCCCCTGAGCGGAGGAAAGAACCACCCTGGGACGGGCCACGTAGGGGGAGGGGGCGGAATACGGGCTCCATCGAGCAGAGAGCTGAGAGAAATTACAAAAATAAGTTACCTTATGTTCAACAAAATGTAGGGTGTAAAGACAGCCATGTGCTGATTCTTAGGTAGAAGAAGGAGGGAACCGAGGGTTGATTGGCTGTCTTTCCTTCTCTTCTGTCTTTCTCTGTCCCATCTTGAAGGGCACCTTTTATAAAAACATGTTTGAGGGCTTTGCAACCCTTCCCGTGTGCTTGTCCTAATCCTGGAGACTCAGATCCAAGGGGACAGCCCTTGGCACCTCGGCTGGAGGGAGCACAGCGCCGAGGCCTGGGGTGGGCGTGAGCGTGTGGACAGGACAGCACGTGGCCGGCGGGGCTGGAGCTGGGGACAGACCTGGGCGGTCACGTGGCCGGCAGGACGGGCGGAGGCGCACGGAGCTGGGCCTTCGCTCCAAGGGTGGGGTTACGCCTGAAGACCCAGAATCAGAAGAACGCCCCGTGCCTTTCGTGGGAGGTGAGCCTCTGAGAGAAGCGTTTCCCGCCACAAAGCCCCGCACCTCCTGGGTCGTGGAAACTGGGCTGAGCGCTGGGAGGAGGCTGGGGAGCGGGCCGCGCCCTTCCTTCAGCGGCCGCCTTCATCACTTCAGTTTAGTTTAGGACTAAAACTCCTTTCTGAGCGCTGATTCCACCGTCCCGCGCCCCGGCCCTCCCCAGCCCTCGTCTGGGGTGCTTCTCCCCGCCTTCGGGGCCTCAGGGGAGCCGGCGGGGCGACGGGCCCCGCCCACGGTGGTGACAAGGCCACGCCCCCCCGGGCGGCGCTCACCCCCTCTCTCCCCGCAGCGGTCGGACCCGCAGCTGCTGGCGCAGTTCTACCACGCGGACGAGGAGCTGAGCCAGGTGGCGGCCGAGCTGGACAGTCTGGACGGGCGGAAGGACCCCCAGCGCTGCACGCTGCTCGTCAGCCAGTTCCGCTCCTGCCAGGTGAGCGGCGGGACGGAGGGGAAGGAGGGCGCAGGCCGGGGGAGCCGTCTCAGGGAGGGAAACCGGACCGGAGTGGGGCCGGGGGGACATCCCGGGGACAAGAGCAGGTTGGAAGGGGCGGGTTCGCGGGACACCCTCGGAGAGGAACGTGGGAGGACGAGGAGCCGGCACGGGGAAGGGGACGACGGCCCGCGGGGCCGCCGCAGAGCTGGCAGGGTGGCGACCTCCTGCTGTAGGGTTCAGCTGGTCCTGGACACCATGCTGGGAATTCCTCTCGGTTCCCTGAACCCGGGAGGCTTCACCAGCACAAGAGCACGTGGATGAAGCAAGTTTTGTCAAGTGACCGTCTGGGTCGTTCACCAAGTTCCAGAACCTGCTCGGTGTATTCAGCCCACCAGTCTGAGTCTCCACCGGGGAGGTGAGGGCTGTGCGTCCTAGATCACAGGGGTGGGTCTGGGGAAGCAAATGTCCCATCGTGTGTTTCAAGCATCAAGGGTTCTTACAGAATCCTTGAGGGGGCGGGAAGAGTACACCCCATCCCATTCCCATCTCTCAGGAGGGTCCAGGGACCAAGGGGACAGGAGGGTCTCCCGACTGGCTGGTTTGTCGATGCCCTGCTTCCCCACCGGAGGATGTCCTTCCTGTGCCCTCAGCTCGCCCACCGCTGGCAGCGAGGAGGCGTCTCTCTGCCCCCTCCCCCCCCACAGGGTGGGGCTCCCTGCAGGGGGCTGTGTTTACTCCCAAGGCCGCTTATGCCTGCTCACTGGCTATTGTAACTGCGTGTTACACAGAGTGGCCGCGTGGGGTGCAACTCGGCTTGTGCCTTGAGAGCCTCGGCAGGGAAAATCAGAGGGGGGACGGCCCTGGGAGTGGATGCGCGTGAGGCCGCTCTAAAAAGGTCGAGAAACGAAGCATAAAAATCAGCCAAAGTAGTTCACGCTCACATAGCGACACAAGCATCTTTCACTTCTCACTGCTCTCTGAAGACCCCTGTGTCGGGGTCCCCAAAGCCACGCTGGGCTTCCAGCAGGAGGACACGCAGGGCTCACGTATACTCAGGGCTCTGATCCATCGCAGTGAAGGGCTGTGAAGCAGAACCACCGAAGGGAGAGGGCCTGGGGGCGAGGTCCAGAGGAAACAGGCGCTAGCTTCCAGAACCCCGTCCCGTGGAGTCACGCGGGCCGCGTTCCACCCCCAGCGACACGCTGTCCCCAGGGAAGCTCGTCAGAGACGCAGAACCGGGGCTCTCGTTGCGGGCCCACAGGCTCCGCAGGCCCCTCTGCCGGGCACACACCGAACTCCAGCCCCGGGGAGGGGGGAAGGGTGTCAGCACAGACACAGCAGGGGAGGCCCAGGGAGCCCCCCATCCCGACACCCCAGCTCCCGGATGCCAGCCCCGCACGCAGGCCTCGCAGAGGGCAGCAGCCAGGCCTGCCGGGAGGACTCCTCTCCCCACAAACGCGTGGCTGAAAGTTATGGCTGAGGCATCCTGGGTGCTGGCTCTGTACTCAGCTGCCCGCCCCAGGAAAACGGACTTAGAAGAGGCGCCAAAGTGAGCCTCCCTGTGTGTACCGAGACTTTATAAAGGCTTGTCACTGTCACATTTGTTTCACTGGCCAGTTACTGGGGCTCCTTGTCTTGTCAGGGGCTCGCACTACAGTGAATTTCTACAAAGCTCAGCTATGTAGGTTGGAAAGTCACTTTTATTTCTAACATCTCTCTTGAAACAGGTACTTTTTTTTTTTTTTTTTTTTTTTGGCTGTGCCGATCGGCTTGTGGGATCTCAGTTCCCCAACCAGGGATTGAAACAGGGTCATGGCAGTGAAAGCCCGGAATCCTAACCACTAGACCACCAGGGAACTCCCCGAAACAGGCATTTTTGCCATTTCTAATTTTCATTGACCTTCATGATGCTGCCAGTTCATTTGTTCATTCATTCCTTCATTCCTTCATTCAACAGCGCTCACTTGCAGAGGTGCCCCTGGGCAGAGGGTGGATGATGCCATAGGAGGTGACATCCTGTGTGACATAGGATGATGTCACAGGCAGGCGCAGGGGAGGTGGGCATTTGGCAGGCCGTTGCGGTCAGGGAGGGGCTTCGACAAAGGCCGAGAGCATGGGGTGACGTGTGTGGCCCCAGCACGAGAACCGATAACACGCAGGGCTGACGGGCGCGGCTGGCTGCAGCCCACTCTGCCGGGCCACTTGCTGGCCTTGATTTTAGAGCACGGTTGCCCTGGGGAGGTCACCCAACTCCAGATTTAGCTGGTCCCCCATCCCCTGAAGTTCCCAGCACCTGTGAGTCAGTTCTAGAGGATGTGGACGCCCCTGCCAAGTACCCAGAGGTCACGAACTTCTCGGCCCTGGGTAGTGGCTCAGCCCCCTGTCGGGGGCACCTCAGGCCTCCCAGGTCCCATCAGACCAGGTGGACCCTCAGCTGAGCAGGGGGCATCTGTGCAGAGCACGCCTGGCAACGCCAGCCTGGCCCGGCTCTGCTTCCCGGGGGCCCCTGCGGGTCCTCACGTTGGTCTCGGTGCCGCTCAGGTCATACCTTCTGTCTGGGGTCAGCCGGACAGGCTGGTTGGGTGTGGTGTTTTGAACCTTCTGACCCGAGATGGAGTCTTCTAGCTAAGTCTCCAGCCTGACCAGGCACGCAGCAGAGGCCCAGTGAACCGCAGCTTCTCCCATGTGGCACTGTGGAGGGTGAGGCAGGTGCATTGCGGTTCAGCCTCCGCTGGGCTGACTCTCATCCCAGTTAGAAGGCATCTAAGTAATGCGCCTTTGCGTAAACTGAACTTTCTTCAGGAAAACTGTGGGCTAGGGCACACATGAGTATGCAGGTGGTTTCTGATGACGTTTGCACGGGTTTTCGTTTTCCTTCTTCAGAAAATCATAAAGGATTTAAGAAATCATGCTGATGGCGCAGTAGGATGAAATGAATTCTGGATTGTTGTTATGCACTGAAGTGTGTCCCCCGCCCCGCCCCCAATTCATGTGTTGAAGCCCTAACTCATAGCGCCGCAGGTGTGACTGCATTTGGAGGTGGAGCCCTTAAAGAGCTGATTAAGGTGGAATGAGGTCACCGGGGTGGGCCCTGATCCAATCTGAGTGATGTCCTTACAAGAAGAGGCAGTTAGGACACAGACAGGCACAGAGGGACGACCACAAGAGGACACTAAATCCCTTATCAGACGATGACTTGCGAACGTCTTCTCCCAGTCTGTGGAGTAGCTTGTCATTCTCCTAGCAGTTTTGCGAAGAGCCTAAGTTTCAAATTTTGATGCAGCCCAATTTACCTATTTTTTCCTTATATAGATCATCCTTTTGGTGTCATATCTAAGAAATCTTGGTCTAACCCAAGGTCATCAAATTTTCTCATTTTCTTTCAGAAAGAAAGAAAGGTTATTTATTTATTTATTTATTTGGCTGCATTGGGTCTGTTGCTGCGCGCGGGCTTTCTCTAGTTGCGGCGAGCAGTGGCTACTCTTCCTCGTGGTGCACGGGCTTCTCACTGTGGTGGCTTCTCTTGTCGCGGAGCATGGGCTCTAGGCACACGGGCTTCAGTAGTTGTGAGGTTTTATATTTAGGTCTCTCATCCATGTTGACCTAACTTGAGTATATGGTGTGAGCTTTCAACCAACATTCATATTTTTTTTTTGCAAATGAATTTTCAATTGTTCCAGCATCATTTGTTGAAAGACCATCCTTTCTCACTGAAAAGACTGTCCTTTTTGTCCTAAATTGTTCTTGCACCTTTGTTGAAAATCATTTGTCCATATCTGTGTGGGTCTATTTCTGGGTCCTCTAGTCTGTTCCGCTGATCTGTCTTAAGGCCAGTATCACACTGTCATAATTATGGTAGGTTTAAAGTAAGTTGTAAAATCAGAGGGCGTCAGATCTCCAATTTTGTTCTTCTGTTTCAAAGTTGTTGTGGCTGTTCTAGGTTCTTTGCATTTCCATATAAAACTTAAAAACAGCTTGTAGATGTCTACAAAAAAGTCTGAGTTTTTGATTGGGGTCACATTTAATCTATAGATCAATTTTGGGAAAAGCATTGCGTTTTTCACCATTCAGTGTGACGTTAGCTAGCGTAGGGTTTTCATAGATGCTCTTTTTCAAGCTGAGGAAGTTGCCATCTATTCATAGCTTGCTGAGAGTTCTATCAGGAATGGATGGATGTTGGATTTTTTTCAAATGCTCTGTGTCTGTTGAGGTTATCGTGTGTTTTCCTTTCCTCTTAGTTTGTTGATATGGTAAATTACATTTAGATTTTATTAACTATTTTTATTACTGTCCACCCCATCACCCACAGCAACAGCAGCAGTAACAGCAGTTGATCCGGGAGGGACAGATGGGATCAGCCCCTGTAAGGTTCCTACTGTATGTGTGAGGTGGTATCGAACTCTTTGAAAGTAGTCGTATGTCTTTATGTCATACGTGTTTGTCTTACATGTGTTTAGACTCACACTATATTGTCAGTGTTTTTGTTTAAACAGTCAAATGTTTTGCAAAGAAAATTAAACAATAATAAAGGCTCTTGCATTTTTCCCGTGCGGTCGCCCTTTCTGGTCTCTCTGTTCCTTCGTGAAGATCTCAATTTCCATCTGGTGTCTTTTCCCTGTTGCATGAAAGACTTTCTTTAGCATTTTTTGTAGTGCGAGTCTGCTGGTCATGAATTCTTATCTTGCCATCAATTTGGAAAGCTATTTTTGCTGGGTTTAGAATCCTAAGTTATCATTTTCCCCTCAATACTTGAAAGATGTTCTTCCACTCTTCTCACTTGCATTGTTTCCAGTGAGAACGCTAATGTCATCTTACCTTTGTTCCTTGTATGTACAATTTTTTCTCTTGCTACTTGTGAGATTTTCTCTTTTTATTAGTTTTCATCAATTTGATTATGCTGTGACTTTGTATCGCTTTCTTTGTGTTTCCTGTGCTTAGGGTTCATTGAACTTCTTGGATCTGTGAGTTTATAGTTGTCATTAAATTTGGGGAAAAAATTAGTCACTATTCCTTCACATATTTTTTTGTTTCAGTTCTCCTCCTCTTGGGTCTTGAATTATACATATTTTGACATATTGAGGTTGTCCTAGAACTCACTGATGGTCTCTTCTATTATTATTATTGGTATTTTCTCTCTGATAAATTTGGGAAGTTTCAATTGCTGTGTCTCCAAGTTTATTGTTCTTTTTTTCTGACCTGTCTAATCTGAGGTTAATCCCATCCAGTGTGTTTTTGTTTTCACCTCAGATACTGTAAGTTTTGTCTCTGGATCAGTTTGAGACCTTTTGTTTCTTCATTGATTCTACGTAACTTTCTGAACACACACAAGTCAGTTATGACAGCTGCCTTCATCCCCTGTTCTATCACCTCTGTCAGGTCTGGTTGGTTTCGATGGGTTGCTTTTTCTTTTCATCATGTGTCAGATTTTCTTAATTCTTTGCAAGCCTGGTGATTTTTTAAATAATTTTTAAAAAATTATTTATTTATTTTTGGCTGCGTTGGGTCTTTGTTGCTACACACGGGCTTTCTCTAGTTGCAGTGAGCAGGGGCTACTCTGCGTTGCGGTGCGCAGGCTTCTCGTCGTGGTGGCTTCTCTTTGTTGCGGAGCACGGGCTCTAGGAGCGCGGGCTTCAGTAGTTGCAGTGCACAGGCTTCAGTCGTTGTGGCTTGCGGGCTCTAGAGCGCAGGCTCAGTAGTTGTGGTGCATGGGCTTAGTTGCTGTGTGGCATATGGGATCTTCCCGGACCAGGGCTCGAACCCGTGTCCCCTGCATTGGCAGGCAGATTCTTAACCACGTGCCACCAGGGAAGCCCAAGCCTGGTAATTTTTGTTTTGTTTTGTTTTGTTTTGTTTTGTTTTGTGGTACACGGGCCTCTCACTGTTGTGGCCTCTCCCGTTGTGGAGCACAGGCTCTGGACGTGCAGGCTCAGCGGCCATGGCTCACGGGCCCAGCCGCTCTGCGGCATGTGGGATCTTCCCAGACCGGGACATGAACCTGTGTCCCCTGCATCGGCAGGCGGACTCTCAACCACTGCGCCACCAGGGAAGCCCAAGCCTGGTAATTTTTTAATTGGATGCCCGACCTTGGGAATTTTACCTTGCTGAGAGCTGAATATTTTTTTTCCATAAACTTTTTTGAGCTTTGTTCTGTGATACCGTTTGGTTACTTAGAAATGGTTTGATCCTTTTGCATCCTGTTTCTTTAAGGTGTTAGGCAGGATCAGAGCTGTGTTTAGTCTGGGGCTAAGAATAGTCCACTACTGAGGCGAGACACTTTCGGTATCTACCCAACGCCCTGTGAACCGTGAACTTCTCTACTCTTCGGCCCTGTGCCCAGCTGAATGAATACTCAGGGGCCTCCCCAGAGGCTGTCTCCCTGGGCAGCTCACTTATGTCTGCCACTCTGTCCTCTGGATTCTGGCTGCCTTGGTCTCCCCGGGCTCTCAGCTCTGTCTCTTCAACTAGGGAGTTTGCTGGGTCCCACGTGGGTACCTTCTGTCTGTGCCACGACCTGAAAATTTCCTCCAGGCAGTGAGCTGGGCAGTCATAGCTCCCACCTCATTTGTTTCTCTTCTCTCTGGGATCACTTATTGCCTGACGTCCAGTGTCTGGACAACCGCTGTCTCATTTGCTTCCATTATTGTTGTTTGAAGAGGTAAATTTCATGCATGTTGCCCCACCTTGGGTGGAATCAGACGCCCCAGTAAACGTGGTTGAGGGACACTGTGTGTTCAGCACTGCTCTATCACTGGGGACCCATCAGTGCAGGGAAAAAGCCCTCACCCTCAGGCAGCTGCCATCCTTGGGCTGGGCAGGGTGGGATCACTGCCACTAAAAGGCCACACAGCTTTGGGTAAGCCCTGCCACCTTGCTGGGCTAAGATTCCTGGCTCTCAATACCAGCTGACGTTTTCTGAGACCTTGCTGTTATTTTTGCCACTGTTTGTTCATTACTTTGTTGAATCGTGAGAAAGAGACCTGCCCACCCAGAAAACCTTTTAAACAGAGCTGACAGTAGGACCACTTGATGTTGGTTGGATTTATTTTTATGTTTTGTGCGATTTCCTTATGGTGCAGAATTTCCTTCAGAGTTTAGTGCATCAGTTGTTTGCATTAGAAAGTCATGCTTCCCGCTCACATCTACTGCCTAAGAAAAATGAAACTCAAGCCTCAGAGGGTGGAGAGGAGGACTGTTGAGATACGAAACTGCTGAG
The DNA here is from genome assembly GCF_964270905.1 of Leucopleurus acutus. Taxonomy (NCBI): domain Eukaryota; kingdom Metazoa; phylum Chordata; class Mammalia; order Artiodactyla; family Delphinidae; genus Leucopleurus; species Leucopleurus acutus. The sequence goes on along the minus strand of NC_139146.1, from coordinate 1,501,483 downwards.
GGTGAGGGTGTGCTGTCTTTTTTTGGAAAGCAGCTTGGTGGAATGTAATTAGGGCCTGTAAATGCACTTCACACTCTGACTTTGTAATGGTGCTTCTAGGGATGAGTGGATTCTGAGGGACTAACCCAGAATTCAGCGTCAGGCACCGCCGTGGTGATTGCCTTACTCACGGTAAATTAGAAATGACGTAAATGTCCAGCAGAAGAGGAAGCAGGGAGTTAAAAGGATGGTCCGTGTGCTGGAATCTTACGTGGCTCCCTGTCACAAGCTGGATTTGTGGAAAGTGATGATAACACGTCCCAACAGTAAATGACAGCAGCAGAGTACAAAATAACGTCCACAGATGATCCCAACCGTGCTGCTGATGGGAAGCAGCCCACGGGGACGAGAACCGGAAGGAGGCGTGCCACCTGCAGTCACTGTCCCCATCTGCAGTCACTGTCCTAAGGACATTCCTTGCCCCTCCACTTTCCCATGTTTCCAGTTTCTCTGGGATGAATGGGTATTAATCTTACCTTTAACAAATTAAAGAAACAAACTAAACTTTCAACATTCTTACAGTTCTACTGAATGGATAGTAGACGTTTAACGAACAGGACAGTTTTGAGAAAAGAATGGGATGTAATTTAAGATGCAGTAAAACAGGTTTGAGAAGACCAGTCTTACACGTGGTCTCCTAGTGGTGTCTGTCCCGACAGCAGGTCTTGCCTGTGTCGCGATCATGCCCAGGGTGACACAGGCTTATATGTTAATCAAAGCAGCACAGCAAGTGGGCGGTGAAAATCCACTTTTTGTGTGTCTGTCCACCTAGCAATTCCATTCCTCCAGCTCTCTCCTAAGAAATTTGTGTACAGGAGTTCAGAGAGATGCTCGGGGCGGTCATCGTGGCTGAGGCTGCAGGGAGCCCAGGTGCGCGGGTCCGCAGGGAAAGGTACAGCGTCACAAAGGGCGATGCACCATGAACTTGGTGACTGACGTGGGACGCGCCCTCAGCCCTCGTGGCGGGTGCTCTAGACACCTGGACGTGGGGAAGGGTGTGCTCTTCACTCTGGATACTTCTGGAAAGTTTGAGCTCCTTGTAGCAGTTGCAGAGCAGGCCCACGTGTGCTACCACATCACCTCGTCACCCTAACCTGCACTGGGCTTGCTTCTCCGACTTTCCAAGCAGTCCTGTCAGCCGCCAGCTGGAGCTGCGTCTTAGCGCACTTCCTGTTTCTGTTTCAGGACAACGTGTTAAACATCATTAACCAGATCATGGATGTGTGCATCCCCCAGGACCGCGCCCCACGGGATTTCTGTGTCAAGTTCCCCGAGGAGATCCGGCACGACAACCTGGCCGGCCAGCTCTGGTTTGGCGCCGAGGTAGTGGGTGGCCGCCGGGGTCTGGGGTCACGGTGCTGGGTATTGTCCAGCTGTTTCTCTGCGATGCTCACCTGTGTGCATCTGCAGGTGCAGGGCCCGGCTTCTCCTCCTCCAAGGGTTACAGATGGTGCTGAGCCTGTAGGGTGGCGGGGAGGCGAGAACATGCTCCCTGGAAACTATACACAAGCAAATATAGACACGAGGCCTCACATGTGATTTCTATGAGGTTCTCAGGCCCCCAGGCACGTAGGGCCTAAAAGCGGTTCTTATTACAATAATGCTGGTATTCGGAACAGCACTGCCTGTCCTGCACCCACAGGACTGTTTCTTCTTGCGGGGCGGGGCAGCTGCGCCCTGGCCCACACTCCAGCCGCCACTCACAGAGCCCCTCCGATCTTGGTCTTCACCTCCCGAGGAGGAGCCTGAGGCACGGGAGGGAGGTGTCTGCCCGGGGAGGCAGGACCAGCCTCACCCCAGCCAGTGGTGACCCGTGGGACACCCAGACGACCCCTTGGCCTTGCTCTCGGGACCCTAGGGGCGTGCGCTGCCCCGTCCTCCCCGCCTCAGCTCTGCAGAACTCCTGGAATGCCCCCCACCCCCACGCTGCCGGGCCCTCGTGCCCACCGGCTCCCCTCTTTCAGCCCATTCCACCCGGCTCCTCTGAGCCACACCTGGTTGGGCGTCCCTGCTGGGGCCCTGGGTAGGCAGTCTCTCCCCCCAGCCTAAGTGCTCAGCTCTGCAAAGCGGGTCCCAGGGTCAGGGGCAGCTGTGCAAGCCATGAGGTGATGCAGGGAGCCTTTATGGACACGAGGCGTCTGCTTCCTAGAACGCCTGGATTTCCTGGGGAGTCGCGGTCAGTCCCGGTGCGGTGGACCTGGAGTACGGCCGGAACCTGGCGTCTGTGGACCGGGTGGGGAGGGGACAGGAGTCACATGGCCCGGAGGCCCCTGCATGGAGCCCCCAAACCCGAGGGCACTTATTCTCACCGCCATGATGGCTCTGCATCTAAGAGAAACCAGGAGGGAGCAGGCGCCCCAGAGCGGAGGGGGGAGGGGGGCAGGAATATGAGGGAGGAGCTTCCGGAAGGGAGGCCCGGGAGGCGTCTCCGGGATGAGGCGCCCCAACCCCACCGTTGCTCTGCCCTCCGGTCCCACCTCTGGCTGTACAGTCTTCTTGGGCGCCGTGGGGGGGGGGCCTTGCTCAGCGCCCGCTGTCGTGGGTTCCGGAAGCCCGCACGCTCCGGGCGCCGAGGACACGCGGGTGGGGCCTCCCTGACGCCCTCTGCTGCCCGCAGTGCCTGGCCGCTGGCTCCATCATCATGAACCGCGAGCTGGAGAGCATGGCCATGCGGCCGCTGGCCAAGGAGCTGACCCGCAGCCTGGAGGACGTGCGCGGCGCCCTCCGCGACCAGGCGCTGCGGGACCTCAACACCTACACGGAGAAGATGCGGGAGGCGCTGAGGCACTTCGACGTGCTGTTCGCCGAGTTCGAGCTGAGGTGACCGAGGAACCCTAACCCTTTGCCCCGTGGGGAGGGCTGGGGGCGGGCAGCTCCGCCGGCTCTGCGTGTGCAGCAGGAAGACTCCGCGGAGGGAGGCGCGGGCTGGTTCTGGGCCGTCGCGGGGGTCGGGGGCACGGCGTACGGGGAGGGGCGGAGGCGGGCAGAGGCGACCCAGGGGCGCAAGGGACGCCGGGTCCCGCCCAGCACCTCTGCCGCTGGTGGTCCTGCGGGTGAAGGTCATGGTCAGCACAACGCCCCGCCCCCAGCACGTCTCTGTGCCCAGACGTGGGACGCGGCAGGAGCCAGGAGGAAGTGGAGGCCACTCGGGGGCCTGCTGGGGCCCCCAGCTCCGTGGGGTGAGGGGGGCGCCTCTCCAGCTCAGCGGGTCTGCCCTTCGCACCCCCACTAGCTCCCTGGGGCGTTCCCGCCCGCCCGCCCGCGGCAAAGGACATGGCGTGGTCCCTGGGGCCCTCACAGGACGGGCTGTGGAGGACCCGGGACTGCGGGGAGGGGCCTGCGCGGTGTCCACAGACACAGAGACGTTGGAGGTAGATGAGAAGCAGGACCCCAAAGCCCGTCCACGGTGGCCCGGTTAATGAAAACTGTCCGTCCTGTGTCGTGTGGGCCCCAGAAAGAAGTCAGGCATTCCAGCCGGTTCTCTAGGGAGTGGGCGCCACAAATGAGCTTAATAGCTTCGGCCGGCTCTGCCTGCTCCACATCTTTCCAACTGAGCTTTCGTAACAAGAAAAAATAGTGACAGAAAAATGTTCTCACCTGGGGAGTGGGTGGAGCCCCCTGGCCCTGCCCTGCGTGGGGGCCCAGGGGTTGTCTGTCCGCCCTGCACAGGGTCATTCATTACCTCGAGGCTGGGGACCGTCGGGGCAGTGGGCAGTGGCGGTTCCGGGGTGGGCAGGGCTGTGGGACCCAAGGAGGTGCTACTTGAGGCCTGACCCTGGGAGGAGCTTTGGCTCAAAATATAAACGGTGATGCTGGGGGTGTGTGTTTATGAAGCTGCTGAGATGCAGCTGGGCTCCAGCTGGAGGGACCTCATTTGGTTGTCAGTTAAGACACCCTTGGTTCCGGGAGGTACCAGATGGCCCTCACTCCCTTCTCTCTGTTTGCAGCTACGTGTCGGCCATGGTGCCCGTGAAGTCCCCGCGGGAGTACTACGTGCAGCAGGAGGTCATCGTGCTGTTCTGTGAGACGGTGGAGAGGTGAGGCCACCCGGGAATGGCGGAGCTCTTGCTGCCTCGGGCCTGGGTGAGGGCTGCACCGGGACAGGGGCACCATGTGCATGTGCCACAGGGCCTCCACTCACACGACTGTTCCTCAGCCCCAGTGTCCCCTTCTCTGGGCCCAGACCCTGCAGGAGGAGCTGACGTGGTTGAGAAGGGCTCCATGCTCACCTCCTGACCTCCCTCACCTCCTCACCTCCCTCACCTACCTCACCTCCTCACTTCCCTCACATCCCTCACCTCCCTCAACTCCTCACCTCCCTCACCTCGCACACCTCCGTCACAACCAAACCTCCTCACCTACCTCACCTCCCTCACCTCCTCACCTCCTCACCTCCCTCACCTCCCTCACCTCCCTCACCTCCTCACCTCCCTCTCCTCCTCACCCCCATCACCTCCCTCACCTCCATCACCTCTTCACCTCCCTCACCTCCCTCTCCTCCTCACCTCCCTCACCTCCCTCACCTCCTCACCTCCTCACCTCCCTCACCTCCCTCACCTCCCTCGCCTCCTTACCTCCCTCACCTCCCTCATCTCCTCACCTCCCTCACCTCCCTCACCTCCTCACCTCCCTCACCTCCCTCCCCTCCTCACCTCCTCACCTTCCTCACCTCCTCACGTTCTCACCTCTCTCACCTCCCTCACCTCCCTCACCTCATCACTTCCTCACCTTCTCCCCTCCTTTCTCCTCCCTCCTCCTCACCTCATCACCTGTATACCTCCTCACCTCCACTCCTCTTCTCCTCAGCTCCCCACCTCCCCATCTCCTCACCTCTTCCTCTCCTCCCCTTGGTTCCGGGAGACACCCGGTGGCCCTCACTCCCCACCTCCTGCTTTCCTTTCGTCCACTCTTCTTCCCTACAGGCCAGGATGGAACCTTTTCTGATCTGGGTTTTGGAGGTGAATCATCACTGTTCTCATCATGGCTCGTATGGGGCGTGTGGGGTCAGGTTTGAAGTCAGATTTTCTGAATAGACTTTGGGACTAAGATTTAGCCCAGAATGTTCCTTATATGTGACTTGTGCTTTAGTAGTAGGTAAGTTTTGAAGCTGTCTAATCTCACATCGTCAGTTTGTTAATTTTAAAGACGATTTATTCACTGTTGTACGCCGAGAGATGTTTCAAGTCACTCAAGAGTAAGAAGACGGGAAGTACCGTCCATTCAGAACACGGCGATGCCAGCAGCATTTGCTCGCGCTCGCAGAGAAAGCGTCTCGTCTACCTGCAAGAGGGGAGACATCCGGGAGAGCAATTCGGGTTTCTTGGCGGTGTGAAACGGTTCAGAGCAGTGTTTCTACTCCTCGTTTATCCTTTCGCTTTGGGTGCCTGACAGCATAGCTGGCCTCACTAGCTCCCCTTGGCGAGCACCTCTCACTCACCCCTGCTTCCTCCGCCAGCGGTGGGGTCGGGAAGTGGGAAGATGGGGCAGGCCGAGCGTCGGCCCCCTGCGCCGGACCTTGCAGAGCGGGACTCGTCCAGCAGCTGGCCGCCAAGCGCCGACGTGGGTGAGGGCTGCGCGGCTGCCTTGCCCTCCCCCGTCTGGCCGTGGGTCGCCCCTGCTCACTGTCTCCCTCCCCTGCCAGGGCCCTGGACTTCGGGTACCTGACCCAGGACATGATTGACGACTACGAGCCAGCCCTCATGTTCACCATCCCCAGGTTGGCCATCGTGTGGTGAGTGTCCCCCTGCCTGGGGCCGCCATTTCTCAGAAACCTGGCAGGATGGTCGGGTCCGTGGTGCCAGGCCCCTCGGGGTGGTGGTAGGTGGTACTCGTACCCCGAAGGGGGCTGCTCAGCCCCAGAGCAGCTGCCAGGTGGCCCTGTCCTTGTCCCGGCAGACGAGGAACCAGGTGTTCCGAGTGCCTCCCGCTCAGCCAGCCTAGATGGTGCAGGATGGGTGAGCATGACAGCCACGTGCACCCCAGCCCTGGGAAGAGGCCCCCACGCTCAGGCACAGGGGCCCCATCAGGGGCTGTGGGAGCGGCTTTGAAGGGACGAGAGGCGAGGTGCCCCGATCCCCGCCGGAGGATGTGGTGGGCGTGTTTGGAGGATTCATGGGCTGGCAGGGAGGTGGAGCCTGTTGGGTGAGGGGCAGGTGGGCGGCAGCTGGCCTTGCGATGGGGGGGGAGCACGGCTGCTGAGAGCAGGGGAGCGCTGGGTTAGGCCTCTGGGGTCTGTGGCCTCAAAGGTGTCATGGCAGCACGTGGGCTCGGTCGTCAAGCGCGCTTGACGGGAAGTACTCGGTCATGTGCTGAGCCCTGCGGAGCCTCTCAGAGCCAAGGTCAGAGCCCAGCTGTTCTGGGCTTGGTCCACACTGTTCAGCGGCACCCGGACTCCCAGACACAGACCACCTTCCCTCCCGCCAGGTGAGGGAGCCTGGGGCGGGTGGGCACGGGCGCCCGGGGGGCAGCTGGGGTGCAGCTAGGCAGGGAGCCGGTCGTAGGTGTGGATGTCAGTGGACTGGCCTGGGGAGCGTACAGGGGACACAGAGGCACAGGCCCTGGGGAGAACTCAGTGCGGGCGAGCACCTCCTACGGCCGGTCCGTGGGGCGGTGGCAGCGCTGCAGGATGGGCCAGCCTCTGGGACAGAGAGGCGTCCCTGGACCGCAGGGAGCTGGACAAGTCGTGTGCCGCGTGCGGGAGGGGTGGGGAGCAGGCCGGGCAGACGACCCTGGGCCGGGCCAGAAGCGGCTTCCACTGCCCGGGACTGTGGAGGTGTTGTGGCGGGGAGCCTGACGTGCCGTGAAGCGCAGAGCGGACTTAGCGAGGAGGGCCTGGGGAGGCGGGCAGGCGGGGTGGGGCTGCCAGTGCCCAGCACTCGGGGAAGCCTGAGCGGCCGCCTCCGGTGTGCAGGGTCAGCTCCCCACACTTGAGTCTTGCCTTGGGCTTGGGGACCGGCCTGGCCCCCACCTCGCTCTTCCTGGCCTCACTGTGCTTCAGAGCTGCCTTCCCTCTGGGAGGTCTCTGCAGTGGTCTTGGGAGGAACCAGAACCTTTCCAGAACCTCCCGTCAGTTTCCACTGTCTTAGAGGGAATCTGTTCTAAATCTCGGGGGAGGGCCAGAGACTCTTAGACAGCACGCCCGTCTTAAGATAAAAGCAAGGACGTTGAACAGACACATGTTTCTGGGTTTCTGTGCTCAAGTCCGTGGTGTGTGTTCAGCTCCTTGCGGCTCCCCGCTGCCGGCGGCCCAAGGCTAGGGTGTGCAGGGTGGCGCTGTCCAGCCTCACATGCTCACTGAGCTGGCCTTCCAAGGCCACTTCTCCCTGAGTGGGGTCACTGGGCCCTCTCTGCTGACCTCAGGCCACCTTCTGACACCTGAACTTGTCTGGGTCCTTGCCTCGGGAGTGCCCTGGGCAGGGCCTTTTTCCTGTCGGGCACCTCCTGGAGGCCTTGCGTGGGGTCCTCTCCAGCTTAGGCTGGAGGGAGGCCTGGAAGCGGAGCCGCGGGACCTCTGAGGTCATGAGGGGAGGCTCTGAGTCGCAGCGAGGAGAGGCTGGGTCTGAAGTTGAAGTGGAGGCAGGACAGGAGCCCAGAGTCTGGGGGCTTCACAGCAGCCACTGAGAAGCCCTCAGGCCCCCTAGAGCCCCCAGCCCCCCATCAGAAGCAGGTCTCCCACGTCGCAGCCAGGCTGTGGGTCTGAGGATCTGAGGAGCGCCAGGCTTAACCAGAAGGGGCGGGGAGAGCTGGCTTGTAAGCAGCTGGTCCTGGAGCCAGCCGCCCCCTTAGGGACACTCACAGGGTTCCTGTGGGACCCACAGTGCAGCCACCCGGCTCCCTCTCTCAATTCCTCGCTGTCCACAGAGGCCACTGCTGCCCAGCTTGGGGCCCAGGACTCACTCCTTCCTGGATTCACCTGTGAGCATGTATTAAGCACCTACTGCATGCCGGCCCTGTGCTTGTCCCCAGAGGTATGGGGATGACCGTGAGGGAGGCGCACACGTACACAAGGCAAGCAGTTGCCGTGGAGCATTCTGGATGCTGGGGTGCGGTTGGGGGTTTGGTGCAGGGACCCTCTGGGGTGGATCTCTTCTCCCGGGCCAGCGAAGGTTCCCGTCCAGTCCCCTGGCCCACCTGCTTCTTGGCAGCCGAGGGCTCGGGCCTTCCTGTGGCTCCAGCCCGTGGGAGCAAAGGCGAGTGTGGACAGGGCCCCCTGCCCGGCCCTCCGCAATCTCAGGGTCCCCTCCAACCTTCTCTCCCCGCCTCCCTGCCGCCCACTCCCTTCCTTGGTGCTCACCACTTCCTGCACAGGGTGTTCCCACGTTTCCTCCCAGGAGATTACTTCTAAGCCATGTTATTGAGATAAAATTCACATACCTTATGACTCACCCATTTGAAGTGTACGATTCAGTGGTTTTCAGTCAATTTGCAGAGTCGTGCAACCGTCACCACTAATTTCAGGGCATCGTCGTCACTGAAAAGATACCCCTTACCCCTCAGCCATCACCTCCACCCCTGTAATCCCATCTCTCTGTAGATTTGCCTGCTCGGGATATTTGGGTGACTTGTGTCTCCCCCATGGGCCTATGAGTGTCACGGGGCAGGGGTGCTCACCTGCACTCACTCATGTGTCCTTAGTGCCCGGCAGGTGGTAGCACAGTGAATTTCCGCGGAATTTTGTTGTGCTGATCTGACAGGGCACAAATATGAATTTGTAAAGTTTTTCACTGAAGTTTTAATCATAAAAATTTGACGGGGGGGGGGGTATAGACCCGGAATTAAGGGATTGATTAAAAATGATACTCTAGCTATTTAAACAACATTAAGGATGAATCCCAAATGTCAGGGAAGAATTCCTAGTGTATCAAGTACAAACATCGTCACCAGTGTCTCTACTAAATTTCGGAACGTGATAGGTATAAGTTTTGTAACAGAAATCAAAGCAATAAATGTTACTTTTTTATTGTGATAAAATATGCATGGCATAAAACTGACCATTTTAACCCTTTCTGAATGTGCACAACGGCCATTAAGTACATTCACCTCACGCAACCGCGTGTGTGTGTGTGTGTGTGAGCACGTGCACGCGCGCATGTGTGCTGGTCACGTTTCTCTGGAGAACTCTGACCAACACACAGGTGAATCTTTCTCTTTTCTTCTTTTTCTTATTTTTAATTTAATTTTTATTGGAGTGTGGCTGATTTACAATGCTGTGTTAGTTTCAGGTGTACAGCAAAGTGAGTCGGTTACACATATACATATGTCCACTCTCTTCTAGGTTCTTTTCCCATATAGGTCATTGCGGAGCATTGAGTAGAGTTCCCTGTGCTCTACAGTAGGTCCTTACGAGTTATCTGTTTTATATATAGTAGTGTGTGTATGAGGAGGTGAATCTTTGTCTTCTGAGATTTGGTGGTGAATTCTTAGATTTGACACCAAAAGCATGAGCAACAAATTTTTTAAAATAATACATTGGACTTTATCAAAATTTAAAATCTGTGCATCAAAGGACATTACCAAGAAAGTGAAAGACACCTAAAGAGTGGGGGTGGGGCGGGCCCTCCCTCCATGGTGGGCGTGCTCCCCCGGCCCACGCGAGCTGGACCTGGGCCGACCCCTCACCATCCCCCGCGTTATGCCGGGGTCCCCCCGGGCCCAGCCACGTGCCTGCCAGGCTCCACCGTGGGGCTGCCTTGCATGGACGTGGGCTGAGCGGGCGCGATGCCCGGGTCACCAGCCCTGTGGGGTGAAGCTCTCCCTCTGATGGCTTGTTTCCAGGCCTGGTTCCCCCCATCTCCCCTTCCCACCCCCGGCCGTTGCATCAGCACCCGGGCCAGCTGGACACGGAACAGGTGTCTGCTGAGCTCCTCCTGGGACACGAAGACCAGCCTCACCCTTGTCCGCAGGGGTGCCCCGTCATGGGGACGCAGAAACGTGGCCGCCCCACGACCTCCTCTCTGCCTGTCCTGGCGGTTGGCGTCACTTCCCGGAGCTGCTGAGCGGGAGGGAACCCTGGGTGCTCCGGCGCGTGCGAGCACCGCTGGACAGAGCCGCGGGAATGGCCTAGGTCCCCCAGTCTCCCACCCAAGGGGGTGGGCACGGTGGCTTTAGGGGTTTGTGCACAGACCTCTCCTGCTGAATGGATTCTGTTCCGGGGCTCGCAGCTCCATGGAGGCCGTGCTGGGCGGGAGGGACCCTGCTTGCTCTCTGGGGGGCAGCCCAGGCCTCGCCAGGACCCAGGAGAGGAGACAGGGTCCCTCCCTGCCCCCGTCGCTGCTTTCTGAAAGAGGAGATGGCCAGGATTCCCCAAACTCTTTCTTCTGCCTGTTTTCACTCTGCCTTTGCACTGAGACCACCGCATTTACCCAGCAAGTTAAGGCTCTGCCTTGAGAAATCGTCCCTCAAACACGGTGACTTGAACCATGACCGTTAGCTCATGGAAGATCCGTGAAGCAGCCCAGAAGGAACGGAGGCCCGGCCGTGCCCGCTGCCCTCCGCTGGCTCAGGACACAGGCCCTCGAGCTGGTCTCTCCTCGGGGCCTGGAGGCCGCTGGTCATGCTGGTCACGGCCAGGTGTGCCCCGGGGGGCCTCACAGCCCGTGTTTTTCCTGTTTTTAGAAAAAAAGGAAATCTTTTCGCCCATGAAACCAGCCCTTTTTTAGGGGAAAACAGTCTCCTCGCTCAACCTTGTTTTTCTCACTGAACTGGGTGTTTTCCAGAAGTAATGGGGGCTCCCAGCTGGATGGGCGGCCAGACCCTGAGGCCTGAAATAAGGTCCTGCTCGTCCTCAGAGACGTGCCAGCGGCTCCTCATTTACACAGACAAGCCCCCGAGGCGCCGACCTACGCTCCATGGGGCCGCGAGGGGACAGGCCCGTGTTCACGGGTGGACGGTCCCTGGGCACCCAAGAGGTGCAGGAGGCATCCAGAGAAGGGTCCTCAGGGATAGGTCCTCTCTCCGAGAGACGGGTCTGGAATGATGGTCACGCGCCTGGAGATGGGTGGGGCTGTGGCTACGGAGGTGAACACGGGACCCCCTGCCGCGGAGTCGGGGCGCCCGGAGCTGGCATCTGGGCAGCGTCAGATGGGCCGTGGGGCCCAGTCCAGTGAAGGGGGTCCTCTCGAGGCACGGGGACGCCCAGCAGGAGGGTCCATCCTGCCTGAGGGGTGACAGGGGGCTGCCCCCCTCTTGAAGGGTGCCTGACCGTGGGCCAGAGTGCTGGGAGGGGAAGGGGGCTTTGGAGACAGCGGCCGGGACACGACATTCACAGCCTGGCGGGGCCGGGAACCTCGAGAGCCTGTGGCCAGTGTGAGTCGGAAAGTCTTGGGCAGCCCCCGGACCTGGGGCGTGTGGACGGCACGAGGGAGAGGTGGGAGAGCTGGGAGGACAGCCTGCGGGGCGCTGTCTGGAAAAATCTCGCCCTGTCTGCGCCGCGCTCCTGCGGGACCCACACCCCCAGGGGCCAGCCCTGGGGTCAGGGCTCCACGCTGGTGGGGGGCTGGGCTTCACCTCCAACTCCTGTTTCCCTTTTGGAGTAGACGGTTCCAGGGCCAGTTCTCACCAACCTCTGCATTTGTGGTATATTTAAACACAAATCCAGTGTTTCCATTTTCAAGGAGGCAGATGTTAGCAACAAACCTTGATGCTGATTTAGCTGATTGCGGCTGGGAGGTGTGCAGCCATATTTTTATCATTATTTTATGATCCTTCAAACAGACGTAGGCTCATCAACTTCGGAAGAGGATAAAATCTGGGTCATAATTTTCACTGCTTTTCTCTAAACTTATTTACGATTCGATCGCAGAGGGGAAGCATGTGCGGGGTGTGGTCTGGGCTGGCCACGCGGCTGCAGGACTTGACGTCAGGCTGGCTTTCTGTCTTGGATGCAGTGGCCTCGTGGTCTATGCGGATGGACCCCTGAACCTGGACCGCAAGGCAGAGGACATGTCCGAGCTCTTCCGGCCCTTCCACACGTTGCTGCGGAAAATCAGGTTGGCGGGGTGTGGGGGGGTGGGGGGTGAGAGAGGGGAGGGGAGGGGAGGGTGGTGTTTGCCTCTGAGCCCCGTCCCTTCTGTGACTGCTCCTGGGGGTTGGCAATGACCCCTCTGGACAAGGCTGGTCTTGCTTTGCCTTTACTGGACACCTCAAGGGTGGGTAGCTTGTCCCTGCCGAGCTTCAGAGGGTGGTAAACCTCACACTTCTGTGTGAGCTAATTCTTTACCTTCTGTCCACCTCGGGGGTGCTGGGACCTTGGTCTCTGTCGTCGGCTCCTGGTTTCTACTGTTTGGAGCTCCTTTAACCCCACACCCTTCCTCCCTCACAGAACAAGTTCTTTGTTCTTGGCCGGTAGCGTTAAGACCTTTACGCAGATGTCCGGTCCTAAGACAGCGGCTGCCCTGGCTAAGGGCCTGGAAGCTAGGCCCTCTTCTGGTTTCTCACAGAAACGTCTCCGTGGCCCCGCAAGACAGACGGGGCCTGTCTTACAGGCGAGGCCCTGAAACCAGGGTGGTGTGGGCCGGACCAGGGCCACGCAGCCTGTGAGGGGAGGACATCCCCCTGGGCCAGGCCATGCCCTGCACATTGGCTGGGGCTGGCGCCCAGGTTGGGGGCTGTTACTAGTTCTTTGACTAGTTTAGGGGGTGAAGTGCTCAGTTCTCTTGAGTGACCAGCGGATGCCCGCATGCTGTGGCTCATCCTGCCCACCCCCCGACCATCCCTGGGTGGCGTTGGCACCATCTGTGCTGTCCTGTGGGCTTGTGACGTCTGGCCTGGGTAACCGAGCTCTGCCCTGAGGGCTTCCCTTGCCCTTCAGCAGCCGGCCCTCCAGCCAGCACCCCTGACCTCAGCCTTCCCTTGAGAAACCTCACGTCAGGTTGTGTGGAGCCCTCACTGCTGGTGACCTCTGTGAGCTGACAGGGCCCGGCTCCTGCGGGGATGGGACAGCAGGGGGCTGTGGCCGCATGTCCTCTGAGCACCTCCCTGGCCCCGTGGCCTCAGACGCCAAGGTCTTTCCTACCACGGTCCCTGGTCTCCGAGAAGCCCCCTTCCCAGGCTGTCGGTCCAGGGCTGACCCCGTGGACCCCTGCCACGCCCTTCCTGGGTCTGGCGGGACTTCCCAGCCTAGGGTGGCTTTCCTCTGCTGGTGCCTGTCCTTTCTGGGGGCCAGCTCGCTCGCCGACGCGCCGCGAGCCCCAGAAGCCTGCTCTAAACTGCCCTTTGCCCCATCGCGAGCCAAACGTGCTCTGAATCCAGTGAGGAGTGACCGGGGGGTCCTTGGAGGGTCAGTGGGCACAGGGTGGGCGAGCCACAGTTGAGTGTCTCTAGCAGGACCTGACCCTGGACCCAGAGGCCGAGGCTCCTGCCCTCTCTGGGTGTCTGGCTGGGAGAGGAGACAAGGAAGGAGGGGAGAGGATGGAGATGCTGGGCCAGGAAGGGAAGCGTGTGGCCTGGGCCACGGCTGGGAGTGGCCATGGGGGGAGGGGGAGGGGGAGGGGGGAGACACCAGATGCTGGGGACTTGGGCAGGGAAAGAGTCCAGAACGTCAGAGACGTGTGACGTACTCAAAAGGCTGACGCACATAACTGGAATCAGAAGGAAGGAATGGAGAAAATGGGCAGAAGCAGTATTCAAAGAAATAATGGCCAAGAATTTTCCAAAATTGAAGAAAAGTCTCTGTCCACAGATTCCACAGACACATCTGGGTATATCACAGTAAAATTGCTGAAAACAAAGAAAAAAGCTTAAACACAGCTAGCGGAAAAGGACATATTACTTTGAAAAGAGTGTACATCAACAGCTGTCTTCTCAAAAACGATGGAAGCCAGAGGCAATGAAATGATATATATTTAAAGTGCTGAAAGCGGGACTTCCCTGGTGGTTCAGTGGTTGGGACTCCGCACTCCCAATGCAGGGGACCCGGGTTCGATCCCTGGTCGGGGAACTAAGTCCTGCATGCATGCCACAACTAAAGATCCCGCACGCCACAACTAAAGATCCCCCATGTTGCAACTAAAGATCCCCTATGCCACAACTAAGAAGAAGATCCCACATGCCGCAACGAAGATCCCACATGTGGCAACGAGGACCCCTTGTGCCACAACCTGGCGCAGCCAAAATAAATAAATAAGTAAATATTTTTAAAAGTATAATAAAGTGCTGAAAGGAAATAGCTGCCAGTCAGGATTTTACAACCAGGAAAAATATCCTTCAAAAGTGCAGGTGGGGCTTCCCTGGTGGCGCAGTGGTTGAGAGTCCGCCTGCCGATGCAGGGGACACGGGTTCATGCCCCGGTCCGGAAGGATCCCACATGCCACGGAGCGGCTGGTCCCGTGAGCCATGGCCGCTGAGCCTGCGCGTCCGGAGCCTGTGCTCCGCAACGGGAGAGGCCACAGCGGTGAGAGGCCTGCGTACCGGGAAAAAAAAAAAAAAAGGCAGGTGATATAGTGGGTTATTCAGAAACACGAAGCTGAAGAAATCGGTTATGAGCAGATTGCACATAAAGAAAAACTAATTGGAATTATTCCTGCAAAGGAAAAAAATCTCAGATGGGAATGTGGAAGCACAGGAGAGACTTAAGACCCTGATGTGAATGAACATAAATGAATCTGCGCTGTACAAAACAATAATTGTCTTGTGGAGTTTAAATTATATACATCATGGTTTCACATTTGAAAATCCGTTTTTCTATATTTTTTAAAAAGGAAGAAAAACCAAATCATTTTGAAAGTTACAGAAAAGTAATTTGAAAGATTAATGCCTATTTTATGATGAAAACATCTCTTAGCAAATTAGAAATAGAAGGGAATTTCCTTAATCTGATAAGAGATACACACATATGCACACACATATGAAGTTGGACCCTTACCTAACACCATATAAATATGAATTAACTCAAAATCAAGGACCTAAATGTAAGAGGTAAAACTATAAAACTCTTAGAAGAAAACATAGGACAAAGCTTCATGAGATTGCATTTTGGCAGTGACTTCTTGGGTGTAACACCAAAGGCACAGGTAACAGAAGAAAAAAATAGACAAATTGAGCTTTGTGAAAATTTCAAAATTTTGTCCATCAAAAAACACTACAACAGAGTAAAAAGGCAACCCATAGAATGGGAGAAAATATCTGCGTATCGTATATCTGATGAGGGGTTAGTATCTAGACTATATAGAGAACTCCTAAAACTCAACAACAAAAAGCCTAACTATCTGATGCACATGGGCAAAAGACTTGAATAGACGTGTCTCCAGAGAAGATACGTGAATGGCCACCAGCACGTGAAAAGATGCTCAACATCACGATCGTCAGGGAAACGCAAATCAAAACCACAATGAGACACCACCTCACACCCACGAGGAAGGCTACTATCAAAGAAACAGAAAACGAGTGCTGGGGAGGATATGGAGAAATTGGAACTCTTGTGCACTGTTGGTGGGAATGTAAAATGGTGCAGCTGCTGTGGAGGTTCCTCAAAAACTTAAAATAGAACTACCGTATGATCCGGCAGTTCCACTTCTGGGTTTATACCGAAAAGAATTGAAAGAAGCATCTTGAAGAGATATTTGTACACTCGTATTCATAGCATCATCGTTCACAATAGCTAAGACATGGAAGCCGCTGCTGACAGATGGATGGGTAAGCAAAACATGGTCCAGCCATACACTGGGATATTATTCAGCCTTAAAAAGGAAGGAAATCCTGACGCATGCTGCAATGTGGATGAACTTTGTGGACATGCTAAATGAAATAAGCCAGCCACGAAAAGACAGATAATGTACGATTCCGATTACATGAGGTCCCTGGAGTCCTCAAAATCATAGAGACAAAAGGCATAACTGTGGTTGCCAGGGGCTGGGGGAGGGGAGAACAGGGAGTTATTGTTTCATGAGGACAGAGTTTTAGTTTTACAAGATGAAATTGTTACAGGGGTGGATGGTGGTGACGGCTGCACAACCATATGAATGTACTTAATACCACTGAACTGTCACTTAAAATGGTTAAGATGGTAAATTTTATAAGTATTTTATCACAATAAAAAAATTTAAATATCATCTACAATGGTGTCAATAAATATTAATTAGCATAAATGTGAGATGTCTAAGACCTCCACCGAAAGTTACAAAATGTTTTTGATACAAAATTTTAAAGACCTAAATAAATAGCTATTCCATATTCAGGGAGTGGAAAACTTAATACTGAGAAGATATCAGTGATTCTCAAATTAATCTATGAATTCAATGCAACCTCAATCAAAATCCCAGGAGGTTTTTTCTTTTGCAGAAATTGACAAACTAATTCTAAAAGTCCTGTAGAAAGGCAAGGGGCCTAGAACAGCCAAGAAGAAAAAGATTGCTGGAGAAAAAGGACAGAGGAGAAGAATATTATTTATATGTTCTGCTCTTCATGGTTTTTGGGTAGTTTCCAAACAGTGCTGGTGTGACCGAGCTTGTGAACGTATGTGTGCCTTTCTGCTGGGTGTGCTTCATTAAAAACGTGAGCAGAGCTGGAGACACTTCCTGCCGTATAGCTGTAGTCGTACTGGCAGAGAGGTAGTGCACGGGGCATTCAACGGAACAGAGGGTCTGGTGCGACCAGCACATGATTCATGACAGAGGTGACAGCACAACAGTGGAGAATGGTTCGCTTTTTCCAATGAATCGCTGAATCAGCAAATATCCGTGTGAGGACAAAGATCTGTGATACACTCCTATGAACACGTCAGTTCTAGGTAGACTGCAGATACAAACGTGAAAAGTAAAAGAACGCTTTCAGAGGGAACCATCGAGTACATCTTTGTGATCTCGGAGTAGGCAAAGATTCCTTCACCAGGGCACAGAAGCACTAATCACAGAATAAAATGACATTTCGAACTTGACTGGAATTTAAAACCTCAGTTTGTCAAAAGACACCTTTGAGAGAGTGAAAAGGCCGCAGAGTTGGACACAACATCCAATAAAGAACTCAAATCCACAATACATAAAGAACTCCTGTCGGTAAGAAACAGACAGTTAACCCAATAAAAAATGGGTGAAAGTCCTGAACAGGCACTTCTGAGAGGCTAAGGGTCCGTCAGCGTATAAATGGGTGCACGACCTCCTGAACGAGCAGGATAGAGCAGTTTAAAACCACGACGAGATACCACTGCACGCTCACCAGAGACGATGAAGTGGAAAAGTGCAAGTGCCCATGAGGGTGTGGGGCATGCAGAGCTGTCGGCGGGGACACACCCCTCACCAGCACTCAGCACGCGTGCTTGCAGAAACACACCCCATGCTCCCCAGGACAGGGGCTCAAAGATGTGGGTCCCTGGCAGCCAGGGCCCCTCCGGGGTGGGACAGCTTCAGAGGTGAACTGTGATGCGTTTCCACCAGGAGACGGAGTGATCTACAACGACCGCGAATCTCACCAGAGAGGGTTGTCAGAGCTGGCACAGGGAAACAGAATATGCGATTAAGGGGAGTTCTCTGGTGGTCCAGTGGTTAGGACTCTGCACTTCGGCTGCCAAGGGTGCAAGTTCAATCCCTGGTCAGGGGGAACTAAGATCCCACAAGCTGAGCACCCAAAAAAACAACAACAAAAAAAAAACCAAAGGCATAGGAAAAATAAAATGTAATTGCACATAAAGGTTTAAAAAAAAGTGTGCAATTAAATTTAGATTTCAGATAAACGATAATACTTTGTTAGTGTAAATATGTCCCCAGTGGGGGCCATTTGGGACATACTTACTCTAAAAAGTATTTGCTGTTTATCTGAAATTCCAGTCTAACTGGGTGTCCTGTGTTTCGTCTGGCACCTCTGCACAAACATAGCACTGGCAAACATGCCTGCCACGGAGGCGTGCAGACCGCAGATTGCCGTCTATCTAGAGAAGGAGAACAGGGGAGACCACCGCTGTGGTAGTCGGGATCGTGGTCACGGCGAGGAGTGACCAGGAAGGCACGTGGGGGGCGCTGGGGAGCCCAGGTAGCGCTGTATTTCTTGATCTGGGTGCTGTTTGCAGGGTGTGTTCAGTTCATGAAGACCCACAGCTGAGCGGTTCTGAGCACCTTTCCACGTGTTTCCCCGACTGCACTGGGATGTTGAACCAGGCGCTGAGACCTCAGGCCTGAGCTCTTCCCGGCGGAGAGCAGCATACACCGGCCTGTGGGACCCACTTTGGGCTCATCCCCGTCGTGGTCATTAGAGTCACTCCACCTTGGGTGTCGGTTCAATGCCGCTCCCCCCAGGGAAGGCGCCCTGCTGTGCCCCCTTCTGGTGGCTCCTTCCTTGGCTGCCGTGGTCATTATTGTACTTCAGTCTTCCCTCGTAAATATTTATTATCTGTCTCTTCCTACGGAACCTGCTCAGCAGGGACCATGCCAGTCTTCCTGTGTCACCCAGGGCCTGGCACATAGGCAGTGCTCAGTAATATTTGTTGAAGCAAAGGATGAAAATCTATATATAAACCAATATATATCCTTTCACTCCTGAAAGTTTTTATTAATTGATGTATTGATGAATAATTTATAATTTTATTAATACAATTTTATTTTATTAATTTATTAACATATTATCACGAAGAATCAGGGTTTTCAGCAAGAGAGTTCAGAGTCTCACTTTTAAGCAAGGGCACATTCTAGAATCACCGTCAGCCACCCACACGGCTGTTGTCCTGACCTGCGGCCCGGGGGACCCCTGGAGACGCACCTCTTTTGGTGGAGGAAGCAACATGGTGGGAGGTTAATTGCAGGCAGTGGACACCGTGTTGCTCTCCTGCTGGTGCCGAGCCCACTCGGCCTGGGGGCTGGTGTGGCCTCTGGGACCCACGCTCTTCCTTTCTGTCTTGACGCTTGTAGGGATTTGCTGCGGACCCTGACCGAGGAGGAGCTTCACACGCTGGAACGGAACCTCTGTATTTCCCAAGACGTGGAGTTCCCCATCCGGGCGGACACCCCGGTGCCCCCTGCCCTGGAGCCCGCCCTGCCCGCACCCCTCGGCCCGGCGGGGCCCAGGCACGCAGAGGCGGAGCTGGCGTGCTCCGTGCAGGACGACGACCAGGAGCTGGAGCAGCTCAGCCGCATGGTGCACAGGGCTGGGGACGCGATGTCCTCTCTCCTGTCCCCGCCCAATGCCTGCCAGTCCCCCGCGCACGGGCCGGGCGCCGAGCGCGGTGCCCTCGGGCAGGCATCCCCGGGCGGACCACGGCTGCCGCCGGGCAGCGACGAAGAGGAGGGGAGGGTGTTCTTCATGGAGGATGTGGACGGGGCGGCAGAGCCCCCGGGCGGCCGGCGTGGGCGGGCGGGCGGCCCCCAGGAGAGAGGGCGGGGCGGGGAGAGCCGAGGGGCGGGGGCCGGAGCAGCCGCCGCAGCCGAGACGGCGGAGGACCTGAGCGGCAGCAACGGCGTGCAGGGCGACCAGACGCGGGCCGTGGGCCCTGGCTCCTGCAGCTGCCCGGACTCCCAGCCGCAGCTGGATGGCTGGGAGGCGAGTGCGGAGGACGCCCAGACGGCCGAGCTGATCGCCCACCGGACGGGGGGCATGAAGCTCTCGGCCACGGTCATCTTCAACCCCAAGTCGCCCGGCTTCCTGGACTCTGCCCTCGCCAACCCAGAAGTCCTCGGAAACGGCGTCTCCCCGGGGGAGCCGGCGGCCGAGGGGACGGAGGGCGGCCCCCACAAACTCAGCGCCACGGCTGCCAACAGCCTTCTGAACTCCTGCGTGTGCTGCAGGGGCTGTGCGGGCAGCAGGGAGGACGCGGCGGAGAGCCTGCGCGGCAAGTGCGGCTCGGGAAGCGTCATCCGCTCCTCTTACGTGGGCTCCGCCAAGGCCTGCGCCAAGGGCTCGGCCGCGGGACTGCTGGAGGTCCGGCCTGCCCCGGAGGCCTTGCCCACGGCGCTGGGCGTCCCAGACCCCGGGCCCTCCGAAGACGCCCCCGGCGGGCAGGAGCCCAAAGCCCCCACTTCCGACAAGTGCCTGGCACACACCTCAGGGCCCCAGGTGGACGCGGCAGACGGGCTGCCTGGAGGGGGCGGCGGAGCGAGTGAGCAAAAGGAGGCTGAGGCCCGGCAGCCCTCGGAGGCCGGGGAGGAGAGTCGGCGTGGAGGGGCGGCCGGGGAGGAGGCCCAGCACCTGCCGGGCTCCAGGTAAGAGCCGCTCTGGCCCCTGGACTCACCTCTAGTCGGTTTAGCTGCTGGTCAGGCCCTCCTGGACCCAGTTGCCACATCCAACCGAGAAGCGCCCCTCGTAGCCCCGACCGCCCCGTTTCTGGCGTGACGGGCGCCTTCAGGTGAGTGGGCGCAGCTCCGGGCCCTCGGTTCGCCCCTTTTCACTGCTGTGGTGTGGCCGGCGTGTGCGGACCGGCCGGGGCTGGGCCCCAGCACCCACCTGACCGGCGTGGTGGCTCCCGTGGGCCGCGGTTAGCCACAGAGACCCTCAGCCCTGCCCCGGGGGCAGCGGTGGGATCCCGAGACCACCCTGGGGCAGATTCTCGGGCAGGGCCCCCAGGACCCTGTTATCTCCCCCAGAGGCAGCTGAGCGGGCAGGGTGCTGTGACACCCTGGCTCCTACACATCTGGCTCACGGCAGCTCTTCCTCCCCCGCCCCACACCCGGGACTTATCCTGAATGAAGCAGATTCAGCCAGCACTGCCCCGGTGCCCACCACATGCCCCCGACCCCCATCCTGGACGTGGGAAAGGAGGAGCCGGGCTCAGCCTTGGGGCCTCACACGCGGCTGTTGCGCTGTCCTCTCACCAGACCCTGCCTCGCAGGCTCCCATCCTGGCTTCACTGTGTGTGAAGGGAGGTGGGAGGATGGAGAGAGGAGGGGGCTCAGCCCGGACGCTGGACAGGCCCCTGCCCGCAGCCATGGGAGCTGTGCACAGAGGTCAGCAGGGAGGGGCCATCTGGGTGCAGGGGCAGACGCCTTGCAGGCCTGTGCAGCCACTGCCGCCTTCTTCCTGGAGCGACGTGTGGCCAGCTCCTCCAGCAGTGGGCAGGGGCTGGCCGGGAGCCCGTGGGGTTCAGGGCCGCTCTTTCTTCTCGAGCTGAACTCCGAGGCTCCGCCGCAGCCTTTTCTGTGTGGGTTCTGTAGGCACCCCCCAGCCCCTCGCAGCCACGAATCTACTTTCTGGCTCCGTGAATGGACGTTTCATAGAAGTAGAATCCCTCGTTATGTGACCTTTTGTGTCTGGCTTCTTTTGCTGAGCATCACGTTTTCAAGGTTCACCCACCTTCATGCAGGTGTCAGGATTTCCTTTCTGTGGCTGAATAATATTCCACTGTACGGATGGACCACATTTGGTTCATCTGTCGATGGGCGGGTGTGTCGTTTCCACTTCTTGGTTATCATTGAGTAATGCTGCTGTGAACATCTATGTACAGGTTTTTGTGTGGTTGTGAGTTTTCAGTTCTTTGGGTGTCTCTGGAAGAGAATTAGTGCTTCACACGGTGCCTCTGCGTGCTGAGGAGCTGTCACCGGCAGTTCTCATTCCCTGGTCACGTGCGAGGCTCCTGTTTCTCCACATCCTCGCAAATACTTGTCATCGTCTGAGATTTTTTTAAGTTCTTTTGATCTCCAGGCGCATCCCACTAGAATACACAGCTGAGTGGCTGCTTTCAACTCACTTGAAATCATTCTGTGTCTGAGGTCGTGCCCAAGTCTTACCCACAGCAGGTTAATTTGTTCCATTTACCATGAGCTGTACAGAGATTTCCATCTGCATTTAATTTAACTTTATGATTATGTGAAAAATTTGCCTGGTTCCCGGCCAAATCTACAAAATAAGATATATCTAGAGAAATCTGTCTTTCTACCTTATTCTCCTTCTCTGCTAAAGTTACAGTTTTCCAATTTTTTATAATTTATCCTTCAATTTAAAAAGTAGAAGCAAGGATGTACACACACACACGGAAACACACACGGGCACACACACACGGAAACACACACGGACACACACACACGGACGGACGGGCACACACACACGGACACACACACGGGCACATGTTTTCCGCTCCCATTCTTTGGCAGAGGACCTCGTCCTTCTCTGCCTTGCTTTCCTGACCTGCTAGCCTGAAGGCCTGTGGCCTGTCCATGACAGTTTCTAGAGGTGTCTCCACTGTCAGTTTCAG
This sequence comes from Leucopleurus acutus, assembly GCF_964270905.1. NCBI lineage: Eukaryota > Metazoa > Chordata > Mammalia > Artiodactyla > Delphinidae > Leucopleurus > Leucopleurus acutus. Next base: position 1,479,342 of record NC_139146.1, on the reverse strand, counting down.
CCACGTGGGACCGCACTGTGTGGCTGGACCACCGTGCAGTCAGGCCCTGCCACCTGCCTTGTGGCTGTTTCCAGTCTTGCTCTTACAGACGGCGCTGTGATGAGCAGCTATTTTTTTAAAAAATATTTATTTATTTATTTATTTGGCTGCGTCGGGTCTTAGTTGCGGGACGCGGCATCTTCCTTGCAGCACGCAGGATCTTTCGTTGCGGTGTGTGGGCTTCTCTCTAGTTGTGGCACGTGGGTCCAGAGCGTGCAGGCTCAGTAGTTGCAGCATGCGGGCTTAGTGGCCCCATGGTGTGTGGGATCTTAGCTCCCTGACCAGGGATCGAACCTGTGCCCCCTGCATTTGAAGGTGGATTCTTAACCACTGGGCCACCAGGGAAGTCCCAATGAGCAGCTCTTTGTGATGAGGCCATTTTTTAGGTTCAAGCCCAACATCATAATGTCCAGTGGAATGAATTCTTGTCCACAACCTGAGGAGCGGCTTCCTCCCTCAGGGCCTCCAGCTCAGTGGCCCAGAGTTGATTGGTAAGGGGATCATTTTCCTACGAGGCTGGTATGAAGCCATCACAAATTCTTCGACCAGATACGTGGACTTTCCAGCTTTTGACCTGCCCCCCTTTTCTTGCTGTGTCCAGGTGACAGTCAGTGAACACTTACTCTGTCTGGAACCCCCTCCTGCTTTCCTGACGTGTCCCGCCGTGGACACTGCTTGTTCACGTCAGTCCGGCAGCTTCCCAGGCCTCCTCTGGCTTAGCACAAATGCAGAAGCTGAGCTGAGAAAAGGAAACAGCCTCCGTGGAGGCCTCGGGAGACGCTCCCATCTCCCAGGGAAGCATTTCCACAAGGTGCAGAGGGTCTGAGCGTGGCCGGGGGATCAGGGCAGCCAGGCCTTTGGGCCAGGACCGTGGACAGCGGCGCCCGGGGCCCAGCACCGCGCCAGGAGCAGCTGAGAATCAGGTCAGCAGGTGGCGCCCGTGCCCTCCGCGGGCAGCGCAGACATGGGGAGCGTCATCCCTTCGCATCGCACGTGGGTTCCTGGGTGGCTGAGCAGGGTGCGGGGGAGGCGGCCCAACCTTGCAGAGCGTGACCTAACACGAATGGAGGGGCCAAAGCAGCCTGTTGAAACAGACAGACACAGAAGACCAGCCTCACACAGGCAGCAAGTTCACCGGAACTCGGACGGCGAGATCCCGGGCGTTGGTTGGCGTTGTTAGTATCATCTGTGCGCAGCCTCCCATGAACACAGCCAGGCTTGTGTCGGGTGCAGGTGACCCCCCCGCCCCTGGCAGCCGGAGATACGGACGCCAGAGAGGTTGGCACCCGCCGTGGCTCGAAGTGCCTAAAGGGGCTGGCATCACCCTTGACCTGACTGAGCGAGAGCCCGTCTGTCTGGTGACGTGCTTGGTCATCACTCGGCCGTGACGAGCCAACATCCTGAGCTGACCATGAGGCCGCCTGTCCAGCAGGTCCCCCTGTGGCCCCTGCCATGCGCGGGAGTAGGAGTGACCGCGTGTGTGGCCCCGTGCGTGAGTCAGACGGGTGCAGCCTCAGACCTCGGTGCCACCTTTGAGTCGGGTGCCATGAAGGGGACGCTCCAAGCCGCGACCACGAGTCTGCTTTTGGGGCCACGTTCCCCGAGGACGCCTGGAGTGTCACCTCCCACACAAGCGGCGCACAGCCTCCGGGTGGAAGGACGGGGCTGCCGGGGGTACGGCGCAGGCCGGAGGTGGGTCCTGGAGCAGGGGCCCGGGCGGGAAGAGCCCTGCACGTTCCCCCAGGCCCTGTCTTCAGCCGCACGCAGGCCGGTTCCAGCCGTGCTGTTGCCCGGGGTAGGGGACGTCGCCCCAGCACAGTCGTGGGCAGAATGTTTCAGAACCCAGTGTCCTTCAGATCTTTTCTTTCTTACCTTTTCTGTGCTTGAAGATTAAACTTTTTTGGGGAAAACTTAGCATTTTTAAAAGCTTCCTGTTTTTTGCCTAGACTCACCTCATCAATCAGAACTGTCCACACTCTCGAGGCTGGCAGGAGAGCTCACTTGTCTGGAGGACGGAAACTCGCCCCCTCTTGGGTCTTTTAGTAAAGTGAGTTTCCAACCTTCTTGAAAAAATAACACGGACTCTTGCTTTTTTCTAATTACAATTGTGGTCCCCACTCATTGTAGAAACTTATGAAAACATAAAGAAGAGTAAAAGAAGGAAATAAAAACCATTCCAAATCTGGTGAGCAGTTTTGTTATTTTTTTCACTTTTATTATTTTTTTCACTGAATATTATTTAATGATCATTTATCTGCAAAATTCATTAAAACACAGTATTCGTAGGACTTAACGCTAACTTGCTGTACGTTTTCCCATTTCCATATTTTGTCGATTAGCCTTGTGGTCCCTCTCCTTACGGTTTTGTGTCTGTCTCTGGGAATCCACCCTTAGGAGTAGAGTCGCCCCAACAAAGGCATGACCCTCGCCGTCACACTCCCCTCCTCAGCGGTAAACCGCCCCCCCGCCCGACACACCCACACACCCACACCCCACCCCCACACCCCCACCCCACCCCCACACCCCCCACCCCACACCCCACCCCACCCCCACACACACCCCACCCCCACACCCCACAACCCCACCACACCCCACACCCCCACCACACCCCACACCCCACACCTGCCACACCCCCACCACAGCCCCCACACCCACACACCCCACACACACCCCACACACCCCACACCCCACCCCCCCACCCCCCCACCACCACACCCCCCACACACCCCACACCCACACACCCCCAGCCCCACACCCCCACACCCCCACACACCCCACACCCACACCCACACCCCACCCCACACCCCCCACACCCACCCCACACCCCACCCCCCACACCCCCACCCCCCACACCCACACCCCACACCCACCCCACACCCCACACCCCCACACCCACACCCACACCCCACCCCCCACACCCCCACCCCCCACCCCCCACACCCACACCCCACACCCCCACACCCACACCCACCCCCACACCCCACACCCCCATCCCCACACCCCACACCCCACACCCCCACCCCACACCCCCACACCACACCCCCACACCCCCACCCCCCACCCCCACACCACACCCCCACACCCCACACCCACCCCACACCACACCCCCACACCCCACACCCACCCCCACACCCACCCCACACCCCACCCACCCCCACACCCACCCCACACCCCACCCCCCACACCCCCACACCACACCCCACACCCCACACCCACCCCCACACCCCCACACCCCACACCCACCCCCACACCCCACACCCCCACCCCACCCCCACACCCCACACCCCACACCCCCACCCCCCACCCCCACAACCCACCCCCCACACCCCCACACCACACCCCACACCCCCACCCCACCCCCACACGCCACACCCCACACCCCACACCCCACACCCCACACCCCCACCCCCCACCCCCACCCCCCACCCCCACAACCCACCCCCACACCACACCCCACACCCACCCCCACACCCCACACCACACCCCCCCACCCCCACACCCCACCCCCCACCCCCACACCCCACACCCCCACACCCCCACCCCCCACCCCCCACCCCCACACCCCACCCCACACCCCCCACACCCACCCCACACCCCACACCCCACACCCCCACACCCCACCCCCACACCCCACACCCACCCACACCCCCACCCCCACCCCCACACCCCACACCCCACAACCACACCCCCACACCCCACCCCCCACACCCCCACACCCCACCCCCATCCCCACACCCCACACCCCCACACCCACACCCACCCCCACACCCCACACCCCCACCCCCACACCCCACACCCCCACCCCCACACCCCCACACCCCACACCCACCCCACACCACACCCCCACACCCCACACCCACCCCACACCACACCCCCACACCCCCACACCCCACACCCACCCCACACCACACCCCCACACCCCCACACCCCACACCCACCCCCACACCACACCCCCACACCCACACCCACCCCCACACCCCACACCCACCCCACACCCCACACCCCCACACCCACACCCACCCCCACACCCACACCCACCCCACACCCCACACCCCCACACCCACACCCACCCCCACACCCCACACCCCCACACCCCACACCCCCACACCCCACACCCACCCCCACACCCCCACACCCCACACCCACCCCCACACCACACCCCCACACCCCCACACCCACCCCCACACCCCACACCCACCCCACACCCCACACCCCCAGCCCCACACCCCCACACCCCCACACCCCCCCACACCCCCCACCCCCCACCCCACCCCCACACACACCCCCCAACCCCCACACCCCACACCCACCCCACCCCACCCACACCCCCACACCACCCCCACACCCCACACCCCACACCCCACACCCCCACACCCCACACCCCACCCCCCACACCCCCACACCACACCCCACACCCCACACCCACACCCACACCCCACCCCCACACCCACACCCACACCCACACCCCACACCCACACCCACCCCCACACACCCACCCCCACCCCCCACCCCCCACCCCCCACCCCCACACCCCACACCCCCACACCCACACCCACCCCCACACCCCACACACCCACACCCCACACCCCACACCCCCACCCCCCACCCCCCACCCCCACCCCATACCCCCACACCCCCACACCCCACCCCCCACCCCCACCCCCCACACCCACACCCCCACCCCCCACACCCACCCCCACCCCCACACCCCACACCCCACCCCCCACACCCCCACACCACACCCCACACCCCACAGCACACTCCCACACCCCCACACCCACCCCCACACCCCACACCACACCCCCCACACCCCCACACCACACCCCACACCACACCCCCACACCCCCACACCCCACACCCACACCCACACCCCCACACCCCCACACCCCACACCCACACCCACACCCCACACCCCACACCCACACCCCACCCCCACACCCCCACCCCTACCCCCACACCCCCACACCCCACACCCCACCCCCCACACCCCCACACCACACCCCACACCCCACACCCACCCCCACACCCCACACCACACCCCCACACCCACCCCCACACCCCACACCACACCCCCACACCCCCACACCCCACACCCACACCCCACCCCCCACCCCCACACCACACCCCCGCATCCCCCCCTCCCCGCAGCACTGTCGGCACTGACTCACCTGGGAAGCAAGGTGGAGTTCCCTGCTTTGCTTTGTGTTTCTCTGGTGATGGTGTCCCTGAGCATTTCCTCCTGATTCTTCTGCAAATTGACCCTGCCTGTCTCTTGCCTGTTTTCCAGTTGGGTTTTCGTGTCTTTCTCGCTGCCTTGGAAATGTTCCTTCTGCCTGGTGTCTTTGTTGCAGGTCGCTTTCCCCAAGTTGTTATTTGCCCTTTGGTCTCATTTGTTGACGTGTCTTCAGTTATGTTCTGTGTAATCAAATTCGTGAGCATTCTAGAGACTCGGGTCCTCTGCCTCTCTTTCCCTCCGGTGGGTCTGCGGTGCCGGGGGACATTCCCCTCACTGCCTCCTGGTGTCCCAGGGTCTCCTTCTTTGCCGTTAACTCTGCTCTGCCCTGGTGCGTAGTGAGAGGCCCGGGCCGGCTTCCCTTCTGAGGCTGTCTCCGGCCACTGGAGGGGGCCAGGGGGCCGGGCCCGAGGGCCATCGTGACGCATGGGCAGGCCCACCCCGGGCCCTGGCTCAGGGCTCAGGAACCGTCACCGCTTGTGCCCGCGGTGGGCTCGGCCTGCTCTGTGTTACTCAGCTCCGCGGCTGGCGGTGCCTTTGCCTCCCCACTCGGTGGGCCTCCCTGGCCGTCGTTTTGGTTAGAATGAAAGGAACCTGGAAGAGCACAGGCCTCTGAGCTTCTGCCCTTAAACTGGTGACCTGTGCCCCGACCACGCGCTCCTTCCTTGCTGAGCGTGGTGGTAATGGCAAAGGGTGGACCTTGGGGACATCTCCTCGAGGGGCCTTTCCGACGCGCGGTGCTTCCTCGCCTGCCTGGGGGGTGGCGGCACTGGAGCGTGTGTTCCTGCGGCGCGAACGCAGCGGGAGGGGGTCCAGGGGAGGAAGGGCGCCCGTGGGCTGGCGGCCACTTGAGGAGGGCCAAGGGCCTCTTGCTAGCGCGTGCCTCCGTGCCTTGCGGCTCCTCCGCGTCGCCCCCACCCTGGCCCTCACTCACCACTGCTGTTCGGGGCTGGGACTTGCCTCAGCCTTCGCCGCTCCCAGTCCTGAGCCGCGTCGCTGCCCCATCACCGGTCTCACTGCTTCCTGGCCTCACCTCCGCTTTCTCACTCCCCACGGGTGGGGTGGCAGCTGGACAGGGTGGTCGCAGACGTTGCAGCGTCGCTTAGTCCTGGGCCGACAGCTCTGTGCTTCGCCGACTTTGCTCTTTTTCCGCCTGGCTCCGACTCCGGTGGACGCCCCGCCTTCCTGCTAGCCGCGGCCCTCCGGTGCTTCCACGCAGGCTCCACTGCGCTTTGCCGGGTGGGGACCCCAGGGACCTGGGGATACCCTGGGTCCAGCCCCGAGCAGCTGGGGCTACAGAGAGGAGGCCACATCCTCTGTTCCTTGGAGCAGGGCCCCGGCCCCCCAAGGCCACTGCCTGCTTCCCTGTACGGAGGGGCTGCTGGGATCCTCCCGGGTCCCTCCAGGCTGCACCACGAGTGCCTGTGGGCCTCAGCCCGGCCTTGCCGCCCAGCCGGGGGGAGGCCGGATGCACTGGCACGGCTGAGCTTCCTCGAGCAGCATGTGGTGAGCGAGTCTCTGTCACTGGGAAACGTTCCCAGAGGCCCAGGGCTGCACTTCTGACCTGCTCTGTCCGCACTTCACTGAATCCACTTTCCCTCCAGCAGATGGCGTCAGGGGCCGGTCAGCCCCTGCCCTGTCCCAGGGCCAGTGCTGTCCACCAGCCTCCATGGCCTGGAAGGATGTGCGTCCTTTTCCAGTGTATGATCAACACCCACGACCTCTGGTGCTGGCCGTCAGCACTGTGTGGGGTGTCCTGGGGCGCACGTCCTGAGCTGGCACCCCCCAGGGAAAGGGGCTGTGAACCAAGGCATGGGAGTGACAGGGACGGAGCACGGCCTGGACTGACTGACTGCTCAGTGAGCCGAGACTCAGGACTGCCCCGTTGCTGGGGGCCGCTGGGGGCTCCGCAGGGGACCACCTCCGGGATGCGGGGACAGGGTGGGGCTGGATCTAACCCTAACCCCTTCCTGGTGGCTGTGTGACCCTGGGCACCAGCTCCTGCCCCACCCCCGCCCCCAGCCGGTGTCGGGGTGGACACATCGCGGCTGTGTCGCCAGAGCCTCTCTGGGGCCGGGCAGTGGGCGCAAGCCGTTGTCCCCGTGGCAGGTGTCCCAGCTGCCACGCAGAGACCCGGGGTCTCCCACCCACCTCCTGCCCCAGGAAGGAAAAACGAGAATGACTGAGCGGTTTAAAAATAGAGGAGAACTTGGAATTAATGAGACGCTTGAAAAACAGATTAGGCCTAATGACTGTCATCAGATGATGGGGCTCCCGCGGGGTGAGAGAGAAGCCAGGCTGAGTACCGGCTTGGGGTCAGAGGGCAGGGCTGGGTCTGGGGGTCCTGGGAGGGGTGCTGCCCTCCTCCTAGATGGGCCTCCCCAGCACCTGGAGTCTTTCTAACTAACTCACAGCTGGGTGTTGAGCTGCTGTGTTCTGGGCCGGGAGGACGGCTTGGCCGGGGCAGCAGCCACTGTTTTGGGCTGGAGAGGCAGGTGCAGGGGCGCTGAGCCCAGCACCCAGGACAGCTCCTGGCCCGGCTGCCCCCCAGCGTACCCACCCCACCTCACGATCCCACCCAGTGCCGGCCTTCAAGGCCCCTGGTCCCGGAGAAGATAAACTTGACTCCTAAGACGCAGAGTGCCGGCTGGGTGCAGGCGGCTCCTTCAGCGAGCACCTGCCCTGGCAGTGACTTCACTGAGACCTGAACAGAGGGGCCCAGGTGCCAGAGGAGCAGAGGGGGCAAGAGGAGGTAGGGGTGGGGAACCCCAGAGAGCTCTGGAGGGCAGCAGGGCAGTGATGTTTTTCTGGGAGGAAGGTCCGGCATCCGAGGCGGTAGCATGTAAGCACGGTGAGAACACAGTCTGGTATCTTAAAGTTGTTTTAAACAGCTTTATGGAAATATAACTGTCGTACGATGAACTGCAGCGTATGAGAGTTCCGGTTCCTCCACAGCCTTGCCAGCCCTCAGCGTGGTCAGGCTTCTTACCTTTAGCTGTTCCAGTGGTGTGAGTAGTGTCTCATTGCAGTTTTCACGTGCATTTCCTTAAGGACTCATGACATTGAGCACCTTTTCATGTGTTCACCTGCCATCGGCCTATACTCGTTGGTGAAGTGTCTATTCAGATCTTTTGCTGTTTCTTTTCATTGTGTTGTGTCCTTATTGAGTTTTGAGAGTTCTTTATTTATACTGTATACAAGTCCTTCATCAGATATATAATTTGCAGATCGCTTCTCCCAGTCTATGGCTTGTCTTTTCATTCTAAGAGTAGCTTTTGAAGAGGAAAATTTCTTAATTTTGAGGAAGTCCAATGTATCCATTTTTCTTTCATGGATTGTGATTTTGAAGTCCTATCTAAGGGTTATTTTCATAACCTAAAGTCACAAAGATTTTTCCTCTGTTTCTTCTAAAAGTTTTATACTTTTAGGTTTATGATCCATTATGAGTGAATTTTGTATATGGTGTGAGGTATGGATCAAAGTTTTATTTTGTTTTTGCATAAGGATAGCCAATTATTCCAGTATCATTTGTTGAAGACTACCCTTTCTCCACTGAATTGCCTTTGCATCTTTGTCAAAAATCAGTTGACCATATGTTTCTGGATTTTCTAGTCTGTTCCATTGATCTGTTTGTCTATATTGACACCAACATCACACTGTCTTGATTATGGTAGCTTTAAAATGAGCCTTAAAGTCAGGTAGTATAAATCTACAACTTAGTTCCGTTTTTTCAAAGTTGTTTTGGCTCTTCTGGGTCCTTTGTATTTCACATGAATTTTAGAACCAGGTTGTCAATTTCTACCAAAAAAATAAAAAATAAAAAAAAAACAAGCCTGCTAGGACTTTGCTTGGAATTGTGTTTAATCTATAGATCAACTAGGGAAAAATTAACACTTTAGTAATACTGAATCTTCAAATTCATGAACACAGTGTATTTCTCCATTTATTTAGGTCTTTAATTTCTCTCAGCAGAGTTTTATAGTTTGTGTTGTTGAGGTCTTGCACATCTTTTGCCAGATTTATCCCTAAGTATTTTATATTTTTGATGCTGTTGTAAATGGTATTGCTTTATAATTTCAGTTTCCAGTTGTTCATTGCTTATATAGAGATACTTGATTCTTGTATATTGATCTTATCTCCTGCAACCTTCCTAAACTCACTTTATTAGATATGGTAGTTTTTATGAAGATTTCATCAGATTTTCTACACAGATGTTGTCATCTGTGAATAAAGCCAGTTTTATGTCTCCTTTCTAATTAGATGTCTTTTACTTCCTTTTCTTGCATTTTTGCACTGGGGAGGACCTCCAAGTACAACGTTGAACAGAAGAGTTGACACAGGACATTTTTGCCCTGTTCCTGTTCTCAGAGGGAAGGCATTCAGTATCTACCATTAAGTGTGATGTTGGCTGTAGGATGTTCATAGATGCCCTTTTTCAGGTTCAGGAAGTTCTTCTATTCCCGGTTTGCTGGACTTTTCTCAAGTACTTTTTCTGCATCTTTTGGGATTGTCGTATAGTTTTAATTTTTTAGTCTGTTAATGTGATAAATTACATTGGTTGATATTCAGATGTTAAGCCATTGCATTCCTGGGATGAACCTTACTTGGTCACTAGGTATTATCCTTTTCATGTACTGTTGGCTTCAATTTGCTAAAATTTTGTTAAGGACTTTGCATCTGATTGTGAGGAATGTTGGGCAGTACTTTTCTTTTTTTGTAATGTCCTTTTAAGGTTTGGGTATCAGAGTAATGCTGAGATCCTCACATGAGTTGGGGAACATTCCCGCTTATTCAATTTTCCAGAAGACTTTTTGTATAAGTGGTATTATTTCTGACTTAAATATTAGTTAGAATTCATCAGTGAAGCCATCTGGGCCTGGAGTTTTCTTTATGGAAAGGTTTTTAACTACAATTTCAATTTCTTTACTAGATATATGTGGTGGGTGTCAGCAGCTGCTTTGGGGCCCTGCCCAGCTCTGCTATACCCCCCACCCCCTTGAGCCCTGGCAACACTGTAACCTCATGAGTGAACAAAGCTGGAAGAGGCAGATGTGCCAGGTGTGTCCAGATGTGGACGCGTAGGACCTGCCAGGGCAGCTGTGGGATCCATGGAGGGGTCGCCATAGCAACACAGGAGGCCACCTGCTGGGGCTGCCACCCTCCCTCACACGGCACCATTGCATCAGGCCCTCCCCAGCTCTGGAGGAGGAGCTGCCCCTTGTTTCACAGACCCACCTCTGGGGGTTGTGGCCGGCGGATGAGATGGACCTGGGAGCCGCTGGCTCTCCCTGCCTCTGGACTCCAGGGGGACCAGCCTGGGTGGCCTTCCTCCTCTGAGCACAGCCTGTGGCCTGTGACAGGGGAAGTGGCTCTGACGGAGCCCAGGTCCACCCTGCTGGCTGAGGCCATGCCATCAGTCAGTTGCCAGGCCAGGATGGCTCAGTGAAGACAGCAGGCATCAGGCAGGGTGTCTGCTGTCTGTCCCCTCTGTCTGGCGAAGCCGCAGGTTCCCAGAACTTCCACAGCCCCTCAGGGCTCTGCAGAGTGTCCCTGGTGACGAGGGGCTGGCTGCGGCTCCCTGGCTGTTCCCCACAAGTGTCGCAGGGAACGTTCCTTCTGGATCACCGTAGTGATGACCAGAGACTCCAGGTGGTCACAGTGGGACGTGTGCCCACAGACCAGCCTGGGGCAGACCTCGGGCACTCCTGGACTGGGCCCTGCTTGATGCCCAGCTCCTGCATGACCTTCTGGGGCTGGCCTCTTGGACCACGGTGGTGGTGGGAGCCTGTGGCCCTGAGGCCACTCCCCCACCCCGAGCCTCACAGCTGGCACCCCCGGCCCTTTGCAGAGGCTGTGATTAGCCCCGTGTTACAGACCCAGGGCCACACAGCACAAGGCAGACTCGCGCACCCACCGTCCCACCCCCACTGTGAGTCCTTCTCCAGAGGACCGTGGGTGGTGGTTACTGTTTTCCCATTTTACAGACAAGTAAACTGAGGTTCTGGGAGGTTACATTCTCTTGCCTAGACAGCAGGGGAGTGATGCCCGAAGGCCCTCAGCCTGAGCTGTTTGACCTCTCCTAACTTCCCAGCCCCACCCTGGGAGCCCTCCCCACGGCAGGGCCTCCCCTCCCTGCCACCAGCCCAGGGCCCATCGAGGGCAGGTGCACCCAGCTAGGGCCTCATGTGCCCCCATCCCCAACCCCATAGCAGGTGCTCACCTGACTTCACAGACAGGGGCCTAACCTCCTTAGCGCCAGGCCCTCTTCCAGGCTCCCGGTTGGTTTTCCTGGGCGCTGGCCCTGGGGCTGGGATGGGGGCAGAAGCCCTTGCCCCTGGGGAGGTAGGCCGGTACTTCTCAGATGCTGTGATCAGCAGCTCTGTGGGGAAGTGGGCCCTGAGGCCAGAATCTGCGAGAAATGCCCCACCCGGGTACAGGCAGGGCTACGGGGCGTGTGTGCGGTGGACAAGCAGTGCGCCAGGAAGGTGGTGGGGAGGCGGGGAGGCGGGGAGCCGTGAGGGTTCCGGTTCTGCAGGGGTAGCAGGCAGCAGAACCAGGTCGGAACTTACAGGTGGCAGGCGCCGGGTTGGTCTGCCCAAGGCTGGGGAGGCGGAGTCCTCGGGCACTGTGGGCCCCGCGTGTGGCCCCCGGCTGGGGTCTTCATGGACTTACAGACGGTAGAGTCACGCCTCTTGCCAGGCCGTGCTTCCTCCCCCAGGAAGCCCTCCCTGCTGCCTGGTGACTGCCCCCATCTGGCATAGGCACTGGTGGGATTCTGATGACACGATACTTGCTTCTGTCTCCCCAGATGGGAGCCCTGATGGGCCTGGGCAGGGCAGGAGCCTGTGGGCTCAGACAGAGGTGGGCAGGGGACAGTCTGGAGAGCACAAAGGATGCTTGTTCCCTACAACCGGCTCATCTCACGGGACATCAGTGGTCGTGCTGCTTAACTAGAGGAAACGGGAAATGAGCTGGTTTTCAGTGTCTTGTTTACATTTAGTATTTGGAACCAAACTGCAGTCTTTGCTGTCCTTCAGTGATCTCCCTGGGGGCCCTCAGAGGTCCTGCTGACCTCGTGGAATGGGAACAGCAGCCGTGAGGGCCCCGGGGAGGTGAGGCAGGGGGGTGGACTGCACCCCGAGCGCCGCGGGATCCCACAGTGCGGATCTGTGTGTGACGGTGCCTCGTTAAAACCCTGTGTTGTTGTTTTGACTGTGGACTCAATGCTCTGTTTCCTTAATCTCCAGTCTTGTGGGAATCCAGTGGGAAAGTACTGCAGCTTCCGGGGCATTTGTCTTAGGCCAGGCACGTCCGCTTTCAACGCACTGTCCCTAGTCCTTGCCACGTGGGTGTAATTATTCCCATTTTATAGAAGAAAATGATGAGGCCCGAAACCATCCCTCAAGGGACAGCGTGTGAATCAGACCCCGGTGGGCATGAGTGCGGCACGTGGAGACCGCTGCTGTTCCCGTGGTCACGGGAGCCTGAGCGTGTGTGCTCTCATGTCACACTCGTCCCCACACCCACACGTGCCCCGACGGCTGTGCAGGCCTCCACCCTTAGGGGCCTGCCCACTTTCTCTCTGTGTGCATGTCGCTGTCCTGGCCCCCACCCCGTGGCCACAGGGACTGACCAGTGAGGGCCAGGCTCCTTCCCTGGGCCTCCCAGGGGGCTGGTGGGGGACCCCAGTGGTGCAGGCCCCTGGCTGCCCTGCCCTCCCCAGGACAGATGGCGCTGGCCCGCGGGGAGGAGATGGCTGAGGGCACAGTAAGTGGATGGTCCAGCCTGACAAGCTACAATGTTTTCCCATAACGACGGTCTCTCTTTAGCACGTAACACACCTGGGATTTCATTTAAAGTCCTTTTTGGTACTTTCCCTGGCGGTCCAGTGGTTAAGACTCCGCCCTTCCATGGCAGGGGGCGCAGGTTCGATCCCTGGTCAGGGAACTAAGATCCCGCAAGCCACACAGAGTGGGCACCCCCTGCCAGAAAAAACCTTTTCACTTTTAAAACATGACAGGATTCATTTTTAAAGGGATGCACAGATAATATGCAAATAGATCATATCTTCTAAAAATATGAGCTCTAGCGCAACGTGTTCTAGAAATGGGTTTGAGAACCACCGTAGAACCAGGTCTGGTCACAGGTAGGCAGGACTGGAATATGTGAACTCGAGGTTGCAGCCGGTCCTCAAATGAGATGGAAGTCAGGGCTTGTCTGGGCAGAATACGTATCGGGTCGCTCCTGGGGGGGTGAGACCTCGGGGTGGTCCTCATGAGCCCTGTGGTCTCTGCTCGGAACTCTGGGGAAGATGCAGCTGTGATCTTCTGGGAGGCTGTCATCACGGGTCTGAGCGGCCCCCACCCCCTTGCCAGTTCGGGGCCCACCGGCTGAGGGAAGACCCAGGCGGGGAAGGGCCGTCTCCCTCCCAGAGAACCCTGAAGGTGCCCCGTCTGTGAACTACGTCGGTGTGCCCGCTTCTTTGGACGCTTCCGTCCCTCGGGCCCCCTCACTGTGGCCTCACGCTGCCCCACCAGCGCTCGGGCACCGAGGCGTCCGCCATGCGCCCGCCCTTCAGACGTGGTCGCCCTTGTTCTCACGGCGCCCACCCGCGATGGTTTTCCTGCCCGTTCTGGGCCTGAGCAGCAGGGTCTGGGCCACGTCACCCCCTGGGTTGCCCGGCGGATGAGAGGTGGACTCGGGACTGGACCACAGCCTCCCCTCTGGACTGGTGTCCTGTGGTCCCATACAGGGCACTACAGACTGGGCAGCTTCAACAGCAGAGATGTGTAGTCCCACAGTCCTGAGGCCCAGAGGTCAAGCTGCGGGCTGGGCTGCAGCCCTGCTGGAAGCTCTAGGGGATGGTCCTTCGTCGCCTCTTCCGGCTCCTGGCGTCTCCGGCGGCTCCTGGGCTCGTGGCTGCATCACCCCAGTCTCTTCGTCCTCCTCACGCAGCAGTCTCCCTGATTCTGTCTTCTCCCCTTTCCCTTGTCAGGATGCTTGTCATTGGGTTTAGGGCCACCCAGATAATTTGGGGTGATCTCATGTCAAGATCCTTAATTTACTTACATCTGCAAAGGCCTTTTTTCCAAATAAGGTCACGGTCACAGGTCGTGGGAATTGGATGTGGACATATCTTTTGTGGGGGGGCCCTCGCGAGGAGTCGTTCCGTCAGACACATTTTCTGGATGCAGCAGGAGAGGAAGAGGACGCAGAGACAGGAACCTCCAAAGCTGTGAGGTTTCAGGAGGCCCTGCGGGTTGATTTTTTCCTGAATCCGTTTAGCACTCGATCCCAGGAGAAAGCCTTTATTCCCACAGACAGCCCGCACCTAGTCTTCCTCTGTGTCTAATGAATTTGTGCCATGTGTTCAGTGGATACAGATTGGGAGGTTCGCGGGGCGGGGGGTGGAATGTCTTTGATGCTGGGCGCAGAGCGGTGAACAGACAGACGGAAGTCGCTGCGTGGCCGGCCCCACGTTCTCCGGAGTGAGACTGCTAGTCGGCACACGCGTGCTGCGTCAGGGAGACAAGCACCCCAGGAGCAGTAACGCAGGGTGGGGGAAGGAAATGGAGGTTCTGTTGATGGCCAAGGAAAGCGTCTCTGTTAGAGGGTGCTGGGATGGATACCAAAAGAATGGGGGCCTCTGGGGGTGTCCAGACAAATGCATTCTGGGCCTAGTAATGTCCATGCCCTATGGCCGTAGCGTGCTTGTCTTGTCTGTGACAGCAAGGGGCACGGCTGGGAGGCGCCTACAAGCATAGAGTGGGAGAGGAGGTTGACAGAGAGAGGTCCAGAGCACGCCGGGCCCCTCGAGCCTCAGGAAGGCTTTCTGGCTTTTACTCCAAGTGACCTGGGAAGCAGGGAGTGAGACGTGTCTGCGGAGGAGGGATATGGTCTGAATTTTGGTTGAGAAGGTTTTCTATCCGGGGCCTGCGGGGTCTTGGTAGGAGCTGCAGTTCCTGTGGCAGCCCCTGACAGGGTCAGGGGAGTTGTGCCTGGCGGGTTCTGGGTGCTGGGCTCCCCGCCAGGGGCCGCCCCGTGTGCACACCGCACCGGGAGGGGCTCTGTAGCAGCCCTGGGGCCTGGCCTCTGAACAGCTCCCCCCTCTGGCATTCAGTCCAGGTCTGTGGTCAGAAGTGAAGCCCCAGGCTGCCTGGGCCTTCCCCACCCTCAGGCCCTGCTCAGAGGTGAACACGCCCGCACCCCCAGAGTCCCCAGGCTGCCTGGACCCCCAGCAGCCCTCATCAGCCTCCTGCCTCGGCGGGGGTGGGGACGGGCCGCGGCAGATGGTGTCACGTGTGGAGACTGGGCGTCTCCCTGTGGATGTGAGCGCCCCTCTGGGTTTAGCTTGCGTGGTGGCCACTAGAGTCCTGTGCCTGCCATTGGTCAGCAGTGGGGGTGGCTCTGAGACCAGCCCCCGTCCCCCAGCACCAGCCTGCAGTGCGCTGAGAGGGTGTCTCACTGGGCAGTGTATGTGGCTGCCCCTGCCTGGGGGACCCATCACTTACTGTCCACTTGCACAGGCTCCTGTGGAGCCTCACGCTGAGCAAAGAGCGTCAGGCACAGGTGCTGGGTGGCGGCCACACTTCCTCCTGCTGCTCCACAGGACCTGGGCTCTGGTGTGGCGACCTGCACAGACTCAGGTGAGCCCCGGGGATGCCCCGAGCCTCCCAAGACGGGAGCTGTTACTGGACGTACCCGCCAGGTCAGCCTTCTCTGCACCAAAGCGGTTTCATTTTGCTTTCAGTCCTGACTCAGGGTGCCGGCCTCCACTTGGTCACTCAGTTACAACATCTGCCCAGTTGTGTTAGTCAGCCATGCTGCGTAACAAATTACCACACACTTAGTGGCTTCTGACAGCAGCCGTTCATCATCTCACAGTGCCGGTGGGTCAGGTGTACGGTGTGGCGAGATGGGTTCTCAGCTCAGTCTCACCAGCCAGGCGTCGGCCAGGCTGCGCTCCCGTCTAGAGCTGTTGGTGTTTCTGTTGGCCATCCCTTGGTGAGAAGAGACTGAAACAGCCCCTTTGGGTTGTTTCCTGGGTCGGCGCCAGCCCTCCCGGTCCCAGTCATTTCTTGTTCTCTTGTTCCCTCTGTGGACCTGAGCCGTGTGCTGTGGTCTCCTTTGGGAGAGGGGTTTATCCTTCCTCCCCCTCCCTCCCAGCCTGTGCTCACCCCAAGGGGTGGTTGCACTGGAGTAAGTTGTCTTCCTTCCAAACGCAGAGTCACTCATTAAAACCACTAGAAGAAAGACTTTGCAAGTGGCTGGAGAGTAGAGGAAGCAGGGAGATCTGGTCTGTTCACAATAAATTAGCATAGTTGCTGCCCCAAAGATATTTGTGCTGACGCCCCATGGGCAGCCTGGGCCTGTCAGCTTTGTGCCATCACGTTTGTATTCGTTTGTAGGGTTGCTGTAACAAAGTACTACAAACTGCGGGATAAACCGTAAAAATGGATTGTCTCAGTTCTGAAGGCCAGAAGTCCTGGATCAGGGTGTCAGCAGGGTGGTTCCTTTTGAGGCCATGAGGGAGGATCTGTCCAGGCCTCTGCCCTCTCACTTCTGATGGATACTGGCAATCCTTGGGGCCCCTTGGCTTGTAGATGCTAAGCTCTGATCTCTGCCTTTTCTTTACATGTCATTCTCCCTCTGTGTGCACCTGTGTCCAAATTTCTCATTTTTTGAAGAACACCAGTCATATTGGATTAGGACCCACCCTAATGACCTCATCTTAACTAATTACATCTGCGGTGACTCTATATCCCGATAAAGCCACGTTCTGAGGTACTGGGGGTTAGCACTTCAACATATGAATTTGGGGAGACACAGTTTGACCCATATCAGCACACACATACCTCCCTGCTAAATCCTCACCATACTAGGATGGATGGATGGATGGATGGATGGATGGATGGACAGATGGATACATGGATGATTGGGTAGATGGTTGGATGGATGAATGGATGGATGGATGGATGGATGGACAGATGGATACGTGGATGATTGGGTAGATGGTTGGATGGATGGATGGATCAATGGATGGACAGATGGATACATGGATGATTGGGTAGATGGTTGGGTGGATGGATGGATGGATGGATGGGTGGATGGATGGATGGATGGATTGATGGATGGACAGATGGATACGTGGATGGGTGGATGGGTGGATGGATGGATGGATGGATGGATGGAAGGATGGAAGGATGGATGGATGGATGGATGGATGGATGGATTGATGGATGGACAGATGGATACGTGGATGATTGGGTAGATGGTTGGATGGATGGATGGATGGATGGATGGATGGATGGATGGACGGATGGATACGTGGATGATTGGGTAGATGGTTGGATGGATGGATGGATGGATGGACGGATGGATACATGGATGATTGGGTAGATGGTTGGATGGATGGATGGATGGATGGATGGATGGATCAATGGATGGACAGATGGATACATGGATGATTGGATAGATGGTTGGATGGATGGATGGGTCGATGGATAGATGAATGGGTGGGTGGTTGGGTAGATAGATGGACAAATGGATGGATAGATGGATGGATGGATTTCGTAAGGAGGAGCTAGCAGGGCCCAAGCTGGCTCATTAGAATTGGTATGTGGCTGTGCAGATGTCCAGACTTTCCATGTCCCCACATCCAAGCATAAACCTTCCTTCTGGATTCCATCAGTCCGTCTTGCTCCTCCTTGTTTTTCTCTTACTGAGGCCTTTACAAAGGGTTTCAGAGGCTCACAGATTCATCCATGTGATGTCATAGCCAGAAACACCTTGTGATGCTATTAGTTTTTCCAAGTTGTATTCTCTCTTATTTCACAGACCCCTAGAACTTCAAAATGACAAAGTCCTTTTCCTGTCAAAAGGCCATTTTTTCTACTCTGACCATGGAATCAGATACTTCTCCATGTGTGCCTTTCAAGGGTGCCCTTTGGAAAGTTTGCCACTATGGACCGTGGCCAAAGACACAGGCTGGACAAAACCTTTGGTATTAATGTAACTTTAGAATTGCATTGTCTTTTGCTACTAGAAAATTGACACTTCCTAGTAATTCAAACCTAAGTGGAATTGTTACGGGGAATATGTGCTGCCTTCAATAAAAGAGAGTGGCAGGAAACAGAATCCAGTTGGGCATCGGTCACAGAAGGTGCTGGATTTTTCGGCATCCAGGTGACCATGCAGATTTGAAGTTGAGTGCCTGGGTAGATACGGCTGGTGACAGGAGCTCAGACTGCTTGGTGAGGCAGAGGAAGCCCTTGGCAGGTGGGCGCCCCTCACGCCTTCACCCTAGCCTCTCTCGCCCACTTTTCCTCTGCGTCTCAACTTCTGGCCATGTCTCACCCTCACTGTTCCTGCCCTCACCATAGACCTGGATCACTGGGCGCCAGCCGGCCTCTCAGCTCTGTCTTGTTAAAGCGTGTGGCTCCCCCACTAGACTGGGCTGTTGGGGGCCACACACAGGGTCTGATTCATCCTTGGAACCCTCTTCCGTGTTCCCAGCCTGCTGTGTAGCAGCTGCCCATGGAGGACTAGCACCCTTCCAAAAGGGTGGCCCTGGGCAGTGTTCCTGGGGCCCCCGGTGCCCAAACAATGCCCATCTATGTGGCCCCTAGGACTGGGCTGACCCAGCCGGGCCCCAAGCTCAGGCCCCAGGTGACGTCCCAGGCCCCACTCCCAGTGTTCTGTTCTTTTGTTCCCGGTGGCCCTTCCAAGCCCAGCTGGGTTGCCCGTGGGCAGCACCTTGCTGGTTCTTCTGCCGAGGACCAGGCTCTTCATGGAGCCTCTGGCGCTCTTTCCATCCACACCCGCCCCCAACACACACACACACACACACACACACACACACACACACACACACACACACACACACACACACACACGCCCCACTCTGCGGAGCAGCAGGAGAGGGCTTGAGGGCTTGGGGTTGAGACCATGGTTGCCATCTGACCCACCCGCCACCTGTGGGCCAGCCTCGGTCTCAGTCTGCTGGGAGGGTTCATTGCTCTTTTAAGGCACAACATGAACCGCAGGCTTCGTAGCTCTCAACGCTCAGCTGACAGTCAGGGCCCTTCCTCTGGTTTCTCGCAGGCGAGCTGCCTGCCAGCTGCAGCGCCTTGTCCAGAAAGGCTTCCCCGCTTCCAGGGCTTTATCTGAGGGGCAGGGGCTGCGGGGCTGAGCCCCAGCGCATGCCTTCCCTCCACTAAGAAACAAACTCTGTGCCTCAGGAGGGCTGCAGTGGCTCCTGCTGTAGGCACTGCCTCTCCTCAGCCTAACAGTTATTCTTCTGGTCATAGAAGTAATAATCTTAGAAGATGCTCAGAAAATAATCCGTAGTCCTACTATGCAAATAAATGTAATGTTGATGCTTTGCCTTGACTGTATGTCCCCAAATCTCATTTATGTACATATGATAGCTCTAATTTTTAAAATGCTACCTTTTTATTTAATATTTTAGAATTTCCAGCATCATTAACTGTCCTTTGTGGAAACTGTATGAGCTAATTTACTGAATCCACCCACTATTGACGGGCATTTAGCTTGAGCTCTTTCTTGAATATGAGTCGCTAGATGATTACAAGGAAAACATCCTTTTATTCTTTTTAAAGTGTACAATTCAGTGGTCTTCAGCATATTCACAGAGTTGTGCAACCGCCACCGGTATCTAATCTCAACATTTTCATCACCCCATAAAGAAACCCCAAACATCCTCCCCTCCCTTCCGCCACTGGCAACCATTAATCTTTCTGTCTCTTGGGTTTGCCTAGACTTTTCTAGACTTTTCAAAGAAATGGAATCATACAATAAGTGACCTTTGTAGCTGGATTCTGTCACATACCCTGTCACATAGCCTGTCACATGTTTTCGAGGTTCATCCATACTGTAGCACCTATCCACACTTTCTATGGCCAAAAATTAATCCCATGGTGTGGCTAGACCACATTTTGTTTATCCGTTTGTCAGTTGACTGACATCTGGGTTGCTTCCATGTTTGGCTAGTAGGTATGAACATTCACGTACAAACTTTTGTGTGAATCTGTGTTTCAGTTCTCTTGGGTAGATACCTTGAGGTGGAATTGCTGGGTCCTACGGCACGAGGAGCTGCTGACCTGTTTCCCACAGTTCCGGTAGCATTTCAGATTCTCACCAGGGATGTACAAGGTTCCAATTTCTCCGTATCTTCACCCACACTTGTTATTTTCTGTTTCCTTTTTAAACTCTTACAGTTATCGTAATGGATATAAAATAGCACATTATCATTTTAATTTGCATTTCCTAAATGACTAATGATGGCATCTTTTCATGTGTTTACTGGCCATTTGTATATCTTCTTTGGAAAAATGTCTTTTCAAATCCATTGTCCATTCTTTAGTTGGGTTATTTATTTTTTTTATTGTTGAGTTGCAAGAGTTTTCTGTATTCCAGATACTATACCCTTGACAGATACATGATTTGCAAAAATTTTCTCACATTCTGTGGGGTTTTTCACTTTCTTGAAGGTATCTTTTGAAGCACAGAAGTTTTTAATTTTAATTTTTGTGTGAATATGTGTTTCAGTTCTCTTGGGTAGATACCTCAGGGTGGAGCTGCTGTGTCATACTGTCTGAGGAACTGCTGAATGAGATATTTGGTTTTGGTTGCTGTGTTTTTGGTTTCACACCTA
Organism: Leucopleurus acutus; assembly: GCF_964270905.1. Lineage (NCBI taxonomy): Eukaryota > Metazoa > Chordata > Mammalia > Artiodactyla > Delphinidae > Leucopleurus > Leucopleurus acutus. The sequence goes on along the minus strand of NC_139146.1, from coordinate 1,458,394 downwards.
AGAAACTGTTTCCTAATCCAAGACCACAAAGATTCCTGTTCTTTTCTAAGAATTTTTAAGAATTCTTTTAAAGAATTTAAAATTCTTTCTAAGTTTAAGAATTTTAGAATAGATACAGACCTTTGATCTATTTGAGTCAATTTTTGTATATGGTATAAGGTAAGGTCTAACTTCATTCTTTTGTGTGTGGAAATGCAGTTCTCCCAGAAAAAAAATTTTTTATTGAAGTATAATTGATTTACAATATTGTATTAGTTTCAGGTTGCATGACATAGAAATTCAATATTTTTAATGATTATACTCCATTTAAAGTTATTCTAAAATACTGGCTATATTCGCTGTGCTGTTACAATATGTCCTTGTAGCTTATTTATTTTATACTTAATAGTTTGTACCTCTTAATCCCCTACCCCTATCATGCCCCTCCCTCCTTCCCTCTCCCCAGTGGTGACCACTAGTGTGTTCTCTATATCCGTGAGTCTCCTTCTGTTTTGTTATATTCATCTGTTTGTTTGTTTTTTTAGATTTCTACATGTGAGTGATAACATATAGTATTTGTCTTTCTCTGTCTGACGAATTTCACTTAGCATAATACCGTCCACGTCCATCCATGTTGTTGGAATTGACAAATTTTCATTCTTTTTTATGGCTAAGTAATATTCCATTGTATGTATACACCACATCTTCTTTATCCATTCATCTGTTGATGGGCATTTAGGTTGCTTCCATGTCTTGGCTATTGTGAATAATGCTGCTATGGACATTGGGGTGCATGGATCTTTTCTGTTTTCATTTTCTTTAGATATATACCCAGGAGTGGAATTGCTGGATCATATGGTAATTCTATTCTTAGTTTTTTGAGAGACCTTCCATACTGTTTTCCAAAGTGGCTGCACCAATTTACATTCCCACCAACAGTGTGGGAGGGTTCCCTTTTGTCGACATCCTCAGCAACACTTGTTATTTTTGGTCTTTTTGATGATGGTCATTTGATGGGTGGGAGGTGATATCTCATGGTTTCGATTTGCATTTCTCTGATGATTAGCGAAGTTGAGCATCTTTTCATGTGCTTTTCATCTGTATGTATTCTTTGGAAAAATGTCTATTCAGGTCTTCTGCCCATTTTTTAATCTGGTTTATTTTTTTATTTTTTTTATTGAGTTGTATGAGCTGTTTATATATTTTGGATATTAACCCCTTATTGGTCATATCTTTTTCAAATATTTTCTCCCATGCAGTAGGTTATCTTTTCATTTGGTCGATGGTTTCCTTTGCTGTTGCAAGAGCTTTTAAGTTTAATTAGGTCCCATTTGTTTATTTTTGCTTTTGTTTCCTTTGCCTTGGGAGACAGATCCAAAAAAAACATTGCTATGGCTTATGTCAGAAAGTGTTCTGCCGGTGTCTTCTTCTAGGAGTGTTATAGTTTCCAGTCTTCCATTTAGGTCTTTAATTCATTTTGAGTTTATTTTTATATGTGGTGTGAAAAAACGTTCTAATTTCATCCCTTTACGTGCAGCTTCCAGTTTTCCCAGCAGCACTTATTGGAGAGACGGTCTTTCTCTGTCTCAGCACCATCTTTTGAAAAGAGCCTTCTTTCCTCGTTGGATGATCTTGGCACCCCTTTGGAAAATCAGTTGCCCACAAACGTGTGGGTTTATCTCTGGACTCGCAATTCTCTTCCGTCGTCACGTGTCCTATGCCAGTGCCTCAATCGTATGTACTGGCGTTTCATGCTAAAGTCCACGTCATGAGTGTGAGTCCTCCAGCTTGTTTCTTTTTCAAGATTGTTTTGGCTGTTCTGAGTCCTTGAGTTTCCGTACGAATTTTAGGATCAGCTTGTCAACTTCTGCATGGAAAAAGAAAAGGCGGCTATCTTGATACAGATTGCATTGAACTTACTGACCAGTTTGGGGAGTATTGCCATCTTAACGAGATTAAGTCCTCAACCATGAACATAGGGTGTCTTTCCATTTATTTAGGTCTAATTTATTTCAGTGACGTTTTGTAGTTTTCCGTGTGTCACTCTTGCACCTTTTTGTTAAGTTTATTCCAAATATTTAAATCTTTTGGATGCTATTGCAGATGGGGTTGTTTCTTAATTTCATTTTCAGTTTGTTTATTGCTACTCTATCTTAATATAATTGGGTCTTCAACAGTAACTGCTGTATTGATATATAGTATATATACCATGCAGTTCACCCTTGAAAAGTGATTAATTTTTGCTGTACACCCGAAACTAACACAACATTGTAAATCAACTATACTTCAATTTTTTCATTATTAAAAATATCTACTATACAAGTGTATAATTTAATGGTTTTTAGCATGTATTCACTCTTAACCTGTTGTATTCATGCCAAATCCATCAGCTCTCTTCGCTACTTAGCCTTTTCAGTTCCCTTTCCTCTGCCCTCCCCTGTCCTAAATCTTTTTTTCCCCTACTTTTTAATTTTGGCAAAATACATCTAACATAAATTTTACTATTTTAACCATATTTAAGTGTACAGTTCAGTGGCATTGTACACATTCACAATGTGGTATAACTGCCACCACTCTTTATTTCCAGAACTTTTCATCATCCCAGACTGAAACTCTGTCCCCACTCAAGCCCCCTTCCCCAGCAGCCGGCACCCACCATCTGCTTTCTGTCTCTGTGAATGTGACTCCTCCAGGGACCTCACGTAAGCGGAGTCACACGGTGTTTGTCCTTTTGTGACCGGCTTCTGTCACTGGGCCTAATGTCCTACAGGTGCACCCATATGGTAGCTGGTGTCAGAATTTTCTTCCGTTTTAAGGCTGGATAATATTCCATCGTATGGAGGGACCACGTTTTGTGTATCCGTCATCTGCTGATGGGCACTTGGGTTGTTTCCCCTTGGGCTCTTGTGAATAACGCTGCTGCGAATAGTGTGTGTAAACGTTTGCTTGGGCTCCTGCTTCCCAGTCTTTTGGGTGAGGCTGTGAACGGAGACCGGGAGTGTTGATGGAAGCTGACACCCCGGACAGTGATATTGCATCCCCCTTCTTTACTCAGCTCCCAGGACAGGGGCCGCCAAGTCCACACCCCCCAGGCAGAAAGTCAGGGGCTTCGTCTCTGGAAACCTGGCAGGGGGTCTGGGAGGGCAGAGCTGTAGATCATCACGAGGGTCCCAGCCTCGCCCTCAGCCTCCCACCGCTCCTCCACGTTCTGGTGAAATAGTACTGATAAGGGCACTTCCCTGGTGGCGCAGTGGCTGGGAATCCGCGTGCCAAGGCAGGGGACACGGGTTCGAGCCCTGGTCCGGGAGGATCCCACATGGCGCGGAGCAGCTGGGCCCGTGCGCCACGGGTGCTGAGCCTGCGCTCTGGGACCTGCGAGCCACAACTGCTGAGCCCGCATGCCACAGCTGCTGGTGCCTGTGCGCCTGGAGCTTGTGCTCCGCAACAAGAGAGGCCACCGCGGTGAGGGGCCCGCGTGCAGCAACGAAGACCCAATGCAGCCGAAGATAAATAAATAAAATAAATAAAGTTTTTTAAAAGAAATATTACTTATAAACCAATGTGCACGTCGCTGGAGTGTGCCAGTCAGACGCGCACTCGTCTGAGCAGGGGGAGCCCATGAAGCCAGTCTGGGGCCCTTTCCAGCCCCAGCGCCCCCTGCACTGAATTCTCAGGCGCGTCACATCTCCGAGCTTCCTGATGGTTTGACACCAAGGGACGTGCCCCTAAGTGAGATATCGGGCGGCTGTGCGCGTCTCTCTGCCGTGTCGGCGAGGGTCGTCCACGTCCACAAGGGGCCAGGGCTGCTCACCCGCTACGATCAGGCGGGCCACAGCATGACAAGATGACAGTGGATTCTCCTCCTCCATCACTGGTGGATTTTACTGGAACTTCCAGAACGGCCCTGAAGGTTCTGCCACGTCTGCAGTTGCACAGGGCAGGGTCTTGGGTGTGTGCCGACCACGGCCCCTGGGCTGAGGAGTGTGCCAGCTTCTCTGAGGTGATGCCAGAGCACCTCCCCAAAGTCATCCACCAGTTTACACTCCCACCAGTGATGCGAGGGCGCCCGCTATTCCGCCATGCCAGGAGGCCACGCCAGGGCCTCTCTGTGACAGGGGTCTCTGCATTTGAGGCAGGCATGAAAAAAACCAACTCCCCCACAGAAAAGCAGAAACAGAGATAGTGCAGACCACCAAAGGCAACTTTTAAAAAATTATAATGAGGGACTTCCCTGATGGTCCAGTGGTTAAGACTCCACGCTTCCACTGCAGGGGGCACGGGTTCAATCCCTGGTCGGGGAACTAAGATCCCGCGTGCCTCGCGGCACAGCCAAAAAAAAAAAAAAAATCAGAAAAAAAATATAATTAATGTTTCTAGATAGATAAAATATTTCACATCCATGAAACAACAGAGAGAGCAGGAAATTAAAAACCTGGTAGCAAAAATGTCGAGGGGAAAGTCGGAGAAAAAAGAGGAAAATTTCCCAGAAAGGGGGACAAAACGGCAGAAATAGAAGATGGGAGATAAATGATTTAAGAACAGGACGGTCAGTGGACGCCCTAACAGTGTAGGCTCAACTGCGGCCACTACTTAGGGCCGCAGGGTGACCCCTGAACAGCAGAGCTCGCAGCACCTGCAGCAGGACCCCTGGGCCGTGGGAAGGGAAGTGCATGGTGGGGACGAAGGACAGTCTTAGTAAAACAGCACCACGACCTGGGGGCTTAAAATAACAGAAATCTCTTCTCTCGCAGGCGGGAGGCCAGAAATCTGAAATCTGACAGGGCTGCCCCCGCTCCGGAGGCTCTCAGGGAGGGTCCTTCCTGCGTCTTCCAGCTTCCGGTGGCTCCGGGCACCCCCAGGCTTGTGGCCACATCACCCTGATCTCTGTATCGTGGCCACTTCGCCTCCTCCCCTCCCCCGTGTGTCTGTGTCTCCTCTCCCGTCTCCCACAAAGACACTTGTCCTTAGATTAGGGCCACCAGGTAAACCATGGTGTCTCCTCTCGAGATCCTTACCTTGACTGCAGCCGCAAAGACTTTTCTTCCAAACGGGTCCTGCTGGCAGGTGCAGGGGTTAGGGTGTGGACACGTCTTCTGGGAGCCCATCAGCCCCCTGCAGAGGGTGTGAGGAGGGGCGGTGGCTCTCCCACGGGAGGAGCGCAGCGCGTGGCGTTGGCCCCAGCGCGCTCCCGCAACGGGGGGCCTCCGGGCAGAGATTTGGCCTTCCCTCGTCCCTCCACCTGCGCTCCTGTGTCTCCCTCTCTGCACAGCGGCTTCACGGCCGGCTCCTGCCCCTCAGACGAGATGGGGCCGGACGCAGGCCCCGTGGCCATCAGAGAGAAGATCCGGTCCCGGTTCCACGGCAGCCACGACCTCATCCACCGCCTGTTTGTCTGCATTTCAGGTGCCACTTCTGGGCCTGGGGCGGGGCGTGGGCTTGGGGACACACAGGGGCGGGGGGGGGGGCGTGCTTTAGCGGAGCGGCTGGCCCAGGTGCGGGAGGTTCCCCGCTGATGCTGGGCTGCTCGGGTGTCAGCCCTGCCTTGGGCCTTCCTCAGCGCATCACTTCATCCTTCGCCTGTGAGCCCCGCCATGAGCCCGGCCCGGTAAAGAGGCGGGCATCGTGCTTCGCCGGGCCCTCCCGTGGGGGGTGGAGGACCCCATTCTGGTCCCAGTGGCCCCTCACTGCTCACACAGGGAGGCTCTGTTCAATGTGTAGGTCAGAGTTCATTGTGCGTCCTGTCCCGACTGATGTTTCCTCTCTTGGGGTGGCAGACAACAGGACGATGACTGTTTTGTCTCCCTGGGGAGTTCAGTGAGGGGAGTGAGCACAAGCGGTGTCTTCGTAGCAGCGCTTTCCCTCGATTTGTGTGTTCTGAATAGCTGCCGCTTTCTCATGTTTTAAAAGTATGACAAGTGTGCAGTGAAGTTCACCCTCCTGGCCTCCTGCCTGCCCTTCCCCGACACCTCCCCGGGGCAGCTGGGTTCACACAGTGCCCGTCCTGCAGCCCAGCTCCCCTGGCCTGGATTTTCCGCGGCGCTCCCGGGCCCCCGGGGGGAGGGGCAGCCTCGGGGCAGCCTGTGGACTGGCGGACAGTGCAGAGTCAGGATCATGATCGCCCAGGGTCACTCGGCACTGCCGAGGGCCCCTCAGGCACAGCCCCCAGCCAGGCCAGGTAGGGGCACGAGGACCTCGGGGTGACTCTGAGCTTCGGTTCAGACATCTGCCGGAATCCACTACACGGGTTTGTTTAGAGGTCTGGGGAACGTCATGCCAGCTGGTACTCAACACAGCTGCTGGCACGCAAGGAAGCCCCCAGAAGTGCCAGCCACGGTATCAGCGCAGGGATGGGTCCCGGGGCGCCCATGTGCTGCTGGGATGTGCACGGTCACTCCCTGGCTTTGCTGTTAACGGCAGCCCCTTGTGCCCCTGAAGAGCTAGCAGCGCTCTTCACTGAGAAGGGCCGAGTCCACCTAATTGAGAGACAGAGGAAACCTCTGCAGGTGAGGGTGGGAGAAGCCTTGTCCGGCCAGGCAGCGGGGGCCGGCTGGCAGGGGGTGCCGAGGAGCCGGCGCTGGGCCCCATGTCTGGGCAGGGTCCACCCTTGGCCCCCCAGCCACGTGGAACCTCACTGCATCCCCGCAGTCGAGGTGGCCGTGAGGGGAAGGTGCTGCCACGCAGGTGGGCACAGCTGGGGGCTCTGGGGTTGTCCCTCAGTGAGGGGCCAGGATAAGAGCACGAAGGCGAATAACTGGCCCCCGGGGGAGGGCTGTTGGGTACTCTGCCCCCCTCCGCCACCTCCCCTTGACTCCTGAGCTTTTGCTTCTGCCAAAAGAGCGTCACGGGGGCGGGGCAGCCTCTTCTCGCGCCCACTCACCCGAGGACACGTTGGTCTCTGACCACGAGCCCCGGCTGGGTTCACCAGCTGCCAGGACCTAACCCCCCCTCCTCGGGCGTCCTCCCCCAGGCGTGGCCGACCAGCTGCAGACCAACTACGCCAGCGACCTCAGAAGTATTCTCAAGACCCTCTTCCAGGTCATGGCCACCAAGCCGGAAACGGACGACAAGGAAAAGCTAAAGAAGGGTGAGTGCCAGCTCGGGACAGGCTCTGAGGCCTAGGCTGACCGTCGTGCCCACACACCCCCCCCCCCGATGTGGGGGGCCTGCGGAAATCTGCACCCCCAGACCTGGCCCGGCACCGCCACCCGGCTTTTGTGGGCAGAGGGGCACAGGCCCTGGGTACCCCGAGAGGTGGGCTTGGGGACGCATGGGGGTCACAGCCCCACGTGCCCACGCCCCAGCCAGGCCACCCCACTTCCAACAGCTGACGGGCCTGGAGACGGGACCCAGAAGCGGTACACTGTCACTTCTACCAAACTCCATCTGTCAGAGCAGCCAGGGGCCAGCCCAGAGCCAAGGAGGGGACGTGCGTCCCCTGCTCGGGGGAGTGGCCGTCTGTGAGCTGCCTCACACACGCGTGCACACACACGCGCACGCAGAACAGAGTTACTTGGTGAGGGAGCAGGTGTCAGGCAGGGAATGCTAAGGCACAGGGAGCTTGGCCCCTCGCTCCCTGGAAGGAGGTGGCAGGGTCCGAGCGTGGGGAAGGGGCCCGACCCCTGCTTGCCCACCCTCTGCTGGGCTGAGGCTCCCATTCTGGGCGAGCGGCCTCTCATCATAGGCGCTTCTGCTCAAGACCGTCTGGACACACGGGGCAGCCGGCCCAGCCCTGGAGGGCACGTCCTCACCCACAGGGAGGAGAAGTCTGTCCTGTGTGCCGACCCAGCTGTGCCCCCCAGGGTCCACACCACTGGACCACACTGCCCCCATCGGCCAGGGGATTCTGGGCAGGGCTGCCTTCTGGGGCTGGCTTCCTGCTCTGCAAGCAAGGACGGTGGGCCCTGGGGCCGGGGGCCCACAGGCAGGACCAGCTGCACACCTGAGGGCACTCGGATGGGAAGGCCCCCTGCGGGGTCAGCACCCAGCCTGCGGGGACTGTGGGTGAGGGCTGCGGTGACCCACTCCACACGCGGGACTGGGGGTTGTTCGGGGGCTACTCCCTGCTGGCGGCACCTCCCAGGGACAGGTGGTGGCCCATTGACCCCAGCGGCCACCCTCTCTCTTCTAGTCACCCAGACCCTGCGGAGCGCGGCCTTGGAGGACTGCGCTCTGTGCCAGGAGACCCTGTCATCCTCCGAACTCGCAGCGAAGACCCGAGATGGAGACTTGGAAGGTGCGTGAGGGCCCGGGAGCCGGGGGCCAATGCACTGCGTGCCGAGCGGAGAGCAGGAGCCCTGTCTGGATGTTTCCACCGCTCTGCCCTGGACTGCAGGCTCGGGGCGGGCAGCGCTCCTCCAGCGGGGGCCCTTCCCCAGACACCTAGACGTGCCGCTTCCCAGGGGGTGCAGCCTCTTACTCCAGCTTCCCTCCTGGGCTCCCAGGGTGGGCACAGGTCCTCTGGGCTGCCGCCACCTAACCTCAGGCCCATTACTGAACATCTCAGCCTGGGGGGCAGAGGGAGGGCGTGAGGAGCACTGAGATGCCGGGGTCCAGGCCGTTGGCCGCAGCTGGAAGTGGCTGGTCCCAGGCCACAGGCACACTGCCGACCCCCCAGCGTTCACCTGCCCCGCAGGAAAGCCCTCCCCTAGCGGCCTGCTCCCCCGTTAGCCTGGAGGTCGGCCGGCTGCAGGCCCGGTGGCTTGGCAGTCAGGGAAGGAGCGTTCAGGGTGGGCTGGGGGCACTGGCAACACATCTGTGGGGAGGGGGCCGCCCAAGGCCTTTGGAAGGGGCCGGAGGCCTGGAGAGGTGCTCAGACGGGCAGCGGCAGACGGGCCTGAACGAGTGTCGAATGCGACTGGAGCTGAGGAGGCGGCTGGCCCCGGTGTGCCAGGCCGGCGGCGCTGGTCCCCGCTGGTCCCGGCTCAGGGCCTCCCTCGCACTGCCTGGTGACCCAGGTGTGCAGTGGGGCTGCCTTGGCCGGGATCCCCTGGGGGCGGCCGCACAAGCTTCCCTGCTTCCTAAACGCCCTGAGCCCTGGTCTTCTCTACCCTCCTGTGAAAATCGCACACAGGGCCATAACTAGAACGCCCGCCGGAAACTCGGAACCCCCTGCTCGAGGAGCGAGCAGGTGGTGAACTGTGAGGTCTGGAGGGGCCCAGTCCACTGCCAGGGCCATGTCCCCCCGTGGGCCGCCAGTCCAGCCCCCTCCTGGGAGTGGCTCGCAGGGCAGGGCCTGGACCCAGCAAGTCCTCCGGACCCTCACCATCCTCCTCGGGCGGGGGTCTCGACTTGTGTGTTGGAGCTGGCCTCGTGGCCCGGCGTGGCCCCGGAGCTGCCGGGCGCCGTCCAGGGCGTCACTGGGGCCGGCCAAGGATTTCACACGGGGGCGGGGGAGGGTGGCAAGCATGAGAAGCCATCTCCCTGCAGTCGGGGGTGAGCTGATGGGGTCCAGAGCAGAAGCGGGAGAGCTGGGTGGGAGGGGTTGGGGGGAGGGGCGGTTCTGTGCGCGGGGCGGGGGGTGGGGGGCAGGTCCTCTGGTGCAGGTTGGTGAGGAGAGGGGGCGAGAGGGAGGCGAGGAGACCCCGGTCTCTGGTGGGCAGGCGGCCTTGCTGAGTTCCCTTGGGGGTTGTGTGAGAGTGGACGGGAGACCCCTGAGCCCACACTGGCCCCAGGGAGCCATCCAGGTGTTCGTTCTTCCTCTGGGCGGCTGAACTGGGCTTGGGGTTGGTATGCAGTGGGCATCTTATGTCTGGGGTGGGAAAGGCATGTCCCCCCGTGCAAGATGGCTTCTCCCAGCGCTGACACACACCCTCCCACCCAAATTCCAGAGCAGAGGCCCAGAGGCTTCCCCCGTGATCGCCTGGAGAAGTGACATGGGACAGGCCCACAGGCAGCTGCCAGGCTGCACAGGTGTCGGAAGAGGCCAGGGCCAGCCTCGGCGCCTCTCCTCAGGAACCTGAGAACAGCCCTGGAGCTGGGGTGGGCGGGACTGATTGACGGAGGGGTCCACAGAGGGGGCTGATTTCTTCATTTCCCAGCCCCCATTTTTGCCCAAGGGCCCTGCCAGGCTGGGTGCCGGCCGGGAGAGGGTTGTCCGGGTGGACGCTCCCTGCCCGTGCCCCGAGTCCTGGGGCGAGGTGCAGGCCGCAGCTGGGGTCCGATCGATGAGCACGGCCGACAGCTGCAAAGACTGACCCGTCCATCGGACACCGTCAGTTTCCTGAAACCGCAGCCGGTACCGAGCCTCAGGGAGGACCGGAGGGGGGGAGTGGGGGGCAGGCTGCCCCACCGGAGGCTCCTGCACAGCCGCCAGCCTCCGACCCCCACCCCAGTCACCGGTCCCCACTGCCGCCACCGCACGGGTCCCTCTGGCTGACGTGTCCCCCCCTGTCGTTGTCATAGACCCGCCCGAGTGGGTCCCGGACGAGGCCTGCGGCTTCTGCACCGCGTGCAAAGCCCCCTTCACCGTCATCCGCAGGAAGCACCACTGCCGGAGCTGTGGGAAGGTGGGTGGGGCGGCCGACGTCGTCCCGCGGCCCCTCGGGCTGTCGCTGCGGGCATCCCAGGGGCCGGCACAGACGTGGCGCCGAGGTCCGGAAGTCCGGACCGATGCCCCGGGGTCCTTGTGCAGACACGCCTGAGCCCTGGGCCCTGCTCTGCCTTGGCACAGGGTGTGGACTCCAGGCACTCCGCCCACTGGGTGTGATGGTGCAGTGCCCAGTCCCTGCCACTTCAGACCTGAGGACGGGGAGGGGATGGAGGGTCTGAGTAGGAGCCTGCGGCAGCCTGGGTATGGGGCCAGGACCCCCTCCGTCGGCCCGGCCTCCTGGCCAAGACCTGCGCCAGGTTTTCCTGAAGGTTCCAGCCCCACGGGAGGGGGGGGGGGCGGGAAACACCCACCCGCGCACGCCCGGGATGCTTTGGGTGGGAGGAAGGGTAGGAAGGCCGGCGGCACCCGGGTCTCCGATCCTGTCCTTGCTGCGCGCCCCTGAGAGGCCAAGGTCAGGAAGGGGTGAGGCGCAGGGGCTGCTGGGAGCCCTGCCCAGCCCACTGGCCCCGCCTCCCGCCCTTCGCCTTCCAGATCTTCTGCTCCCGCTGCTCTTCGCACTCGGCACCGCTGCCCCGCTACGGGCAGGTGAAGCCCGTCCGCGTGTGCACGCACTGCTACATGTTCCACGTCACGCCCTTCTACAGCGACAAGGCGGGCATCTGACACGGTGCCCCAAGCCCGCGAGGGCCCCAAAGGACGCCAGGGAGGAGGTGCCGAGGAGGAGGCCTCCGGCCACGGGAGGGTCTTCACCGCATTTCATCCAGCTGCCGCCATCACCGCTGCCAGGGCTGCAGGCCGCCCTGACTTCCAGAACGTCCAGGGCCTCCGCCCCACCCGCCCTGGCCTCCGCACCCGTGGGGACCCCAGGCCAGCCGCAGGGGCCAACAGGAGGTCAGCTTCAGCCAGTGGGGGGACCTGGGGGTGCCAGGCGGCTGCCTGGGCAGGGTGGGCTTTCCTCCCGCCCATCCGCCTGCCCCCCTGCCCTGCTGAGATGCGGCCTTGAGGCTGGACCGTAGCAGAAGGTCCGCCCTGCAAGGGGAAAGTAGGGATGGTGTCTGAGCTCAGGGCAGCCTCGGCCCCTGGGGCTGAGTCTGGGGAGATGGTGGACACCTCTGGGGGCCAGGGGGTGGGGGGGCCTGGGGCACCGCCGGGCTTCGCCACACGCTGGCCAAACCAGAAAGACTAGGCTTTTCTCTCTCCAGGGCCCTGAGCCCACAGCTGCCCGCCCCCTGCTCCCCTCAGGACCTTGTCTCAGCAACATGAGTCTCATTGCTTGTCGGAGAGGGGACATGCAGAAGCAGGCCTGGTGGTCCTCTGGGCAAGCAGGCGCGCCCCTGCTGCGGTCTGCCCACCCTGGTCCACCAGCCGATGGCGGGGTCAGGCGGCGGGCAGAGGTTTCCCAGCTTCTGAGGCCAGGGCTCTCCAGGGGGCTGAGGACCCCCGGATGTTGCCAGCTTGGCTGCCACTTCCCCTTCCCTCTGCACCCCTGGGACCCTGGCCCACCTCCTCAGACCCTAGAGTGGCCCCGGGCCCCAGCACAGACACCTCCTCAGGCTTAAATCTCAGGCTTCACATTGCAATGACGATTGCAGTTTTATTTTTAGAGAGATGACATACCTACTGCTTCTTTTATAGGATAAAATCCAATTACTATTTGACACTGGAATACACACGCACAAAAACAGCTTCTGTGGGAGAAGAAAAGCATATAATGGAGGGTATATTATGTATGCAGATTATTTTTATTTTCTAAATGCTGTAATTCAAAACCATTTCCATAAATCTATTTAAGGATTGCAGACACTCTTATTCCTCATGTGAACATGGATGGACTTCTTTTTCTCCAACTGGCAGGTGACGGGACTCTTGCTAAAGTTCATTGTCCTCTAGGAAGCTGGGGGCTTCTGGACTCCTGGGACAGTCAAAGGGCAGGACTTGACTTCCCACCAGCCCCCAGGAGAGGGGTGGCCGCCCCCCACCCCCAGCTCCCACTGCCTGCGATGGCTCCAGCCTCCCCACTGCCTGCCCACCCTGCCCAGCTCCTCTCCTCGTGTGTCTTCAGCTCAGACCCCTGGCGTCTGTGTGCATTGGGGTGGACAGTGCTCTTGGACACCCCACCTGGGGCCCTGGAGAGAATACAGGAGGGCAGACCAAACGCTGGGGTTGCCAAGGTGATGGGGCCTTCCCTTGGGACTTGGGTGTCCAGTCCCTCTGAGGTGGGCGTTGGGAGGCCAGAGAATGGGGGCGTGGCTGCAAGAGGCCCCAGTGGCCAGCACACCCATTTTCTTTCTGGTAGGTGAGAAAGTGTTTCAGAGCCCAGGGGCTCCTCTGAGCAGCGCTGAGTCCTTTGGGAGCAGAAGAGAAGCGGCATCCAGGGAGACCTGTGTCCTTAGCTGCCCAAGACCAGGCCTGCCCACCTGGACAGAGTCCCTCCCACTCCTGTGGATGGCGGTGCCTGTGTCACTGGCTGGACAGCAGTGCCTTCAGGAAGTCAGCCCCCTGCAGGAAGCCCCCGTGAAGCTACCCTCTGGGGGTCCCCCTCCCTCTACTCTAGGTACCCGCAGTTGTCACCTTCCAGACCTGGGACGTGGTGGTCCTCACTCACCAGGTCAGGGTGGGAGAGGGAGTGGAGACCCAGGAAGGAGGGTCTGCCCTGATGCTCACCCTCGGCCCAGACACAGCTGCCCTCCAGAGGGACGGCCTAGACCCCAGCGGACAGAGGGGTGGTCTCCAAGCCAGCCTTGGGCCGCTTTTGTGCAGTGGGAGGGGACGGCAGCCCACACCCCAGCTGTCCTGCAGGAAGGCCTGTGGCCACGGGAGCGCCCAACAAGGGTCAGTAGCCGTCCCATCTGCCCAGAAATTGGGATTTTCCACGCTAAGTGGGGGACGTGTGGTCACTCTACCCTTCTACAGGGCTGTCCCCACCCCAAGGGTAGAGCCAGGACCTGGGGGTGGGGAGGGGTTGGTCCAAGGCAGAGTTTCCCGCTCAGGAAGGATCTAGAAGGAATGAACTGCTGCCCACCTACAGCAGGGGCTCGGGACTGGTGGGGGCAGGGGTTTGGAATTAGCCCTCGGGAGCCAGCCTTGGACCTCGAGCAGGTGCCCTTCCGGAGCCTCAGCTTCCCCGTCGTCACCATCGTTGTCCTTGTCCCTGCTTCTGTTTCCTGAGGGCCGTCCCCTCCATTCCCCATGACAATCCTTCAAGTGACACTCCCTTGAGGGGGCAGGATCCCATGTCATAGATGGGGAACCGAGAGTCACAGAAGTTAGCAGGCAGCCCATCCGGGCCACGGGCCTTTAGAAGGGTCACGCGAGAGGCAGAAGGGGGTGCTGGGAGGAACCGGCCCAGCTGGCTGTGCCTGGAGGGCCACCTCCAGGGAGGGCAGCTTGGACACACAGCACCCATGGCACGCCGTGGTTTGGTGGCTGGAGAGGGGCTGGGGAGCTGCCAGGACCCCGCCCCACCACCTTTCGGGGCAACACACAGGCCTGGGGAGAAAGCCACGGGAGCGCTCCAGCACCTCCCCCCACGAGCTTCCGGTGACAGGCGGGGGTGGGGGGTGGGTCCCCCACAGGCTCTCGGGACCCAGACGCAGGCTGCAGCATCCCCGCTGGGCAGGCCACCAAGTCCAAGGAGGGAGGGTGTAGGGTGAGAGCACCCAGAGCCCTCTGTGTCCCAGCGGTCGGGGAGGCCCTGGGACAGGAAGAGTCCCTGAGCCTGGTCCCCGGGGAGGTGGGGAGAAGGCCGCCTCCTCTCCCGTCCCCGTCCTGCCCCTTCCATCAGAGGCTCGGCTCAGGCCACTCCCACACACCCTGGCCTCTGGAGGTGCCCCTGCTGCCGGCCCCCACCCGTGACTCATCTGCCCCACAAATACGCCCGCATACAGCCGCCTGTCCCCAGGCCCGGCCCACCCCCGCAGGCAGGCAGGCAGGCAGGCAGGCAGGTGGACACCCACACGGGGCGGGGACGCGGGAAGGAGAGGAGAAAGACTGTCAGTGCCCTGGAGGCTGATGATGTTGGTGGGGCACTATCACCCCGGAGGCGGGTGGGTGGGGCAGGGCTGGGGGACACTATCCTTTCCCCACCAGGGCACCGGGTGGGCTCCTCCGAGGTCCATGCTGCCGCCCCTAATGGCCACCAGGGGGCGCCCCGCCCAACGCCTCCTCTCCCACTGTGGCCCGGCGGCCAAGGCGTTGGGGCAGCTGGAGCGCTGCCTGCAGGAGCTGCCCCACTGTGGGTGGGCACTCCAGGTCCAAGCAGGGCCCCCCGCACAGACGCACCCGGCGGCCAGGCCCTAGTCCTCCAGAGAGCGTCCTGGCCCAGAAAGGACCACAGGCAGGGCAGACCTCGCCCCAAATGGCTGGGGGAGTGGGGAAGACGGGTCCTGGTCTGAGCTGGGCATTTCAGACCACCAGGGCTGGGGGTGGGGGCTGACACCCCACGGCGGGGGGGTTGGCTTCCCGGCCATTCCCAGCTCTTCCTGTTCTCTGGAGTCTGCAGTGGAAGCTGGGGGACGGTGAGCGGGACCCAAAGCGCCCACCCTAGGCCACCGCCATGACCTGACCCAGAGCCCTGGCGGCTCTTGTCTCCTCTTAGGCCCACCCAGAGCCACCTCCTCCAGGCAGCCTTCCCAGACAGGGGCACCCCCCAGCCCCCACCCTCACACACATTTTCAGAGCAGAGTCTGGGACCCTTTGCAGGAGTCAGCGAACCTCTCAGAGCCTCTCCTGCCTCTGAGACTGGGGAGGGGCGGATTCCAGGCCAGCACAAGCTCAAACTTAACCTCACCCCAGAGACTTAACATGTGGCTTGGGTTCTGCTGGTGTGCTCATTTGCTTCCAGGAGTTCAGGACAGCTCAGGGCTGGATCCTGCACCTGAACTGGGCAAAGATGAGCACCCAGACCCTCTAGGCCTGCCCTAATCCTAACCCTGGGGGGCTGCAGGTCTGGGAGCAATGCAAGCTGGCTGAGCTGGCTGGGCCTTGGCGGGCGGGCAGGATGTCAGTGGAAAATGGGGTACCAGAGCTACAAAGACACAGCCTACTTAGAAATGGTGATGATCCCATTGGAGAGGTGAGGGTGGAGCGCAGATGGGGAGCAGGGCTGGGTCCCCACAGGCACCAATCCTGGGCTTTTGCTGAGCAGGGGAGGACATGGGCAGATTTGTGGTTTGGGCCCCTCAGAAGGAGGAGGAGTTGGTGGGGCCGAAGCCAGGACCCCACTGCTCCATCAGAGGCAGTAACACGGCTCAGCCAGGGTCACTGCTCTGACCTTGCCATGTCCCCCGCCCCCATCACTCAGGACCCTGTGGAGCCACGTGGGCTATGATCTGAGAGGCCTCTTCACCCTCCGACGGAGGCGGCTCAGGGCACACTCACCAGAGCCTGATCTGCTGCCCTCTGGGTCTAGAAGCAGCTGGATGACTGACGGGGGGCCTCAGCGTGGGGGGCAGGGGTGGGTTTCCCGGACTCAGGCCCTCAGGGCATCCAGCCTGAGACTAGGAGGTCTCCATCTTATGACTGTGTGTAGCAGCCAGGGCCAAGTGAAGGCCACCTGGGCATGGCCTGGAAGGCCTGGAAGGCTTCCTGGAAGAGGTAGGGACGCAGGCCAGGAAGGCCTAGGCCAGAGAATCCTAGATGGTAGGACTGGGAGAGAGGTGTTGGGGTGAGTCCCGAAGCACCTATTGCTCAAGGAAGGGAGATCTGCCGGTTACTCCGGGTTCATCCTCCCCAGGCCTCGGGGAAGAAAGGGCGCTTAGGAACAGCCATTAGGGCCCCTGGAGCAGCAGCGGGGCCAAGCCAGGCCCCTTGTCCTGCCCCACCTGAGCCTGGGTCCAGTCCCTGGGACTGGAGGAGGCCCTGAGCTGTCAGAGGTCCAGACCCTCTCATTTTTGGAGGCTGCACCTGACACCACAGCAAGTGCCTGAATCTGCGTTACATCCCTCCTCCATAACTTTCTTTTCCTGTAAAAAATTTTTAAAAGAAAATTTCATTGTCTTGCTTCTGGATATTTTTGGCTACAAGAAATTAATTCATTTTGTCTAAATTGTCTAAATTGTTCCAGGGTCATTGAGTAGAGTGGGAAAATCTTGTAAGGTGAGAAAAAAATCTACCCTACACATTGTTCACAAGTATAATGAACTTTCTTCTTATTTTAAATTTAAAAATGGTATTGACATTATGTTGACTATGCAGACGTTTATTACATCTTCATGCATCTTGATTTTGCTGTCTTCTTGTATTCTGGAGACAGTTTTTTCTGAGTGATAAACTTTTTAGAAGGCCCCCAAATGCCCTTGGCTGGGTGGCTTGTGCTCCCTTTGATGTGACTCTGATACTGACCAATGGTGACTGGACAGGCCCTGCCCCACTTCCCCATGTGGAGGGCCCGGGTTGGAAGCACTTGCTGATTTGGGGCTGATGTTAATATCCCTGCCACTTCCTGCCCCCACCCAGAGCCACTGCTCCCCAGGGCTTAATACACATCCTTCATCACACCCCGCAACCACCCTAAGAGGTCGCTACTGCCAACTCCATTTTGTAGCCGGGGAAACAGAGGCTCAGAGAGGTTTAAGGGACTTGGTCAAGGTCTTGTGGCCAGACTAGAATCCAGGGCGGCTTTGGGGGAGGGACCCAGTGACAGAGACCCCCAGAACTACCCCTGGTCCTGGCACACACCAGGCCGTCTCAGTGCAGGGGAGCCAAGGCTTCTGGGTTGCCGGTCGCAAAGCTGGGCTAGGCCTGGCCCTCCAGCACCTGATAACCCTAGAAGTCATCTGTCCCCAGGCCTCACAGACCCAGAAACTGCCGGAAGGGAGCTGTCTGAACCTGCCACCACCCGGGGTCTGAGCAGCGGCAGCGTCCGGCTGGGGGAGGATTCCAGCCCTGACCCTCACTCCCAGCCTCCTGCCCCGAATGCTGGGCCTGGGGACTCTGGTGGCAGCTGGAATCCACCCCAGTGACCGACGACGGGGCAAGAGAGGAGGCAGGGTCAAGGCCAGGTCATCCTGGAGGTGTGAGGGGCGTTCTGGAGGAAGAAGGGCCTCACACACCTCCTCAACCTGGGTAGCGGTGGGGGTGCTTCTTGATGCCGCGGAGAGCCACGGGCGTGTCCCCAAATCAGTGTGTGTGGTGGCCAGGTGGGCGGGCAGGGTGGGATATGGGGCCCGGAGAAGGGGAGCCCAGGCCCAGTCAGCATGGGGGAGGCTAGGAAGTAGTCTCCCAGAGGTCTCCTTCCCTTGGGCCTCCTCAGAGGGATCCCTGGCAGGCTGCCGGGGTGGGGGCAGGGGGAGTAAGCCAGCCTTTCCCAAGCTTCTCACCAGAATCCTTCCCCCAGTGCCTGGAGCTGGGCACAGCCGTTCTCATTTGAGGGCCAGGGAAGCTGAGGCTGGGGTGGGCAGGTGGAGGAAACGCTGGGAGCAGACCCCGCCTTCCCCCAAATCCCTAAGTCCCTTCTGGATTCAGGCCCCACCCCTTCTCCCAGAGCCCCTGGCTGGGAGCTCAGGGACAGGGACGAGCTGGGCTTCCCCAAAGGGCAGTGAGGAAGAACAGTCGGGAGGATGGGCCAGTAAGGGGAATGCGGGCTGGTCCAGGAGGGATGCACTGCAGGGGGGGCCCTAGGAGCCTGGGTGCACGAGAGGGGATTCAGGGCTGAGGGCAGGAGCGGCCCAGGCTCTGTCTTCGGCTCTAAAGGAAGGTAAGGGTGGGGTCCTGGGCTCCCAGAGGGAGGAGGCCTGAGATGCCCGTCTCCTCCCTCCCCGGCATGGCCTTTGCCGGTTCCCACTCGGAAAGTCCCCGCACAGGAGAAGGTGCAGTAAGAGCTGGGTAGGTGAGGGGTTAGGCGAGGAGGCAGCAGGCCCAGCCTGGGCTCCCAGAAGTCTTCCTGGAGGAGGTGATTCGGCCCTGTTGGAGACCTGCCCTATGGAACAGGTCCTAGGGGCGGCACCTCGCGCTTTCCTCGGGCCTGGACCAGCCAGCGCCGACCCAGGGCCGCCAGCGGCGCCCACACCGCCCCTCCCACCTGGGGGCAGGGGCTCACTGAGGCTCCGCGTGTGGAGACTTGACGGGTCCCGGGCAAGGCCATCACCCCATATATCCTCCCCCGTCCCAGCACCCCAACCAGCGGTTCATCGTCCTCCGGAATCTCCCCGGGGAGCTCTGGACTCGCTCACAGCTGCGCGTCGGGCCGGAGCGAGGTCCAGCTCGAGGACACGCCCGCTGCTCCCCTGGCCTCTCTCCTCCCCCCATCCGCCGTCCGGCCCACGCGGCGCCGCAGGGCTCCCCTCGGCCTGGGACCCCGACGTTTCACTCACTTCGTCGGCCCCGCCCACTTCTCCCCGCACTCCTCGCGGCGCGGTGGTGCCCACACTCACAGGCAGTGTGGACTCCGCGGGCACCGGGAGGTGGCCCGTCTCGGGTATGGCTGGGGGAGGGGTCCCCCAAAAGGCCTAGATGTAGTCGGAGGCAAGGTGGGGACCACGCCCCTCCCCTGCAGTTACACCTCGGCACCAGCACCTGTGCTGTCCGCTGTGGCACAAAGCGCACCTCATGCCCCGCGGCAGGAAGGACGGTGGGCGTCCAGCAGGTGCAGTCACACCGGCATAAGTGCAGGCTTTAGGACTGGGGCCAGCAACCCACCCCTCACATAAGCAGGGATGGAGTGACCTTGCAAACACCAAGTGGTGAGCCAGGGGTCCTGCCGCCCACACCCAGAGCCCAGAATGCACCCAGCCCTCCCCAGAGCTGGGCGCCCTCCGTTTACCCGCACAGCCCTGAGAAGCCCTCCGGAGTAAGCTGGAGGGGCGCAGCACCCAGCCTGTGATAGGGCTCTGCCCTGGCCCTGGGGTGATTGTGGAGCAGGGGCAGAAAGGGCCAGGGTTAACGTCGAGGTTTTTGGTTTTGGTTTTGTTATTTTTATTTATTTCATTTATTTATTTTTGGCTGCGTTGGGTCTTTGTTGCTGTGCGCGGGCTTTCTCTAGTTGCAGCGAGTGGGGGCTATTCTTCATTGCGGTGCACGGGCTTCTCATTGCTGTGGCTTCTCTTGTTGCAGAGCACGGGCTCTAGGCACACGGGCTTCAGTAGTTGTGGCACACGGGCTCAGTAGTTGTGGCACACGGGCTCAGTAGCTGTGGTGCACAGGCTTTGTTGCTACGCGACATGTGGGATCTTCCCGGACCAGGGCTGTAATCCGTGTCCCCTGCATTGGCAGGCATGCGGATTCTTAACCACTGCGCCACCAGGGAAGCCCTGGTTTTGTTTTTGGGGTTTTTTTTGGTTGCGCGCGGCATGCGGGATCTTCATTCCCCGACCAGGGATTGAACCAGGGCCCTCTGCAGTGAAAGCGCAGAGTCCTAACCCCTGGACCGACCGCTAGGGAATTCCCTTCAGGTGTTGTTTTAATGCCCACACAGAGCTGTCTAATGCCAGTTTCCAAGTTCCTCACTGGGTCCTGACACCCTAGGGGGGCACACATTCCTAAGCCCATTTCTCAGATCAGGTTGTGCTGGTCCAGGAAGTGATTTGGTCTCCACGCTCCTGTGTCACCAGCCCTGGGTCATGTGTATGACAGCCCTAATCTCCATTCCGCTGGGACTGCTGGGAGACCCTGGTGAGTCCCTAAACCTCAGGATTCCCAGCTTCTTGTCTGTAAATTGAGGGTGCGGAAACCCAAGGAAACCCATATAGAGCAGTCAATAGGTCCTAGGACTGAAAGTGTTTGATTTTTAGTTTTCGTTCTGTTTTGTTGGCAGCAGCAGTGCGGGTGTGGTGTGGTGGGTGGGTACAGTCACTTATACCCCACACTCTCCAGCCTGAAGGTCCCCTCCGCAGAAGCCCCCAGGCCATCAATCTCAACCACCTGTGAGAGGGGACATCAAGGGGGACTGAGGCCAATCTGGGTTTGCCCCCAGGCTGCCAGTCCTGCTCCTATGGGCCAGCTTAGGGTCTGGGGTCACCAGGGCCATCGGCCAGCCAGCCAGCTGGGAGCTTCATGAGGAGCTCTCTCCCCTCCCAGGAAGGGCAATTCTCTTCCCTAGAAAGCACTTCCGTGGCCAGAGGGGACAAGTGCTAGCCTCCTGGAATGTCCCCACCCTTTGGGCCAGATGTGAGCACGAAGTCCTCCACTCACGGGAGCCCTTCTTGGACTGTGGCGGCAGATCTCTGTCCCCTTCTCTTCTCAGACCCTTCCTTCCACTGGGCAGCTCTGAGGCATCCCTCCTGCTCTGGGCCTCAGTTTCCCCACTGAGATCCTCAAGGAGGCCTGGCTCTTAGGCTCAGGCCATCTACGCCCCTTCTCCAAGCCCCAGCCTTTCCTGGGGTCGCGCTGTGTCCGGCGGGGAAGGTTGTAGTTTTGCAGCCCCACGGGAGACCCCGAGCTTCCGCGAAGCCAGTGTGACAGCAGGCCCGGGGCAACAGGTTCCTGCGTAGAGGGTGCAGACCCAGCAGACCGACGAGGGTGTCCGGGACTCTCCCAGCGCCCTAACGGGCCCTCGCACGGGGCCCGGCGGCTGGCTGTCCCACCGCGCTCCGCTTCCTCTCGGCAACGAGTCCGGTCGCGGAGCCCTCATTGGCCGCGCGCCCCGCAGCCGGCCATTGGCCCGCCGTACCTACTTTACATAGACCGCTCTGGGCCAATCGGCGCGCGTCGCCTACTTAACATGCACGCCGGCCGCCAGTCAGCGAGCGCGGGGGCTGGGCCACCACGTGCTGTTGCTAAGCTTGCGCTTCTAAATTGTTACTATCGCGGCGGGCCTATCGGAACCGAGCTTCGCATCTGTCAACATTCTCGGCCCGGCCCGAGGCGTTCGGCCGGCTCCCATTGGCCCCGGCCCAGCCGAGCGCCCGCCCCCGAATCCGGAGTGCCGGCTTCCATTGGCTGCATCGGCCGTCGCTCGCCCTTATGTGTCAATTTGAGAGCCTGAGGCGGAGGGTGGCGGCCGAGCGCACAGCTAGTCCGCGGGAGTCGGGGAAGTGGGGCCGCCGGGCGCGCGGGGCGGTCGGCGAGCGGAGCCGGCCGGAGCGGGCCGGGCAGCGGCCGCCGCCGTCCCGGAGCGCGCGCGTGCGCGCGGTCGGGCTGGTGGGCGGGAGGATGGAGCTGAACTCCCTGCTGATCCTGCTGGAGGCGGCCGAGTACCTGGAGCGCAGGGACCGAGGTAGCGCCCGCGCCCCTTTGTGCGCCGGGCCGCGGGCGGGCGGGCGGGCGGCGGCGGGGCCGGGGCCGGGGCGGGGGCCCGCTGACCGCGCCGTCTGTCCGCAGAGGCCGAGCACGGCTACGCCTCGGTGCTGCCCTTCGACGGCGATTTCGCCAGGAAGAAAACAAAGGCGGCCGGCCTGGTGCGCAAGGCCCCGAACAACAGGTACCGCCCCCCGCGCGGCTTCCCCCGCCCCGGCCCGACACCAGGGCCTTACGACCCCGGAGCGCCCTCCCCAGCCCAGACCCCAGCCTGTAGCCCGGCTGCCGCCGCGCGCCCCGGCGGCCAGCCTGGAGGAGGAGGCGCGTCCGGGCCGCGGCAGCCCCGCCCGGCCGGCCCCGCCCGCGCCGTCGCCATCTTCCCGCGGGCCGCGCCTCCTCGGCCTCTCGCGTAAACAGTGCCACGCGTACAGCGCCCGCCGCCCGGGGTCTCCTCCCGTAGCAGCTCCCCGCCCCCAAGTTGTTCTGGACTTTTCCGGGCAGGAAAAGTGTTGTCAGGGCCGCTGGCCGGTGCCCCGTGGGTCTGGGGAGACTGAGGCTCGGCGCAGAGCAGCATGGAGCTGCCCGCCCTGACCTCTGCTCGCCGCGGGCGGGTGGGCTGTATCTCTCCGACTGTCTCCAAGGGCCGAGCCCCGCTCCTGGGCTGAGTCCACCCACCCCCAGGGGTTTGCACGAAGAAGGCAAGAAGGAGCGTGGAGGCCCTGCCCTGGGCCCCCACCCCTCGCATGGTGCCCACCGCTCCCACCCAGCCTCCTGACACAAGTGAAACTCCAGCGATCAGGGTAGGGGCACCCTTCTCGGGTCAGAAGGCCTTTTCTAAGGGACCGGAAGAGGCTGCAGGCTGCTGTGCAGCAGCCTCTCCTGGTGCCAGTAATCCACCCCTTCCTCTGGCCCTGTACCCAAGCTGTGGAATCCCGAAAGCCGGCGTGCACGTCCCTGGGTGGGAGAGGGCTCAGCTAGGGCTCCCATGGGATTCCACTCTCCTGGCTGCCGTGGGGACCACAACACACCTGGCGCGGCACAGGGGCCCACTTCGGCCCTGGACCATGTCACCAGGCTGGGAGCGATACTTCCAGGGGCTTTGGGGCCCCTTGGCAGAGGGTGTGGCTCATTCCTGTGGCCTACTTGTTCTTGGGAAACAGAAAGGCTGGCACAAGAACCCATCTCCTGTGACGTCCTGGCGCCCTGGGCCTGGCAAGGAATTGGTTTAGTCTCCATCTGCTCTGGCTGGGCATGCCTCTGAGTCCCAGCCCTTGGTGCTCTGCTGGGGACAGTTTGGGAAAGGACATGCATGGGTGGGGGCACCGCTGCCTCAAGCGCCCTTAGTGAGCGAGCTGGGCCCAGCTGTTGTTTCTCACTTGTCGGTCCCAAGTGCCCTGCCACCCGCGGAAAACTGTGGGCTGTGGCCCTTTACTTCCGAGGTGTAGGGCAGCCAGAGCTGATAACCAGAATCATAGCTGAGGTTCTCACACGCGTGCTAGTTAGTAGTCGCCCCACCGCCTGAAGCAGATGTTATTTTTATTTCCACTTTAGGGCTGAGGCTCAGGGAGATTGAACTACTCGCTACGGCCACCCTCCCATCTCTAGGGCTCCTGTTCTGAGGTGGGATCCTGGCCGCCTACATTCTGCTGGGATGGAGACCTTGAGGGCACCGCGGAGGGACCGAGAGGGTCTCCCAAGCCAGGGTGCACCTCCCTGCTGCTCCTCTGGGTGGAGCCCGGCTCCCCCAGTGCTTCAGGCACCCCGCGACTCACAGGCGGCCCTGCGCGGCTGTCCTGGCCCAGCGGGGCCTCAGCCAGCCCAGCCCAGTGTCCAGAGGATGCAGAGCCCTGACTTGGCAGGGCAGCTCCACACCTCTAAGGCTCTGTGTCCCCTGAGGTGAGGGGAAGGAATGGGCGCAGCAAGGACCAGCATGAGGCGTGAGTCATGGGGCAGAAGGGCAACCCGTGTTGGAGGAGACGGCAGCCTCCACGGTTGCCAGGGCTTCAGCGAGGGCTTTTTGGGGGCAGTGGTTCAGCAGGAGGGGGCTGGAGCCAGCCTGCCAGGGATCAGGTCCTGCAGTGAAGTGGGCAGAAGGGTGCCTACTTCGAGGGGTTGAAGGCATGAGTGAACGGTGAAGCTGGGAACCCACTTAGCACGGCCCTGGCCAGGGAGTCCCTCCCCTCCCCAGGCCACTGTGCTCCTGGGACCTGAGTGACCATCTCCCCACAAGGCTCTACGAGTGTCTGGACCAGGGGAGGGCTTCAAGAGGGCTTTGGCCCCTCTGCGTCCCCCAGTTGCCCAAGCAGCACCCCGTCCGTCCAGGATGGGGTCCAGCCCAGCCGTGAGGGGCAGGCTGGCAGGCTTCTTTGCACTGAGGGGCGCTCGCTGCCCCTCACATCCCTGACAAGTGAGCAGACCCATAGATCCACAGCGCCGGGCCGTGGTTCAGGCCAGCGAGGAGCCTGACGGCTGTGTCCCCTCCTGGCCCCAGCCAGCCCTGGCAGAGGTTCGGAGGCTCCTTGCCCAGCCTGTGTGACCAGCAAGGCCCTCGAGGCCCTGGAACCTGGGTCTGGAGGTTCTGAGGCTGCACAGGGCAACCCGGGAGCCGGCCGCCCTGCTGGGCCCCACTCAGCTGTGGTGGGACCGTGAACCATGGCAGGTGCACAGGCAGGCAGGTTGGGCAAGCTGGAGGTAGGGATGGGAGACACCTACCCCTGAGCTCCTGGGGCAGGAGAGAGTGAGGGCAGGTAGGCAGAGGCGGCAGAGTCTCTGGGAAGGAGTGCAGGGTAGGGGTTGCAGGGCCTGCTCTGGGTGTGCTCCAAGGGGACCTGGGTCCCCTGTCCCGTGTGAGGCAGCCTGGGAAGCCTCGGAGCCCTGGCTGGCCCACAGGATTCCTGCCTGGACGAGGAGGGTGACCTGGAAGTGGGAGCTGGGCTGCGCTGCCTCCCTGTCACCGTGCTCCTGCTCTCTGTGACACTCAGACTCTGTGCTCCTGTCTGCAGGCGGGCAGGGCTTGGGCAGCAGGTGGGGCCGCCGCCCCCAGAGAGGCCAGTCCTGCTAGGCCCTGGCCCCTCAGGGAAGCAGAGGGGCCAGCCTCAGTCTCCCCACTGGCCCAGAAGCATCCCTATCCCAGAGGCCCCCTTAGGGGCTGATCCCTCTGTTGCCAGGTGTCCCCGTTGGCATGGTGGGCTATGATCATGCAGGTGTATGAGCCGGATGGGGTGGGGATGGTGCTCTGTCTGGTGATACTGGGCCAGGATGCCCGTGTCCAAGTCCTGGCCTCTGTGGTCACCTGCCCTTGGCCTTCTATGCCAGCCCAGGTGGCTCCCAGGACACCACTAGCCTCGGGGACTGGGGAGCTGAGAAGGCAGGTGGCTCAGTGCCCAGGCAGCCTTGGAAGCACCGGGTGGCTCAGCCCCAGGACCGGCTGCTGCGGCTCCTCGGGCCCGGCCCACCCCTTCTAAAAGGGACCTGGACCCTCCTGCCAGCCGGGCACCCCTGGACGCGGCTGCACCTCTGTCTCTCTCGTGTTTGTCATTGGGTGTGAGGTCCTCCAGCTTTTGGTCAGTAGCTACTCACCTGCCCCAGCGCTGCCTGTCTTGGGCCATCCTGGGGCCCAGACCCTCTCCACACTGTCTGCAGGTCCCCGGGCCCCTGAGTAGGGCCCTCATCCTGTGCTCTGGTGGTGGGCAGTGAAGTGAGCTCTGTCTTTGTGTCTCTCTAAACAGGTCTTCACACAATGAACTAGAAAAGCACAGGTAAGTGATCTCCTGTTCCGCACGCTCCGCCACGTGAGCCGCCTGGTACATCCCACCCGCCCTTCTGCTGCGGGGGTGCTGTGGCCAGCCCCCACCCCCTCTCCCTGCCTCTGTGTCCTGGCTGTGGCTCAGCACGCTGCCGGGCTGTGCCACCGTCTTGGGAAGGGGCCTTCTTGACAGAAGGGGCCAGGCTCTGCTCTCAGGCATTCCCATGCGAGCAGGCAGGGGTGGGGGGCCAGCCCCTGCTCTTGGGAGCTCAGCCTGGGGTCCGGAGCCAGGTGGGGGTCAGCGACTTGGGGCAGGGCCCCTTGTGCTGTGTGTCATTCAGGGCCGGCTCCCTGGAAGAGGAGCTCCATCTGTTTTGGGGTGTCTGAGCCCTTTTGGGAGCAGGTCCTTAGCCCTTAGGATTCTGGCCTGCCACCAGGAAGGTTCAGCCCTCTTGGACTGGGATCCCTTGTGCCCTGGGACCTGCCTTCCAAGGAGTTCCCAGTAAAGTCTTGTCCACGGGCAGTGGGATGGGCAGCCAGTGCCTGGCCACGTGGGCCTGGTGGGAAGCTCTGGCCCAGGGCAGGATCCAGGGGAGTCCACTTCATGCCCACCCATCGGCCCCGGGGATGGGTCCATTCTTGTCCTCCTCTGAAGAGTTGGGGGGCTTGCAGTGAGAAGGAGGAGGGGCAGCGTGGCTGCCCGAAGAGCCTCTGCCCCCCAGCCCTAGTCCGCCCAGGGCCCTGTGCTCGTGACTGCCGTCCTCTCTCCCTGGCTGGCTCAGCCCGCTGCTCTAGCTCCGGGCCTCCCTCTGCAGTGGGGACGAGGTGCGGTGGACAGGTGTCCTCATGGCCGATCGCAGCCAGGCTGTGTGTGCGTGCAGGAGCCCTGAAGCCAGGCCCAGGGGTGACTCCCAGAGAGATGCTCACGGTAGCTTTCTCCTGACCTTTGCTCCCATCTCCGGAATGGGCCAGTTCTTTCCTCCTTTCTTGGCTTGGGATGGGGTGGGGAATGGGGGTCTGCACACAAGAGGAACTCTCCCAGGCTGCCGTGGAGTTCGGCCAGCCCTGTGTCCCCACCCCCACGTCTGCACCCACGGCAGCGCCAGCTGCTTCTCCCCTGGGATCAGGGCCTCTGCTGGGCGGCGCTGAGCGGGGACAGAACGCTCTGTTCTCTGGAGGAGCCGCACTTCCTGGCCTGTTCCTGTGCGTTTGGGGGGTTCCTGAGAGACCATGGTGGTGGGGCAGGTGCGGGGGCCTCTGTTCCTGGCTGGCCCATACGCAGGTGTGGTCCGCCCTGAGGAGCCCACAGACCTGGGGCTTGGGACCCTGTTGGGGCCCTCGGTCACGGCTGTACCTGTGGCTGCCTGATGCTGACGCCGGACTCCTGGTCGCTGGCCACAGGAAGGCCGTGTGCCGTCCCAAGGAAGGAAGGAAGCACCTGGCTGGGTCACCCGGCTGGCCCCAGGGAGGTTGGCCCTCGATGTCGCCTTCCCTGGGAGGCATGCCACGTTGGGCCTGCGGGACTTCCCCTTGCCGGTGCTGGGAGCTCGCTGGGAGCCAGTGGCCCACCCTAGGCCCACTCTAGCCTGCCCTGTTCCTCCTCCCCTCCCTCCCCTTCCGCTCAGAGAGCAGCTCCAGCTGGTCTGCTCAGGCCAGTGCTTGGCTCCTGACCCCGGGGACGGGTTTGTGACGGCCATGTGTTCCCGCCCAGGCTCAGCTCCAGGCTTTAGCTTTTGTAGGGGGGAGGGGGCCATCAGCATCCCCCTGGCGGGGCAGGACCCATCACAAAGGCCAGCCCAGGGCCCTCAGTGGAGCTGCCCACCTCTCCCCAGCATGGAGATGGTTATTCGGGTCCTGGGTGGACCCTTCCGAGGGAGGCCTCCTGTGCAGCTGCCCTGTCTGCCTGATGCAGCCATGCAAGACCTCACAACAGCTAGGAAATACAGGGGGACAGGGACGACCGGGCTACCTCACTCCCCGTCCCACCCCCTGAGGAACCACGGGTGGGTGTCCTTGTCGCCTCTTCCCCGAAGCCAGGCTTGGGGAGGTTCAGAGCGTGGCTTTGCCCGGCGGCTGGGGGACCTGATGTGGGAGCTCTGGGTCCTCTTCTGAGGAACAGGGGGCTCTCGGTTAGAAGCTGGGTAGGCCTGCGTCAGGGCTGGGCTGTGGCCAGACGCACGGGCAGGAGCTGCCATTCACAGCGATGCAGGTCTGCACAGGGTGCCTTCAGAAAGTGGCAGGTTTTCAAAGCTCCCAGGAACGCTGGGCACAGCCGAGGGGCACTGGCGCAGGGCTTGGGCACTGTAGCTGCTTCAGAGGAGGGCCGAGCGCAGGCCTAGTGTAGCCCGGGTCCTTGGCACCCCCTCCAGCGCCAGGGAGGTGGTGGCGATACCCACTCCCCACAGGGGTGGGATCCTGAGGCTCAGATGGGTGGGGGCCTGCCCGGGGCCCCACTGGAGCTGGTTCCCAGCCCTGCAGCCCCGCTGGACGCTCTCCGGGGGTTGGCTTGGCGTGTGGTCCGGTGTTGAACATGGCACGGCTGCAGCCGGCGGCCTCTCTTTGTCTCTCGAGAAGCCTCTGCTTTATGATTTCTAACGCGGTCTGTTCATGGACGTGCGAGGACCCCCCTGCGCCCCACCCCAGAGACAGCGTCCTAGGCAGTGGGGTGGCCAAGCCTGCATTCTCCTCCTCCATGCGGGTACTGAGGGATAAGAACAGAACTTCGTTACCTGCTATTTCCTAACTTGACCTTTCCCCAGACACCCCGCGGGCCCCGTCCACCTGTGTCCGTGCATTCTCCTCGTCCCCTAGGCCGGGTGCCCGCACAGGACATGCAGCTGTACCGCAGGGTTCTGAGTGATGGCTCTCCAGTAAACACAGACGGTGCTGCAGTCTGCTGGGTCTGGTGCCGGGGGCTAGATTTGTGGGGCCGAAATCCTAGACCTAGAAATGCCGGTTGAGGGCTTGAGTCACCTTGGTGGCCCTTCTGAACTTCCATCCCACCGGGGAAGCTGGAACTGCCCGCTGGCCAGCTCGACAGCTAGTCGCACCTTTTCATTTCAGCCCAAATTACCATCTCTCCTCGGTAAGCTTTCCTGTTCTAGATCGCTGCCAGATGGAGTTGGTTTTGTGTTAGGTTAGCTGTTTGTGTTCTGCAACTTGCCTGTCTGTGTCCTTTGCCTGTTTTCACGTTAAGAGTCTCCTCTTTTTCATTTTGGTGCGTATGAACTCCAAATGGCATGAATACTAACCGCTTGTCTTCTACGTGTATTTGCAGATGTTTTTTTGCTGTTACTTGTCGTTTACCTGTGTTTTTTCTTTCCTGTACAAATATGTCCTTTTCTGATTGTAAAATTGTTATGTGGATTTTTTAGCATAGAAAATCTGGAAAGTACAAAAAACGCACAAAGCCGAAGAAATAAACGTTGCCAACCACGTCACGTGGAGACGCGTGCTTCCTGCTCTTCATTGTGTCCCGTGGAGTCTCTCGTGTGCGTCTGTTGCTTTATTTTTTGACCCTATCTTGGGTCAGTTGTCACATAGGTGGTTTTGTGTTCTGATGTTTTCACTTCTGTTCGTGATGTGAAAACGTGGAATATACTGAAACGATGACATGTTTGCCTCTGGGTGGTAGAATTGAGGGGATACTTTTCATTTATTTTTTTCTTTTGATTTGCATCTTCCAGTTTTCCACAAAGATCACGTACCGTGTACGTGCTCGAATGGTAGATTGTAAGAATTGCCACTCATAGATGAGTGGACAAGGACCCCCGCTTGTGAACTTGGTGCACGTGGTGGGTCGGGGGTCTCTGTGAGCTGTGCTTGAGCACATAGCACCATTGGCTGGGGGGGCTTTGCGCCTCCTGCCCCACAGTCCCAGCACCTTGGAGGCGGGGAGGCTGAGGCTGCCAGGCCCTGGGGGCCACGCGGCAGTGAGCCCCCTGGTGTGCCCCCTTCCGCAGCCCTGTGTGAGCGTGGGGCAGGGCTCCTCTCTGAAGATCCTCCAGCCTTGAGGTGGACCCTGGGGCCTGCTCGGAACGCAGATCCCTGGTGTTCAGGCTTCAGGCCTGCCTGGCCTGGTGGCCGAGTGCAGCCTCAGTCTCGTGTTCTAGAAGTTCTTTCTAAGGTCAAACTCAGGTTCACCAGGAAAACTCTAGGCCCCGGGTGCCAGGGGCTGGGGTGCCGGGTGGGGAGGAGCTTCGTCAGCAGGAGGGTGCCGTGTGGACGTGGGTGGCAGACGTAGGGCCCTCCTCCCGTCGGGTGGGGCTGTTATCGCTGCTCTGCAGATGGGCTGCTGCCCTGCACTGAGCTGCCCACTCCCTCGCTACGCTTCGGGGGGCCCCCTCTGTCCTAGGGACATGGCCATTGCTGCCCGATTTCCTTCCAGAGTCTAAGGGAGATGGGATTTGCCAGGGCTTTGGAACATGGGGGATGACAGGGGGGCCGCCAGGGTTGGCGTCCTTGCAGGAAGGAGCGCGCCGACAGTGGTGATGGGGCGCAGTGGTTCGTCAGAGCCTCGCGGGGAAGCCTGCCGTGTGCCCTTGCGATCCTCTCATAAGAGCTTCGCCTAAGCAGGGCATCTTTGTTTGGAAACCACCTGGGCAGCCTGCAGGGGCTCCAGTGGGTCACGTGCCATCAGCGTGCTTTGGGGGTGAACCTCGGCCGCCCTGTGCCACTGCGCCCCCATGGCCTCTGCCACCCACCCTCCGCAGATGAGCCAGGGAAGAAGGGCACATCTAGGTCACAGCTCCTCGCCCTGTATGTGAGCAAATGCTGTTGAGTCTTACGGTTCCAGTTCCGTGGGAAAACTGCATTCATCTGCGTGGACACGGGGACAAAATCTAGAACGAAGCAGTTTCCAAAGGGGTCCCAGACTCGAGTAGGAGGGGTCTGTCCTTGGCCTTCCCTGACTTGGACGGACTCATGTTTCTGTGGTGACGACAGTGACCAGCGAGCACCCTGCACTTGGCGAGGTGGGGGACGGAAGGCTTGTAGGGGGCGTCCCTGATCTCCGCCTGGGAGAGCGTGACCAGCACCCCGTGCCTCTCCCCCTCCAAGTTTCCCCCCACCACCTTCCGGACCCCACTGGAGAGGGTGGGGACAACAGGGTGAGCTGGGGCTCTGGGAGCCTGGCTGTAGCACTCGGAGGCTCTGGGGGCCATGATGGGCTGGCTGGCCACACGGGCCCAGCCACAGGCCCCGCCCTTTTACTGGGGCTTCTGGAGGGCCGTGGGTGCAAGGCTGCTCCAGGGGGCTGGAGGCGCTGCCCTCTGGGCTGGGAGGGGAGCCCGGGGAGGGACCCTCAGCAGGTCCGTGCAGGCTTCCATCTGACCGCCCCCTGCCCCCTCCCCCCCAAAGCTCTTGGGCTGCTGTGCCGCACGGCCACCATGCCAGGCTGTGCCGCCCCTGCCTGACCGTTCCGTCTCTGGTTCTTTCAGACGAGCCAAACTCCGGCTCTACCTGGAGCAGCTCAAGCAGCTGGTGCCCCTGGGCCCTGACAGCACCCGCCACACCACGCTGAGCCTCCTGAAGCGTGCCAAGATGCACATCAAGGTGAGCAGGGCCGCCCCCGTGCACCCGGGGGAGTGGCCAGAGGGCCTGAGGGTGGGGTGGGGAGCCCGCCCTGCAGGTGCGCAGCGGGCCAGCGTGGGGGGCACGGCAGTGGGAGCCGCTGAGGGTCGAGGTAGCGGCAGGCGCAGGCTGGGTTTTGTGGGGTGGGGGTGGGAGGCGGGGGTGGGCTGCACGTCGCCCCCCGGGCCCTGGGGTGTGAATTGGCAGCAGCTGGAAGGAAGGCTGGCTCCTTCCATGCCGATGCCACCGTTGGAGGCCGGTGGGAAGCAGACGGCCCCGGCGTGTGCGGAGTTTCTGGGGCGAGGGGTAGGAGTTGCTCTCTAGGGGCTGGCGGTGGGGTGTAGACTGAGTGAGACGCTGCCTGGGGCTGGCCCCCTAAGTCTTAAGACTGAGACCTACTGGCTTGGGGGTCTAGGGACACTTGGGCCAACCAGGGAAGGTCTCAGTCCTCCTGCCGGGCCCCTCCCGAGCCTGCGCAGGTGTGGGCTCCCCCAGGCAGGGCGGCAGGAGCACTGAAGGGGCACAGCCGGTACCCTGGGCCCCTGACGGAGAGGCCGCTCAGGCCAGGCTCAGTGCCTGGGAAGGTGTGGAGCAGTTGGGCGGGCAGGGCGGCCGGATTGAGCAGGGAAGAGCCCCTGTGGGCAGGGCTGTTGTCTGGGACGGGTGCCAGGCCACGGCTGGGCGGCGCTGTCCCAGGGCTTCAGGCCCACACGTGACTCGGTTTGGCCAAGCTGGCTGGTGGCTGTAGGCCTTCTGGAGCTGGTCAGCAGATGCAGAGCACGGGGCTGGGAGGCGGCACCTACATAAACTCCCGGTGGGCGCGAGGAGGGGGTGCATCAGGCCTTTGGGGCCCAGGCCGAGTGGGGGATGGGAACCTGCCCTGGCCCTTGTGCCCTGGCGCGTCCCGGTGGCTGGGGGTGCCCCGCCCTGGGCTCACAGCTCCCGTGCCCCCAGAAACTGGAGGAGCAGGACCGCCGGGCGCTGAGCATCAAGGAGCAGCTGCAGCGGGAGCACCGCTTCCTGAAGCGGCGCCTGGAGCAGCTGTCGGTGCAGAGCCTGGAGCGCGTGCGCACGGACAGCACAGGCTCCGCCGTCTCCACCGATGACTCGGAGCAAGGTGGGGACGTGGAGACCGCCTGCAGGGACTTTGGGCATGGATGTCGTGCAGCCCTGGGTGGGAAGCTGGGAGGGTGGGGCCGGCCTGGTGGAGGCCCCGGGGGAGGATGGGTCGAAAGTCCCCAGCATGTCAGAGGCACGTCAGGGCCCCTGTGTGAGGTGGCAGAGGGGACAGGATGAGGAAGGTGAGGCGTGGAGGCCTGGTGACCTGCCCACGTGAAGGCCAGAGCTAGGCTCGGCCCGACAGCGTGCCTTGGGAGGCCTGGCTGGCACTGGCACGGCGTCTGACCCCACCCCGTCTGTTCTCTGCAGAAGTGGATGTAGAGGGTGTGGGGTTCGGCACCGGCGAGCTGGACAGTGTTGGCAGCGGCAGTGACGTGGACGACCACTACAGCCTGCGTGGCGGCTGCAGCCACGGCAGCTACGGGCCCCCCTGCAGGCGGCCTGGCCGCCCCGGCCTCTCGTAGGCCCTGCCCTCTGCTCCTCGGCCCGCCCGCCCGCCCGCCCAGCCGAGCGTGTCAACCCTCCGGTCCTTGAAGTCTCTCCACGGGCCCACTGCTGTGCCATTCTGGAAGCTCCGGCTGCCGCCTGGGCTGCCCGCCTCCGCCCGCCTGCTGGTCAGGGCCTGCCGCGCCGCCCACTCCTCCCACCCAGGCAGGGACCCCTACGGGGAGGCGGGGCCCAGCTCCCGGGGCCCGGAGCCCAGCATAGCCGCCCACGGTCTGTTCTCAGATTCCTAATCATTCCAGAAGTATTAAACATCATTGCTGCAAACCTCGGCGGGCGCCGTGTGAGGGGCTTAATGACCACCTCGGGGAGCTCAGACCCCAACCCCGGCCCCCAGGAGAAAGGAGCGGACCCAGGAAGGAAGGAAGGCGCGGCTCTCCGTCCATCCGTCCGT